>NC_133577.1:124875716-125509809 GCF_964106895.1 Numenius arquata | reverse complement strand
CATTGGGTCAGGCACTGGCATTCTGCTCGCGGTCACTATTATTTATCAGTATTTTGAAATCTTTGTAAAAGAACAGGCTGAGGTTGGAGGAGTAGGTGCATTATTTTTCTAGATGTCCAAATATTTCATGGTTTGTGTGAAAGGGAAAGTATTTTGACGACATGTGTCATTTAGTCCAATAACGCTCTTTTCTTTTTACTTGTTTTAAAGTGCTACATGTCCCATGACTGTAATGGGCATCGAGCGATGCCCGTGCGCAGCATTAGTACCAGCTGCCTTAAGAATAAAGTTTACATTATCTTGTTTAAGTATTATCTAGTGTTGCCTGTAATGCTGGAAACCAATTCATCTACCTTGCTGTTCAAACACTACGGTGAGATGGGAAAACGTATCAGTTTGATAGCGGTAAACATTTTTGCACACAGCATTAAAACGTTAAATTTATTTCCCTGTCCTTAATAGGAAAAGAAAAAAAAAAAAAAAAAACAAAAAGAAATCTGAGTTCAGATTGCCACGTGCCAGTGTTCTCGACAAAATTTATTTGTAGCCTGTATTTTACATTAAGTTTTTTTATACTTTTTTAACTGGCGTTTCCCCATCACTGAACTCGGAGCTCCTTATTCCTTTGCGGTGTCTCCACCCAGGCACCACCCTCTTAGCTCTAAGGGTGGAAGAGCAAACGTTTTACCGGCGACTGATACTCATCTCACCCCTGAACTGGTTCTGTGGTGGATTTGCTGCATGGCAGGCCCCGGGCCCCCCGTTGAGACAGCCTGGTAGCCGCTGTCGCGCTCGCCAGTCAGCCCAGTAGTTTTTGTTTCAACATGTACTCGTGCAAACTGTGCCACTGAAGCTCCATGTCCACTTTGCTTTCGTGAGTCCCAAGAAGAAAGCCTGGTTCCTCAATCGGTGTTCAGAGGAGGGAACGGGGGGGAACGAGGAGTTCCTGCTGAAAATTTATTTATGTTGTCGCGCTTTACAGCGGCAATGTAACAACTGTAAACGGTAGACAATAAACTTATTTAATTAAACTCTCTCCTGTGTCTTATCTGTGCAAGATGTAATTCATATGCAATTTTTGATTGCTTCTGACATGCTTTATTAGTGAGGTAGGTCACAGAATCACAGGATGGTAGGTTGAAAGGGACCTCTGGAGATCATCTAGTCCAACCCCCTGCCAGAGCAGGTCCACCCAGAGCAGGTTGCACAGGAACGTGTCCAGGCAGATTCTGAATGTCTCCAGAGAACAGGACTCCACCACCTCTCTGGGCAGCCTGTTCCAGGGCTCTGCCACCCTCAAAGTAAAGAAGTTCCTCCTCATGTTTAGGTGGAATTTCCTGTGTTCAAGTTTGTGCCCGTTACCTCTTGTCCTGTCACTGGGCACCACTGAAAAAAGACTGGCCCCATCCTCCTGACACCCACCCTTTAAGTATTTATAGGTGTTGATCAGATCCCCCCTCAGCCTTCTCTTCTCCAGACTAAAAAGCCCCAAGTCCCTCAGCCTTTCCTCATAAAAGAGATGTTCTAGTCCCCTCATCATCTTTGTAGCCCTCTGCTGTACCCTCTCCAGCAGTTCCCTGTCCTTCTTGAACTGGGGAGCCCAGAACTGGACACAGTGCTCCAGATGGGGCCTCACCACGGCAGAGCAGAGGGGTAGGATAACCTCTGGAAGGCTCTTTTTTTTTAATCCTTATCCTTTCCAGAATATAATTCTGATCAGTTTTTAGCAGCCTGAATTAAAGAACAAATCTCAAGATTCCTCCCCTTAAAGATCATTGAGCTTTTCCACTCAGCTGTAATCAATGACTCCTTCCCTTTGATTTCACACTTTGATCTTTTCTGTCTTCTCTCACGCTTAGCTTGAAAGTAACTCTGGTGTTGGTGAAGGTAAGAAAATCTTCAGCAAGCTTTCCGCTTCATGTCTGAGCTAGAAAAGTCTTCCTAATTATGCATGCTCACCCAAATTCACTTCAGAGCGAGACTACTTTGATATTAGTACACGTTTATTGCAACTCTTAGTTCCTGTCCTTTAAGCAGTGGTGGGTGGTTAGGGTACTGGAAGCTGTGGACTGCGTGCAGATACACTGCAGGTTTGTTTGGCAAAAGACGTACCTAGATGTGATGAGAGCGCGGTGCCGCCGGGTACTGGATGTGTCGGAGGGAGAGGGAGAGCTGCTGCTCTGCTGCCTCGGGGCACGGGACCTTCAACACAACCCCCTGGTGTGCACCAGCGGAGGGTTTGTCCTTCTGTCATCATCGTCGTTGTCGGAGTCATTGTTTTCTTAGATCAAACAAACCAATTCTCTCTTTTCCGGATAGTTTAGTTGGGGCTGGGAGAAGGAAGCAACATCTTCAGGTCTAAATCACAAAAGGAAGCTCCTAGTGCTGCCCGTTCCGAACCCTGCCGCTGGAACACGCCCCACGCACCCTGTCCCTCCGCAGCTCTTTCTGCTCCGGCTCTTGCCGCTCCTGCCACAGAAAGGGCCCCGCAATCGTTGAAACGCTGCTGCTTGTGAACGAGAGAAAAGCGTGCTCTTCCTGCTGGGCTCGGCTTGTTACACCACCAACTAGTGCTGCTGGAGCACCTTCCCCGCACTGACAGGTAAGCGCAACGACCGATGTAGTGAGAAATGAGCCATTCTGAAAATTAAGCAGCGTTTTTATTATGATTATTCTGTCAGGACTTGATAAGACCGAGCAGTCAGAAGAAATGTTTTTTGTCAGTTACGTAATTCCAGATAAAAATATCAGAATCATTCCTACAAATGCTTTTTTTTGGTTTTTTTTTTTGTTTTTTTTTGCTCTACAAGTAAAGCAGAGGACCTTTGTTACAAGAAGAGTTATACTTCTAAGCCATCTGAATTAGGCAGTTTTCAACTAAATTTCTCATCGTCTGGTTTTAGAACTTCATAAAAGGAACTTGGAGCGGTTTTTCTGCTGCACGCTTCAGGGCCAAGGCGTAAGTGTAGACCCTGGCATCCACTGCAATGTGCTCTTCTGCTATGAGTTCTGAAAATTAAAAAAAATAAATAAATTACGAGATGTTGTTAGAACTTCTCTACGGAAATTTAAGTCCTTTACTAAAATGAAGCATTCCAGATGAATTTTTAATGCTAACACCTAATGCTGTCGCTAACTGAGAGCTGGCCCAGGCTCTCTCAGCTTTTTGTTGGAGATAATACGGTATTTCGGGATGAGAAATGCTATGAGGAGCTACGAGGTGAGAAGCTAAAGGTTTCCTGAAGCTCACGTTGTGCATTTTAACATGTCAGAAAGCTCTTACCGTCAATCCTTTGCAGCAGGTCGTTCTTTGGAAGTGAAATGACTTCCACAAATTCTAAGAGAGAAGAAAAAAAAATTTACACACCTTAAAATTAGCGAACAGCAGAGGAAGCTGACTTCAGTGTCCGGTTTCTTACAGTTCAGAAGGGAAAACAAACTGGCTTAATGCTCATCACCACCCAAAACCTGTGAGCCTTCATGTATCGCCAAAAAGGCCAATTAAATGGGGGAAGGCAGTGACCAGGGTAATTAAAAAACAGGTTTGGCAGAAAGAGCTGGGAAAACCGGTGTAACTGACAGTTACGGGGGATAAGAATCCTGAAAAGAGACCTTCTCCCTTCTGAGTGTGGAAAATACACTGCTGAAGGGGACTTTGGGTTGGCTTATACTGGTACAGGGATGGACTGTAGATGCATTTGAAAACCGAAAGAGCACACAGACAAAAGAGTTTGTCCTTGATGAATCGGTGTTGGCGCACACCTCCCCTGTCCGTCTGAATCCGTTGTCTTTGGGGCTCGATCGACAGCTGTTGCGCATTCGGTCATTTGTATTTCCTGAGATACTGGGGCTATGGGTACAACACTTGAAGCGATAACGCCCCACGGAAATTTCCACGTCTAGGCCAAAGCCAATCATCTCATGCGTGTTTAATTAGGGTCAGGAGAT
The DNA here is from genome assembly GCF_964106895.1 of Numenius arquata. NCBI lineage: Eukaryota > Metazoa > Chordata > Aves > Charadriiformes > Scolopacidae > Numenius > Numenius arquata. The sequence goes on along the minus strand of NC_133577.1, from coordinate 125,505,861 downwards.
TCAGAATCATAGAATCATCCAGGTTGGAAAAGACCCTTGGGATCATCGAGTCCAACCATCTACCCTACTCTACAAAGTTCTCCCCTGTACCATATCCCCCAACACCACATCTAAACGGCTCTTAAACACATCCAGGGATGGTGACTCAACCACCTCCCTGGGCAGCCTATTCCAATGCCCGACCACTCCTTCTGTGAAAAATTCTTTCCTAATGTTCAGTCTAAACCTACCCTGTTGGAGCTTGAAGCCATTCCCTCTCGTTCTGTCATTAATTACCTGTGCGAAGAGACCAGCACCAACCTCTCTACAGTGTCCTTTCAAGTAGCTGTAGAGAGTGATGAGGTCTCCCCTCAGCCTCCTCTTCCTCATACTAAACAGCCCCAGCTCCTTAACCGCTCTTCATATGATTTGTTTTCCAGGCCCTTCACCAGCTTCGTTGCCCTCCTCTGCACTCGCTCCAGCACCGAATAACCAAGCCCAAATAAAAAACCAGTTTTAACTGACATTTTCTAAGCGAAACGTGCCATGCAGAGATCACACTTGACCTTATTGTCACTCTGAGTCAGCTACGTAACGTACCTCCATCATCTGTAATTAAAACCAAAGAAGTAATAAGTTAAGGATTTTGAAATACATTTGAGTTTACAACTAAAAAGCATTTTGAGATAGGTGACTGATTGTGAGTGACACTGTAATTACCTCCAGCTCCAAGCCACAAATAAGAGGAATTTCTAGGTTCACGAGTGCTTACGGCCCTCACTGATGTTTGGCACCTAAATTTCTCATTCTGGGTGTGCCAGCACCTGACACAACATCCAGGTGTCCCCAGTGAATTTAGCAAAGAAACATGGCTCTGCTTATCTAGAGTGATCTGAAGGACGTACGGCATGTAATCAGCCAGGACAGAAGAGAGGCAGCGGTAGGAATAGTTCTTTTAAACCCAGTCTTTTGTTATTTTTAAATATTTCAAAATTTTTAAATAAATGGTACAATTTTTTGTACCGTTTGTACCAGAATTTTTAAATAAATGGTACAAAACTCACCAAGTTTTTGCTTAGGTCTTGTATTCTCGGCATCATCTCCGTTAATGGTGACGCTCACGATGTGCGTTGAGCTGTTTGACAAACCCGGGTCCAAGCAGAGAGCTGCCAACAAGGACATGTAAGCATTATTTTTCAAAAGCGGAACTCAGGGACCTTGATATTTTAACAAAAACCATCACAGAAATATATGTGATACGACAGGAGAACATATATTTGGCATATATTTGTGCTGGAAGACTTGTGAAAAGTTTGTTTTCACAAGTTCTTAAAAGTAGTATTTCTGTAAGATTCCTTGTAAGGCTTGTTTTCAGCACCAAGGTTTGCTTTCCATTCCACTGAAGATTAAACTGTAGCCTATATATATATATACACACACATCCCATATAGACTTCCTCAGCCCACTGAAGTCTAATTCTGCCCTCACCTGTCTCCATCTCCGTCCCCAGCAAACATCTGTACCCAAAAGCCCAGTCTCAACTGTAATGACATTTACTTGAAATCCTATGTAAGTTCCTCACCTTTCTGCCTACCTTCTCACATTTTATTTATTGTTCTTCTTGTGCCTCCATTTTGCTTTATGTAGGAAGCATTGGATCGGCAACAGCCACATTCCAAAGGATCTCTGGATTTACTCAAATTATTCTCTCCTTCCTTCCTTCTTTCTGGTTGGAGAACCCACGTACTGTCACCTTCCCACGGCTGACCCTCTGAGCAGAGGGTGGCCTCTGCTCAGGCTGCATCATGCAGCTGTTTTTTCTCCCTAAGTTCACGGATGTTGTTCACATTAAGTCCAGCAATTTAGACTTTTATACTAAAATGCCAAATCACAGCTTGAGTAGTTCAGTCTTGTGTAAAGTATCTTCACAGCAAAGTTTTCCCCTATAGACATCAAACTGTTGCTTTGGCCCTGTGTGTTTAACAGGAGCTCGGCAACTGACTCATCAGGGACCGAAGTCTCATTGGGATACTGCTCCCTGCTGATCTGTAGACTTTTCTGCATAGATTTTTCCTATAGTTTGGAGCATTTTAGACATTTAGAGTACCCATCAAAGACAGAATTAGTTTGGAAAGAAAAAAAAAAAAGACCTGGAGTACATTCAACGACTTCCCCCTTGTACCCGGTTTCTTCCTCCAGCTCTCGCAAGGCAGCGCTTTCCGCAGTCTCATTTTCCTCAATGAGGCCTGGGAGAGAAATATTACACCAGAACCATTTACAAGTTATCACTTACCCCCAGTACCCATCCTGAGATCTAATCCAGCTTTACAAATGAGGTGAAACATTGTGTCACTGCCCTATTTTTACAGAGGGATAAACGGAAGCGGCCCGGAAGGATTCCAGTTGCAGGATTCATCACGCTGCTGTCTTCAACTGATCATCCACAGAAGCGTGTGGCCTTCCCAGGAAATGACATTAATGTTCTCCTGAGGGAAAGGAGCCCAATGCTTCGGCTCTTACGGAAAAGAGGAGTGGAGGGAAATGCAATATTCTAACAACAGGCTACTCTCCAAAATGCCTCCAATCTGCTAAAAGGAACTATATTTATTTTGTATTCTTCACTATCAAATATTCCTATTTCTGAATAGCACACTGAGCGACAGAGCTCACCGCGATTTTCTGGCTAGAGCTACTTGATTAATCTTGACACTGAGCACATCTGAAGACACGTTTCGGTCACTTACCTGCAGGAAATTCCAAGCAATAGCCGTTAATTGGGGGCCTGAACTGTTTCACTAGGACGACGCAGTCGTAGTGCAGAGTTCTCTGTAGTACCGCTATCACTGCTACACCTACACACAGTGAGGGAAGACCAAGTACATAGAATCTTGAGTAGAGCAGAAAGTGAGTATGTAGTGCTAGATCTGGAAAGGAACCCAAGCACCATCACTCTGAGCATTAAACGTTTAGATGCCTCCTCCAGAATCCTGAACGATGAATTTAAGCTCCTTATATCGTGCGTGATGAGAGATAAAAGCCCAAAATGGGGTCTTCAAAGTACCCCAGCAAACGAGAGGCACATGTACCGAGCAAGACCAAGCCTCAGTCCACCAATACCTAGGGAAGGGGTCTCTTGCCTGCGGAGACCGTTTGAAGCCGTTTTATGGAATCCCCTCCTACACTCCTTTCATGGCTAAACCATGTCCCTCTTTTGCCCAAAGAGAAGTGTATCCATTGCCCCTACCAGCAGACCCAATTCACTGCTCTGTGAGCTGCTCTCTATCAGGGCATCCATCACGTCTTTGAAATTGCTCCGTTGTTCTAAAGCGAATACAATAATCTTGGGAAAACACCCCTACCAGCGAGGCTCTGGTTCTTCAGCACTGAAGTCAGCGTTCCATTAGCCCGCACTTGCTCAGGGGCACAGCAAGCTCTGCTGAGCTATTTGTTCTGCATCCTCATCCCTTCAGAAACAGACGGGCTCTAACTCTGCACTGCGAGTTTATCAGAAGAACTCTCACAGGAGAAAAATCAAACCAAAAAAAAGTCACCAATGCCTCACCATCAGCTGAATCGCCCTTCTTGTTGCCAGTACGCTTTACAGTTTCCCAAGTTCTGTTTAACACAGAGAAAAGAACAAATGAATGCATTAAAAGGAACAATATCCAGTTTATTTGTAAGTCGTCTTCTACCCTTGCTACTGTAATTTAAAAGCAAAATATACCATCGCACGGTGAGGCCCAGTAAGAAAGGAGGTGGCCTTAGGCAAGCCCTGGCATGTGCTGGCACTATAAAATGTCTGTAGTAGAATTTTGTTTTGCTTAATTAAAGGAAGGAGAGAGAAAGACATAAACGATTGACACAGAACAGACAAGTCTTATGAAAGCATTTCTGAAAAAGTGCAAAATAAAGCAATTTACATATTAAACATGTCAGATTTTGAAAGACAGTTTTGTAACAAGACCATGTGCATTCTATCTTCTATCTTGCGTTTGCATAAGGTTTATAGTGTAAGTCATTGTGAACTCTCAGCTCAGTCACTCAAGCAGACGAGGAGCACAACGGCAAGGAAGAGCAAAGCTTCTCTCGCAAAATAAGCAATGGGATGAGTAAAAACCAGAAATCCACCAGCAATAAAAACCCTTTCACAAAAGCTCCAATCTTTGCTATTTTTTAGAAGTATACTTCGCTGATGAACTGGGAGGCACTAGAGAAAGCAAACAGTACAGAATCTAATAGATTAAGGGGAGGGAAGTAAAGCCGTGGTGTCACATCTAGATAAATACAGCAAAACTAAAGCACGGAGAAGAACCGAATGGGTGCGATAATATACAAGAGGCCAGTAACTTGACAAGAGTATGCAAGATCCAGCACCATCAGCAGGGAAAAAAGCCCTTAATGAAGAACCAGAAAAGCCACAATGGATTCTCTGATCATCACGGTCTATTTGCAGAGTTAGAACTTCTTCTGCGCAGCCTCTTTATAAGGGACAGAAACTGCAAAGTAAACCAGGGTCCAATGTGCCCAAAGGGACTTGGGAGCCAAATTTGATCCCATGTGCTAGCACATCTGCCAGAGCAAGACTTTTTTTTTTTTCTCTGAACGGTACGAACTATAAAGGAATTGCACAATGAAGAGATCTCATCTGGTGTTGAGCAATAGGTTTGTAACGCTCACATTCTCCAGCCTGGGGGGCCCGCACAATTGGGAACATTACAGGAATCTGAAACGCCAGAGAGGCAATTACCTGGTTTTACCAAAGGGATCAGTGTAAGTTGTTTCTTCAAGCTTCAACCATTTTCTTTCTACGATTACCTAAAATAAAGAATTGTTATATACATTATAAGATCAATCTCAAAGATATTTGGGGGCTAAGGAGAGAAACAACACAACTGTTTTTGGATTCTTTTGAAGACAAAGCCTCAGCATCAGAATACATGCAGGAACGTGCAACAACATTCCTGTAGCTAATACGCAAAAAAAATACATTTACTCCAAGTTCTTGAATAGGAATAGAAATTAAGTCCTTTTCTCAACTTGACTTTTATAATCACGTTTCAATGAATTCAGTGGGATTTTATGTACTGGAAAATCCTCATCTTTTTAGAAGGATTTCACAAAGATCATGTTTCAGCTGAGAAAGAAAAAGGGGGCACTGATCTGCCCAGACTTTAGCTACGCTGGTGGTCACGAGCGCCCACTTATCAGAGAGCACGGCCTAACGCCTAAACATGCAAGACCAAAAACCAAACTATTTTGAAACTTTTCTTGCCATGATGTCAGACTGTGCCCTTGTGTAAACTGCTGTTTTCTGTAACTGCGAGCAGTGATACATACCTGCCCTTTTTAGGATTTCTGAGAGCTGCTGATTGAGTGCTTGGCATTAACATTATTACAAAATGTCTATTCTGAGCTAAATGACTTTATTTTCCCTGTAATGTTTCCTCATCTTTTACATAATTCCTTTAAAAAGGAAAAATCCCTAGGTATTAGCCCAGCAGCTTACTTCTTTTAATGTAACTTGTATTTTAAGCTTTGCTAAAGGTATAGGCAGACAAGCAGCTCGTCTCCACAATTTTGTATCAAGTTGGCCATAGGTCTGACCACAGAAATCAGATGTAATCAGCAAGATTAGACAATAGGAAGTAATTTGTTCATGAGACACACTGCTGACAGCAACAGAACAAGCATAAGCAAGGGGAAAAGAGGATCTGGCAAAAAACCCACAACATTAAATTGTAGCAAAGGATGAAGTCCGAGAGGCCATTCACGTGGTTGGAGCTACAATCCTCTAGCGCAGGACAAGGAGTAAATAGGGCCTGTGTGGCCGCGGAGGTCTTGAAATTAAAAGTGAGAGACTCACCAACTAAAAAAAGAATACAGAGAAATGAAATGTACTACACAATGCAGCTATAACTAGAGTACAGAAGCACAGTACAGCATCAGCTGGAGGCAGAAGGCAAATCAGAAGTGATTCAGGTGTCCAGTAAATTATAACTGAGCTGGATGAACTCACATAATTCTTAAAATGTGTTCTTCAGAACAATTATTTGGATAGGCATTTGAAATGAAAATAGCACTCCTATGGTTGTAAACGCAGCTACATGAATTTTTCATGTAGGAGTTTTGGTGCTTATTGTGGAAAGTATAGTATTTCCACATAAGAGGAATTGGCAAAGGAGAGCTACGTGTTCCGAAATGGGCTTTCTAATGGGTTTGAGGTCACAAAACCAGAAAAGACAAGAAGGAAAGGAGAAGATGAAGTATATTATGCTGATTACAGGTACAAGAAGTAATTCCATTTGGAAGCATTCAGGTGTATTTAAAATAGCTTTGCATTCACTCCTAAATCACTGCAGAACAAAAGCACAGGAAGATCCAAAAGAGAAACAGATGAAAATCGTGTTCCCTTGGTTATTCAAGGAGAGGAATAAATATACTTCAGTTAAGTAAACACCAAACAGCCAAACGTTTTGTGTTAATGAATTTTTTTTAAATACCACAGAGAACACGAAGGACTAGATTATTGATCGCGGTCCCGCATTGCTGCAGCATTCAACAGAACTGACAGATCACATCATTACCCCTGTCATCAGGTTACCATTTGCTAAGAAGAAAGGGGGAAATGGCTGAAATCAGAACCATATCCTGGTGCCCAGGAACGCTGGAGGACAAAGAAATCCCTAGTTTGTAAGAAATTAGACATATTCAAGCTCCAAAAACACAAAATTAAAAAAAGAGAAAAAAGAAAAAAGAAGGTTTTATGTGTTTTATGTGTACAAAACAAACCACCTCACACGAAGTGTCTTATTTTTAAGTACAGCTTTTGGCCTCTACTGTCATGGAGCAATAATTAAAAAGTACTACAGGCCATGTAGCATAAATATTTACAATGGAAGTGTGTTCCACAGTCCTCTAAAGTTAAGTGAATCCCTTGCTGCTAACAGCCTACAGGGTGAGAAAAAGGAAAGTTGTCAGGTTTCCCTGGAAAAAAATGAGAATTTTGTCACCTGCCTCGTCGGATGTCCAATTAACACCTGTGGAAGCTGGCCCAGAAGTGTAACTTCGGCTTTGCTAAATCCTCTATTTAGAGCCTAAGGACACTTTGCAGGATGTGTTGCACTTACCATACTCAGTTTTAGAACGATTTATTTTTATTCCTTTATCTATTACTTTGATGGGCAAATAATATCTGCTTTTGCTTACAACAGCCTGACTGTGGGTTCTCAGAAGCAGGAAGAAGGAAGTAAGATCAGCTGCTACTTTCATGAAAGAAGCTATTCCAACATCAGACCATGTAGTTACCGAAGAGTTACAGAACCACTTTCAATATAAGGGCCACTGGCAGAGGCACGGTAAATACTCTCCCATATTAATCCCACAAAATGACTGAAAAACTAAGTAGCTTAAAATATGTAAGCTCTAGTTACAAACTTCCAATGACACCAAAGAGTAGAACATTCCAAAGGAGAAGGACTAAGAGGCACTATGGAGAAAAAAAACCAAACAAAAAAAAAAAGGATAAAATTACAACACTACCTGCAAAAACACAGGTCTTAATAGAAAACCCAAAAAGCTTACAAAAATTAACCCCTTTATTTCACTGAATTTCACTGGATTTTTTAGAGTTGGAAGGGACCATAGAGATCATCTAGTCCAACTCCCCTGCTGAAGCAGGATTGCCCAGAGCATGTCAGAGCATGTTACTCAGGACTGCATCCAGGTGGGTCTTGAAAATCTCCAAAGAAGGGGACTCCGCAACCTCCCTGGGCAGCCTGTTCCAGGGCTCTGTCACCCTCACCGTGAAGAAATTATGCTTGAGAAATATTCATAATAAAAAACCCCAAGGGGAAAAGCCATAAATATACCCCAATAATGTGAGTCTCTTCTTTTCTGAAAAAGTTTTGCACCTTGAAATTTAAAGAAATTACAAGACTATTCATTTCAAGGAAAGAACACTGGATAAAAGAAACTACATGTGTGCTATAACAGCGTTGATGTTGTTTCCAAACCTGACTTTAGCACCATTCACTTAAAAGAGAATAGAAACAATATTTAGTAGTTTAAATTAGGGTGCAAGTGCTCCTAATAAGCACCCACAAGTCACTCCAAATTCCCTCCTCAGGACCGAGTATTTTCTGATTCTGTGAAGATGTGAGCACAATATTTTTTGAAAAAATCTTACTACTTCCTTACTAATGTCTTTAGAACAGCAATTATCTAAATTCAAACTCTTTCAGAAAGCATCAAAGAAGGTACGATCCTAAATGTTAAGGCAACCCTCAGTGGTTCATCCTAAAGGAAAGGAAACAAGGCTGAGTTTCACGATCCACTCGTTTCCATAGTCTCTCGGAGGTATCAGCATTATTTCTGAACATTGAAAACAGCCTGAACAGACAATACAAGAAACATCTGCAAAATCCTAAAAAAAAAAAAAGCAGCTTAAAATAGTGCAACACTGTAGATTTCTCTCTCCCCATTGACACTTTGTACGATTATTTCAACAAAGAGAAATATCACCTATTTTAAACTCTCTGACCATCAGGAAGAAGTGTTTTGTCTATTGAATAGATTTTACAACCGTACAGCATCTACAGCATTTCTTACTCTGCACTCACAAACATTCTAACCAGTCTCAAATAACTGTTATTTAACAATTAAACATGTATCAAAACCCAAGCATGCTATACCTCTTCTTTAAGGACGAATTGTCTAGCAGTTTTTGGAACTTCTGTGGATGTCTCAGCTGCCATTTTCAGGAATGTCAGGCTTTTCCCCCTCCTGTGCAAAGTCCAGATTACTATGAAACAAAGTCAATATTTGCTTTCAGAGTAAAGTTAAAAGGTTCATTTCTGCATTCTAAATTAACAAATAAAACTTGCTGGAGAAAGTTAAGGACATGTGATGGCAAGTGCCATTCACATTTTCAGCTTCACCTGATGGTTTCAGAGTCAAACAAGTCAAAGGAGAAGCGGAAGTTTGGGTCAAATCCTTGACTTACGTAGTTGTAACAGCCCTATCAGCTGCTGAGTAGCTGTGCTGGCTGAAGACACCCTCCAAAACTATTCAAAGGGCAGACACACACGGAGACGAAACTGACCTATTTTAGTCAAATTGTTTCATTCTGATCTGTGTGAAGTGTTCTGTCAATGCAGCGTTATCACAACAGGACTACGGACTCCGCTGTGAAAGTGGAAAAAAATCTTACACTAAGAGGAGTTCGGGGGTAAAAATTACCTGCTATTGAGAAAGAACCAGAACTAGAAACTACCTCCACCTTACACACATCACAAATAAACAAGTAAATGACTCAATCCTTCCCCCAAAAAAACAAGGTCAAAAAGTCACCCATGTGTTGCAAGTCTAGGTGGCACGTGGAGTTAGCGTGACCAAAGCACGTCAGTCTCTCCTACTGGGAACGATGTGGCCAACACCGTGCGAAAGGCAACTGAACTTTTAGCGTTGATGGTCATAAACTTTCCATAAAGTCAACGGGAATCTTTCTGTTGACTTCAAATAGGATTTTAGTAAGGCTCTGTAGGGGTCTCCAGCAACGAACAGTACCAGAAGTGTGTGATCACCTTCTCTGTCATACCCAGTTTTAGCACTTTCATTTTTCACTTCACCTTTATCCTTTTATGGTAACATCTGCTGCACATTTGTGAAACATTTAAGAACATGCACCAACATGAGCTTCCTTACACATAAGATTTACATTATGTAAATTCCACAAAGTAGTTAAGAGGAATAGGTAGTACAAAGTATTTCTGCTCATCAGCAGGATTACATCTAACTTCCTCCGATAAAAATCCATAAATCCATTTCCTCAAAATGTACACAGTGCAGGCTCTTTCTTAAGTCTTAAAACAGTCTCATTGGATGAAATAGGTTACAGTGATCAATCATTCAAATTGTCTTTATGTAACAAATCCTAAAAAGGAACCCTGACTTACTAAATCCAGTTCTGTTCTTTTAAAAACATGTTACATCATCCTTTCTTCAAGCAATAAAGCTCCATCTTAAAACCACATAGGTTTACTATCCACCTTATTACTACTTGATGAAAAACTGTTCTAGAATCTCACTTATCTTCCAATTTCTATCCCCCATTAGTTCTGTTAGCCATTACCCATCTGCTCAAGCCAGCAATGTCTCAAACTCTTTTCACTTAGGATTTAAGAGCTGTGGCTGGACAATGGCATGGCATCTTGCGGTGGCTCTAAAATAGAAGCTCAGGCTTCCTACCAAACTCATGCAAAAGAAGCACAGCCCAGCCCAGCAGTTCCAAGAGGTTCCTGGTCATCCAAAGGAAACAGTAAAGGAGGTTCTGTGTGATACCCAAAGTATCCAGCTTTAAAAATATAAAACCCTCACATACCTAGTTACAATAAATTCACCTCCTATGTTTGGAAAGAATTACAGCCTTTTTGACTGACAATATAAACCTATCAAGAGCGTAGACAGTGAACCATATTCTTGTTAAACTTTGGTGGTTTTTTTTTTTTTTTTTGATCGGGCTGAATAGGCCCTCCTCTTCTGTTCTCCCCTCACAGGAAATACTGTTCCATTGATCACACTAATCCTTCTACACGAGCTTGCAAGTATCAGTGTATCTTTCTCAGACACGGATTACCGCAATTGAACCCTAAATCCCACAAGCAGCTCTCGTAACCGTTTGTACAAGGGCATTAACACTTACCTATATCAGTTACAAGTACATACTAGAACCTCATCTCACAGCAGAAGCTCTTTTCAACACAGCTTGCTCTCTTCTGCAGCGGAGAGATTCGAGGGTGGCTTGCGACTTAAAATAACAAAAAATTGCACAGCTTCAGTGGTTACAGTGATCACTAAAATCTAAAATAGGTGAAAACTAGAGACAGCTATCTCAGCTTCTGTAGTTCTCAACTCCTCCACAAGTGGGTGCAATAACTCTATGTATGAGGGACATTTTTAAAAGTTCCACCAAAGAAGTAATTTTTTCCAAATTCCGCTGACTGTACTGAAGCAAGAATTTCTGCTGTTAGAAAGTTGAAATATCTTTTGGTTAAATAAAGGCTGCAATTCTGGTATCTCACATTACTCACACTGTCAAGCGCAGCAACACCTTTTCTTCATAAAATTAGCTGCAACTGAAAATTAAACTTAACACTACAATGTTAGGCTTCTAAAGCCCTGGGTTAGGTTTCAGAATAGACCTCGTCTTGCAACCCTCAGACAGGAAAGTTCTTCCATCTCATAAAATTACCACTGCATCGTTGGAGTTTAAAAATGCAACGCAGCTCACACAGCAGCCTGGGAGCGCGACTACCCGACTTACGATTACATGAACTCTATCAATATAAATTTTTACTAGTTATCAGCACAATCTTAAGAATATGTCAAAGCTTCCACGTTTATCAGCCTTCTTAGCATGAATCAACAGAACTTGAACTATAAATTATGGAAAAAAAACCCAAAACTGTTTGGCCTGCTTCTACCTTCTCTGATGATTTTTGTGGCTAGTATCACAGGCTACTGCTGGCAAATCATGCGATTTGTTCCATTTATTTCATGTGGGGGTCACACTCAGACCTGAAAGAGGCATACCATTTATAAAAGGTGTAACTTTATTCCCGTTGCTTATTCTTTTATTGAGTGGCTTCCTCTCAAGGCAACGTCCAACCGTTCTACAGTTTCCAAAATATCCTTCCCAGGAGTTAAAATCTTAAGCCAACTGAGACCTGTGAATCAGCTTAGAGCGCTGTCAAGCTACCAGGGCTTTACATTAACCTATCCAAGTCACGATAGATGGATTAGCTTTTCTAAATTGCCTCTCAAAAGGTATTCTCTCATTCAAACTACACATCCCAGCTGACAGCAACCAGATTTAATGGAAGTTCAGCAATGATGTCCTAAGCCAAGCTCAAGATAAAACAAAATACAGGGTTTCTAATGAAGAATGTGCAAAATGGACACCTGCAGTGTTTCATGCACAATTTAACCACCAGCACACCAAGATCTGTGTCCTGAAGATAAACATCACTAAAAGCTCCTAAGTCACTTTAAACTTGTTCCCACCAGTCAGCACACTTGTATTTCACAGAACCATATGATCGTCGGGGTTGAAAGAGACCTTTAAGATCATGGAGTCCAACCATTAATCTAACACTGCGAAAACCACCACTAAACCATGTCTCTCAGCACCACATCTGCCCGTCCTTTAAGTACCTCCAGGGATGGTGATTCCACCATTTCCCCGGGCAGCCTGTTCCAATGTTTGACAACCCTTTTGGTGAATTTTTTTTTTTTTTCCTAATATCCAATCTAAACCCTCCCTGGCATAACTGTAGGTCATGACAGGGTAGTTCCCTGTCCTTCTTGAAGTGGAAATCCCAGAACTGGATGCACTACTCCAAATGTGGCCTCACCAGGGCAGAATGGAGGGGGAGGATGACCTCCCTCGACCTGCTGGCCACGCTCTTTTTAATGCACTCCAGCAGACCACTGGCTTTCTTGGCCACAAGGGCACATTGCTGCCTCATGGACAGCTTCTTGTCCACCAGGGACTCCAAGGTCCCTCTGCAGAGCTGCTTTCCAGAAGGTCAACCCCTAACCTGTACCGGTGCATGGAAATTCCACACAAGCACATGCAAAGCAAGAAAGGAAAGGCTGCTAAGCGGGGGAAAAAACACTTCCAGCTCCCCTAATGCCACCCGTGTTCTCCAGGTAACCGCCTGGAAACCTCCCCGCTCGGGCCACGCACACGTACGAGGCCAGGAGAGCGGTCCGGCAGCTGAAGGGAGCCGCTGCCGCGGGCCCGTGAGGTGAGGTCGGGGGCGGCCGGGCGGGACCGGGACCGGGACCGGGACCGGGACGGGCACCGAGCGGCGCTGAGGCGTCGGTGGCTGAGGTGAGGTACAGTGAGCTGAGGCGAGGCGGCCGCCGCGCGCACCGCTGAAGCGGGGCCGTGTGCAGCGGACAGCCGCATCCGGGTTGCGCCGCGCCGTGTGCAGCGCCGATGGCGGGCCGGCTGACACCGAGAGCTGAGGGGACTAAGGTTCCGGGCGGAGCGGGAGCTTCCGGGAGCGGTGTAGGGGGGCCGAAACGGGCCGGACCGTGTTGAGTGAGGGGGGAGGATGAAGAAGGAGCAGGTGGTGCACTGCCAGTTCTCCGTGTGGTACCCGCTCTTCAGGGCCGTTACCATCCGCAGGTGAGGGCAGCGGTGTGGGGCTGGATGTAGGCTTAGGCCGGGAAAAGCAGGGTGTGTGGAGGGGCGTAGGGGAGCTGTGTGGGGGTGTGCTGGGTGCGTTGGAAATGGGCTTGTGTTGGGTGAGATATAGGGGACCTGTGTGGGACAGAGCTGGGATGGAGGTGAGGAAGGCTTGATCAAGCTGGAGTTCCAGGAGTTGGGGGCTCCTCCCTACACCCTGAGAGGGTGTTTTGGGCAGGCCAGGCAGCCCTGCCCTCCTGGTGGGACTGAGCACCAGCTGATAGCCACATCATTGCTCTTCCCACTTGGTTGCTCAAAGACACGGAGGCTGAACCCACCGAAACCAAGTGGCTGACTTCATCTTTCTGTGTATTTCTGGGAGGTATAGCAAATTCTGCAGTTCTAAGGTGCTGCTGCACGTCATGAGATGTTTGGGAGAACTACTGGTAACTCGGGAAAGTCAAGCTCAGGATAGTTACTCTGTTGGATCAAAAAGTGCTGACATCAGACTTTTAGTAATCAAAGCATTTAATCTTTTATGGCTTCTAGTGTTTGGTGCATGCATATTTTTTGTAAGTTTAGTGATAGTCCTGCATTTTTGGAACATTTGGGTGGTATAGACATATTTTGGTTTGTATCTCAGAAGGGAAACCTTTAGTTAAAGCAACATTTTGTCTCCTTCTCGCTGGCTGGACACGCTATTTCTTTGAATGTCGTAGAGCTTTGAAGGAGTGGGGCATTTTTGTGCATTTCATGTAAAATTTTTGCCTCTTTCTCCTCTACTTCCCTGGAGGGAAAACGGGCATTGCTTTTTGGGAAGGGATGAGAGAAGAGAAAGAGAAATAGTTTTTTTCATACATACTGTTGTTGAGGTGTGTTCTATTAAAGAAAACCCACAAATTATTTTTGTTTAACTTTTGTTATTATTTTAACAAGTAACATCAATAATAAATTGTTAAGGAAATTCTCCTGTTTCTTCTAGTGTTATACTTCCCCTACCAGAGAATGTGAAAGAATATTTGCTGGATGATGGAACACTTGTGGTTTCCGGAAGGTAAAGAGTGTTTTCCCCACGCCCCGCCAGTATTAATGCTTTTTTATGTTCACAATGCTATTTTGTATACACGTATTATATTTTGCATAATGAGTTTTTAAAATTTGAGGGGTCTGGCTGCAGTAAACCTCATGCTGTATGAGCATGGGAATGGGCTGACTGTTGCTGTTAGTAAGACGACTTGCTGGTGCCTGATGCAGATCCTAAAATCCATGTAATACTTTTCATTCTAGACCAATTGGAGACAGTTCCTTCATTTTTTTCTCCACTTTTGCAAAGTCTACTAGTCTCTGGGGTGCACAGCCTGCTGGTTTGCGTTTGGTTGCTTTGGTATGGTTAGCTCCAGCTCAGAGGCTTTCCTGTCCCATGCCATTCACTTGCCTGCTGCCTTATCCAGGAGTGAAGTGACGTTACTTGAGCTTAATTCTCAATAAGATAAGCTATATGTAAAATCCTAGTAATGATTGAGTTTGACTTATCATTTGCATACATATAATCCATGCGTATGATAAGGATGAATATCCTGTATGTGTACCTATGCCAAGATTTTGGATGGAGAAGAATGAGGTGAATAGATAGGAGAAACAGTTGGTAAGAACCCAGTCCTTGTTCTTTGCTTTCTGCTTAGAATCTCACTGTATGGCTTCCTTATAAATTATAGATTATTGCATGCATACATCTTGTTAATGATCAGACTCGGAAATCAGTCCACGCTCCATCATTTCCTCACTGTTAGTTTGCATCTCACAGAGCAACCAATTATGCTGTGAGTGTAAGGGAGTTATGTCTAAATTCTCAGGAATAAATTTATATAAAATTGAAGCTGTTTAAACACCTTATAAAGATGAAAGGTCTTTTGTAACTTATTTTTTTAATAAAAGCTATCTATAAAATTGGAATTGTTTTTTAAACCATCTTGGATAAGAGGTAGTATTGTCCCCTGCTTCTGCAGAATTGTGCAACTTATTTAGCAGCAGCCACTTGTTTTTAATAAGCCTTCAGAAAAGCTGAAACTGAGGGCTTGACTTTACAGCTGTGTTATACAAACAATTTCTGCTGTTTTCAATGGAGTAGTGGACAGCTGTATAATTGACTTAAATTGTATTTTTTAAGATGTTTCCAATTTAAAATTCCTTTTGGAAACCAATTTTTCTCTGGGTTGAACTTTTAGCTAGAAGTGAATGTGATCTTGTAGTTAAGGCCAAGATTGCTTTTAATCTTCAGTCAGATATCTGACCTCTAGATCTCAAAAACTGAATTGATAGTTTAATCCCTATGGAAGTGCATTAAGGAGCTGCAGAGACTTAGCTTGTTAAGAGTTGATTTTTGGCAGGGTTGCACATTTGAACTTACCCTGTTTGCAATGCTGACTTGCTGTGAATAAATCTTTTTCAAGAGCTTGGTCTTCTCCTTTAAGACCTTCACACTTAGTTATATTGGCTAAAGAACTTCAAAAATCATCTAACATTCCAAGGCAATATTTGCAGTCAAGTGCTTTCTCCCGGATATGCTAGTGTTTGCAACAGCAGATCTCATCTGTACAGAAAAAGGAACTTTTCAGGAAGAAGATAATGACTACGTATTGACATTCTTCTTTTCTGTGTGTGGACGTTTTCTTTTCAGAACCAGAGATTCACAGGTCCATGTCTGAGACCCACATTTTATAAATTTTTACTTGGAAAAAGGAGTATGGAGGCAGAGCACAATTTAAATTGAACTTGTTTTTGTTTTTTATAAAAAGTTTGTTTAATTTGTGCTTCTGTCAGAGCACAGTAAAGTTGGAAAATGCTGATTAATAGGCTGCTGAAAAGCTTCAGTTATGGCATTTTCAGAACAGAAAGTCATCTGCTAATTTGAAAGCAGCAAAGTGTTTTGGGAAGGGCCCAAGTCTAATGCCAGGGTGTTCAGTCTTCAGTTTTCTGTACTGGCTCACTGATTTTTCTCTGCCAGGGTTTTTGAGTCTTAATCTCCTTATGAACACAACAGCTGGTAGATGCTGTGGAAATGTAATGTATATGGTCAAGTCAAACTCCAGTGTTTAATTCTTTTTCATGCTAATTTTTTGTTTTAGAGAAGATCCACCGAGTCATGCTCAGGAGAGGAGTGACGATGCAGAGGAAATACAGGTCAGTATACAGTGCAATTTAATGTCAAGTCTCTTGAGAAAAATATGAACATGTAACCTTTTCTGCATAACTTATAGGTGAGAGTACTTCACAAAAATAATAATCTCTGGTAGTTGCCTTGAAAAACTTAAAAACATTATTTATACTGTGACATTAGGGAAGGTTTAAAATGTTTGTGTTTTTAAATGGTTAAAATGGTTGTGTTTTTAAAAAAAAAAGATTTTTTTTATTGTTATTTCTTGGTAATTGCATTTGTAATAATGAGTAGGGAATGTTGAAGGATGTTGCAATTGAACTTAATGCTGTTTCATGCCCTGAAAAATTAGAAGACAGAGTATATTGGGAGGAGTTATTTCAAGAAAGAATGAAATTTTCTGAGGCCATAATAGCTTGGAAGAGTATTCTAGAAGAAAAAGGCTGGAAAATGTTGTAAGCACGAGGTGTCAGGGGGTAGAAAAAGGTGGTGAAGAAGAAATACAAGCGAAACTAATGGATCTTGGGTGTAAGGATGGAAATTCTGGAGCTAGAGACAAGCTTTAGACAGGGAAGACTGTTGAGTTCTGAAATGTCCAAGTTTGTGATATAAATCCCAATTAAAATATATAGGTATTGTCTTTTATCCGTACTTCAGAATAGTACTTCTGCTGAATATATAGTATTTTTTCTGTCTTAATTTACAACCTTAATAATTGGATTATGGTGATGTTATGCTACAGGAGCTCCAGGGCAATCATTTAATCTACATGTTGTAGGAAGCCATATGAATTCTGATGTTCTCATAAATTGTAAAGGATGTCTCAGGAAACCAGTAACCTTTGATTTGTTCTTATTTTTAACAGTGGTCGGATGATGAGAATACTACAACACTTAAGGTAAAAGCCTAACGTGGGTTTGTCAGCAGTATCCTTTCCGCAGCCTTGCGATATAAACTCGTTGCCAGTTAGAGATATCTGTTGCTGTGTTTAACATCTTTCAGACCATTCTGGAGGGATGGCAGTACACTTGTCTGTAACTTTAAAAATTCTTGCTGGCTTTATTTTATTTAACTAAAAATAAAATATTTTTCTTTATCCCCAACAATCACACCCGTGTCAGACTATAGGAAATGAACTGAAGTATGGCTCTAAATATAGCTGTCTTTCATTTTCACCACTTTGAATATCTCCCAATTACTTAATCAGACTGGATGCAGAAGAAATGAAGCCCCTGCAGCTCAATTTTCACAGCTCTTCTCTTATACCTATGATATTATTTCCTCCAAAGTACATTTCTTCTCTCATCATTTTTTTTTTTCCTTTTCCTGTCTTTATGCTGCCCTTTCACTGTGCCTTGCTTAGAGTCAGGATCATGGTGGATACAAACCAGGCTTCCATGATCGTTTTTTGAAACTTGCTGTTGCCCTATCATTGTCAGAGTTAATATGCTCGCATCGCTTGTCTGCTGTTGATACTGTTACTTCAGTCCTGTTGGCTCCCTAATGTTCAACATCGTGTTGAATTGCTCACGTTGGAATAGGTGCAGTATAAACACAGCCCTGCTTTGAGTTGTGCGTGTGCCAGCACAGAATTTATAGCCTAGATTTAAAAACTGATACATGCCAAATCTGTGCACATTAATAGTTTCAGTTCAGATATCTAAGCTTTGATAAAGTAGATGCATTAGACTGTAAATTATTCAGAACGAGGATTTTAGTAGCTATCTTATCTTCTGTGAAGCTTGTGTTAATGTTGCTAAAGAAATAATATCATACTTCTGAATCGGGCTTCACTATAGTGTACAACACAGTAAAGAAATACATAGTCAAGAGTTCTGATACCCATCAGAAGGGTATAGGCTGAGTGATTTCCGTTTAGCTAGGGAAGCGTTGTGTGCTGTGTGTGGACTGCAGCTTTACAGCTAACGCTTTACTGGGGCTGGCTGGGATGGAGTTAACTTTCAGCTTCCGTTGCACAGTGCTTGCATAGAGTCAAGACTTTCTCTTTTCCCAGTCTGCCCCACACCCCCTCCTCAGTGACTAGGTTGGGGGTAGGCAAGAGAAGGAGAGGGGACAGGGACAGGACAGCTGACCCAAATTGTCTTAAGGGATATTCCATACCATATAGAATCATAGAATCATCCAGGTTGGAAGAGACCCTTGGGATCATCGAGTCCAACCATCTACCCTACTCTACAAAGTTCTCCCCTATACCATATCCCCCAACACCACATCTAAACGGCTCTTAAACACATCCAGGGATGGTGACTCAACCACCTCCCTGGGCAGCCTATTCCAATGCCCGACCACTCTGTGAAAAATTCTTTCCTAATGTTCAGTCTAAACCTATCCTGATGGAGCTTGAAGCCGTTCCCTCTCGTTCTGTCATTAATTACCTGTGCGAAGAGACCAGCACCAACCTCTCTACAGTGTCCTTTCAAGTAGTTGTAGAGAGTGATGAGGTCTCCTCTCAGCCTCCTCTTCCTCATACTAAACAGTCCCAGCTCCTTCAACCGCTCTTCATATGATTTGTTTTCCAGGCCCTTCACCAGCTTCGTTGCCCTCCTCTGCACTCGCTCCAGCACCTCGATATCTCTCTTGGATTGAGGTGCCCAAAACTGGACACGATACTCGAGGTGTGGCCTCACCAGTGCTGAGTACAGGGGCACAATCACCTCCCTACTTCTGCTGGTCACGCTATTTCTAATACAAGCCAGGATGCCGTTGGCTTTCTTGGCCACCTGGGCACACTGCGGGCTCATATTCAGCCGCTTGTCAATTAGAACCCCCAGGTCTCTTTCTTCCAGGCAGCTTTCCAACCACACTTCCCCAAGCCTGTAGCGCTGCTTGGGGTTGTTGTGGCCCAAGTGCAGAACCTGGCACTTGCCCTTGTTGAAACTCATGCCATTGATTTTCGCCCAATGATCCAATCTATCTAGGTCTCTCTGTAGAGCTTCCCTATCCTCCTGGGAATCAACACTCCTGCTTAGCTTGGTGTCATCTGCGAACTTGCTGATGATACACCCTATGTCCTATATGATATATAACATCCTGCTCAACAGTAAAAGCTGGATAGAGGAAGAAGAGGGGTGTTTTGGCCTCCAAAGTGGCTCTTGTTCAGAGACTTGTTTTTTGCCAAACCTAGAACTTTGAAAATGGTTAATAATGAACATGGTTTGTGCCTGTGGCTTGTTCCTACAAAAATACACCTACATTTGGTCAGAGACTCTAGAAGCAGAATTTCACAATGTGCTCTTTAACATCTCGTAAATTTGGTAGAGAATTACTCTGAAGACTCCATCCATGGCAAATCTGCTTTCTTTACCTGCAAACTAGGGACTACTTTGAGGCCAGTGAGTGAATGGAAATAGTCTTCTGTGCTTTTAAGTGTTGCCTGTTAACACTTTGACAGTGATGAAGAGAGTGAAGGAACAGCCTGCATAGAATGCAGAAGGGAGGGGAGCTTCATCTGGAGTTACCACAAAAGATGAGAATGGATAAGTAGTGATGTGGAGGTTGAACAGGGAGACACTAGGGAACATAATGTGTATAGAATAGTGGGACAGGCTGGAAACGTGGTTCTGCATTTGCTGTCAGCCTAGGGCATTCATATCTTACTAATGATAAATCCCAGGTTATAATTCTCTGTGGGAGCAGTAAGGTGGGCTGTGGTTGTGATTATTCTGATTTGATGACCCACCTGAGTTGTCAGGTAGAACTTGTTTCCCTTGTCTCTTCCATATTCTGAAGAACAATTAGAATATGAGATTATAGAAAATTCTGTGTTTTAAAAAACATGCATTAATATCAATGGTTGCAAAGCCAGGCACTCAGAATTTAGGAAATGTTAAAATCTAGCTTGTTTATGCAGTCTTAAAACCTCTTGTATATATTTCTTCACTTATATTAATCAAATGACATGATGGTAACGTTTCCCCAGGGAGGCTTAGTATGTGGTGGTATTACATATATAGTATTACTCCTGACTTCTGTCAAAACAAGATGAGATTGGATCAGAATGCAGTGGTTGAAGAGTTTTATTTCTTGCAGGAACAATTTCTAGAATTGACTGAAGCTCTAAAAATAAAGTAAAACAAGATAAGTGCTTTTCCAGTTTTTCAAGTGTAGTTTCCCGTGGAGACTAGGTAACTTACTAAGGAAAGATTCGGAGTGTTTGAACTTCAGTCTAAGCCACTGCGCTAAAATGTGAGAGGGTTTTTCTAAGTCTCTGCATTTGAGGGGGGCTGCAGAAGGAGGATGGCAAAATGGATGAACTTTTTTTGATCACTTGTGTGGCTTTGAGGGCTTTGTTGTTTTGGAGACATTGACTAGCTTTACCCTAGAAGTTATCTTTAAGTCTTTGAATTGAGTTTAAAAATTTTCAGGCAGAAATAGTGTTCTTACATCCTTTTTGCGATCAATCCTATTATATGAAGAATCTTTGACATATGCCTGAAAGGCTTTCACATTATTTTAAAGGTCCGCAATCTGGCTTGTTTTTTTTCTGTTGCACCACATTCAGGGTGGAGTTTACAGCATCCTGAGGAGGTGTTTTCCCCCTATCTTTTGTTTACGTATTGACAAGTTTTTCTAGTTCAACCCATTCCTTTGCAGTGTATCTTCTATTTGATGAAATATATTATTAAGGAGCTACTTTAAGAGCTGATTAGTTAAAGTATTACTAACAACAATTTATAAAACTAAGTCTTAAGTGAGGAGCTGCCACTCAAATTGCCTGTTTCATTTATTTACTTACTTTTACTCTTTTACTGTACTCCTAAATGTGACTAAGGAATTATTACAAAACAGAACTGGTCTCTTTCTACCTTTTAACACTTTGACAGAATGCTACAATATTTGTATTTTCATTTTTTTAAAGAGATGCTTAATTCTAAACAAACTATTTTTGAAAGTTTGTTTTTAAAACCGCTCAGATCTTATACCTGACGGTAGATTATTGTATACAAATAAAACAGCAGTTATGTATTTAAGGTCTGTTTATTTGACTTGCACGGTTGCCAGCTGTTGCAGCTTTCATGATGAATATCATGAAGTTTCGTGTTTTTCCCTGAAGTTTGTGAAATCTCGCTAGTAATGAGAGTGAGCACTGGAAACGTATTTTCAATTTTCTCTGAAAGAATGTCAGAGTTGATTCTTAAGTTATTTATTTCTACAAATACATTATTTTTGTGGGGTTCTTTGTTCCTGATTTTGGATGCTTTTATTCCTTCTACAGTACGTATTTCTAATGGTATTTAGAAAATGGCTACACTTCACTATTAAATGTACTGAAATGGGGTTTTTTTGTTCTCTGTTCAGGCACCAGAATTTCCTGAGTTCACAGCTAAAGTGCAAGAAGCAATAAGTTCCTTGGGTGGTAGTGTTTTTCCTAAACTTAACTGGAGTGCTCCAAGGGTAAGAATGCTGACTCCCCAAACTTGTAGCTGATGTTATCATAAGGATTTTTTTAGTTTGTTTTATCTTAATGTATTGGAAAGTAGAAGACACTAGTGGTTCTGATGAAGGCAGAGGTGATAGACGAGATATCAGTGAAGTGTAATACAGCAAATTGTTCTGGTGGATTAGAGCTGGGTGGTGGACTGTTTGGTGAGGCTGATGCAAGACAGCACTGTTTTTCTTACATAAAACCCTGTATTCTTGTCACAGAGAACAGTATGATGGTCAGACTCTTCTCATTTAGGATACTAGTTGAAAACTTTGCCTGGGATAAAGACTAAAATCTCCACATTTAAAAAAAAAAATAAATCCAAAACCCAATAAACTTCCCTCCAGTTATTTTTAGGTACTTTAACTATGCCTTAAGGATGAGTGCGCCCAAATGGTTTATATTGTATTCTCAAAGGAAGCTTGTGTTCAATCAAGCATTTCAAGAAAGTGCCTGGAAGCAGTAAGGCAAAACCTTTGTTTTTTAAATGGATTTGCTCTGCTTTCAACAGAGTATTTATAAGAAAAGCATTAACTATTGTGTCTCTTGTTACAGCTAATGAAGTTTTCCTCAAAATAAAAAAATAATTTTCTACATGTATTTCAAACATTGCATAATATTTAGATAGATCTGCAGCTTGCGTTCCTTCCTGCTAATAAAGGTGCATTTTTGGATAATCTTCGTTTTTGTTTAGGATGCCTACTGGATAGCGATGAACAGCTCTCTGAAATGCAAAGCTCTCAGTGACATCTTCCTCCTCTTCAAGAGCTCAGACTTCATTACGCGTGACCTCACTCAGCCGTAAGTAGATTTCTAGCAGACAATCTTATTTATACCCGGTCAAAAAAAACCCCACCCCTCGGAGGGTAACTTTTCAGTTCTTTTGAAAAGTCTTACTCTTTACTGTACAGTAACGAGAAATATGATACAAAAATACATATTCCTGTTAAAAAGTTGTTCAGGTACAGTCATACAAGTTTCAGGTACAGTAATAGGTTAGTTGTTCTTTGAAGCTTCCCCCATCCCTTTCCCCCACTGTGCAAAAAAAAAAAAAAATGCCGTGTCCAATTTAGTGCAGAAACTTGTGAAGCAAATTATCTTCACTTTACTGTAGGGTGCTAGAAACAGTTACTTACCCTGAATGAATCTTTCCTAGTAACCAGAATTGTTTACCTTGCTTCAGTCAAAAACAGAGGAGCAGCCTCCATTTTATTCTTATATTAATTCACTTGATTTTAATATGCAAATGAGTGAAAAGCAAAACAGGAAGACATTATATTAAAGTAGTACATGCAAAATTACACTGTCGACTAAGACCATTTTTATTGAGTTGCTTTTGAGAGGAAGTGATGTTTTAATCTTGGGGTTTCTTTTTTTTTCCTTCCCACCCCTCTTGGCATTTTCTTGTTACCTACCTTATTGTTGCCACTTCTCATGGTAACAGCATGACATTACCGTGTCCCTTTCAAATTTTAAAGCTGTTGAAATTTGTGTGGCTGCCTGGAAGATGCCTGAGACTTCTGCTAACATATTCCTCTCTAGGAATCCTTCCTTCTGAACCTAGTTCTTGTAGCTTTTGAACAAATGCACTCCAGGAACTGTGACTAGGGGTAATAGTTATGGATAAAACTACAAAAACGACGTGCTTGAGGTTTATTTTATCTGCTCACATGAAGAGAGTACTTAATTGTACGCAAACAACTTTCTCCTGTAGCACCTGCATCTAATTCTTGTCACTCGTTTCTAAAATACAGGCTTTTTCTGAAAGAAAATAAAATTATTGGAATTTAATGTTCTTGTTACTATTACTGCTAGTATTTTTTTTTCAGAAAAGAGGAATTTCAAAGAAAAAGGGCAGTCCATGGCTTGGTATCCGAGAGATTGTTTTCCAGTAATTATTCAATGCTTATTTATATTACTGCAATATTTAGGAGACTCAAATCATATGCAGGGCGCTTGTGCTATGTGCTTTATAGATTACCAAGCCTAATAGTCCCGTGTTAAGTAGCTTATGACCCAATAAGAATTGTCTTGGCTAAAATGTGAAACCGGTTGCATTAATGCTGTGTAACTGCCGCCTCTTTTTTTAAAAAAATTTTTTTTTTTTATTCCTGCAACTCTAATAACACTCTTTCCCCTCAGTTTGTTGGTACATTAATAAATGACAGGTAGCGACATCCTCATCCTTATCTCTGCATTTATGGAGTGCTACCAACGCTGTCAGTCCAATTCTGGTGGTAGGGTTTACGTTATGTCTAACCTACAGCGTTATGAGGTGCAGGGGAAGAGACTGAGAAGGAGGGGAGAAGATGTTGGAGTCAGAAGACTGCTTGAAAAGTGTGTTGGAGTAGGGAGATAATTGTGAGCGCTGAGAATTCATGATTCTGGTATCATAGAGAATGAAAGGGATGGGGGAGATGAAAAATCTATAGTTTACACTTCAGAGGTGAGTGAATAGTGATTCTCAGAAGACTTTGGTGCCTTAACCAAGAAGCTTTTCTTTTCCTGGTTTCCCCTAATGGGAGGCTGGGTGACTTGGCCAGGTGTCTTGAGGATGGTTTGCTCAGAGGGTTGAGCACTGAAATTTAATATGTCCTTTGTTGTAACTGCTTTCCTGACTGAGTCTTGTGGGTCTGAAAAGAACTGTATGCTTTGTATCATCCCTTTGTGAATATTAAATAATATGGTTCTTGTATTGTATCCTCATGTATAAAGAGGTTCAGCAAAAGGTACCCTGAGCTCCTTGGAGAATTCTTGTTTGGTTAACCACTTTCTAATGAGTTTGGGACACAATCAATTGTTTAGCAAGCACCACTTGGTTTAGAATATGTGGCAACTCGTGTGTGTGTGTTTGTGCTCTTAGTTTATGCCATTTGTAGGATAGAATGAGTTGATTCGACTGCCTTCACTGAATCTGAAATCGGTGCATTTTCTGTCAGGTTTTATCTTGTATCAGGTAAAGGTAGTGCCTCAGCTCTTCACCTTGCCCTCTGCAGACAGCGCTGACTTCGAGGTAGAGGCAATGAATGCCTTGTAGCTCCTACGTTGTGAGATTTCACGGCATGGGTGTTAATTTGAACCATCGGTAATTTCACCTTAAGTTCACACCAGACTAAGAACGGTAGTGGCTGGGCAACCTGTAGTAGGCACGCTCTCTTCTGCTGACCTTGCTGGGGGAGAATAACCTCTAGCAGAAAGGCAACACCTCAAATCGCAGTAGCCCACATTTAGACTCCTTTTCCAGTGCGATAAGACCTCATGCACCACCAGATCCCACAGCTCAGCTAGTGGTTGGTAAATAAGCAAACCTTGTGACATGATGGTGGGATCATCGCTTAATCTAAAGGTTAAGTTTCATTTGAGAAGTGTTGTATTTATTTCCTTCCTATAAAATCTAATCTAATATTGGCATAAACTTGGGTTATGGGCTTTTTTTTTTTGTCAGAACAGGCTTTGTTGTTTTGGTGAGGCAGAGTTAATATGGGCAGTGCAGCCTTGTGGTTTCCATGAATTTGAATGGAAGCTGTATTTAAGACTAGGGGAATGTGCGTAATGTGTAAAATCACTCTGGTCTCTATATATCTTATATTTTGTGAATATGTTGATATTCATTGAATACTTGATTAAAACACATTTTATTTTCCAGTCTATGCATGGTATTTCTAAATCACTAAGTTATTTGTACAAAATGTCCCCACTCAAACAGCGAAACGATTATTGCTGAATCAGAACAGTGGTCTTCCTTAATTATACTATTGATTAGCTGCCAGTACCCTAGTTCTTAGCAAGCAGAAATTAAAAATGTAGCAGGCATAAGAACCTGAAGTGCTGAACAAATGAAAATTGGATATGTAATACATGCAAATCCCTCAGAAGGGCTACTCGGAGGGAGGATAAATGCACTATATTTCTACTTCTTTCATTAATACTCAATATGGTGTAAAAGTTACTTGCCCTGTGTAAGTAACAGCTAAAATGTAATACACTTTTTTGTGTGTGTTTTGTTTTCTGTTCAATTGTTTTAACTTAAAAATCCACTTCATGGGTCATAATATGGAAGAGACTTTCCAATGGCAATGTGAAGATCTGTTTCTTAATCCATCTTTGCTAATGATGTGGGACTTAAGGCAAACCACTTTCTTTGCCTCTTCCTTCCTCTTCCATTTCCTATCTGCTTATCTGGTATCAATCTATATATTGTTCACATCAGAATTACAGCAAGGGCAGTTTCCCGAACTGTCTCAAGTTCTGAGAACACTTAAGGTGTGTAATACTTCAATACTAACCATTAAAAAATGTGGCCTTACTGCAAATACGCTGAGCATGACTAGATAAGCTTTGACTATTTTAAATATTTGGATTCTCTCACGATGTTGACATTTTGTTTGGTTGAAAAGTTCAGAATGAGTTAACTTTTCTCCTTGTTCATTTTGTATAAATTAACAAAGACTTCAGAGCAATGCACTTGTTAATGTAGTCAATGTTGTTTCTGTTTCAAAGTAAGCATTGCATTTTATTTAGCTGAGTTCACAAAAAACTTGTGGGCGGTGTGATCCTTAACTTTTCAGGTTTTAATGTAGGCTTTCAAAAATCTAGTGTTGTGAATGTGATAAAAAAATATCCCTTTCTAATTGGGATTTCTGTTAAGTGATTGAAACTCCTCTTTTGAACAAAAATCCTTTTAAAGCCCTGTTGAGTGTATTGGTGTAGAACACAGTTTTCTTCCTTATTGTTAGAATGTGTTTTGTTAAGACCTGATTGCTAATATTTATACCAGTCTCAAGGTGGGCTGTGGAACAATTCCTAAAATATAATTTTTATTAAAAATATATAGCATTATTCACACATTAAGGAAAGGCATAAAATCAAAACGTTTCCAGGGTGGAACACAGCAGCAGCTGGCATGCAAGGAATCCACTACATCTGTAACTCCCTGAACAATATCGCTTGCAAAAGCAACGCGGAGGATGGAGTGGAGTGAAGATTCCACGGCCAAGTTCTGTGATTACACAGCAGAATGGGAACAAGGTGATCCTATGGAAGTGATAAGCGGCATGCTGGCTACCCTGAGCCAACAGTCTGTCAAATTTTGATGAAGTGCTGTCCTTTGTGCAAACTTTGCTCATTATGATGTCATTATAATACCAAAACACACCTCCAGCCCAAAGGCTACCCGCCTCCAAGGTGCAACCACTCCTCCTTGAGTCTGCGCCCTGAATTTTTCATAAACTATACCTTTAAATGCGAGGCGAGAGAATTTTACACCAATCATAATAAAGGTATTTATGACTAAAGTCACTCAAACTCCACCTTGAAGGTAAAAAATAATATAAAAATAACCCGAGAAAGGGGGGATTCTAGGGAAGACACCATCGTAAACAAGTCAGGGAAGACCCCATCACGGACTGCCTCTGACTCCCGGGACCAGTCCACGGGCTGAACCTTTCTTCCCCCCGATAGGAACGCCTGTGGGTAAGACTTAGACTATACCCAGTGCTTCCTCGGGGAACTTAGAAATCTCTCTAGAGGGTTACCTGTTACATTTATAGCCAGGGTGTATTGTTTGTAATTTTGTCACGCGCTTTGTACCATTAATATTTTTTCTTTTACTTGCACGTGCTTTGCAGACTGTACTTATCACCGGCAAACCATAAGAACCTTTATATCTGTTGCTTAAATAAACTGCACTGCTTAAGTAGCTAGCCATTTCGGTTTCTCACTGAACGCGACCAGACACTAAAGTGCAGCCGTGCTAGTTCGTGAGCACGACTAGACTGAAGGTGCAGTCCACTATTAATGTATCCAGAATCGTGATAGTTTAGTATATTAAACATGACTGCACTGATAGTGGTGAATTGGGCATCACTCAGAATTTAAACCCAGCCGCCCCTAGCCTTCCACCTCGGTGAGGAGTGTTAGAACGCAAGGGGGTTTATTTTCTGCCAAAACTATTTTGCCTCTTCACGCAACAGTGGGCAACAGTTGTAATGGCATGAGAGTGCACTTTCAGTTATAAGATAAGCTTGTTATACCCTGCTTGTTAATGACCCTTGGAAATTTTGTCAAACTTTGGAGATTGTTCCTGTTCTACAGGACAATACTAGATGTTTTAAATCTGCAGATGCTGCTGTTGGGATTTTGAATGCTGAAGTGTTCTTACTTTTCCAGTTGTTTAATAGTCACAACCACAGCGATGAAATAAGAAGTCAATGTGTTGAAAAGCAACCTAATACAGAGAACAGCTTTTTCAGGGATTGCCCTTTGACTTATAATAAGGGGGCAGTAAGAGTGCAAGAATAGCTGCTTTCTGACGGGCACTTAAGTGTTGTAAACTGGCTTTCAGTATTTTATTGGACCAGCTGGTGCTATGGACCCGTTCATTCCTGAAAACTTTTGAGAAGCTGGTTAGACAGGTGAAGTAAAGAGTCTAAAAGTAGCCACTTAACCCTGCCTAAGTCCAGGAAACAGAGTGAAGGGACCATCTATGCCATGATTAGTAGGTAAGAAATATCTAGTAGGTTAACGGAGCAGGTAAAACAACTCCCACTGGGCCAAGGAAAAGTTTCATGATGTATTAATGTGTAAAATACAAAGGGACATGAGGGGAGATGCAGTTTTTTTTAATTGGGTTTTTATAAGAGGGCTTGGTTAAAATATAAGTGCCTGTTTCCAAGAACAATTGAGAAAATCTGCTCTTGAATGAGGTTTAGCCCATCAGGCTCATAAGCACATGGTTAACTTTAGAACCTAGCCAATGTTTCAGTCCTTTTTGGTTTTTAAGATAGAATTCTGACTACATTTTTGATACCAGACTTAATAGTTCCAAATATTGAATTACAAATTATAAAGAAATCATGAAGTTTTCCTGAGATGTGGAGTAACAGCCTGTGTTCTCCTAACAGAACACAGGAGGCAGTGTTGGCTCATAAAGATCTGACTTGGCACTTAGGATACCTTTTTGCAAGAACAGTAGCTGTTGGTTTAGGCTTTAGTATAACCTATTTCCAGGTAGACAGTTCCACGTGAGAGGATGTGGAAAATGAAGCCTTTGATTTTTTACTCGCATCCTGCTTTTGCTAGCAACTTAAGTGTAGCACAAGATCCTCTTTTGAATGGTGCATGAATTTCCTATTTCTTTTAGTCCTTAATGTTCCAGCAAGGTTTAGCATTCAAGAAATAAAGATGCAGTTCAAAGGCTGTTAGAAGTTTCTCCTTGATTTTTTTTTTTTTAAATTTTATTTTATTAAGGTTTTAAAATAAACTATGAGATGGTAGCAGGTGAACCTGTCATGTCAGGTACAGAATACATTTTACAATTCTCATTATGTTCGCAATATTTTATTATCCATAGAATAATCTCAGTGATTTGCAAATGAGTTCATGGCTCTCTTGGTGGGATAAGTACTGGAGGTCTTACAAACCTTCTTAAATTGCTTTTTTCAGTGTTGAAAACTGAACCGCATAATGGCTCTATGTAGTGTGTCCTGTTGTCAAGTGTATGCATTTGGAGATTAACATACAGCTGCTACATAGAAAGACACCTTGATCCTTCTGTTCTTGACATCTAAGTATAAATCTGTAAAGAAGCTGACCACAGCACAAGGTCTATAAGCACTAGAATTTAATTCCTTCACCCTTAGAAGTATTCAAAATGACAATTTTCAAAGGCATCAAAAAAGAGAGCCCAGATATCTCACAATTTTGGGTTTCTGAAGTCTTTCTGATTGTTCTTGCAGGTACCTCCAAATCTGAATTGGATGCGCGTAGCCTTCTGCCTCTGATCAAAAGGCCATATGTAATAGACTAAATCAGCTGGGTCTGAAAAATGAACGCTACAATAAATTGGTAAAAAATAGAAAATTGCAACTACCTCAAGTTGCCCAAAATTTGCCCCCCCAAAAAGGGGTGGTAGTAATGTCCCATTGTTGACAAAAACTTACGGTACTGTTCAGAAGGAAACTGAGACTACAAAAACCTGAGTTCATTTTGTCTTTTGCTGTGTTCTCCCGTTTTTTCCTCATTTGTACTGAGTCCTGTGTCATTAAGGCTCAAGAAAAAACAAGACACAGTAACGCTGCAGTATTTTTGTCTGTACTCATCGTTTTGCCTGTTTGCTTGATTTGGCAGCAATACCTGAGCGGTCTGTGTGGCTTGGGATGGCACCCAAGGATTTCATTTTCTGACTTGCAAGGAAAGAGGCAGTATCTTTCCCCACATAGCTCTCACCCAAAATATTTGAGGGTTGAGCAAGGACAATTTTGATTGTTCATAATGTTTTTTGGCTGCTGGAAAAGACTGCATCTTATTGGAATGAAGCAGATTGCAGGTACTCCCCTGTCAGATATGGAAGTCTGTGAGAGGTGCAGAGGCTGTAAAACTCCATGTGCTGGACTTCAGCTGCCTTTTTATATATAGTTTATGATTGGTTTGGTGTGGGATATTTTCTTGAGCACGGTAGGCATATATGTTAGTAAGGGAGGAATTTTGAGACTAGCAAAACTGCAAGCCCTCATTGAGTTTGTTTGTATTGCCTTGACAGATCTTAAATTGTGGGGAATATAAACTGTAGTTGACGGATGTTATCTGTTTATGTAGGCTTACAGATATATATGATCTGTTTGATTACAGTGCTTTTTGGGAAGCATGCCTGCTATCGCCCTTCTTTTCTGTGTGTAGTGGATATTCAAGTCTAAACTAAACCGTGTAGAATTTATTTCTGCTGGCTGCGTACTGAATGAACTCTTACAATAGCTCTTTGCTTCAAACTGAAAGCCGGGCAGCCGCATCTTACAAACGCAATGCTTATATTAGAGATGTTAGACTTTTGGATTGCTGAACTAAGTTCAGTGCCAAAGGGAGATAGTCTTAAATGGCAACATTTATACTATTGCTCAGCAGTGACTCTTTACACAGTTCTGTACATCTGAGCAGTTTGTTGCCAATAAGGTCAGGGAGTATACTTGGAAAGAAAATGCATGTTCTTTTGCTAATTCCCTTTGAAAGTGACAGGATTTACTGCAAGGTTTGCTGTAAAATGACAAAAAGGTACATAGAAGTTGGTTTGGGTGTAGCTGCCTCTGTTCTTTCTAGCTCCTGAGAGGTGGCACACAGTCAGCTACTCACAAGGGACAAAACCTTGACATCTGCTTGCAGTTATGGAAATAGTTTTGTTTATTCCCACTCTCAAGAAATTTGTAAGAGTACTTCTTAAGGCTCTTAATTTAGAAAGATACCGTGCTGTGGAATCAGAAGTGCTGAGTGGCGCTGGTTTGCATCCCTTATTCATGAAAATGAACTGCTGTAAGGCATGATGATGTGTCTCTGTTGTGTGGTTTAGGAAGTTAAACATTAAAAGTACTAGGGAAAACATGCTGCAATGAAACTAGATTAGATTGCTCGAGTTTATCTATTTTATTGAGAATACAGTTATGCCAACATAACAATAAAGAGGAAAGGAGCAGCACTGTTGATTCAAACAAAAAAACATCATCAGTGAATAAACACGTTTTAGCCACGTCCCTGTCCAAATGGAAGTGCTTCCAAATAACACTGGATGAAAAGAGGAGAATTTTTTTCCTTCCCCCCCCCCCCCCCCAATAATTGTCAAAAGGAGGTTTGTTGCTGAGGTATTGAATTGTATGTCTTGGAGATAATTCAACAGTAGCTTTTGTGATTCATGGTTTGGGGTTATTTTTCTTACTATAGTTAAAATCTTACATGTAAAAACAGATTTTGATGCCTGTGCCCTTACTTTTCCAGATTTATTCACTGTACTGATGATTCCCCTGATCCTTCCTTGAACTATGAGGTAAGACTCTTTGCATGATTTCTAGGTAATTTCAATGAATTGCTCGCAGGCAGGCTGCCATTTGTGCTTGGGTGGGTGCCCATAACATTTGGTTTGTTTGTTTGTTTTAATTGTGTTGCTTGGGCAGCGTGGGGAAGCCTGGTTAAGCGCTACAGGTCGTGAGGAGTTCATTTAATTACACGTCAGAGATGAGCTAAAGTTCAGACTTTTGGAGCTTCCTTGCAGTTTCCTTTCATGTCTGTCAGGTTTTGCTGGGAAGGACAAGTTCAATAGCTGAAAGTCATATATTCTTGATAGCGTGCTGCTTGTAAATGTCACACCTGGGGTTACTAAGAGAGAAGCTGGGAGCATCCTGAACTGAAATGGTCTATCGTGTCGTTTCATATGCTCATTACCAGATTAAAATGTTAAGTTAGCAACATAGGTACTAACTGCTTTAAACTGTTCATATGGTGCTATCACTTCTATGGTAACATCTAGTCATGTCTCTAATAATAATTTTTATGTAAATATAACATTTGTCATCATCTTGCAGACTTGAAGAGCTTTTGAGAAGTGAATGAACCCTGGTTCGTTGTTTTGTTTTGTTTTTTTTTTCAAAGCACTGTCTTAATGTGCTTTAAAAATACACGACATCTGAAAGTGGAAACAAAGAGTTTCATGTTTACACTGTAATTAGGAGCGTCACCTTTGATTACTGAGGTTTTCCTGCTGTGGTTGGTAGGTGTTGGGAGTTTCCAGTACCCATGAGCAGTAATTGAGGCCCTCAAAATAATGGATCCATCTGAATACTTCAGCTTAGGAAATACAGAAACTTGAGAAAGTGCCAGAGATATGTTTGAATTACCAGGCAGCGTGTCCTATTGACTATAATAGTTTGGTTACTATTTCTATCCCATGTCCTTATTTTAACTGATTTTCTCCTTCAAAGGCGTCATAGAATTCTGCTTGGGTGTATACCAGAATAGAGGTTGATTTGGTTAAATTTAATTCTGCTCATCAGCTCTTTTGACGAGGAGGGAGCAACTTTCTGCCAATTCCATGACAGATTTGTTGTGTTGTACAGCAGGAGTTTTTGTTTTCCATGCTTTATCATTAATGCAACTTTGAAGTTGTTTCCTAAATGATTTCACAGTTATAAATGCTATACAAAGTGGAAGAAAGTAAGATAACTTAAGGTGGGAAGGGGCCTGAGGAGGTCGCTAGTCCATTCTTGTGCTCAGAGCTGGGTAAGCGATGAGATCAAATCGGGTTGCTTGACATTATATCAAATCTGGTCTGAAAACCTCAGAGGACGGAGCCTGCACAACCTCTGTGAGGGAGCTGTTCCAATGCTTGACAGTCACTGAATTTCACTGAATTTTTAGAGTTGGAAGGGACCATAGAGATCATCTAGTCCAACTCCCCTGCTGAAGCAGGATTGCCCAGAGCATGTCAGAGCATGTTACTCAGGACTGCATCCAGGCGCGTCTTGAAAATCTCCAAAGAAGGGGACTCCACAACAGTGAAAAAGTTTCTTTTTTTCACTCCTCGCGGTGAAAAAGTTTCTTCTTATGTCCAGTGTGAACTTTTCTGCTTTAAACTAGTTTGGTCTAGATGGTCTTTAAAGGTGTCTTCCAACCATAAGCATTTTGTGATCCTATGTAATTAATATTAAGTCTAGTTGCTTTGAAGTATTTGCTAAGATGATTATGTGAATTGCAGATTAAGATAGTTTTGTTTTCTTGTATCAGGAATAACTTCAGAGGTCATCTCGTTACAGCAGAACTGTAGATCTAGAAGGTGTATACCTGCTGACAAAAAGTTACCTGTTACCTTTCTGAAACAATACTTAGTCATTTTTTTTTTTTCCCCTGTATAGCTTGTTCTTCGCAAATGGTGTGAACTAATCCCTGGTGCAGAATTCAGATGCTTTGTCAAGGAAAACAAGCTCATAGGTAAGAATTTTCTTAAAGATAAAATTATTAGGTTCATAGGAGTTTCTCTGATTCCTTGAATCGGAGCTAAATCTGAAGATAGTTCTTTCTTATCACACCTCATTTCTGGAATTAATGGTTTCTTCTTCCTGTAATTTAAAATGTGCCATGCCACATTTCTGTTTCCACTGTATTTGAAAGCCTGACGACACAGCATGCTCAGTAATACAGTGGGAATATTTTTAATTCTAATTGCTAACTCAGAAACTTCACCCTAAGGCTGTTTTGTAGGTGACTCTCATATTCAGGAGCGAATTGCATCATAGCCAGCTTGCAGAATGAATACAGAGGCAGTTGGAAATTATGCTGATAAAACGTGACCACATGTGGATATTATATGCAAAAAGTTGGGGAGGTCAGAACGTGTCCATGGGTGTGCGAGGTGTCTGAGCTCATATTATATTCGGTGTAGCTGAGTCAGAAAACCTGTCAATCTGTTACTCTGGTTCAAAAAACTAAATGTAAAATATTTCAAGTGGCACTGAACAGCTAGGGTATCCACAGCGTGCAAAGAGCTGGTAGGTGCATTGGGAGAACTGTGGCAGCTGGAGGACAGGCAGATTGTGCTAAAGCGTGTATTTTAGTCAGCTCTAGGGTAAATTTAGCTGAATTAGACTCCTCTAGATATATTGACTATTCTTTGCTGATTATAACGGGAGCTTAGATATCTAGTGCATATACAGGTGTTCGAATTGAGGGGTTTAATTTCAAGTTAAATACTATTCTGGAGTTTGAATTTGTTTTTTGTGTGGTCTACCATGGAATCTTTAAAGATGAACAGGAAATGTAAATAGCACAGGACTGATGCACATTTGTCCTTAACAAGATTGAGTCATTCTGCCTAAACTCTTCTAACAAGGAAATGTTGTAGTAGTGACGTAGCAGAGCTCTAATCCAGACTTTATAGGAAGGAAGGTGATTTTTTTCACTTTAAAATAAACCCAAGTTTGCTCGTTTTGTCTGTTTTGTACCTACATATGCACTAATGCCAAGATGCATATATACAAGTGGTCTGTCCAGGATTCCTTGTGATGATGTGGAAGTGAAGGGATATTAGCTAGCTACTCCTTGTTTCTCCTGGCTTCTCAGCATAGTGACTCTGTGCTTGGTTTGGATGTGCCTTTTTGTACCTGTTTGGAGCTGTCAGCAATTTGTCTCTCTGTTCTGTCCCACCTCTGTGAATCACTGGGAATGAACTCGCTGTTCTTTGTTTCCTGGTCTGGGTGTCCTATTGAGCTGTTCCTTCTGGTGCTTCCACACTCATCTTCTCTTTCTCTCTCCATTCGTGCTGTTACAGTTCTCTGTAGCAAAGTTTATCTTGCTAATAGCAGAGATTCTGCATTAAGCTGGTATTGTTTAATGGCTACTGACGTAGCTTTTTGAAGGGGGAAGAGCTGAATCCTGCCCTGTTATGTCCTGCTGGAACACCACAACTGCCAGAGATCTGCATCTCTGTAATAACCGCTAAAACACTTGAATATAGATGCATTATAGAATATATATATAGTGATATTTACTTTCAAATACTACACAAATATGAAGTATTTGTGCACTGGTTAATTAAACATTCTACGTTTCATTACTAAGTTTTTAAACCCAGTAGATCTACCGGTATGTGGGTTTTTTTTTTCTAGCTAACACTCAAGCTGCATTTCTGAAGACAGTTCAACATTTTTCACAATATGTTCCAATGCTCTTAGAATTAATAAGCCTGTCAGTCAAGCTAAAGAGTGATATTGCACAGTGTAGTGAATGATTTTCCAGTTACGCATCTGCATCCCCTGAGATGCCACCGTCTCTCAGTTTGTTTTTAGACCTGAGTTAAGCTTTGCGGTGGTATTAATAATTCAAACTTCCGCTGACATCATAAACTTTATATGAACTTTTTTTAAAGAGCACATCTTTGGAGGTCGTCAGTGTTGTCTAATAGTAAAACTTAATTTCCGTGTTTTGTACATGGTTAAAACAGCAAACTGCCATCATTGGTGCATCTTTTGTGGAGGATTCTGGCTTTTTCTTCCCCAAAATAGCATGAGTTACTCATTCTGCATTGATGGGGCAGGTCTTGATTTGACATTTGTCCAGCGGGGTATGGAAGTGGCTTATTTGACATATCCTGCATGAGGTCTTCTGTCACTTAAGATTCATGCAAGTGTGTAATCCTGTTGATGTCAACTTAAACTATGGTCTTGTAGACAAACGTCTGAAATTAAGAGCTTGTGATGTAGCTGGAATAGTTTATCTCATGTCAGATATGTAAGACAGCCTTGAGGGTGGCAAATGGAAGAAATAAGGTACTAGACTGCATGCCATCCTGTTGATTTTAGGATTTAAGGTTTCAGCTGTAGTGCCTTATCAAACAGGTACGCTTTATTCCATGCTTAAAAAGTCGTTTAAATGAGAATCTTTATGGTACGCTGGGATCTGTCATCTTTACTAATGTGCAAGCCTGGCCTCTACTTCTTTGATTTCATGGTTCCAAATTCTGGTCCCTACATCTGATGTGCAGAACAGAGAAAGTATTTGACCATGGGGAATAAAACTGAAAGGAAAAGCCAGGAACTGGAAGCTTAAATACAGGCAAAGGTTGCTCCTGAAATTCACTTGAAAATAGTCAAAGGGTGTACATAGAAAGTGAGGTTCACAAAACGTAGGGCAGAACCGTTCAAGGAAAAAAATCCAAATGGAAGTGCTTGAAGTAATGGAGAATAAAGCTGAACAGTAAGTAATTCTTAATGATTGAAACTTGGGAGAACCCCGTCTTCTGAAATATAGATAACATGCATGACTGATAACTGCATTTTGTCTGGTTGGGTTTTTTGCATGCTTAACACTCTTCATAATCAACTAAAATTATTTACAGGTATATCACAGAGGGACTACACTCAATACTACGATCATATCTCTACACAACATGAGGAGATCTGCAGATCAATACAGGAGTTTTTCAAGAAACACATACAGTATAAATTCTTGGATGAAGACTGTAAGTATCTTAAGGCTTCAATTAGCAAGGGGGATATGGGGGAGGAAAGGAGAATGTTTATGAAGATTTTAAAATACGTATTGCACACATAGTTACAAAGACTTAAAAACAGAAATGAAGGGTTTGCCTCTGAAGTTCTTTTGCACAGTACTGGGAGGTTTGAAACTTGAAAGGGCTTGCAGGGCAAACTCCACAGAAATGAGACCTGTCCTCCTGCCCCCTTGCTGTTGGCTGAGCCAGGCTCATTTCCTCCACAGCGCACTGAGTTGCAACATGCTAAATTCCAGTTTCCTGCTGGAGATTAGTGGAAAAACATCATAAATAATGGCATGCCCAATATTTTAAGTCTGTAGATATGCATCTCTCTCTTCATAGCTGTTGCTTTCATGGGACTTGGTTCTTTTTAACTTGAGAGAGTTTTATACCTCTTGTGGCTAGACCATGCAGAGCAATGTAGTTTCTGAAGAACTATAAAATCGGGAGCAAAAAAACCCTGAAGGAATAGGCTGGAACTTCTCAGAAGAACACAATGAATGAGTGAAAGATGCCTTCAGAAGGCATAATGAATTTTTTTTAAGACATTTTCCCCATATATGTGTTCTTAATTAAGAAAAATTCTAACCCCGAAAAGTGAGGTAGGAGAAGCTTAACAAAAGACATTCAGTAGTAAGAATGCTTGTTTATAAAGATGTTGTCATATGTTTGCTGCTAAATTATTGATGTACTCCTTGAAGAAAGGATCTGTAAGTTTCTTTTCAAGAAGTTATAATAATTTCTCCTAGAATATTGATGCACAGCAGTTTAGCTGCTGAAACTTTTGAATAAAGGCCATTCATGGTATTTGATACACCTAAGCAGACCAAGTAAATTGTCTTGTTCTTTAAATGTGGAGTCCTTTGCAAATCTTATTGGAAATAGTCTCCTGACATGGTTTAGTGAGAATTGAATAGTGTTCTGTTGTGGGGGGTGACCAGGAGTGGAGAAAAAATATGATGAAGAGATTTAAATCGGGTCTGGCATGGGCCAAAACTCAGTTTAGTAAAATACATAAACATAAGAATTTTCTGCCTGTTACATTGTCTTCTATAAAGCTTTGAATATTCAACCTCTGGGTAAGTTTCTAACATGGCTAATTGTTTTGCTGACCCACTAGAGCAGTCAAATAGATCTGTCCTGTCTGACACGGGGGAGGCCTTATCGCTCTCTACAACTGCCTGAAAGGAGGTTGTAGCCAGGTGGGGGCCAGTCTCTTCTCCCAAGTAACAAGCACTGACAAGAGGAAACAGCCTCAAATTGCACCAGGGGAGGTTTAGGATGGATATTAGGGAAAATTTTTTCACTGAAAGGGTTGTTAACCGGGGAAATGTTGGAGTCACCATCCCTAGAGGTATTTAAAAGACGTGTAGACGTCGTGCTGAGGGACATGGTTTAGTGGTGGACTTGGCAGTGCTAGGTTAAGGGTTGGACTCAGTGATCTTAGGGGTCTTTTCCAACCTAAATGACTTGCTGAAAAAGATACCTTCTAATGCCAGTCTTTATATTAAAATTTTTAACTCTGCAGGGTTTCTTTATTTCAGTCTAGAGAAGTTCTCAAGGACCACTCCTTAGAGAAGACTACTAGTCTGGAAATCAGTACGTGAATGTAGCCCTGATGTTTTGAAGTAAGATCAGTCATATAGATCTGACATTCTGATTACTGTCTCTTAATTTTCCTCTGTGTTCCAAAGTAATTTTAGCTGGTATGTAATCAACCGATAGATAAGAATTCGGGGCACTATTTTTGGAAATTGATGCCTAGATTTAAGCTCTGAAACTGCTGTTTGCTGAACTGAAAGGTCTGAAGTGTAATCTTATGTAAAGGACATAAAACTATGCCATCTGAGCTACCTTCTGGGGAAAGGAGGTTTCAGGGTGACCTCTTCTGGGTTGACGGTTTGTTAACCTTTTTGTTCTTAGGCACTAAATGCTGGTGACTTGTCATTTTGCAGAGAAATGCCATGCAGAAAATGTTTTCTGTTTGTGTTTTTTTTTTTTTTTTACCACCCTTCATTCATCCCCCAGCTTATCCCTTGATCCACTGTCTTGTAGCATATGTGTTGTGAACAGTAAAAATCTGGGTTTGCTTGTTTGTTTGCTTTCAAAAGGAAAGGTATTACAGCTTTTCTCCTGACTTCTTGTTTCGTTGGGGATTTTGATGCTGTTTGCTCTGCTTTTTCCAGTTGGTCTGGTAGCATCTCCAGATGGAAGAGTTGAGTCAGAGCAGCTGAAGCATTGCAGAATCAGAGCAGTAGGATAACAGATGGGTGAATGCTTTATAAATACTTCTGAATGATGGTAGAACCTTCTAAATGCCTTTCATAAGAGCCCAGTAAGAACAGTATTCTGGATATTGATATTTACTGTAGAGTTGAGCCTTGGCTTGCCCTTCATTTTAAGCAATTGCTGATAAAGGTTTACTACAGTCTTGCTGGCACATGACACTCCTGCTCTGAGGTGGTCCCTAAGAAGAGGGAACGGTTCACTTTTCTTCTCTGTTCAGTGTTTGTGAGCGTCCCATGCTAGTCACCAGTGTGCAGTCAGTCTTAACGGGGACGTAAATTCCGCTAAATGCCATTAGCTTCAATGATTGCCGTAGGCTTGCTTTAAGCTGACAGGCATCGTTTTACAATAAAGCTCAGATGCAAGTTTTCCATTAATGAAATATGACTAATGACAGCACACGGTACAGGCAACAAGTTCAGTTGAACAGCTGGAGAAGAAACTTAGGGTTGCTGCGCTCCTCTTCACATTGATGACAGCCACTGAGGGCTTGTCTTCTCAAGAGAAACAGCACTTAATTCTGGAGTGACATTTTAAATTGACGTAACTGAGGTTGTGCAAAAAGCTGTGTGGATATTTAGCATATATGGTCAAGAAGAGTTATGTGACTGGCTTTGGTGCTGTTGAGTTGTGGTTTGCCCTTAGCCCAGCCAACTTCACATGAAATGTTAGATTAAGCTGCTGAGTAGCTTTACATGCATGAAGGTGATCAATCAACATCCCTGTTACTGACTGGCAGTTTCCTGGGAAGTTCCTGAGGCTCAAGTGTTCTTCTGTCATATCCTGAGTTTAGTTTATCCCACATGTATTGGGAAATCTCTAAGCTGAAATATTCCCTTCCTTAGTAGTGAAGGAAGTGACAAGACAGCATTTGTCTGAGGTTTTTCTAAATCTGGCTTTTCTTTCTCTTTCTTTCTGCTAAACTGGTACAACTTCTGCATGTAGTCATGCCTGAATGCTTATCTGTCGATTTTCCTAGCTGAATAGAAAGACAAAGATTTGTTTAACCGTAGAGAACAGAAGCTAATAGAAAGATGCATGTGCAAAGATTCGTGCTTAATTAAGTCAAGGGGAGGGACAACAATGGAGCAAGGCAGATTTGCGTCAGACACTGAGTAGCAAAGGGTCTGTTTGAAAGAATTGTTAATCATCAGTAGGTGTGTGGTATCTGCTCTGGGTTACATTAAACATAGCCATTTCACTGCCGTCACCTCCTCAGCGCCCATCAACCCCTTTCTTCCCACAACCTGGTTGTCTTGTTACATGCCGAAGTCCTCATCTCCATGAAGCAGGAACTTTATCATATTAAATGTTTTTGTAAAGCCCTGGCACAGTGGAGTCTTGATCCTTCCTTGAAATTTCTCCTGTAAACCAAAGAGTGATAATGTCAAAGATAAGCTTCTCTCTGGGCTAAGAGTTTATCTAATGTTCTTCACTGGGGGGGGGGAAAATAAACAGAAAAAAACAGTATTGAATGGTAAAACTGGGCAGCGGATCTCTCAGTGCATTTGCAGTAGCTCTTGAAATGTTTCAAATCCATCTTGGAAACGAACCTAATTCTTGAGGCTTGCAGTTCTTGAGGCATATTGACTTTACAGTTTGTGCTGTGTACACAAGTATCTATTCAGATTTAGACATCTTCTGTGAAATTATATATCTTTTAAGATTAACATATTTTTTTTTTCTCCTTTTCAGTTGTTTTTGATGTGTACAGAGACAGCAGGGTAAGTGAACAATAGATTGTATATAATTGTTTATTCTGTGGAAGCAAATAATAGCTTCATCTTCTTAGAAGTGGTCCTGGCAAAAAACCCTCAAAACCAACCAAACAAAAACCATAAACAAAACCCTACTTGATGTTATCATTCTGTTCCCCAGGTCTTTTTCTATGTTAGACGCTGTCTGCAGGAGGATAATAATAGGATTAGGGGTGTAAAAATGTCTGTGCTGGTGATGTAATTATTTAGTAAATATCTTCCAGAGAAGTAGTCTGTCTTCAAGCACATAACTTTGTCTTCAGCTGCAATTCTGTCAGTTCTATGAATCTACTGGAAGCAATTTTAGTTTTCATTATGACACAGAGAGTCTTTGCTGAAATAATTTAGAATAGAACAGAACTATTTCAGTTGGAAGGGACCTACAACAATCATCTAGTCCAACTGCCTGACCAATTCAGGGCTGACCAAAAATTAAAGCATGTTATTAAGGGCATTGTCCAAATGCTTCATAAACACTGACAGGCTTGGGGCGTCTTCTTTTAAGATAGGCACTTAATCGATATCGCGCAACATTATTAAATTGTTTTAGCAAAGCATTACGTGTTGCTAAGGTTCCCTCTGCATAGTGCTTACTCTGAGTGCTTTTGATGGAAATGTATCTGAACATTCAGCCAGAATGGCTGTGATATCACCCCCACCTTATTTTTTGAAATATTTTGCTCACTAAAAAAAAAATAATTTGGGGGATTCTTATAAAAAAACTTGTTCTTTGGGCTTTTTTTTTTCCTGTAATGTTTTTCCCTATAGCATCTGAACTCTTCAAAACTAATCATTAATATTTCTTTAGATTATCCGTGTGAGGTTTGAAAATGATAACTTCTTATGTGGAAGTCTAGGGTCCAAAGGGGTAGTTGTCAAATGAGGATATGAATGTGGCATTCCCAGTTTGTGACAGACAGAAGCTATTTTTTTCTTTTCAAACTGCTCCAGCTGTGTGCGGTTCTGAGTGCTCAGATCAGAACCCTGAACATCCAGATAGTGACAGAGTGGGGAGAAATGTCCCATCTGAACTTCAGGCACCGATATCAGAGGTAATCACCTTGACCTCTTCTAGTATCAATGGAGAGAAATAGGTCAGATGAATTGTGCTTGAAAGGCACATGTGTATTGTTTTAAAAGCAGCTGCAACCAAAAATGCATTCTGCAGCCTTAAATCTCAAAAGCTGATTTGGGAATCACAAGCTGGTTTTGGGAATCATGTTAGTACATGAAAAGTAAGTCTTTGTTTAGCTCTGTTTTAGCTTAAATTTTCTAGCTACATTTATGAGTCTTACTGTTTGACTTGTTTATAGTTAGGGGACTGGAGAAGGTCTTTATTTGCTTTGAGTTGGGAGTATTTGTAGTGAGTTCTGATTCTAACTTTGAATGTTGCTAAAATATCTTGTAGTTCTGTAATAGTCAATTCTGTAATCAGTCAGTCAGTTTGCAAAACAGAAACTGAACGTGTGTGTTGTGGAAAACAACTATTGTACTATTACACAGCACAACTTTTAACGTACATATCTAAAATCAGGCTACGGACTAAAAACAGCCGTGCTGAATGGTAATGAAAATGATCTGTCCAGGTTCAGACTTGAGGATGCTCTTGGGCAAGATGAGGAGCAACACTTCAGTGTTGAAGCGGGTCCTGCCATTGGGAACTCTGCCTCACAGCCGAGGCATGAAGACGGATTATTCAAGTGAAAGGTTTCAGCCTGTGTGATCTCAAATGAGCAGTGTTTCTTCTTCTGTCAAGATAAAATATATGTTTGTAGATATCTCTTGCTGCCTTCTACCCTCAGGTCTTGTAAACTGCCAGATAGCCCTTTGTGTGTCAGATCCTCCTCCTTTCACACATACTTTTGTGGTTTTGCAACTGTATTATTCATCGCTCCCTTTGTATGTGAGTTACAGGCAGCTAAAGAATATTGAGTGTTGCCGAGTGTGATTAATTTCCAGAGCCTGTGCTCCTCCTCAGGCTGGTTGCACGGCAACCTCACCTACAGAACGAGAGAAATGTCCAGTGTCTCCTTATTTTAAATTCTTTCAACCCTGAATATTCAGCTTGGAGAAGCTTATTCTTTGATATGGTTGTGAATGAGAGCAGCCCCCTTCCCAAGTAACTGAAGTGAGCGATTTCAGTTACTTGAGAAGACACTACAGAGCAGGCTGCCCCAGGATGGAGGGTGGCATAGAAGCAGCGATGGCTGGGTGGAGAGCAAGCTTTTATGTGTCTGCTTTTCCTGTTACACTGTCTTTACCGAGCTCATCTGAGCGAGTGCCTGACTTTGCAGACAAGTCACCTTTTTAAGGAAGAAACACTGTCACACAGTCTTCTTGATGATGTGGAGACCCAGTCCCGAGGAGGTTATGTTGCAGGACTGGTAGCCTGTTTTCATTTGGATCCACTCCTTTTTTTTATTTTATTTATTTTTTTATTTTTTTTTTAGCTGCTAGCAGTTCACAATTGTTGTGCAAAAGCTGATGAGAATCGGCTCTGCTGTTGCTCTTTGGGTATCTCCCAGGTGTTAACAACTTGTGACCATGTTCAAGGCGAGTCACTGTGGTAAGACAAAAGAAAGGCGGTGAGTGGCTCCAGAGCGCTGCTGCCTCACAGCTGCTCCTGTTAACCTGCAAACCAGTGCTTGTGTCTCTGCCTTGCAAGCATTGTCACCGGGCACGGAGGTGCAGCTGGAGTGAGGGAGATGTAACAGTTCGGTTTGCATTTTATCTATCTTTTAACTTCCTTTAAGTTAAAGGAAGACGCTTCCGTTCAGCAGCATGTTGCTTAATGCTTTAGTAAAACAAAGCGTGAAGTTGACATGATACAGTGAATCTATTGGTTCCCATATTAGGATGAGAAAAAAAAAATAAATTATGTAATACAGGTTGGTGTTGTTTTTTTTTTTTCCCCTGCAGATATGCACAACTTTGCTTTCCTGGCTTGTGCATTTCTGTCCCCTCATATGAACAAAGATTATTAATACCAGAATGTGGCAGATAAATAGTTTTACTACTGCTCTTGAGATACTCACTGTAAGTTGTCTGAAACTACATTTAAATCATGACATTGCATGTAAGACTTGAAAGAGCATTTAATCTTAAGAAAAGGCAGTTCGGTTACTGACCCAGAGTACACTCCCTTTAATGAGTCCTGAAAAGGGATATTTAGTTTGTTTTGCCACTTCCCAT
Organism: Numenius arquata; assembly: GCF_964106895.1. Lineage (NCBI taxonomy): Eukaryota > Metazoa > Chordata > Aves > Charadriiformes > Scolopacidae > Numenius > Numenius arquata. The sequence continues at coordinate 125,462,052 of NC_133577.1, read as the reverse complement.
CAATTTGCGGCTACAAAAGCTCAGTGCAGACTTAAGACTATCTCAAGGAAGCAGTTGGTGTTGTGGATGGTGTACTGCTGTCTGCAGGGAGGGAGAAATACACAAAACACAGGTGTTGCTCTCAGTAGCCTCAAAACCAATTTTCAGTTTTTTCCGTTTCTTCTCTAGAGAAATGATCTTGAGTTCCTATGAAAAAGCCGAGTTTCGCATATTTGGGGTGAGGAGGAGTCTCTGTGAAAGCCTTTCATGGGGAAGTCCTTTGTTGAGCATAAACGTTTCTGATGCAAGGAAAGATTCTCTGAACTGCTGAATGAACTTTGCCAGCCATTGCTTCTGTCTGGATTAAATTGGTTCATTAGCTTGTTTTTCCAGCGTGATAGAATGAATCTAAAATTACAGATTCCTCTTCCTGCTGCCTTGGAGCTAACAAGATGTCCCCATTAGCAAAAGTAAAACATCACTTCTAATGAGAATTTGTGACTGCCTTTTGAAGAGGAGTGGAGATGGAGAATGATAGCAGAGCTTGCCCCTGCTCGCTCTCTGCACCGATGGTGTCAGTATTGATGCAGAGGTGTTGCAGCTTAGCCACACAGGTTTGTGCTTCTTCACCCTTCCAAAACAAGTAAGAAACCACTCAGGTCTGTGTCCCCACAATTCGCAATTTCTTTTGTAGCCCTCTGATTTTAGTACTGCTGTTGTGGTGCATTGGCTTCTTAAAATGTGCTCTGCGAGAGTTGTACCCAGTGGATCTGCCCTGAGAGAGAGACCTGTGAAAGCCTGTGTGCAACCACACACTCACCGCTCAGGGTGCTGGCTCACCTCCAGTTTACAAGTAATATCATTGGTTTCATCTGTGCTGGGACTGCCCCCACCTGCACAAGTAACTCGCTATGGATGATAACGGACCAGCCAGAGCATTTGTTCTCTGTTGTACAGGTTTCCATGCGTTCCCTATTCTATGGTGCGTCAATGGCTGTGGGGAGGGTGGCTTGGGTAGTGTGGGTGGGAGAGGAAGCCTCCATGTCAGCGTGACTAAAGGCTTCAAAAGCATCCTTGTAAGTTAGAGACCAGATGGCTGTAGCATAAATCATTGAAGGTATTTGCTGTTTGTATCAAGATAGGGAAGATCTTTTAAAGAAAGAAGATCCTTCAGGAGTGAGGGGAAGAAAGAGAAATGAAAATAAGTTGGTTTTGTGGGTTTTTTTGTTGGTTTTTTTTCAGTAGCAACGCAGTCTTCAGGCTTGGTTTCCAATTCCAGTTGATCTTTATTATAATACATAATAAAACCCTTCACAGAATCATATGGAGTTGGAAGGGACCTCTGGAGATCATCTAGTCCAACCCCCCTTCCAAAGCAGGTCCACCTAAAGCAGGTTGCACAGGAACTTGGCCAGGTGGGTTTTGAATGTCTCCAGAGAAGGAGACTCCACCATCTCCCTGGGCAGCCTATTCCAGTGCTCTGCCACCCTCAAAGTAAGAAGTTCCTCCTCATGTTTAGGTGGAACTTCTTATGTTCAAGTGTGTGCCCATTTCCTCTTGTCCTATCCCTGGGCACCACTGAAAAAAGACTGGCCCCATCCTCTTGACACCCTCCCTTTAAGTATTTATAGGTGTTGATCAGATTCCCCTTCAGCCTTCTCTTCTCCAGACTAAAAAGACCCAAGTCCCTCAGCCTTTCCTCATAAGAGAGATGCTCCAGGCCCCTAATCATCTTTGTAGCCCTCTGCTGTACCCTCTCCAGCAGTTCCCTGTCCTCCTTGAACTGGGGAGCCCAGAACTGGACACAGTGCTCCAGATGGGGCCTCACCAGGGCAGAGCAGAGGGGGAGGATGACCTCCCTCGACCTGCTGGTCACCCTCTTCCTGATGCACCCCAGGATGCCATTGGCCTTCTTGGCCACAAGGGCACATTGTTGGCTCATGGTCATCTATTATCCACCAGGACTCCTAAGTCTTTCTCCTCAGAGGTGCTCTCCAGCAAGTCGGCCCCCAACCTGTACTGGTGCATGGGGTTATTTCTCCCCAGGTGCAGCACCCTACACTTGCCTTTATTGAAGTTCATCAGGTTCCTCTCTGCCCAACTCTCCAGCCTGTCCAGGTCTTGCTGTATGGCAGCACAGCCCTCCATCGTGTCAACGAGCCCTCCTGGTTTTGTATCATCAGCAAACTTGCTGAGGGTACACTCGATCCCCTCATCCAGGTCATTGATGAATATATTAAAGAGGACTGGACCCAGTACTGACCCCTGGGGTACTCCACTTGTTACAGACCTCCAACTAGATTCTGTGCCCCTAATCACGACCCTCTGAGCTCTGTCTTTCAGCCGGTTTTCAATCCACCTCACTGTCCATTCCTCTAATCCACACTTCCTAAGCTTACCTATGAGGATGCTGTGGTAGACTGTGTCAAAAGCCTTGCTGAAGTCAAGGTAGACAACATCCACCACCCTCCCCTCATCTATCCAACCAGTCATGCCAGAAGGCTACCAGGTTAGTCAGACATGACTTCCTCTTGGTGAATCTGTGTTGACTACTTCTGATAGCTTTCTGTTCCTCTACATGCTTTGAGATGACGCCCGGAACGAGTTGTTCCATCATTTTTCCAGTGATGGAGGTGAGGCTGACCAGCCTGTAGTTTCCCGGGTCCTCCTTCTTGCCCTTTTTGAAGACTGGGATGACACTGGCTTTCCTCCAGTCCTCAGACACCTCACCTGTTCTCCAGGACCTTTCGAAGATGATGGAGAGCAGCTCAGCAATGACTTCTGCCAGCTCCCTCAGGACTTGTGGGTGCATCCCATCAGGACCCATGGACTTGTGGGTATCCAGTTCACTTAACTGCTCCTTAACTTGGTCTTCCTGCACCAAGGGAAGGGCTTCCTTTGTCCAGACTTTCTCTGATTCTTCCAAATTCTGTGGCTCCTGAGGGCTGTACTGAGCAGTAAAGACAGAAGCAAAGAAAGCATTTAGCAGCTCCACCTTCTCTGCATCCTCCGTCACCATGGCACCCGTTTCATTCAACAGTGGGCCCAAATTTTCTCTAGTTGTCCTTTTGCCTCCAATATAGTTGAAAAAACCCTTCTTGTTAACTTTGACATCCCTTGCTAATTTTAATTCCAAGAAGGCTTTGGCTTTCCTTGTTTCATCCCTGCATACTCTTAACAGCATTCTTATAATCTTCCCAAGCGGTCAGTCCCTTCTTGGGGACTAAAGCAGGACTTCAGTCCTGCTTATGTTACAGCAACCTTTTTCATTCCATATTTATAGATCTGATTTCTTCCAGATGTAAACCTTGTTTTGCAAATTCTTACTAGCAGTTGTAGTCGTATTTCATTATAATTTATTATAATGTTTTGTTTTATTAGAAGAAATGACACTTTCTTGGGTAAGAAAAGATGGCCCTGTGCTGGGGGTTGTGTCTTGAGATGACTCAGTGCAAACTATTTCTTGCTCCCCTACAGACATCTCTCTTACCTTTAATATGTCATGTTAGTTTCTCTTTTTCAGTTGCTTCAGTAGCTTTCAGTAGCTTTCATTTTTCAGTTGTAAAACAGTCATGCGGTTGTGCACACTACCGGAACTGTTTGGAACACAAATGTGTTAAAGGTGAGGCACGAGAAACTAGTCTGGACTACTAGTAATGGCTATATTAAAAATGCCTTTAAGTTATGCTGTATTTATCTGTATCTGTGCAGCACCTTTCAGCTTTCATGATGTCCACTAGCATTTTGCAGACCCTGCTCTGTATTTTTAGAGTTCCTTCTGAGACCAAGAACAGCAATTCTTGTGGACTGCTGAATGTGAAGCTGTGCGGAAGTGGCTTTTGATGGAAAGCAAAATCCCTGTTTGGGTGGAGTTTTTTGTTTGGGTTGTGGTGGTTCCCCCTCCATTCCTTCTTCATGCTGTTTGGGGATCTTGGGGGACCATGGGGATTAGATGGAGCTTCTGTGGTCTTATCTGAAAGCACCTTGCATAGAACTGAAATCAGTTTATTTGAGCTCTCTCTGATATTCTGTTTTTTAAAAAAGAAATAAATTAGTAAGTCATATCTTGTTTGTTTTAAAACCTGTGTCTAATGTAAAGGATGTTAGAGTATTTTAAGTCCTTAAAACTAGGTGATAGTAATTTTGACATCTTTTTATCTGAGGACCAAGCGTTCTACAGTAATATATGTGTATTCGGATTTTTTTTTTCTCTTTTAAATTTTTTTTTTTTTAAATTCTGTGGCTTATTTCAATTCTTCTGTTGTTCCATTGCAGGGTAAGATTTGGTTAATAGATTTTAACCCATTCGGCGAAGTAACAGACTCGTTGCTCTTCACATGGGAAGAACTGACCTCTGGGAAAAACTTGAAAGAAGACCAGAGTGAAGGGGAAGCAACTGAACAGGTACAGCCCTGCGGTGAGGGAGGCTGGCTAACAGATCCAACAGGCCTTATGGCCTTTTTCTTTTTTCTTTTCCTTTCTTTTTTTTTTTTTTTTTGTTATAATCAAATTGTCATGCAAATCCCATTGAAGTAAATGGATGTCCTTAACTCATGAAATGTAAACTGTTTGTAAGTGGAATCTACCTTATTAGACAGGAGTTAATCTCAACAAGTATCACATGCTGGGTTTAGATGCATGCAAGGGAATTTCCAGTTCAAACAGTACCATATCACGGCTTTGACCACATTGCGGAGAAGATGGCCTGAAACTTGCTTTTTCTGTGCTCTTTTCAATTTCTGTTAAAATCTGTTACTTTTCTATTTAATCACCTAAAGTTCTGCTTTGTTCTGTCATCCAGTTTTCCAGAGCTCCAGATTGATGTTTGGGGGCAGGCAAAAAGAAGCTTAACTCCTGTCTCTTCCTCATATCGAGTACCCGCAGGGAAGCCTTGTCCTCTGGTTGAACTCTCTGGACTTGTGGAGCAGGGCTTTTCTATCCCTCTTCCAAGCTGCATTGCCTTTGTAAAAACAAATAACTTCCCCGTAATACAGAGAGGGAGGAATAGTCTTCATTTATTTGTACTCCAGCTTGTTTTTTTTCACTGTATTTGAGACCGAGTCCTCACATCTTAATGAGTCCTTGGACAGCTGGATAGAAGATATAAAGTAGGATGTTACTTGATCTCGGGAAACACTTGGTAGTTGGCTGAGGAGAGATGGCTAGTCAGATAGCGTGGGCTTTTCTTCATTTTCTCACCATTAAATTGCATTAGAGGTAACTGAAATGATGTGCTTTATTGAGCTGATTTTAACATTCGAGCTTGGCTTTTGCTCTGTCGCCATTTTCATAAGACATTGAAAGGGAAATACACCACTCTGCAGGGTAACATTCATGCCGTTTTCTCTTAGTCTCACTGTGTGGTTATTGTTGTATGATAACCCATTCAACAAACCTTCCTGCTAAAAGCTGTCTCTCCTTTGTTAAAACACACTCCCGATTCTTGAGCTGTCCATGGGACACCTGAATTTTGTTTTAAGGGTTTCTTTTTCTCAGTGCCAGATGCTTTACACAGTTTTCTTTGGCATAAGCCTGAATCAAGAGCAGACAGACTTGTCTTCATGCTTCAGTTTACATCCCATCACAGAATCTTCTGTGAAGTCACTGGACTTCTGTCTTTAAAACAAAGCTGTCTGTTGCCATACAGTGGGCAATTATGTTGCATGTCAGTGTGTTGAACTGAAAATTGTATCAAGTTGCCCAAAACATGTTACTACAATTGAGTGTTTAGAGGTATTTTTTTTTGATATTTTATAGAGGTATTTATTCCTTCAATGAGTAAATTAGTTGGAAAGCTTAGGTCGTAATTTTGTTAAGGTTATGTTTGCAAATATGGGTTTAAACAAGGAATCTGTGAAGACAAGTTTGGAGATTCTATCATAAAGATTATCATAGAATCTTAGAATAGTTGGGGTTGGAAGGGACCTTTAAAGGTCATCTAGTCCAAGCCCCTTGCAATGAGCAGGGACATCTTCAGCTATATCCAGTTGCTCAGAGCCTCGTCCAACCTGACCTTGAATGTTTCCAGGGATGTGGCACTACCACCTCTCTGGGCAATCTGGGCCACTGTTTCATCACCCTCAGCATAAAAAAATTCTTCCTTATATCTAATGTCTAAATCTACCCTCTTTTAGTTGAAAGCCATAACCCCTTGTCCTGTCGCAACAGGCCCTGCTAAAAATCTGTCCCCAGCTTGCCTTTAGGCTCCCTTTAAGTACTGAAAGGCCACTATAAGGTCTCCCCAGAGCCTTCTCTTCTCCAGACTTAACAGTCCCAGTTCTCTCAGCCTGTCATCGTATCAGAGGTGCTCCAGCACTCTGATGCTCTTCATGGCCTCCTCTGGACCTGCTCCAGCAGGTTCATGTCTTTCCTGTGCTGGGGTCTCACCAGAGCAGAGGGGCAGAATCACCTCCCTTGACCTGCTGCCTTCAGCCTCTTGGAGGGAGGATACAGGATCCCCTTGATCTTGAGTTTTTCCTGGTGGTTGTTCTCATTTCTCTCTCAGGGAGGGCAGAGCATGGTTCCATCAATCTGTCTCTTTCTTAGACTCCCTGGTGCTCCTTAACCTTCCTATTTCCTGCTGTAGCTCTGCCACCAGGCTGAGCAGATCGTCCATCTGGTCACACCTCACACCGCTGTTCTCACTGCTCCACCCGGTACCACCGAAAGGCTCTGGTACTCCCTGCAGCCCCAGGCCTGGGTGGCTGCATGTTTTTGTGGGAGCTCTGTCTGGGTTGCCACATCCTTTCTGCCAAGAGCAGAGGACATGGCTTTCTGTCAGGTGGATACCGTAGCTGTTTTCCTTCTGAGGGTGTGATGACCAGCGATTTTTTAAATTTTATTTTATTTGTCCTTTAAAGATTTTCTTTATCCGATATTTTTGTAGATGCTAGTGCCCAAAGTTCCTTATAGCCCCATTATTAACAGCAGTGTTATAAGTGTATGTATATTAAATGCATTAATAAATAATACATTGTAGAAACTTTAAAGTGAGGGAATGACTGCCTTCATTTGACTTATTAACATTTTAACTTTTTGCTCTTAAGTGGGCAGAGATTTTAATAAGAAAGCTACAATTTTTAGAAGGCGCGGGTTTAGTTGAATGAATTCCAAATAAACATTGGCAAAGTGACTCAGGCAGTCTCACGGAGGAGTTCAAGAAATGTTGGTAGCTTCATTCACATACCCTGTTCTTGTCATATCCAATATCTTTCCCAAAGGACTATCCAGTTTTCCGTTGTACGAACAGTAAAGTTACTGTCCAGCCGAGTCCATACCTGAGTTACCGACTGCCAAAAGATTTTGTGGACCTTTCTACGGGAGAGGATGTTCACAAATTAATCGACTTTCTTAAACTGGTAAGAAGTAGTGAAAAAAATTTCTAACCTTCCACGTCTGTGAAAAGGCAACATCAAAGTGCCTGGAATTGTGCTTTTGTAGTTAACATAAGTTTTACAATTACAGAAAAAGTTAATGTATGAAGCCATCATACAATGTATTGTTGGGTTGATTTATAATTTTTTTTTTTTTTTAAGTCATGAAGAGCAAGCTTTCATACTGATCTCACTTTTTTATCTTGGGCGGGAAGCAATGAATGAAGTTTGACAAATCTTACTGAAGGACCTAGCTGTTTTCTTTCTTATTTAAATGTAAATACAAATGTAGTCTAAATGGAAATGTATTTTTTTAATTACTGAAGCTAATGCTTTTAAGAACTCTTTTAAAAGTTAGAAGATAAGTATATTGGGAAAAAACCTTGAACACTTGGTCCTTTTTCAATTCAGTTTCTTCGTTCCTTTGATAAGTGACATGAAAACTTGACATCTTTGTGAGCCAGAGAAGGGAGGGCAGTTTGCCTTCATCTTGACCAGTAACTTCTGCCGCTGCCATCATGTTTTCTGATTCTCATATAGTCTGTTGGCTAATATACAGGGCAAATGTTATTCTTTACTGGAAATAAAATCCTAGAGTTTGGGATGGGGGAGAGGGTTGACATTGCTTTGTTCTATCTGCTGGAAATATTACCTCTTACTGTTCAAAAAATGGCTTAGAAATGCAGTCATTTGCTAATATCCATTGTATCTGGAAACACTTGTCATGTTTTATTAGTGCTTTTACTTCAGGTAACTGTGTCCTAAAACTGTGAATTCTCCTGTTCGTTGACAGAAGAGAAATCAGCAAGATGATGACTGAGGTATCAAGAAGCATTACACTGAATTACAAGCAAGAAACGTGGCAAAAGCTATATTTATCATAACTATTAAGCTATTGATTTAAAGAAAAGAAAACCTGCTTTTTATAGTCAATGAAAGAACTGAAGAGCTGTTCATCCTGTGTGTCGGTTGGTTTATATAAAATGTAGAAAAGCTTTTTCAGGGAACCGAAAAAGGTCACAGTGAGTTCTCACTGGATTCCAGGTTAAATGCAACTTTTCCATGGTGCAAGCAACAATCTGAGTGCAACTGAACGACTGCTTTCCCATCTCATAATGTGAAGATTGATGCCATTGAAGTTTGCCATCGGACTCTTCTGTGATAAATATGACAACATTTAATGCTTGTGCAGTTAAAACATCAAGCATTTTCTGAATTTAGGCACAGTCTTGCTTAAAATATAGTATAGTCACAGGGAAAGAAAGGAATGTACATTTTTTTTTCTGTAGTAACCTTTTAAAATTGTAAAATAACTTTGTTTTGGGAGTACCCTCATTCTTCCTTTATGTAAAAAAAGAAGAAAAAAGTGGAGAAAGTATGGGGTTTTTTTGTTATAAGGGCTAATACTTCATTTCAGAGAACAGCTATAGCAGACTACTTAAGGTTTGAAAAAATTGCATTTCAGAAATTTGAAATTCTGAATGCATTTCAAGTAAAGTAGTATTTTCACAGGAGCTAAAGCTATGAAATCTGTTAAACTTCACCAAATTTCATCTCTTTTTTGTAGTAAAGCTTTCTTGAAACTTATTTTTTAACATCATTGCATACTAGACATCAGCTTTCCTATAAATAGTTAAAGATAACATCAACCTGTAATCTTATACGTGGACTCAGTCTTGTTTCTTTTGTATCATATCTCTTGAGTTTAAAATGATTACTTTCAGCTCGTAAAATTCTGTATTCATTTGGTACTTCATGTTCTTTGTATAAAAGGAAGCTTGACTAAATTTGGGGAAACAGAAGCTCTTGTTACTGTTTCCTGTTATTGTGGGGGGCGGGAGGGCAATTTCAGACGAAGAACCAACTACCTTGGGTATAGGTGTTTGCGTGGCATCAGTAATTTGTTAACAGTGTGCACAATTCCCACTGAAATTAAAGGATGTTTGGAGGTGTTCATCTCCTCTGGAAATTCGACTGGTTCCTGTTTTGAACCAGTTATGTGATACTTTGTGTGTGTATATAAAGCTGTTCGTGTTTCTTTGCCTTGCTTTTGCTGGCAAATTGATATGGTGCTCGGTTACAATCTCTTCTTAAATGTTAAATCTGATCTTAGATGTTAAATTATTACTTCCTGTCTTTATTTGGCTTCAGCTTTGAATGAATGCTTAATCTGGTTAAAGATTATGCAGATTAAGAATCCAGTTCTACCAAATACATTGATGAAACATCACAGATAACTCCTGGAGTCTGAGACTACAAGATCTGCCATACACTTCTGAGGCAGTGGAATCTCCTTCTCAATAGCTTTTTGTATGCAAATTAGATGATCATTAGCTCAGGGCTGGGCTATGCCTAATCACAGAATCCTGCCATAGCGCAGGTCTTCAGATGAATTTTTCTCACCCTTATCAGAGAGATTATTTGTGTATAAATGTCTCTAAATCAGGTAGGAACTTCAAAACATAAAAAAGCTTTCCTTTTTCTTTTAAAGCTTCTAGCCATAATTTAAACTATTGTGATGATCTAACCACACTTCCTTTACACAGATAACGCCCTGGAATTTCCAGCAGCTTCATAAATGCTTCTGAACGACAGATTATTGTCTTTAAAAAAAATACCAAGTCTTGGGTTAAAGCTGTGAGATAGTTTCCTGCATCTTTTTTTTTGTGGTGTCCACTAATTAATTTACCATTATCACAGCTTTCTGTGCGGGATATTCACCAGAACATATATGGTATTGGGACCAGCTTGATGGGACCCTGTACACTCTAGAGTGTCCCTTTAGTGAGTAGGCTGGAGCGATAGCCTTTGAACAGTCCTTTACGCTGGCACAGGTTGCCCAGAGAGGTGGTAGATGCCCCATCCCTGGAAATATTCAAGGTCAGGTTTGATGAGGCTCTGAGCAAGCGGATCTAGTTGAAGATGTCCATGCTCATTGCAGGGGGTTGGACTAGACGACCATTCAAGGTCCCTTCCAATTCAAACTGTTCTATGATTCTATGACTTTATCATTTATCCTGAAAATGGCGTCACCAAGTGCACTGACCATAATCAGTGCAGAGCTCTTGGGCTTGCTGGCAGCTTTCATACATTTGCAAGAACTGCAGTCTTCTGTGGGTGCTCTGCATTTATAGTTGAGCTCTTCTAGGACAAATTGCGGTGGAATCGGATACGGTCCAAGCACCTGGCTCCTTAAACAGCTTGCTTCTGTTCTATCTTCTGCTGGTCTTCTGGTTAAAGGACTGCCCTAATACCATGCTGTGCTGCTCCTGTCTCTTACCCAGTGCCCTCTGGCACAGCCCACCCCTCCGTCCCCCATCAGTTTCAACAGCTTTTTAACATACTCAAAAACTTCTCTTTATAGTCATATGCTAGTGATAAGTGAATTGAAAGTTTGTTTTTCTCCCCTATGATTTGCTAAGAGATGAGCAATCTGAATTAATGGTCTGCTCAGCCAAGCTATCAAATGCTGATAACTAACTTTATTTCAGAATTGAGGGAATTTATGCCACTTCCTCTGGGCTTAGTCTTAATGAAGACCGTAAAAGGTAGCAGAGCACAAATGTTAGTCCCGTGTTCAGGTTCTGATACAGAAAGATCTGCGAGGGTAATTAACAAATATGTTCCTCTTTGGGGAGGTGAGGAAGCTAATGTTGATACATTAAAAATGCTTCAGATCAGTTTTAAACTGAAATAGTATATGACAGTGTTTTAATTCTATTTCAGGTCATCATAAAATCAGTTTCTGCCTCTAAACATAATACAGAAATTTGAAGATACAAAATTCCAGTTGTTCAGGTCCTTGTTCGTGTGATTCAATTATATGATCACCGCCTGCTGAGTAAGAGCTAACTATATGCTATATATTCTTAGTTATATGCCTAAAACATTATATAAACATATTCATAACCTCACCTAGATAACAAACAGGAGTTTGAGAGATATGTAGCGTGCAGTCGTTTCATAGGGATCATACACTTGCCAAATTCTTAAGAAGTTTGGCTGTGTCTAAAGTGTAGTAGGGCTCAGTTCTTGGACCGCAGCTCTGCCAGGAGCGCCAAAGAAGAGTCTCTGTTGTTTCACAGCCAACACTTGTGATATTTAATCTCCCAGATGCATAGCGGGGATCAGAATTCCGGTAACCCCATCAGTAGTAGTTATTAACGTGTACTGGCTTAGTTCAGGATTTGGCATATGCTCCTCTGCTTCTGGGCTGCAGATGGTCTGTACTGTTTGTATTCCTTTGACTCCTGTTTCTTCAGTGTTGTCCTCGTCATTCTTAACTCACCACTCAAATTTTTGGGTGAATGTTAAGAAAGAGATTTTCTGAGTGGCGCTTTAGAATATCTGAAAAAAACCCACCTAAAAACTGGGGAATAATAGCCAGCTCTGGGTCTCAGTAGATTGAATACCACTTGTTGGATTTTGGTCACAGTGTATGGCTTGTAAAATCCTCGTATCTGCATCTGATGGTCTTAGATAGAAATTTCACGTATCTCACTCATGTTGCTGATGTCCAGGATGCAGCGCTGGCCAGAAAAAAGATACCCAGTGAGATGCAGTTTTCAGATGTCCACATAAGCAACATAGGCTATTTGACTAAACTGTCATGGTTTCAGGCTTTCAAGAGAGTATTGCTAGATGAAAGGATTCCAAAATAAATCAGTGGTAGCATGGAGATGGGTAATAGCGCGGCACAGACCTGTGTAAAAATACATCTGGTACCTTTGTACACAACTGAATTAGTTTAGCTTTCACAGACTGTCCCAAATCTGAGGTGTCGAATAGCTGGAGAAGACCAAGGGGTATCTGTCAGCGAGTATAAATGAGCAAATCAACCTGGCAACTGGTAAATAATTTCAACCTTAGAGGCCAAGCTTACACAAGTCAGGTTACGTCTGGATAGCAAATCTGTCACTTCAATAAATAATACTGAACTAAAATACGTATTGTTGGCTAAGAGAAGGTGGGCCTTAAAGTGTAATACTGAGACAGACCATAGTGCTTTTGATTCATGATGGATATGGTAGTGCTGGTATTTAGAGGCTTAATAAATCTGTCTTTATAACAGAAGTTTGCCTGGATACTCCATTAAGTGTGTCTTTATTTCTGTTTGAATTTCATGACCACTGCAAAGAGAAATTCTCCAACTTGTGGTCATCCTGAAATTATATAGAATTAAAATTAAGACTTGTTGCCATAACTGAGCTATTTTGTGCAGACCTGAAGCTTTCTCAAAGGTATGGAGTCCTTAAGCAGTAATGTGTGATTATATATATATATTTTAATAGTAATAAAGACATTGGCGCTGTAAGTAAGAGTGGGATGTTTTTTGGGGGGGAGAAGAGGGGGTCTGCCATATTTCCATGGGATAATTATTGTAGCAATGTACTCCCTGGCTACCAAGAGTGTTTTGTCTGCTCTAAGGTCCTCTTAACAGCTGACCTGGCTTCTTCCAGTGATGTGTTTCGGCAGGTTGTAGGGAAAGGTTTGTTGTCTGGTCAGTCAAAAATACTGACTTCTCAGAACCTTTCTCCATGGAAGTGTGCTAGTTACAAATAACCTTTCAGGAGAGATTTGTGACTCCTAAACAGCATTTCTAGCCAAGAGAAACAAAACAATCAATACTTGTTATTTCTAGTCTGTAGGGCTCAAATCCACACGGTGGAGAGGGTTGAAATTTTGGTTTGTCTTAACTTCTGCTGTGAAACTCTATGTCCTGACAGACTGATGGATTTCACTGATGTGAAATCTCCCTTGGGAGACAGTCCTGAAGGGCAAAGGTGCCCAGGAAGGCTGGTCATACTTCAAGAAGGCACTCTTAAAAGCGCAGGAAAGAGCTATACCCAAGTCCCAAAAAACAAGCAGGAAGGGAAGAAGACCAGCCTGGCTAAATAGAGAGCTTTGGCTGGAGCTCAGGAACAAAAAGAAGGTTTATGATCTTTGGAAAAGGGGCCTGGCAGGCAAGGAGAAATACCAGGAAGCGGTGAAGATATGCAGGGGGAAAATTAGAAGGGCCAAGGCTCAAGCTGAGCTCATCTTGGCCTCTACAGTTAAGAATAACAAAAAGGGTTTTTTTCGGTATGTAAACAGTAAAAGGAAGATTAGGGATAATGTGGGCCCACTGATGAATGAGATGGGCACCCTAGTGGTGGAAGACACGGAGAAAGCAGAGTTGCTGAATGCCTTCTTTTCTTCAGTCTTCACTGCTAAGGCTGTCCCTCATGAATCTCTGGCCTTGGAGGCAAGGGGAAGGGTATGGAGAGAGGAAGTTTTTCCTCCAGTAGAGGAGGATCAGGTTCGGGACCGCTTGGCCAAACTGGACATTCATAAGTCCATGGGCCCTGATGGGATGCACCCACGAGTGCTGAGAGAGCTGGCAGATGTTATCGCTGGGCCACTTTCTATCATCTTTGAAAGGTCATGGAGAACAGGAGAGGTGCCTGAAGACTGGAGGAAGGCCAACATCACTCCAGTCTTCAAAAAGGGCAAGAAGGAGGACCCTGGGAACTACAGACCAGTTAGTCTCACCTCCATCCCTGGGAAGGTAATGGAGAGACTCATTCTAGATGTCATCTCCAAACAAGTTGAAGAGCGGGGGGTTATTGGAAGTGGGCAACATGGGTTTACCAAGGATAAATCATGTTTGACCAATCTGATAGCTTTCTGTGATGCTATAACTGGTTGGTTGGATGAGGGGAGGGCAGCAGATGTCATCTACCTTGACTTCAGCAAGGCTTTTGACACAGTCTCCCATAACATCCTCATTGGGAAACTAAGGAAGTGTGGGCTGGATGAGGGGACAGTGAGGTGGATTGAGAACTGGCTGTGTGACAGGACCCAAAGGGTAATGATTAATGGAGCAGGTTCAAGCTGGAGGCCTGTAACTAGTGGTGTCCGCCAGGGGTCAATACTTGGTCTAGTCCTGTTCAACATATTCATCAGTGACCTGGACGAGGGGACAGAGTGTATCCTTAGCAAGTTTGCTGATGATACCAAAGTGGGAGGGGTGGCTGACACCCCGGAGGGCCGTGCTGCCATCCAGCGAGACCTGGACAGGCTGGAGAGCTGGGCAAGGAAGAACCTCATGAAGTTCAACAGGGAAAAGTGTAGGGTCCTGCACCTGGGGAAGAAGAATGTCAGGCACCAATACAGGTTAGGCGTGGACCTGCTGGAGTCAAGTTCTGAAGAGAAAGATCTGGGGGTCCTGGTAGACAGCAAAATGACAATGAGCAAGCAGTGTGCTTTTGTGGCCAGGAAGGCCAACGGAATCCTGGGCTGCATAGGGAAGAGTGTGGCTAGTAGGTCGAGGGAAGTCATTCTCCCCCTCTACTCTGCACTGGTGAGGCCACAACTGGAATACTGCATCCAGTTCTGGGCTCCCCAATTCAAGAGGGTCAGGGGACTACTGGAAAGAGTCCAGCGAAGGGCAACGAGGATGATTCAAGGATTGGAGCATCTCCCTTATGAAGAAAGGCTGAGAGAGCTGGGACTCTTTAGCCTGGAGAAGAGAAGGCTGAGAGGAGACCTTATCAATGCTTATAAGTATCTGAAGGGTGGGTTGAAGGAGGAGGGAGCCAGACTCTTTTCAGTGGTTGCCAGTGAGAGGACGAGGGGCAACAGGCACGAGTTGGAACATAGGAGGTTCCACTCAAATATGAGAAAAAACTTCTTCACGGTGAGGGTGCCAGAGCCCTGGAACAGGCTGCCCAGGGAGGTTGTGGAGTCCCCTTCTTTGGAGATTTTCCAGACCCGCCTGGATGCAGTCCTGAGTAACATGCTCTGACATGCTCTGGGCAATCCTGCTTCAGCAGGGGAGTTGGACTAGATGATCTCTATGGTCCCCTCCAACTCTAAAAATTCAGTGAAATTCAGTGAATGAATTATTCAGTGGAGCTGGGACTGTAAGAGGCAGGAGAGACAATGAAGCAACATGTTAAGCTAAAATGTCTGTACACTGGTATGAGGAATACACTGGAGGAACTTCATGTCAATATATGTCAAAAATGGTTGATGGGCATTGCAGAGACTTTGGGAGTTAAACTGCAGCACTGAAACGGAGACTTGTGGTTCAGGAAGGCCTGGAGGCACAATGCAGAACGTTAACAGTGTTTATATTTCCAAGGCTTGGGAATCCTAGAATAGTTTGGGTTGGAAAGAACCTTAAAGACCATCTAGTTCCAACCCCCCTGCCATGGGCAGGGACACCTTCCACCAGACCAGGTTGCTCAAAGCCCCTTCCAGCCTGGCCTTGAACACCTCCAGGGATGGGGCTTCCACAGCTTCTCTGGGCAGCCTGTTCCTGTGCCTCACTAACTTCATAATGAAATTTTTTTCTTTAATGTCAATCTAACACTACTCTCAGTTTAAAACTGCTGCCCCTTGTCCTGTCACTACAGGCCTTGGTAAAAAGTCTCTCTCCATCTTTCTTTAAGACCCCTTTAAGTACTGAAAGGCCACAATAAGATCTTCTTGGAGCCTTCTCTTCTCCAGGCTGAACAACCCCAACTCTTTCAGCCTGTCCTCATAGCAGAGGTGCTCTAGCCCTCTGATTGTGTTTGTGGTCTTCTCTGGACTCGCTCCAACAGGTCCATGTTCTTTTTCTGTTGGGGGCCCCAGAGCTGGACACAATGGTCCAGGTGGGGTCTCACCAGAGCGGGGCAGAATCACCTCCCTCGCCCTGCTGGCCACGCTGCTGGGGATGCAGCCCAGGATGGGGTTGGCTTTCTGGGCTGTGAGCACCCATTGCTGGCTCATGCCCAATTTTTCATCCACCAGTATCCCCAAACAATAAAGTCTGGTGGAAATGGGAAGTATTCACTACTTGGGTATCTGTTGGGAAAGTACCCAACATGGGAGGACTTCAAAAGACAGAGTTAATGGATTTATTTTTTCCCCGCAGAGGACAAGAGTTTGTATTTCAGAAGGTACAGGATGGTGCTCTGGGGTTGTCTGCTCTGGATTACAGTCAGGCTTATTAGAAGTGGTGCAAAATCTTGAAGTCAGAGATAATTCAAGTGAAAGTGGCTGTGGAGCTGGTGTTTGGTGCTCTGGAGAGGGTCCCATTGGGAGGTGATGGGTGGGATAAATGAAGAGAGGTGCTGCTTTTAACGGCCCAGCAGCAATCTCCTAATGTGAAGGAAAAAATGGCATAGCGAGGACTTGTAAGGATCAATCAAAATGAAACTGCAGAAATTGGAAGGAAAGGCACATGATTAAGTGTGAAAAGATGAGGACATTGAGAAAAAAAAGATGGATGATTCAGAGAAAACTGATGCATTTAATGTTTTCTTTGCCTCACTATATCCTTTTTACAAGCAAGAGAAGGAAAAGAACTAAATTATCACAATGTAGCGGAAAAATTGCACTTGGAATAGTTACTGGTATATAGCCAGAGAGGTATTTTGAGTGGGACCGCTATACATTTTGTTGTAGGGCCTGTATTTTTCCACAACTTCATTAATGACTGGAGCGTTGAAATAAATAGCCCGCATAAAAATCTGCGGTTGCCACCGACTGGAGAATACACGCAGGCACTTTCCAGGGCTGTATCAGAATTTGAAATGGCTGTAATACACAGGAAAAATGGCCTGAAATAACAGGAAGAAATTTGATAAAGGCGAGCGCAGAGCGCTGCAGTTAGAAGGAGAAATCATACGTTCGAGTACAAAGTGGGGAAAGAGCTGGCAGAGCCAGCAGTGCGGTGGGAGTGGATAAGTTACAGCAGAGACCATTAAACGCGAGGCGATAATAAGCTGTTGGGGGAGGAAAAAGGCAGGTGTCATTCTGGGCGAGCAGGAGAGAGGGGTGGAAGAACCGAGAGAGATTATTTTGTTTGATGTGGGGATGGTGTACCGCGGTGTGTCATTTTAGGCACAATATTGCAAGAAATACATTGGTCATTGGAGAGCAGCTGAAGATTGAATCATGGAATTGTAGGAGACGGTTGAGGGTAGAAAGGCTCTACAGAGGGATCTGGACAGGCCGGATCGATGGGCCAGTGGTATGAGAATTAACAAGGTGTATTAGGTTTGCGTGTCAAGGTTTTGGTAGTAGGGGGGGCTACAGGGGTGCCTTCTGTGAGAAGCTGCTGGAAGCTTCCCTGATGTCTGACAGAGCTAATACCAGCTGGCTCCAATACAGACCCGCTGCCAGCCAAGGTCGAGCCCATCAGTGACTGTGGTAGCACCTCTGGGATAACATAGTTAAGAAGGGAGGGGAAAAAACCCTGTGCCACAGCAACTGCAGCCAGAGAACAAAGGAGCGACAGTATGTAAGAGGAGAGAAACAGCTCTGCAGATACCAAGGTCAGTGAAGAAAGAGGAGGAGGAGGTGCTGCAGGCATCAGAGCAGAGATTCCCCTGATGGTGAAGACCACGGTGAGGCAGGCTGTCTCCCTGCAGTCCGTGGAGGTCCATGGTGGAATGGAGGTCCATGGTGGAACAGAGATCCACCTGCAGCCCGTGGAGGACACCACACCAGAGAAGGTGGATGCCCAAAGGAGGCTGTGACCCCATGGAGATCCTGGTAGGACCCGTGGAGAGAAGACCGCAGGCTGGAGCCACTAACCTTTATGAATGGGACAAAGAGCAGGAGATGTCTGCAAAGACTTCTTGTCACAGCAAGACTTTGGATGACATCCTCTGCTCACAGGAGCCCTGGGGAGGGAGCGTGGCTTGCAGAAGGAGTGCCCGAGCCCTGTGCTGAAGGGGGTCTCCCTAGGTCCTAGAGGGAAGGACTACACTGGGCTCCTCCAAGCCAAGAGCACTGACAATGTTGCCCTCAGCTAATGAGCTACCTGGCTGCTTGTGGCACAGCAGTAGAAGCTCCTGGTCAAGGCCAGGCTCTGACCTGACTCTTGACCTGGCTGTGGTGACGCCGGGACCCTGCTGCACAGGGTCACGGGGAGGGAGCCCAGCAGGCTGTCCCACTGTGCCCAGGCGCATGGCCACCAAGGGCAGGGCTGTTCTTGCAGCACAAAGACAGCATGGGTGCCCTGGAACCTCTGAAGCTGGCGCTTTTTAGCAGTACCTACATTCAGTAAAAGTGGAGTTCTCTCTTTGATCTGCGTTCTGCGTCCTGTGTGTGCTGGTCTCGGCCCAGGAGCCTTGACCTACAGCTGTGCTGTCAGCAATGGCACGTACACTCACACCATGGGCCTGGCAGAGCCTGGAGGGTTGGTTGGTTGCCCAAGCACTAGCCTGGGTCACAGTGCAAGGCATGTTCAGCCGCTGCCTCCTGGCCACTCAGCCTCAGCCTCAGGGATGTGCTGAGAGCTGCCCTTAAACCAACAGTTTATGGGATAGTTCATTGTTACCACAAGAAAACATGATTGATTAGAGAAGGCAAAATCTGAATCCTTCAGTATGAGACTAGGTGCTGAGCTCTGTGTTGTTTCTAAAAGGATAATACGTAGCAAAGATGAGCAGGGAGAGATCTCAGGGGAAAAATATATTCTGATTCCAGCCCTAAGGCAAGCGACAAGGGGAGCCTGGGGAACCTGCAGGAATAATATTGCTTATCCTCAGTCTTACTTGAGACCCTTCCTCACCCGATTTCCTGAAGATGTAGTGAAAATTTCTGCCTTATCCAGTGAGAAAACCCCACTCCAACTTCAAGTCTTACCTGTGGGAACCACGTGCCCTTTCAAAGTTGTATCCGTGCTTGAGTTCACTGATTTCAGATGGAAGCCCTCGGTGTTGCCCTGTGTGCACGTGGCTGCCACCATCTCACAGAATCACAGAATCACGGAATATTTTTGGTTGGATGGGACCTTTGAGATCATCGAGTCCAACCAACAAAAAAACAAAAAAAAACCCAAAAAACCCCAAACAAACAAAAAACAAACAAACAAACAAACAAAAAAACCACACGCCCAAAAAATCCCAGAACACCAACACCAAAACCAAACCAAACCAAACGCCCACAAACACACCCCACCCCCAAACAGACACAACCCAACACTCTCGGGCACTAGAGCATGCCCTGAAGTGCCATGTCTACACATTCCTTAAATACCTCCTGGGATGGCGACTCCACCACCTCCCTGGGCAGGCTGTTCCAGTAAAGTCATTCTTCCTAATATCTAATCTAATCCTCCCCTGCCCCAACTTCAGACCATCTCCTCTGGTCCTGCCATTATTCTCTTGGGAGAAGAGGCTTCCCCAAAGGGAGAGGTTCTCCTTCGGGAACGTGGTGGTCCTGACCTTCTCAGCATGTGGGGATGAAGAGGAGGGGGAATTCAGCTTCAGCACAGGGGTTGGATTTGGGTTTTTGCCCTTTTCCAGGGGGCAATGATCCACACCAAATAGTGAAGTTAGCCGGAATCTGGGAATAGCAGTGAGTCTCTCATAGAAACCATTTGACTGGTGTCGCTGAGCTGCAGAAAGACCTGGTGGACTTGATGATAGATTTTGATTTCCTGGAGATAGGTTCTTCTCTCTAATCTCACAGCAAGGGGAAGAAACCTCATCTGCTATCTTTTGTACTCGCATACATCTGGGAAAGGGATAGCGGATCTTTTGCAGAGGAGATGCAGAATGGGATTGGGCATGTAAAAGAGAAGGACGTGTAGTGTTGGAAGCTCTCCATCTCAAAGGGTTTACTTTGCAGGATTTGGTGGGGTTTGGTGAATACTCTTAGTAAGGAACAGAACAAAGAAGGCATTAATATTATTTGCTGGTAATTCTTAATTGTAGAAAATCATGTGTGATGATGCTCTGTGTGTGTATGTTTATTGCTCAAATCCTCTCCATTTTTAACCTAATTTGATCAAGAGCTTTCTTAAAAATATTAAACGCCATGAAAATAGGCAGCTAGATGGAGAGAAGGGCAAGAGCGAGATGCTTTGAAATCCCCCTCCTGAAGGAAAGGCTGCAGTAGGGGTTTCTCTGACAGTCAGTAGTGAATCCACGAGAAAAATCTATCATGAACATCCCGAGGGCAGGAAAACCTTCAGTGCGAGTTTCTTTTATCGGTCACTGGAGAACCAAGCCCCAAGAGCCAAGTCTGGGCAAGGCTGGCCTGTGTTCTGCTACCTGGAGGATAGACCCCTACTGAGTTTGAGTCAGAAATGCTAGACTGTCAAAGAACTTTGGTTAACCTAGACACTTTCAACTTGCTTTTGAGGACCTTTTTCCATAAAAAAAAGACTTGAAAATAAGTGCTAATGAGTGCTAATTGCTGCTTTTTTACCAGTCAGGCCCACATGGCTCTAAGCAGTGATTGATGACTCCGTCTTCCATCTGAGAGTTGTGAGATTTATTGGGTTAGCTATTAGGGAAGTGGAGTAGATTTCTGAACAAAATACCCGACATCTTAAATGTCTTGACAATCAGTAGAAGAGCCACCTTTTACTTCTTTCTCCCCAGACCATGCTCAGCGTGCTTCCCTCTGCTTTAGGGAGAAGGACCTTTTCCATAAACCCACGAACATCCAAGACCCTCAATGAACACACCATGTGCATTGAAGGAAGAAAGCAGAGCTCTGCCCAAGGATGGTGGCTGCTCCATGCTGGGCGCTCGGGGTGCAGCACAGAAACTGGTATGTCATATTTGGGCACCTGGTTCTCATTTTTCTCATTCAGCCTGAGATTCTTGTAGGTATGGAAATAGTTACTCCACTTGATGTTAATTTCCTAAGCAAAAAATTATCTGCTTCTCTTTAATATGGACACATAATTTCTTAACTTCAATTATGTTGTTTTAATACATATAGCAAAGATAATTCTCCTTAATTATTACCTTGAGCACATGGCTGCAGATGCTGTTTACATATTATTTTTTTTTCCAGCAGGAAATCTGCATTAGTCCTAAATATTGAAGTGTTTTTCATTATCGAGGGTGCTAATAAGTTATTCAGCCTACAGCTTTCATGTGTCAGGAGATAAGGGCTGTAGTGACTTCATGGTTGCAAAGCCCTCTTTAAAATTAACGTAGGGGAAAAATAGGACCCAGCCCTGAAATAAATTAACTGGAGTAATTCCAGACACCTGCAACTGCCACGTGTAACCATCAGTCTTGTGGCTGACATTTATAGCTGGAGAAACAGGTTTGTTTGGAATGGCATTAACCAGCTACTGGGAACCTCTGAAGCCTGAGAAGAGTGTTGTGTGCTGCTGCCAGTGATGCATTTTCTTCTGAGGTTTCTTCAGCAAGGACTTCTGGCTGCAAAAGGTCCTCCCTGGGCAGGAGGTTCTCCCTTGTGCCCTGTGGCCATCGCAGGGATATCCTTCACCAACAGGATCCTCCCCAAGCGATCTTCTCCCATCCATCCTGAGGCTGGAAAGAGAGCGGGGAAGGGAAGGAGGCGTTGGCAGGACAAGTGTGTTACACTGAGATTCAGGTCTCCAGGTCTAAAGAGGCTGCTGTAAACCAAGGGAAAACAGAGGCTTTCAGCCTTTCTCAGTTCACAGAAGCTTCTCCAGCAGAAGTGCAGAAGCTTGGATGGGAAATCTGTGCTGCTTGCCTTCATTGCCTCTTACAGACACCTAAGTATGCACCCATGACCTCCAGGGACTCCACGGTGATGGGCTGAAAAGCACAACTACACAACGCTCCCTCTTCTCTCCTGCAATAACCCGTTATGGGCATCAGGACTTCCAGCACACACCTTGCACCCACACCACCCCAGGCTGTGCAGGGAGAGGATCTTTTTGGGGAAGAACTGCAGGACTGAGCATCCCCTATGGAAAAAGGACCAGAAGAAGTTGAATTAGATGGTAAAACAAATAAACACAGTAAATTTTTCTGCAAGCAGTAGGAAACCAGTCTGGTTTACAAAGGCTTCACATCCCCTGTGTCCACAGAGGCTCCCTTGCATTAAGCTGACGTCCATCCCATGTGCCCTCTTCATCCTCAGGCTTCTCTCTTGTGTTCCTCAGCCATGGCCAAGGCAAGACATGACCTCCCAGGGCTAATTTTGAGCTATGCCTGGGCTCACCAGCTCATGGGCTACCTGGTCAGCCAGAAGGACAAACAGAACAGTTAACTGTCACACTGTTGCTTATTAGGGAAGGCACTAATTTCAAACTCCCTTTTTCCCCTACCCAACAATTGTTTTTCACAAAACATGTAGCTATTTCATATCCTTGATTTTTAGATGTCAAAGTTGGTAGAAATTGGCCAGCAGACCACTTTTGGGGACAGATGGAGAGACCGAGCAACCACAAAAGCCCTGCACCTTAAGGAAACCAGGCTAAAACATGGGGTGTGTTTTGCATCCCAATAGCTGTAACTTCTGTCTTCCACCCCTGGCTCCCACTGGAGTCGCACCCATCGTGCTGCCTGCAGTCCTGCCTGCAGAGAGGCTGTGCTCAGCCCATAATATTTCACAATATTTTCCATGAGCCTCCAATGGCCTGTTAAACAAGATAATCCTGGCTACATACTTCCTACAGATGTCTCCATTCATAGATACAGCGCTTCCTTCTCCTAATTAACGGCAATACTCCCAGTTTGGATATGTTTTGTCATCAATAAATTGAAGGGCATCTTTAAATTAAACTAATTAATAAGAAACACAGAAGACTATTAACATGAGATAATAACACATCTGATAACTTTAGGAAGTTGTTTTCCCACTCTAATTAAAGTACAATTTATAAAATTTAGCTCCTACACTATACATTTTTCTTCCTGTGTGATGATTTTTCTTACAGTATCACTCAGGTCTATTTTAAAAAATTAATAATTCTTTGGTAAATATGTACCTAAGCGAGTCTTTTGGCAAAAGTAAATATAATGATTTGGGTGAAAATTAAGACAATGGTTATGGATTCCTAGTGACTTAACACTGAATTTTGTGTAATGTAAGATTTCAGTTAATTGTTTAATAAAATGTTTGTTATGTTTGGGAGGGACTATATGGGGGAAATAGAGAATAAGGGGCAGAAAATTCCTAGCATGAAATATAGGGGTAAAAATGGAGAGCGGAACAGGAGAGAGATGGTTACCTCAATGCAACCAATATTTGCACATAGGTTAACCTTGGTCAGGATTTGCACTGAACTGGATCCTCCTATAGAAAATAACACCATGCCCTTTGCAGGGATGAATTTGTAGATTTTGAGCTGAGTCTTTCCAGCAGTGAGACTCCTTGTAAGTCAAAGACAAACTTAAGTATTCCAGGTCTGGTACTTTGACATAAAAAAAAAAAAAAAATTAAAAAGGAAGCAGAAAATATGCCTTATTGCTTATATACTTGTATTCATGTATCTCTAGGGTAGTGTAAGGTGACTCTTTGTTCCAGCTTGAGTGTTTTAGCTGTGCTTTGGGTATGTGGGTGGAGATGCTTTATGAATGTGTGTTTAGCTTCACGCACAGTTATGCAAGAGCATGTTTCTTAAACAGAGGAATCCCAGGAAACACAGAGAGATTGCAGCTGCCTTGCCCTGGAGCACCCAAAACCTCTGCAAGAAACCTCACACCTTCTCCAAGATTCAGCCCCGAGGGAGAACAAGGAGAAAGGAGCAGATTTGCACGGTACCATGCTCTGTGGTCATAATGAAAACTGCAATAATCTGATTTATTTCCAATAGCTGGTGGGGCTGTCCGCGAGATGGCATCATCAGGTCTAAAGACTCTGGGAACTGATCTGTCCTTGAGGTTCTTGGGTGCAGCGCTCAAAGCAAAACCCAGCATGTTGGAGCCCCCCAACAGACTGCTCCTTGAAATTTGCTTTTAAGAGTCTAGCTTATTTTATTGTGTATATAAGCCAAAAAAAAAAAAAATCCCCCCAAAAAAAAACCACCCCCAAAAAAGGCAAGAAAAGTGAGCAAGCAAAGTATATTATCAGTCTAAATTGATAGGATGAGACCAAGGGATCGATTTGGCTCTCAGAACATCATCTGTGCTTGATCAGGCGAATTAGGTGTGTGCGAAGCCAACTCCTGCTCTGGGCAGTGATGAGAGAGGAAGCCGAAGGAGCCAGAAATGAGCCCGATGCTCAGGTGAAGGCCAGCTAAGCAATTAGCTACATCCCATCAGTCTGTCCTGTGCTGGAAGAGGCTGCCAAAGAAAATAGACTAAGGGGATGTGTTTTGAACTTCTTTCTGCAGCTTTTAACCGCCGGTATCAAGGCTCCTGGCTTGGACTGGCCCGGGGCCTGCCTGCAGCGTGGTTTTTTGGGAGGACATCAGAGTCTGGGTCTGAGCTTGCTCCACAGCAGGATGACTCCAGCATTTTGGACATAGTTTTGTCGCTCCTGCAGAGTCAGGCGTGGGCTGAACCCCTCAATCTGGGGCATTGCAGCATGGCTGCTCACATCAGAGCAAGGCAAACCACATCATTCTGGAGCAAAGCCGCACGCTTGGCACAGTCTGCTGCTCTGTGGCTTCCTCTTCAGCATCAAGCCTGTTTGCAAAGGTCTCAGGTGTATCAGACCAGTTTTTTACCTCTACCGTTCCTGTCCCAGCTCCTGGAACATGTTTGGAAACCAATAACTTAGCACAGATATAAGCTATTCCCCAAAACAAACCAGGGGAAGCAGATATTCCCTTCCGGCTGTTTCTAAGGTTTGTTTGGAGACTCTGCAAGTCCTTACAATTTCATCTTTGGCTTTTTCATGCTCCGAGGCCACACACCTCCCTGCCCTCCTTCCCCCCCTTCCTGCCTTCATTCATTTCCTTCCACAGAACCATTTCCGTCCTTCAAATGTGAGCTTTATTAAATTGCATTCACAGCTCATTAGGGCCTGCCAATTCATCTAAGGGAGCACAAAAGCCAGTATTCCTTGTGAAAAGCCGTTAAAGCCAGAATGCTGAAGAAGAACGGCACCCACAGGCCTGCTCACAGGCTTTGCGATGGGCTGCAGCAGAGAAGCCCGCCTGAACGTGACAGACTCCTTCATTTAGTGAAGCTTTGCACCAGCAAGCTGTGTGGTTGGCGTAGGGCCGGATCCAGACGGGTCCTTAGCACCATTTTAGTGCAGAACTCCTTGAAGCACCTTTACAAAGCCACATTTTTCCCTTGTTTTTAAGGGATTTGCCAGTCCAAAACACCGAGGGGGGTGACAGCAGGGTTTCTTGCTAGAAAACCAGGTTTAGGGCAGCAGAAGGTGCCCAGGACCTGGACCAAGGGCTCAGCTTGGGATGCAACGGCCTGTGGGGTCATACTATTTCCCACAAACTTAAATCTTGTTATCAAAAGGTGGGTTTGCACTCCCAGACATCCTGCTAGGGCGATTCTGCCTCCATCTCCCTGTTTCCCACCTCCATGACCCCTTCAGCCTAAGGTCTCCAGCTTGGGCATTGCATGGGGACAACCCATACTGTGGTCTTCTGGTGTGCCCAGGGCACACGGTCCCATGTGGGATGGGGGGGGACTCAGTTTGCACACCCCTGGTCTGGCAGCGCATCCTCACCCTAGGGAGAAATCGCAGCACAGAGGGCCCCATCAGCACACGGTGAAAGTGGAGATCTCAGTTGCAGTTCACAAACTCGCTCTCAGCTTTTATAGTATGAAAGTCTTCAGGTGAGTGTGGGTTTTCTGTCTTCATGATATAAATGAATATAAATACAATGACGTTGTACCGTTGCGCAAGTTGTACCACGTCTCTCTCTGAATAAGGACTATATCACTAAAGCCATCACAGGTTTTAGATACTCAGAATCCAATAACTTTTTTAATAAAAGCTCCTGGTTAAATAGCTTCTAATATAACAGCTATTCCTGCATCAGTCCTGCTGGAGTCTGCCTCAGTTACGGTCTTCAAGCTACTAAAGCATCATCATTCCTGAGTTCCTAAAGCAGCTGGAAAACTTGATGGGAGCTAGAAAGAAGTATTATTCTCTGCTGGGCAAAAACCCATTGCAGTTTCCTGGGGCTGCAGGGACGTTAGTTCCAGAGCTCTGGGTACGCAGCATGTCTTGATGAGTGCATGGCCAACTCCGGCAGCCTCGTCGCTGTCGGGGAGTAGGTTGTGGGGTTTTGTCATTTTATTGACCCTTCTGTGAGAGCTGGGCACCCAGGATAAAGGGCAAAAAA
Source organism: Numenius arquata (assembly GCF_964106895.1). NCBI lineage: Eukaryota > Metazoa > Chordata > Aves > Charadriiformes > Scolopacidae > Numenius > Numenius arquata. The sequence continues at coordinate 125,435,718 of NC_133577.1, read as the reverse complement.
ACAGCTTTTTGACTTTGCAGTCAAGAATGTAAGAAACGAGTCATTAATTCACATTTTCAGTTGTGCTGAGAAAGAGGGAAGAACCAATGTTTCCTTATGGTTAGATGAAGAAATTGTTATTTTATGCATTGGCAGAGAGCTGCCAGCAGGCCTTTAGACTTTATGCCCGAATAGGAATAGTTTTCATTTCATTTCAGATACAAAAGTGGAAAGAAATGTGCTTCTTAGCACATATCCTCTCTCATTCAAAAAAAACCAAACCCCAAAGAACCACGTTCTCTGCTGATAGAAATCAGCACAGCTCCAAACTTAGACCGTCTGAGATGCTGACCACAGCTTTACAGGCAGAAGTGATTCAAAGAGTAGCACTGCGGCTCTTTTGCCATTAGCTGGAGGCCGGAGGGGAGCGGGGAAGGTGCAGGAGCTGTGGCTTTGGGAAACAACTCACGTTTATCTCTGCGCCACCTGGGGTAGCTCTCCATGCAAACCAGGGCTTTTGTGTAAAAAGATGTACCTTAGGGATGCCTTAACCCTCCCACCGAGCTGCTAAGCAATCTGAAGCAATGCAAAGCAAACTCTGTGCTGCATTCAAACAACCTGCTTAGGATCCATCCTTCCCCACCTGGCCCTGGCATCCCCTCTGCTGATGCTGGTGCCTGACTGCTTGTCTTTTGGTGCCAAGGCACGGTCAGGGTGACACTGGGACCATAGCTGTTTGCTCATGCTTTCAATTTGTCTATGTAAAGTTGAAAAAAACCCAATAAATCCCTTTTTATTATTTATGTGCAATGCCACCTGCCTTTTAGAAAAAGCCCGTGGTCCCTATCTTTCCTCCTTCTTTTATGTGCTGGTCAAAAAGGTGATGTTTTTCCCCCAAGGCATTTCCAGGCTGAGACAGGGGACAGCAGGACATATGAAGCAATCCCGGTTGGAGAGGCCAGCTTCGCCTCAGCTGCAAAATTAAGATGATGTTTCTTGTAGCGATTGCAGCACAGGAGGCATGGAGGCAGGATTTGGAGGCGGCAGGATTTGGGATTGGTTTTGGGAGCATCTCTCCCGTGGGATAGGCAGTGTGAAGGAAAGCAAGTGCTTGGTTTCTCAATTCAGCGTGGGGCACATCAGATGGAAAACCAGGCTGTGTGAGAGCCCTTTGCTATGAGCTCCTGTGGTTAATATTGATTTAGCATCAGTAAGTAGCAGGGTGGAAGAGCACCCCCAGCAAGGTCACACTGCCCAGCCATTAAGCAGCAAAGATACTTCCTTGGCTCCAGCTTCGTTTTGCCAAGGCTGGAAACAGCCTGACCAAAGAAACTCATAAAGGTGAAAAAATACATTACTAGAGAAGCGGGGAAATGGGTCTTTCTGTTAAAGCTGCTTGTTGCAGTGTGACTTCTGCTCCCAAAGCGCTGAATGGAGGGACTGCAAAGGTGAAAGCCTGTGAAAGGGTGTCTGCAGAGCTGTGCATCACCAGTCACTGGTCAGCAATGGAAGAAATGCTGGATTCTTTCCTAAGAATAGTATTTTCTTACTAGATTTTAACTACCTTTCACAAAATGTCACTTTTTCATGTACAATGCCAGTAGGTAAAGAGTAGCGCCAATTCTGAATATCCCTATAATTTCGCTTTATTTAGGTCCCTGCGGTTCTACGAATTCTCCCATGCCAAACTGGGAGTAGCTGTGTTTCCACTGAGAGTTGAATTCTCCACTGGAGTTTTACCAGGATCACCCTGTATTGGCTTCAAACTGACACTGGAGAAGGGATGATGATAGTGACGTGCCACCTTCACACTTGTCGGTCGCATCTTGGCACTTTGAATGCTGAGGTAGGGAACCATCAGGCACAACTGGATGAGATCAGGATTTTTTGATGTGAAGTTGCCCGGTATTAAACTGGCATGAAAACTGCCTTGGGCACCAGTCTATCTGCTCTGGTTGCTGCCTTGGCTTTGGGGAAGCAAATGCCCTGGGATTGCCACAAATAAACCTTGTGTATCCGCTTAAGGAGAAGTTGGCAATACAGCATCAGGAGCAATTGAATCTTCCTATATTTTTCATTCTCAGACTCTTTTCCTAACCGATAACCCAATGTCTGTTATAATTACTATATTATGTATATAATAATATAAGGAGAAGTGGTCCCAAACTGATACCTACAAGATCTGCCCCCGAATCGGCAGCTCGTACACCCATTCTTTCCCAACCACAGCCACCCTATAGGTTTTTTTAATAAAAATTACTCCCTAAAAGTAAAATATTCCCACTGTTCATACACCTGCCCGCCCACATGGCTATCAGCCTGGCTTTTCCAAATGAGTCCAGGCTCCCTTTAAGGGAGAAGGCAAGGAGACCTTGTTGCTTTTTTTCTTAGGGCAGTATGGAGGCGGATGGGGGGAGGAATAATAAGAGAAATATGGAAAAGAGAGAAAAGAAGAGGAAACAGCCCTTTATTCCCCCTGTAGGATATACTCTGAAGACAGCCATTCTCAGGCAAACAGGAGTTTTTCTTCTGGCTGGGAGGTGATTTTTAAGGAGAGCAAGGTATCGTGTGTGTTAGTGGAGGAAGAAGCAGCACGGAGCTGGGGGATGGGAAGCAGCAGTGGGGCGGAGGGGGCGGATGGGGTTGTTGTGCTGGGAGGTAACGGGAAAAATAAATGAGCCTGTGCTAGGTCGAAAAACATCATAGCCGTGGCTATTACAGGCTTGCTGGTGTGGTGGTTCCTGGAAGAGAGCTGTTTGTCTGAACAGCCGTCCTGCGCGCTCTAACCCGTGACAAACTCAGAGTAACCCAGGGTACAAGAAGACCCATGTCACTGTGCTATAATAAGACACGTGGCATCAAGAACAGTATTACCCCTTCCACGAGAATGGCAGGCATTTCTGGAATAGCCCTTTTCACTAACTAAAGAAACTCTTGTTGGAAAAAAAAAAACCCTGCTGAAATCTTAATTTTCCCATTTGGTGCATAAATTCAGGATCAAATAGGCTGGGTCAGACAGACTCTTCCCATCCACCTTCTGATGCAAATAACCAAGGCTTTAAGGAAAAGGCAGTAACGCTCAGGTATTAGCACAGGGTCTGGTTTAGATTTGTTCTCATGTGTGCTATGATTTTCAGTTCATTGCCTTCGGTAGATCCGCTCTGCTTTAACAGTCTGAAACTGCCTGAGACTTGGCCCTACTGGAAACCATCCACCCATCTAACCTGCCCTGATGATGGTGAGCAAGGGTACAAAAATCCAGTTGCCCTTTTAGGTGTGCAGCAAGATAGAAACCAAGGGAGATTTTTGGATGGGTCACCTCCGATGCCATCGAGAGGTGAAGTGCTGAGTCAGCAGCTCAGCTTTGCTTCTCAGTGAATGCTGAACAATGGACACCTCCATCCCCTTGGTAGGTGTTTGAGGTGGAGTGGATGGACCTAAGCAAGACAGCAAACTCAGACATGATGTGTGCATTTGAAGGCTGAAGGTAGGCGAGATGGGTCCAGGTCTTTGTCATGGGCTTCTAGGGAGAGTTGCAGGTGCATTGTGTTTTTTCCAGGCCTTTATTCACCGTGTGACTGCCCCGTTGAACCACACTGGAGAGGAGCAATGGCCTTGTCTGCACAGTGGGTGCACCCAAAACCTAAGGGTGAACGTGGGTGCTGCATGCACAATCTCCAAGAAGTCTGAATCTTTCTGGACAGTCCCTGCAATACGTGGTGACGTTTGTCTGTTTTCCCAAGTTAGCAGAAGGGTGGAAGCAGCTGTGGAAGGGCAGGATGAGCTCAGGCTAACTCCAAGGCTTTGCTCACACTAGTGAAGTCATCTGGCCATAGACCTGTGACTGTTTGTGTTACAGTACCTCTGCCAGATCAGTAAACTCTTCTGTCACCTCCTTGCCATTTCATCCTGGCCCAGGGTTCTTAGTTAAGGCTAATTAAGACGGTAAAAAACAGTTGTATAACATGCCTGTGGTGCACACAATCCAGCTGGGTAAGGAGGTGCAACGTTTCCAAGGGTCTGCACGCTGCAGTTTGGTGCATCATTAGTCTTGAAATAAAAAGAATTTGAGCATGGCAGTTTACATGGGCGTTACACTGGCAGATATTTATATAAAATATTTTTAAAAATTATATTTTTAAAAAATATAAAATTATTGCAATGGCATTGGGTTTGCACAGGTAGGCCTGGAAAGTTTGCCCTAATAGTTACTAAGATTTTTAGGACAACTGGATTGTTAACTATCAAGGCTCAACCTGTTCATTGACTTCTGAGCATGGGAATGAATCAACTCATACCATTGTTGCAAAAAAAGCTGAAGCTGACAGGCTCTGATACTTGAAGAAGTTGGACAGATGAGGTTCATGCTTTGGTTTTACTACAGAACATCTGCCAAAGTCCTTTCAGAAGGGACACTATCACTCAGCTGCTTGAAGTCTTACCATGGAGATGGGACCAGGAGAAGACTTGCTCTGGAGCACCCAAGCTCTAAATTGTGGTTGAACAGGGATAAAGCAAAAGCCATGTAGGGCAGAAAACATTTTTGTTTGGGGAATGAATTTACATGGAAATGCTCGGTGAGGAAGATGGTGGTGCACAATGTGAAATCTCACACTAGCTGGTGTTTTCCTGCCTGCAGAGCCCTGATTAGATCTTATCTGAGCACAAGCAGCACAGCCAGTGGGCCCTGGAAACATGTGGACACAGCAAAACAGTGTGGTCCAACTCAAAAACTGACTCATGGGAAGAAAAAGTGGCCAAATTCCCCTCTGGTGAGAAGGCAATCAGCAGCTGTGCTGGGAGATGCAGTGTGTGGAGAAAAGCCAAAAGGTTTGGGAGAAGACAGAATGAGGGTGCAGCTAGAAGGTGTCGCTCATGAGCATAGCAAGGTGGTGGGAACACAGGTTGAGTGCTTTGTCTGGCAGATACTTTTGGGGCAATGGCAGCCTGGGGGGTGTGGGGAGCTGGCAGGAGGTTGCTCCTGCCCAATCATACCTGACTTTTTCCAAATCGTTGCTTTTGTGCTCATTTTCCATGAGCTCTAGCTCACCTCTCCTGTACAGAGCCAGGAGGCTCAAACTGTGGAGACTCACAGGCACATCACAGAAACCGTGGGGAGATGTGGGGCACCACTACTTAATTAGTCTCTGGTCCAAGCTATTGCCAAACCTGAGTGAGACTGGAGGAGCACCTGGTGAGCGATGCACAGGTCCTGAGCTGTTTCTCACACCAGGCTTTTGTTTTAGTTGGAGACATGGACCTACATTTTGGGGCTGAATTGTAGGTGTCTGTGAAGGGCTGTTTTAAGGTGTATGAGTTTCAACGAGACTCAAACCAATTAAAACACGCCAGTGACATGGATGATCGGGCCAACGGCTTCTCTGCACCTCAGTTTTCCCCTCTATAGTGAGGAGGATGATGGTGCTTATCAAACAGCACGCAGCAAGGATAAATCAAAACAAGAGCCTGGATGGCAAATAGCACAGAGATCATCGTATTCCAGCAGAAATCACTGCAAAGTTGTGGCGAGGAGCCTCTTTTTGCCAGCTGCTGGGCTTTGATGTGGTCGCAGAGCAGACTGTCACAGCAGTCTCTGCTCATAGTCCCGTGCATGTGTGGGAGGTGAGGGAAGGCAAGACAAGAAGAGCCCATGAAGGCATGATTCAGCTTATAGTTGGCCTGAGAGGGGGTTTGGCAGCTTTATGGTGGAGGGAAAAATGGATTTTGCTAAGTGCAAGGAGTAGAGTTAGGTAAAGCACCCTGGCTTTCCTTGCTTTCTCTGCCTATGCAAATGCAATTAAGGGAGAGTGCCTAAAATATGACATTCAATTGAATAAGTTTTCAAAGAGCACAAAGTGAACTTCAGTTCCATCAGAAAAAGCTCCCTGCATTGTGGCAGAAGGCTTAGAGACACCCATTTGACTAACCACCGCGTAACAACCTCTGTGGGGCTGTAGCTTTCATATCAATTAGATGAAAGCACATTTTCCCAGCTGAGTTATAGAGCACTGAAAAATGAGATTCGACCTTCTACTAAAATCCTTCCCATCTCCACCAAATTCTGCATAACTCACCTTCTGGAGATCTTTTCACAGTCTGCTCACATCCCAGCAGACATGAATTTGGACAGCTGGAAGAATTACACTGGCTGTCTGGTGGCCTGAAAGTCAGGAACTCCAGTAAAACTTTCCAAAAAATACCTGCTTTTGCTAAACACTGGCAACTTCTGTTTTCAGCTCTGGCAGTGAATGATACTTTTGACTAAAACTGCAAAATTGGACCCTTTCTCTGCTTGGCAACTCATCTGGTAATTTTGTTGTGTAAATGGAGCATGGATTGCAAAGAGTAGAGGGCACTGGTTTAGCCCTTGGGAAAGTTCGGCTCATTTCCATCACTTGTTTGCTGATGGGGTCTGTGCAGAGAGAGGCAGTGTTTAAGCCTAGATCCAAAAGATCATCCCACTGCTCCACACCAAATTTGAATAATCCTGGTGTTGCGAACAGGATTATCACCTGCCTTCGTTGGCCTCTATCAACCCAACTGGTAGCTTCAGGTTCAGATATTTACCCTCTACGTAGGAAGAGCTGAGCTTGGAGCTCAGCTCCTGGGGTAGTCTTGATGTCCCTGTTCTGAAGGAAGAAGCTCTCGTGCTTTTTCTAAAGCACCCACTGAATTTGGGGTTTACCTGCCAGGGAGCTCTGGGGCATGGCCTGAATCCAATGCAAAGGCATGTTTTATGTAAACAAAAGTTTAGATTTGAGCAAGCTCATGCTTATGTGAAATTCTACATTTCCCTTCCAAGTAGGTGAGACCCATTTCTCCTGTAGGTCCTCTTCACCCATTAGCTTTTTTTCCAACCCATGGAACCCCAGGCTTTTAATGGATCCCACCCTGGATTTGGGGGTCTCCGGTTTCCCATGGGCTGCTAAGGTCCACCCAGCTATTGCAGGGCTGGAAGAGGCCAAGATATACTCAGCAACATTTTCTTCTCCTTCCCACCACTGCCCCTGCAATGCAACCCTGTTGCCAAGGAGCTGGTGCTAATGGCCCAAGCTTGCCTCATGCAGGCCGTCAGGGCACGAATAACATGATGGAGAGAGAAATGGGGTGAATAAATGTGATTTCAGGCTGTGTCAGCTGCTTCCCAGCTTGCTGCCCAGTTAGCTGGGGATGCTGGTCCTCACCTGGGGCTTTTGCAGGGGGAAGGGGAGGAATGTATTCCGCAGCAGATCTCCCTGTTGGCAATAAGCCTTCCTTCTACACATGGAGATCTCGTTGTGGGAGATAAAAGTGCTGCCAACTTGATTTTTCCACTGCCTGCTCCAAGGCATTCACTTGTTTTCTGGTAGCCAACACCTGGAGTGAAAGGCCAAGGGGACAATCTCAGCCTTCATTTCATAAAGGCAGCAAGTTTATGGAGAAAACCAGAATGGAGAGACTGCTCCAAATGTGTATTTCTGTGTCATATCATGGTTGAAAATAAATATAATCATTTTAACCTGGAATCCTCTGATGCGTAAAAAGAAGTGGTAGGAAACCACTGAAAGGAGGCCTAAGTAATGTGTTGGGACGGGGAATCTGCCCATGGATAATGACTAAAACCCCTCAACTCTCATCTGGGTCGGTTTGGGCAACAAGACTCAGCTCTGGCTGCTGTCTCACCTGCTCATCCCCTGCCGATGGCACAGCGATGCCTCTTGCACGTGAGTGTAATGCCAGCCTGGACTTAATGCGGTAGCTGCGGTTAATTAGCAAAGCTCCTTCTCTCTTCGTTATTCAGCAACGTTAATGTCCGTGGAAGCAAAGAACAAAATGAGCTAAGTTCGTTTCAGTTTTGTGAGAAACACGGGAAAACAGCAATGTTCGCCAAATGGGAAGGAAAGAAAATGAGGAGATAAAAAAAAAAAATTAATTTCCAGCTTCTAAGAGGACTTTACCAATAACAATATAAAAGATAGCTGAGTGTTCTGCTTAAATGAAAAAAGTGATTACTTCACAGGCAAGTGAATGGCTTTCCATATCTTCTTTCCCTGCCTGTGTCATTTAATTTCTTTTTCCTCCACTCTTCACTTATTATTTGACTCCATCAATGTGCTGAGATGGTGCTGGAGGCTGTCGACGTTTCTCCTGGGTGCAAGCAGAGGAGACATCCAGAATAAGTCACCTCCTTTGGAGGGGACGACTCTGTCACCCCTGGAAGTGAGTTGTGTCGATGCAACATCCTCGTGGCTCAGATGAGCACGTCAAGCTCAGGAAGATGAAAACTCATAGTAGATGTACAGCCTTAACAGTAATATTGCATGAAGCTAAGCAGTTGTGACCCATCCTCAGCGTGAACACGGACCCAGCACAAGTGTGGGCCGGGCCGGAGAGGCAGGAGAGGCTCTTCCACGGTGTCTGTCTTCATAGCAGCCACCACTGCCTGCTTCACAGCCAGCAGGATCTGGCCTCTCCATGTTATTTTGAGGTTCACAAGCCCAGTTCCCTGATGGATATATCCATCAGATGAAAGAGCAGTGTCATGGACAGCTAAACCAGTGGAGCCCCATGCCCTATGGACTTGCGCAAGCTGCACTTGCATCCTCTGCAGCCCCCCGATGTCCAGCAGTCACGGAGATTGTAGGGGTTTTTTTTGTGTGTGTATGGTTGGACTCAGTGCTCTCAGAGGTCCTTTCCAACCATGATGATTCTGTGATTCTGTGACCTGTCTCTCCAGGAAGGGAAAACTGAATATTTTCTCTCTACTATGCCTCCTCATTCACAGAAAACTTCTCTTTCCTGCGGTGGTGTTGTATGTGGTTGGAACTGGGGGTGGAGGAGACCAACAGGCACGTGCACGGAGGTGGTGCAGAGAGAGGGTGTGATCAGATAAACCTCCCTTCCTCAGGGTACGGGCTATAAACCCCATGTGCAGACTGTAAGGTTGTAAAGTCAAGCTCTCAGGAGCTGGGAAATGCCAGAATTCAGCAGCCTGCACAGCCACAATGTGGGCCTTTGTGCGCGCTGAATGTGATGCATCCTTTAATTATCTGATCACCTATCGTTTGGGGTTATTTTAATCCAGTGAATTGCTCTAGGCCACATTAACACACGCTGTTCAAACCACACGCTGAATTCAACATTAATTTCCTTGCGAGCGCCTCTCTAATGCTCCAGCATCTGATCAATATTAATGCGTTTATCTTCACAGTGCTCCTGCGATATCACCAGCTGGTGAACCCAGGCACAAGGAGATTAAGGCCACAATGATCAAACGCGCCTGCTAATTTTGGGTGCTCAATTTGCAGCACCGGGGATCTGATCTTCCAAAGCACTCAGCATTTCATGGCACTTTGTGTGCCCGAAGCACAGCTCCCGTTGGCTTGTTCCTGACTCCCAGTGCAAATCCAGCCTAGGTGTCCTACACAAGACAGCAGGAAGGGGAAGGAGATCCTCATGGACACCTTCTTCTCTGTACAGCTGAAGTCCCTATGCTACTGTTCATAGCAAGGGAGAAATCCTGGGGAAAAAAAACCCCAACGCCTAGCCCATGTAAACCTGTATTATGATGTTGAATTGGAAGTCTTTGGGCAACTCCTTTTTTTTTTTTTTTTTGATATTTTTGCAGCTTTTGAGTCCTTACCTTGTCACCTAATGTTTTTTCAACGCAAACTTTGTAGATGTAATGTCCCAACCCAGCACTCCTCCCAAAAACCAAGCGTGCGAAACTCAATCAGCCAAACCAACCAGAGAAAGATCCAGTTCTCATTTTGACCAAAACTTGGCTCATTGGTGAGGCTCAGCCCATTGGATCCCAAGCCCAGCCTCCACCTCCACAGCTCAGGGAGTGAGAGAGGAGAGGTATGGGCAGGATTTGTGTTGGTCACGCAGCTCTTTAAAGTCATGAGACACATTTTGGTGGTGGTTTGACACCAGGTGCTTGGCAGCATGGAAACACCAAGATTTGGGTGTCTGGAGCTCAACACCAGGAACTGAGTGAGGTGTGTGGTTTTTGCCCCTGGGAGCATCTCCTGTCCCTCATCCCTCTTTCCTGCCCATCTCTCATTTATTCCCCGCTCTCCTGTCCAGTTCCTGACGGCTCTCCCATTACTCACGTCCATCTTTACCATCACGTTACTCCTCTCTCTTCTTTGGCAGTGATAGTTTTTTCCCCCCCGCTACACTTTTATGACAGTGATTTACAACCCTGAGTTTAAAGATTTATTGCAATGCACACAAGGCACGGCAGACTCTAAGCGATGTGTTCAGCCTGGTTATTATTCTCTTAAATCCCAATTTTTCCATAGTAAAACAAGCTGCCTCTGCATCACGTTGCCAGGACTTTTGTACCCTAACTTCCTAGGTTTATTTGGGTGAGAATAAAACCAGGGAAGAAAAGTCACAACCTAAAGAGGTTAGCTGCCATCTATGAACCTCATGAGTAATATAAGCACCTGGGGGCTTAACCAAGCACCAGATGGTCTTTAGGCAACTAATTGCAGGCTGAGGACCCACGTCTGTATCAGCACATGCTTATTGCACTTTACAGACATGGTTAAAAACCCTACGGCAATTTAAACTCCCTCCTCCCCAAAGAGCAGTGCAGGCAGCAACCAACTATCATCTCTCCCTTGCTTTTGTTTGTTTTTGAGCAGTGTTTTAGCTATCTAAGATGAGCAAGGGCCTTAGGTCATCTTAAAGAGCTTAAACTGATCTAAGGTTTTAATGTGCTTAAGGGTGGTGTAAGGACGTTGATTGTAATTAACCCTAAAAAGAAAACAAACCAACATGTAAGACCTTCAGAAGTGTCTTGTTGGGGGGGGGATTTTTGTTTCTTCGCGTGCGTCCTCTCGATGTACAGACCAAGTTGAAGTCCCCTAAAGTCACTAAAAAGCCTTCAAGTAGCTCAAAAGAGCATTGCTGCTGGCATCAGCTGCAGCAGACTCAGCCTGCTGTTGTGGACATCCTTGGAGCCAAGTTTGTCCTTTTCTGTACTGAACTTGCAGCGTCAAAACTAACCTGGAAAACATTGAAACCCAGCCATAAGCACTAGTTTCACCCATGGTGAAAACCCAAAACCCATGGTCCCCTATCAAAGTGCATCTTTCAAACTGCGGCTCTTTTTAATTACTAGCCAATGAAAGAAATAGCAAATTTTCTAAATAAGCAATTTACTCATTTAAATAACTATTTAAACTTCTCATTTAAAATAAGCATTTTTTTCTCTCTTTTTAAGGTGAGCAGTTCTTGTCATAAGTAAATTTTCTCATGACTCAGCATAATACTCCAAAGGATTTCCTCCAAATTTCCAGATGGGTCACCTTGGGTCAACAAGGAGCTACAACATTCCCACCCTTGAAAATTCCAAGAAATGCTGTGAATGCATGAAAAAAAAAAGTGTGTTTGGGGGGAGATGTTTATCGTGCTAATCAGACCTGGTATCTAATAAAATTAAGACGGTAACCTGTGCTGCCAAATTTGAAGATTCCTTGCTCCGGGGTTTTATTTCACCGTAGAGGTTGTCCTGGAGGCTACAAAGCGTCTGAGATGTTGAGGTTCTACACTCACACATGGCATTGTTGGTATCGGCACCCACGGGCTCAGACCAGCACCAAATATCCTTGCTCCTGCCGTACCATAGTTTGCGTGTGAAAAACCACCTTCTTGGTAGGGTTGGCCCTGTTTCTTTTTTCTGTCACGAGCAGAAAAGCCACCATCTGAGGTTGCTACGTGGTGGTAAAGGCAGCAGAGAACAGCTGTGTGCTAAAGTGTTGTTTGCTTTCCATTGAAGCTCCTCCGGCTCAGATGCTGGAGGTCGCTGCCCTACAAACAGAATCACAGAATAATATGGGGTTGGAAGGGACCTCTGGAGATCATCTAGTCCAATCCCCACGGACGTGGGGTTTTAAGGCCAAGCACGGACGAGGGGGTGGCTTGTCTGCCGGGCTCAGACCCGAGCAGCTGAGCAACAGGCACGTTACTGCTGTTCTTGCAGAAAAGCATCAATAGCGCTGATTTGTCATTGAAAAGGAAGATTATATTGTATGGCTCAGAAACAATGTCAGAAGAGAAGGCTGAGGGGGGATCTGATCAACACCTATAAACACTTAAAGGGAGGGTGTCAAGAGGAGGGGGCCAGTCTTTTTTCAGTGGTGCCCAGTGACAGAACAAGAAGTAACAGGCACAAACTTGAACATAAGAAGTTCCACCTAAACATGAGGAGGAACTTCCTTACTTTGAGGGTGGCAGAGCCCTGGAACAGGCTGCCCAGGGAGATGGTGGAGTCTCCTTCTCTGGAGACATTCAAAACCTGCCTGGACACGTTCCTGTGCAACCTGCTCTGGGTGGACCTGCTTTGGCAGGGGGGTTGGACTAGATGATCTCCAGAGGTCCCTTCCAACCCCGTATCATTCTGTGATTCTGTAATGTCAGGAAAGAAATCCAACATTATAGTATCTAAGCAGAAGAAAACCAGGTTGCAAGTGGAAGAGCTTGGAAAGCAGACGTGACTCCTTTAGTTATGCTCATTATAACGTGGTTTGCACCGTGCCCGTAGCAAGGGCCAGTGAGTGTGGCCGAGTGCCGCCGTACCGTTACGTATGCAACCCCAACATCCTTTGGGAGGACCAAAGTGGTAAGAATACGGTTTTAAATAGTACTCCAAAAATTAGATCACTTCATTCTGAGATAAAATACCTCATCTAGAAGTTGATTTTTAACTTCTCCTCTAAATTGCCAGAGGAGGCTTTATAAAAAACTTGGAATTTGTGTATCGCCAATATAAGGGTTTGGGTTTTTGTGGCGTGGAGCGACGGGGTGCACGTGCAGCGTGTGCAGCCATTTCAAATGCACATCAGCCACATCGGCTCATTAGCCACTTTCTGATATGAACCCCTGGCAGAGCTGCAGAGCATGCCCAGGTAATGAGGGATTGCCACCATGCAGCCATAAAAAAGGCTCAATTTGATGTCTCATTGGCAGTTTTAATTCTGGCATTTCTGCACGCTTCATTTTACCACTCCATTAATGCTCTGGTAATCTAGTTGTACGTAATTAAACATTGAATACAGCCGTACGGAGCCTCGTAGCTGCAGCATGCCCTGCTATAGGCAGCCACTCCAGAGAGAACTTTTCGTGTAAGATTTTCATTTTTTAAAAATACCTGCTCTTCCAATAGCTACAATAGCTCTGCAGGAGCTTGTCAGTCAAGCGAGATTACAGACTCCCTAAATCCAGCCTGACATGACAAGACTGTAATGACTCTGAAGGGGCTGTTACAGTCTATTGTGCCAGTGGTCTCTGCCTAACAGGAGCATCTTGTACATTTCTCATTAAACCTGTAATAGCTCCAGAGATTTCTATATTACCAGTTACTTCAAATGCGAGTTATTTTATCGCAAAAAAAAAAAATAAAAAATCCCATCGACGTGATGCTAAAGGTGCAGGTTAAATAAGGAAAAGAGAACATAGATTTACAGGCTGACACGTCCTTTATTCAATTTTGATGCTGAGAAATTGCAGCATTGGCAAGGATTTGAGCAATTTTAAGTAAAATTTTTGCCCGCTGAAAGCGGGAATGGAAAAGTGGGCGATACTGTCTGCACAGGGAGATTTTAATGTGATGCTGTAGGAACCAATGCGACCTCATAAATAATAGCGGTGGATGGTTTTGGTAGGCCGTAGCTCCAAGATAAGTTACGGCGTTTGTCTTCTAGATGGATGAAGCTCTTCGGCCTCGGTCCCGGTAGAGGTCACGGCAGACTATCACACTTGCCCTTTCTGGCCTCAAACACTCTCAATCTTCCCCCGAAGACAGGAGGTTATGTTCAGTAGCCCCATGCAGCAAACCCAAATCACAGCGTGGCATTTCTGATACCGAGTGATTTACGTGTGAAAAGGAGAGAAGATATCATGGTGGCGCGGGTTGAAGGGAAACTTGGATTTGGCTGTCAACTGTGTCTCTTTAGGTCAGTCATATCTTTCATTTCCCAGGTGTGCAGTGGCATGGAGAGCCTGGCTGGGGACTCCTGATGACACCAACACAGAGCAGGTCAGAAGGATCATGCGATGAAGGAAATCCTGATGGTGGCGAGACGATGGGAATAAGTCTGGGGCAGAAGGAAAGCTGTTCAAAATGCACACCGTGACAGCAGGTAGGCACCCATGGTAGGAAACCCCAGGCTGTTTGGGCTGCCCGTGTGGTGGGATGGCCACCAAAGCATCGAATTAGAGGGATGCAGGAGCTGGCACAGACTAAGCCGAGTGGCTCTGCCCAGCAGAGGGTAGCATCGCCCAAACACCCCAGCTTGTTCTCCAAATTTACACCTTCACACACCTCTGAACTCCCACCTCTGCCACATCCCCTTTGAACTGGGAGGCACAGCTCAGCCCAGACCCGGGGAAAGCCTCATAGCCTGATGCCTTATAAATTCTACTCATAAATGGTGGAAAATCAGCTTCAAAAGTAGAATTTTAAGGAATTTGTTAAAGGACACAATGCATGCTAAACAGTTATGTGCATACAATCATATCTATTTTTAAGTAAATGTTATTTGGCTGCTTGTATTATTTTTGGGTACCTAATTTGATGATCAGGTTTGGAGCTGCCCTCGAGGCACAGGAGTGCCTGTACCTGCCGGCAGCGAGGCCTCTGATTTAGTCGCCTAACTTGGGTGTCCCAAAAGAATTGCACTTTTTTTAGTGTCTTACCCATTCTGAAACTGAAGCCCAGAGATATTACTTATAAACGTCTCCCGGTTAGTCTGGACTATAATTTTCTCTGATGTCTCTGCTGAACCCTGCCCGTTGCCCCGCACCAGAGCTCAGCCGCTGCCCGACGCGACGACGCTAGAGGTCTCAGCGTCGCCGAGAAAAAGCTGCTTTTAGCAATAATCTCAGCAGGACCACACGTGTGTGTGTGCCAGGCCGGTGCCGTGCCCAGCTGGGACCGCTGTGCCGGTGGGATGGGCACGGTGCCGGGGCTTGGGCCTCTCGCCGAGGCTGCGCGGTGCCCATCCACCTGCCTCTGGGCTTGGTGCTGCTCGAGGGGGTGCCCCTGGTGTTGGGGGACCCCTCGCTTCGCTGGGTGCGCCCAGGGCTGTGCTGGTTGAGGGTAGTCCTTGCCAAGGGGCGAGTTGGAGTGTTAGAGTGTGTGTGGGGGGGGAAGGGGGGCAGGTGGACACCCCGCCCCCGCGCATCCCGGCGCATCCCGGCGCATCTCTGCGCAGCGCCGCGCAGCGCCCGGCCAGGCAGCCCGGCCGCTTGTGCTTTGGTTTTTAATTTTTTTTTTTTTCAGCTTTTCCTTTTTTTTTTTTTTTTTTTTTTTTCCCTCTTTGCTTTCCCTCCCCTCCCGTTTGACGTGCGCGGTTTTGGTGCAATGCGAATTATCTCCAGTCATTCAGTCAGGAGGGGCAGCGCCAGGCAGCAGAGCAGCGGCGGGGCTGCCTCCTCCTCCCTCCTCCTCCTCCTCCTCCTCCTCCTCTTCCCATTGCCATAACAACAGCGCACAGCCGCTGCGCCTGGTGCCGGCGGGGCCGCACCGCTCCGCACCGCACCGCGCCCGGGAGGCTGAGCATCCCGCGGAGCCCCGCACGGGTGGGGTTGGGCGGAGGGGGTGGGGTGGGGGAAAAGAAACAGTGACCTCCCTCCAAAAAAAAAAAACCCAACAAAAAAAAAGAAAAAACCAACAACAAAAAAAAAAGGGGGACTTTTCCGCGGGGTGGGTCTATCAGGGACCGAAGTGACCCCACGAGCGGGGTGCGCGCAGCTGCTGCGCGGGGCGCGGAAGGAGGGAGGGACGGGGCAGCCCCGCGAGTGACTCCGCGGGGGGGCGCGGAGGAGGAGAGAGGAGGGAGAGGAGGGAAAGGAGGGGGGCGGGGGGGGGGGCGGCAGAGAAAGTTGGGAGGAAATAGCCCAGGAAAAGTGACACTCGCGGAGCCCGCCGGAGCGCGGAGGAAATAAAAGCGGCGGCGGGCAGGAAGTGTGAGGAGGAGGAGGAGGAAGGGGAGAAGAAGAAGAAGACGAAGAAGGAGGAGGAAGAAGAAGAAGAAGAAGAAGAAACAGCAGCAGCAGCCGCTGCTGCCGCGGCAGAAGAGAAAGCAAAAGCCGCACGGCGGCTCGGTGCCGCCCGGCCCGGCATCCGCGGGGCTGCGCGGCGCGGCCATGGCCCGGGAGAACGGGGACGGTGGCGGCTCCTGGAAGAAGCAGGCGGAGGACATCAAGAAGATCTTCGAGTTCAAGGAGACGCTGGGGACGTAGGTGGCGGGGAGCGGCTGCGCGGGGAGGGGGGGGACGCGGAGCGGGGCGGGAGGCGCTGTCCCTTCCCCGCGGGGGATGCGCGGGTCCCCCCGCGGGTGTGTGTGTGTGTGTGTGTGTGTATGGGGTCTGTGTGTGTGTGTGTGTATGGGGGGTGTGTGTGTGTGTATGGGGGGTGTGTGTGTGTGTATTCTCGCGTGTGCACCCTTCGGTGCCTCTCCGCGCCCCGCTCATCCCTCCGAGCAAGAAGTCGGGGCGATCTGGAAACACGGAGGAAAATATAACTGTGGGGCAGGAGCTGGGCTAACGACACCCCCCACCCCCCCCCCAAAAAAAAAAAAAAAGAAAAAAAAAGAAGAGAAAAAAAGAGGAAAAAAAAAGTGTTTTAAAATATTCATAGAATGAGGAGACGGGGAAAGGCTTTTTCTGGGTAGTGCAACTGTAAATAAATGCGGGGTGACTCTCACGCTGTCCCCTAAAGCCGATGGCTGCGTCTGTTCGGGGACAGACGAGCAGAAATAATCGGAGTGGATTGGATGTGTTTGAGCTACGACGCTTAACTGTTGTTGGGCTTTATTTCTGTTATTTATAGTGGCGGGGCATAAAGATTAGTAAAACGTTAGAGGGATTTTTTTTTTGTTTGCTTTTTTTTTTTTTCCAAATTTCCAGAAGGCTGAGAATAAACATGTGCAGATGGTGCAAGGGAGCGGGGTGCAGGCTGATGCTTTTTTGGCTGAGCAGGGAGTTTTATTTTTGTTAAAACAAATTTTCGCTTATAGGATATTGTAGAGGTAGAGAGCGGGGAGCGCTGAAGGCAGTCAGCGTATGAGCTGCTGTATGTATATACGTTGTAATTAAAGCCCCGTTGTATTGGGAGTGCTCTTCGTTGCCGTGTTCCCCTCCACCCTCCCACCTCCCCCCCCAGCTTTAATTGCAACTTTAAGAGTGTCTCTAAACGAAGCTTCGTTAATGCCAAGTAGTGCTTTTCATACTCTGCGTGCCGCTTCCAGAATAAGGTTGAACAAGTTTCGACTGTAATATTTCAGTTTCTTTCTGCTTCCAAGGGAGGGCTCTCTATAAACAGAGTATTTCTGGTTGACGGGCTCACTGATTTCCTATGAGCAAACTGCGAGTAAGAATCAGGCTGGTCATTTAATATGGAGGTGGGTCACCAAACTCCGTTGTGATGAGCAGATAGCACAGCCCTCAGAAAAACACCGGCTTGGCAAATCAAATTAATGTCTGTCTAGGTCTTTGAAGAAGCAAAGTGCAGCGTTAAGAGCCAAATGTTACGGTGTATTCTCGTCACCTTCATTGAGTTTTTTTCGCTCTCAGAATTTCATGCTGGGAGAGACGTGTCTCTGCTTGTTGCTTCAGGGGTGCAGTTCCCTTCCCGAGCAAAGGGGTGTTGGGAAGGAAAGTCTTAATGCAGCGAGATTTGTTAGAGCAGCAGGACAGTTTGCTGTGGTTTCCATTATACAACTCTCTGTCACCCTCCCGGTTGCTGTGTATGGAGCCATCTGCAAGGGTTAATTTGTGCCCCTGAAGAGGTCCAGAAAGAATTAACTTTGTGGCCTGATCCGTATCCCACTGACGTTAATGGAAGCAGGTGTAGGTCCCAAGGAAGGTAAAGTTGGTCAGAGTTAATAGTTATGTATATTAGGATGGCTGTTGCAAATTAAATTCATTAAATAGGGCCAATTAGTGTCTCAAACTATTAACCATTGTCTGAGCCTCACAGTTTGATTTGTAAGTCCCTTCTCATGAGAGTGGAGGCTGTGAAGTTTTGAAACTTGACTTAACAGTCAATCAAGAAAGTTGTAGAAAATCAAAATACCTGGATTACAAATGGGCCCGTATAAAGAAAATGGAGCTGTTCTCTTTTCCAGACCCAGGCATATTAATTATGAATGTATGTGCATTTAACAGCCTACACACATCAGTTACCTTCTGGTTGCGCATTCCTTAGTTTCGGAGAGCAGGCTGATAATTAGGAGATTTGAATCTGAGTTTTGGTTCTGTCCTCGCCCACCCACCAGCGCAGCACCTGCAGTTCCTACAGCTCTGGTGTGACTTACCAGGGCGTGAAACTTCCAAAAAATTTAGGCCATCACTGTGCAAAGCATTAAAGTACCTGTTCCGTTCCCACTGAAGGCCTTGAAGGTTTGTCTGTTCGTGGACTCGAGCAGCAGGTATACAGGGTGCAGGACTCCAAATGATGGGACACATTTGTAGCTGTTGATAGGAAAGTACTTAAATAGGAATTAAGCAAAAGTCTAAATACCTTTAAAGCATCTGGACCAAAATGTTTTCCTCTGGCATTATTTAGGAGCAGGGATAAAATCTGCTTTGATTCCTTCTGCATGGTAATGCTGAACCATGTTGGACATCCGTCTAATAGCTTTTTTTCTAGCATGGATGGCCTTGGAGTGAAAAACTTGGCGTCTCAAGTACAGTGTGCTGGATTGGTGTAGTAGCTCTATTTTGCATTTCTCTGCCACCTTCCATTTGAGGATGCCCAAGTGCTAAAAGCACTTTTAACAGAAAAGCAGCCCTTTTTCATGCAGCTGTCTTAACTGCCTGTGGTAAAATTGGTTAGAGAACTAAACCCCCAAATCGGGGAAGAAAGTGAAAGAGAAACTTTAAAAACAACCTTTATTTCAAGTGCATTGATTTGTGAATGTTGAATCTATATGTATACTCTATTAATGATTTGTTCTCTGAAAGGAGTCTTTCATCTGAATAAAAGCTTTTCAGCAGATCTTTAACATGGGAGAGTTGAAATTGCTGGAATTATTAAAAAGATCCTAACTCGGTTAATCATTATATCATTTGGGCTTCAAGGAACCTCTAATGAGTACCCAGCTCTCTCTTCCAGAGCTGGAATTAATTATTCACATGTCCCTGTAAATCATGTCCAGCCACGCTGATACTGAAATAGGCATCCTGAATTGGACGTCGCCTCCAGATGTAAGAAAGTAGCCTTTTCCACCCAAAGAATTGTTTCCTTCGGTGGCTGAGGTCTGTCGTCTGCTCGGTGCTGTTGGGCAATAGTGTCTTCCTAAAGAAGCCAGCAGCAGCGCAGTGGCTGGCTCAGATGGCACTCAAACCTGTATTTACACAGTCCCTAAGCAACAATTACAGTTTGTGACTGCAACCTCTTGGATGCCACAGTGTCAACAAACTATTTTGGTAATATTAATCAAGACCATATGACATATTATATAAAAAATAGGAATATATAAAATATCTATATTAAATTATATATATAAAATATATATGTAATTACTATATATAATGGTCCTGATCCATTCTTGAGCTGCTTCAGTTTGGTGGTGCCTGTCCAGGTAGGACTGCAGTAACACAGCAGTGAAAGGGTGGGTTGAAGGAGGAGGGAGCCAGACTCTTTTCAGTGGTTGCCAGTGAGAGGACGAGGGGCAACGGGCACAAGCTGGAACATAGGAGGTTCCACTCAAATATGAGAAGAAACTTCTTTACGGTGAGGGTGCCAGAGCCTTGGAACAGGCTGCCCAGGGAGGTTGTGGAGTCCCCTTCTCTGGAGATTTTCAAGACCTGCCTGGATGCAGTCCTGAGTAACATGCTCTGACATGCTCTGGGCAATCCTGCTTCAGCAGGGGAGTTGGACTAGATGATCTCTATGGTCCCTTCCAACTCTAAAAATTCAGTGAAATTCATTGACACCACGCTCTATGTACATGTTTAGTGGCCGCCTCTTCTTGGAACTGGCCCTGTTCCCTACTGAGTCTTTGAAAGGGAAGCTACAGATCCTGAAAAAGGAGCTTGGAAGAAATAGACAAAGTAAATCAAGGATAAAATAAAATCATAGCAGCGGGCCAGATCCTCAGCTGATGGAGAATCCCTTCCAAGTCAAGACAGGTAGTAGGCCTGAGGAGAGAAGAGGGTCTGACTGCTTATCTTTTAAAAATTCCACAAATTCACTTATTTTAGCTCTACTCAATTCTCCGGCCTGCCTGAAGAGGGGGATTTCCGCCCCAGCCCTCGAGAGATGTAAAATTTCACAATAGCAGGAATCTGATAAGAGGATGAATGATCACTGAAATAGAATTTTTTCTCCATATTTAAATGATACTATGTTTAAGGCATTTTAAAACTCAGATTTTGACATTCCAAGAAGTAGTAAGATACATAATGTCTTTCACCAGCCAAAGAGAAAAGCCTCCAATCATTTGGTCTGCCAACACGGCCCCGCATTTCTAAGGTATCTGTCATTAGGCCTTAATAACATTAGAGTTATGATGAAGTTATCGTAGTTAGAAAGGCTCAAGCTTAGTAACTATGGAAATACTGATGCTGTCCTTAAAAATGAAGTGTTAGATTCCTTAGAGCTTAGTAATGATAACATAAAGAGTTTTAC
This sequence comes from Numenius arquata, assembly GCF_964106895.1. NCBI lineage: Eukaryota > Metazoa > Chordata > Aves > Charadriiformes > Scolopacidae > Numenius > Numenius arquata. The sequence continues at coordinate 125,415,110 of NC_133577.1, read as the reverse complement.
GGTTATAGCCATAACACAGTAAAGTCGAGTGAGAAGAAAAATATACTTCAATAATGCGTCCAGTACTTCCCTAAAATTCAGTACAGAGAAAACTTATAGGTGGTTCTGTTTTTCGCAGGGGCTCTACTGTAATTTTTGCTTCATCTGTGTCCTGTGTCTCTTCCATACTCTTACACCATTTGTTGGGCTCCTGGTGCTCTTCGTGACTCTTCCGCGCGCCCATATGTGCTCCTTCATGCTGTGAAATGAAGTCACTCCACATCCTGCACTCACATCTATTTTCTTTCTCTCTCACACACACACACACACATTGTCACAAACTGTTGCCTCCTGTGTTTTTGTCCTCTCACGTCCTTCATGGTATCTTCCCCTGCAGGCAGACACTCAGGCTTTTCATGAGCTGGTCCACCTCATGCTCTCGTCTGTTCTTGGTTGCTCAGACCTTCATAGGGGACAAGCCTCATGGAGGTGATGTGCCTCAGGCCAGGCATTCAGCCTTGACTTCCACTGTTGAGAAGACACTGGTGGTAAGGACAGGTTCTGGCGGAGGTGCCCCATGCATTTGAGTTGCCGTGCAGAGAGGAGGTGCTGGGAGATGCCAGTCAGCTCCAGTTCTAGTTGTCTCTGGTCAAAGATCCTTCCTTCTCATCAACTTTGTTCCAAAAGCACTTGTGTTGGATTTAACACAACGAATCATCACTGTTTAGCCGTTTAACTTGAGATACCGTGAAAATTATTCAATTGTTTTTCCCTTCTGATTTTGGAAATTCTCAAGACGGAAAGAAACATGTTGTTATTTGTGCTTTCTCTGGCTCCATACTCCCTGTGAGGATTGAAGAGTTTGTCTGATTTTCACATTTCTGCTGACATTACCAGCAATTTCTGCCTCTCTCTTATGACACCCCAGTGAGGCAGCAGCGGCTCTGTTAGAATGTTTCACCTTTTTCTTAGTTCAGTATTTTTCATTTTTAAAAAAAAATTACATTAAAGAAATATTTCACAGTAAAAAAATGTCTTCATGGGAGAAAATACAGGGCCCCAAAGGGTTGAAGTTAAGGCGTATGTTTTCAAGAGGAAGGCTGATGAACCACTGGGGCAAACTATGAAGGCAAGCGGTTCCCATCTCCTCCGGGCTGACTTGCTGGGAGAAATCCTTTTGCCATCTACACAAAGCTCTCAGGCTTTGTGTAGGAGTCACCAGGAAAGACCCTCTTGTCCATGTTTACAGAGGAAGATGTTTCATGGTCATTTCTGACCTTAAAATCTGTAACTCTGGGAATCTCACCATCAAACCCAAGGATAATTCGTGCTAAGAGGTGAAGGGTACCTACAGCACCTCTCCAGCATCTGTGGGAGGAGGAGTGAAAGCTGAGGTCCAAGTATTCATGTTTAACTTAATGCTGTGAAAACAACTCAGATGTTTTAGTTTGTTCACTCTCTATAGGGCAAGCAGAAAAATACTGTTAGGGCTCCTTTAAGGTGACACATTTGTTTTAAACTAACTAATCCTGTTTGCTATTGTGTGGCATAGTTTACAATCCTGTATCTTCTTGGAGGCTTAAAAATAATGAGTCCCAACTATTTGCAATGTGAACTGTAGTATCTTGTAATGTAGATTGTTCGTCTCCCTCGAACGGTTACAGGAAATAACAGGTTTGAGTATTCAGCTGGAATTAAAATGGGAAAATCAAGATGGGAAATCAATGGGAAAAGCAAGATGGTCAATGGATTTAAAGGCTGATGGAGAGAATTGGGAAAAAAATCTGCAGCCATTGGTGAGAAAGCATTTTTGACAACTCTCCGTGGTCTTGACAGTTCATGAGTGTGTTTCGGACAGTACTTGTTTGAGGCAACAGTGTAGCATAAAGGTCAATTTTCTTTCATCGTCTAAAAAATTAGAGTCCAAAATACCCCATAATCAAAGGCTTTCAGGTAAATGCATCATTTTGGGGATACCCAGTTTGCTGTATTGCCAGCTCACATATGTGCTCGTTCTTCTTTCATGAGATTTTTTTTCTACTGGTTTTGATGCCTCACCTCGTTTTGCTCTGCCTTGCCTCTTCTTCCATGCCTGTTCTCTTTCAAGTACATCTTTGTACTTTCTCAGCCTCCTGCTTGTGCAACCAAGAAGTGTATTTAACTGGCAAGGTGACAGCAACCCCTTTGGGTAGGGTTGGAATAGGGTGTTTGGTCTTCCCCCCCCCCCCCGCCCCAGCCCCATTCTGGCAAGGGGATTAGCACAATGTGATCCTTGCCTAGCCCAAAACTCAGTGTAACTGCTGGTGAGGACCTCAATATAACCAATGTCAACTCCACAACTGCTCTTTGTGCAGATCTGAGCTGAGGGCAAAGCATGCCCAAAAATACTGGTATTTTTTGCCGGCCGCAGAGGTAGGTGACACCCTAAAGCTCACAACAAGCAAAACCCAGAGGGTCTGAAGCCCTGGTGGAGGGGTAATGGATGGAGCTGAACCCAACTCTTTGGAGTCCTGTAGTAATCCTTCAACCAAAAGTCTTCTTCCCATCACAGCCACAACACAGTGGGTGTGAGAGCCTTCTTCTCCGCCACTCCCACCATCTGGAGCAGCCTGTTGGCTTCCTTCACCCTCCATCTGCTTTCACATAGGAGCTGAAAAAATCTCTTTATGTATTTTTTGTTTCCTTTTTGTCTCTTTTTCTCTCTACCTCTGTGACTGACCTCGGTTATTTTTGTTGCCCCTCACGCACAATTCCCCTGACTACATGCAGAATGTTGGTCGGAGTTATTTAATCCTTTCAAGCATCCAAGGATACAATTAATATTGAATAAAGTTGTATTGTTTTGGTTTGCTTGACAATAACAAGCATTTATAATAGGATTCTGAATTTGTTGCCAGTAATGGTATTCACTTAACCGGTGAGTCACAGTTTATATTCATGATTACTTAATAGGACCTAATTTTCTAGTCATTTTAGATAGCATGAAAACAGGTTGGAACTAAGCGGGTACTGTTAGTAAACAGGTAATGAGTGAAAGGAGGGATAAAAAGTTCCTTGGGGCAGTGATCTGTCATTTTCGTTGGAATTCACCCCACCTTGCATTTCAGTGCTTTTCTGTAAATAATAATTAACAACAATAACAATAATTTGCAAACATACGGGTGTGATTGGGCTGAATGACAAATAGCTTAGCAATCAGGATATTTCTCCTTTCTAGAAATCATACTGTTCCTTAAAACCTTTCTATCAAATCTTAACACTGATATGTTTTTTTGTTATCTGACTTGGCGGTTCCTATAATTTTCCTCTGAATGTTGTGTCAATCATTTTTTAAAAAGAAAACTATAAATAACAGATTGTTAATAAACTTTTCAAGGCCCTTCACTGATGTTTTCATATTGAAAGCTGTGTATTGAGTTTCATGCCAGAATTACTCACCAAACAGATTGTATGAGGTTAAATTAAAATAATACTCTTTAGCAGAATTTTTTGTCTGAGTTAAAAAGCTTGCTTTTTTTTTTTTTTTTTTTTAACGCTGGATGTGCTAAGAAAAAGCTACTGGGAAGCTCTCTTTTGGATCTGCTCTGTGTGTCCCACCAGCTACGTTACTGGTTGCAGAAATGGATGGGCTTTTGAGAGTAGTACAAAACAATGTAGCTGCTCCTGCTTAAATGTAAAGATTGGCAAAGGCTGAAAAGCCGGTGTGTATTTGAGGGTTAGACACTAGCAAGTGAAATATGAGGGGTCTAAAATATTTGGGGTTTTTATTACTATGCTTTTTATTGCTCTCAGATGAGATCAGGCACTGTTTAGCTAGGAATATTACAAACACCAGAGTAAAAGGCTGTTCGTACCCAGAAGAACTTCTAATCTAAATAAGTAAGACAAAAATGCTAACACTGTTTTGTTAAAGCTGAGAAAGTGTGTCACTTGTAAACCCAGAGCTGAGCCTGGATCTTAACTCCAGCCTTACGCAGTGGACCATCCTGCTTCTTTTAATAGCGGGCACCGTGTCAGCACCAATGCCTTCAAAATGTATTTATTTATACGTGATTCATCCAAGGTCATCACATATAATTAGTTAAGGCTTGAAGATGCAAAACGCTGCCCGTATGCTGTGGGCGCTTTATTGCTGCATTGTTTCACAGATGCTCAGAGGAACCGAGGTCTTCCCAGAACTATAAAGAGCTGGAGCAGACCAGGTGGTTCTCAGGGCGATGTGGGATCGCTCCTAGCAGGATCCCATCCTCCCATCCTGGCTTAAATAATTCAAGGAGCCAGGCTTCAACTTTCCAACTAAACTATGACCCTGCCATTTTCCCCTGTGATGGGCCAAGGACCGAAATGAGGGAAACTATTGGATGAAAAACACTGGAAAAACCAAAATGACATAGAAAAACTCAAACAACATAGAAGGGAGGTGGGTGTGGAGGGGGAGAAGAGGACTTAGAGGATTTGCAACCACGTGGAAAACTCCTCTGGGGAAGACACAGGTTGCTAATCAAATTCAGCCGTAGTTTGAGAGAGACTGCCGAGAATCCCTGAATAATCCTTTACTGTTATATTGAGTTGGCTTGGAGATTTCCTCCCCCTGCTCCCTCTTGTCTTCCGCTGCCTCTCAGCGTAAGTAAATCAGTACAATGTGCCCAGCCATGAAGCTTGCAGCGTTTTAGAAATTTCAGGCACAGCAGAGTGCTTGGTGTGCGCCATCAATGGCAGAATTAAACTTGTTTTGTGCTCACTACCCTGTTTTCTTGCACAGCACCTGAAGAATTTCAAAGGCTTCGTCTTTTACTTTGGGACATTTTGTAGCTGGGGCCTGAGATATCTGAAGGACTATATAAATCTCTGGGATCATCATCAGGCTCACACCTCTGCATTAATGGGATTTCTTGCCGTAGGGGTGTAATTAAGTTGTTCAAGAGATGCAACTTTTTTTGAGGGGAAAATCTGACGCTGCTGAGCTTCTCCATGGGCTGATGATGATCACCATAAAAACACCACCTCCTTCTCTGAGTCCAAGCCACGGTGTTTTGAGACACCTTCTCTAGCATAATAACATAGCAACCTGAATATTGCAAAGCAAACAAGCTCTTCTTCCCAACATAAAATGCTCCCAAACATAAGAAATACACCCCGCAAAACAACACAAAACCCCCTACTAGAAGACTGCTGCGCATGTGTGCCCTTCTTTAGGGAGAGAAGAGGGAATCGAACAGCATGTGGCTTGTTAGCCGAGTTGCTTGCACCATGAGAAGATGCTTAGATAAAAATATTTATGGAGCAGAATAATTTTGTGACTCCTGTTGGCCAAGTGACCCAGGGGCACAAGAGGAATAACTTAGAAAGAAGGGAAACGTCTCATGGGGCAGATCTGACTTACGGCTTATGCTTTTTAGGAAGCAGTAGGCTATATACTAAGATGATGGGGGAGAATGTACCAAGAAATGAGCTGAAAAAAACGGGGTTCTCAAAAGCACGTAAATACAGGACATACAGGTACTGCAGGTTGCAGGGAGGCTTCTGCTCTAGGCTCCGTTAAGGTGTGTCTGGAGTAATTTTACTGACTAATTTTCCTGCCTGTAGCCGTGTAATTTATGTCATGGACATAAATCCTAGGCTCTTAAGAGAGAGGACCTGAAAAAAAAAAATCTCGCAAAGCTTTGCAGGCAAGTCCATTGAATGAGTTTCTTATATTTTTAATGGAAAGAAAATAAAGTGATTCTAGGATTCCTGAGTGACATCCTAGATAATTTGTACTCAGAAAGCAACCATGTGCCCTTCTGGCACTGCTGAAAGAGAACATAACGAGTACTACAGCTGGGAGCACGCTCCTTCTGCTTCCACTTCTGGTGAGTGGAGCTGCACTGGGGGTAAAGGCAAGAGGGAGAGGTCTGGGGCAAAGCAGAGCAATGGGATTCAGCTGCAGGTAAACGCCGTGAAAGACTTGTCTAAATGGGGTGCTTTTCACTTAATTGACTCTAGAGTCTCCCTGCTTGTTCTTGAGATATACAACTGCAAAAATTCAAAGACATTGGTCCTTTGGATAGGACAGCTCGTGCACTGCACCGGGCAACACTTAATTATTGATAGTCAAAGGCCACTGAAATGACTTCCAGCTTCAGGGCCAGTGTTTGCTCTGGAGATGGTGTGATGCTGTGTCATCTTTATCTTGCATTGTCATGCGGTTATGAAGAAGGTGTGGGAGACCTTTACATACATAGAAATAGATACAGTGTATAAGTGTATGTATATATATAGTATTTATATATACACACATTAAAAATACTATTTCAATAGTGATGTATAGTGATGTATAGTGATATATAGTGATATATAGTGCTAGTTTCTTGCCACGGAGCATGTTGTTTGGCATCATTAAAAAATGCATAGAGAATAACCTGTGCCATTTGGTTAAAACTGTTTAAAAGCATTGAGAACATTGTTAATTTATTCTGTAGTTTGAATATCTCATCTTATTTGGGTTACATTTAGGTGAAGTCAGGAAAGTCATGCCCACTTATATCACCTGAGCTTCATTACCCCTAATAGAGGGTCTAATCCAAAATACAGTATGAGAATATCCGCAGGTATCATTGGTACTTGTCCTTGGATGAAAACTGGCTTTAGCTGATTTCTAAATGCCTTTGTCTATGCAGTGACTTCTTGACAGATGCTTTTGTGATGCCTTATTGTGTCCTTCTATCTACTGAGATAAGACTTGGGTCCAGCCGATGGCTCTGTGTTTCTACTCTTGTTCACCGGTCAGTTGCTTTCAGAGATGGAAGCTTTTTCCTGCTCTGTCATCTTTAATAAGAGATGACTTTGGTAGTGCTCCACTACTTGCTGAAATACGTGGTGGTTGACCTTGCTCAGTTTGTGACCGTAGATCATGGAAAGCTCTCAGAGGCGGTCTTAGATCTGTGATTGTCCCCACAGGCCTCTAACTCCATTTCTGAGACAATTCTGGTCTCTGATACCTGTCAAAAGGAAAATGCTCACTTTGCCTAAGATTTAAACAGGAACTGTGTGGTTTCCCCCCGTTCATTTAGCTAATGGAGGCAAACCCAGTCAAATAGGTAGTAAGAGCATGATGGTCCTTCCCTCTCCCCTTCTCCTTCACCTCCACCTTACCTCCGCGACACTGAATCACTGCTTTCCATCTCCTGTCTTGATCCTGCACAAACCCCTCGGCCGTAGCCACATCCCGCAGGTGTGCACAGCTGGAATCACAGCTGGAAGGCAGCAACACGTCTTCCTTGGGGGGTCACTTAAGGGCTGTATTTGTTTAGATAAAGCACCCTTCCCATGGGTAAGTGAAGGTGGTGGGGAGCAGATGGAGTCTGTTAGAGCTTTTTTGGGTGCAAACTTGAGCGCAGCAAGTGGAAGGTGAACTAACTAACATTGTGCTGGATGTTAGGAGGTCTGTCTCGGATAGCTCGTGAGGGATTCCCTCTGTAGATGGGGTGGTTGAAGTATCTTCACTGACCACATTTAACTCCGGTCTGCACCCCTGCCCGCAGGGTGATGGCAACTGCTTGTTGCCCTCTGCTGCTGTACGGTTATGGGTTGCAAAGTCATGTCAATTAAAAGCCCACCTTGCAAATGTCGTTATGGTGGTGGGTACATTAGTTTCTGTAATCAATTCCCTTTTCTGCTATTATTTAAGCAATACCCTTAGGGACATAACAGTGTCTTAGATATTCTGGTGCTTTAACACTAAGGCAAAATATGGAAGATAGGGAAAGTGGTAGTAAAAATATTTATTAAAAAAGGTTTTGGCTTCAGAAGGTGCTTGTAAAATGTCTTCCTAGAGGTCTCCTTGTGTGTCGGCTTAGCACTGTGAATAGATCTTCCTGAAGTCAGAGGGTAGCACACAAAAGCACACCAGGCCTGTTTCTCTTCTGATTTTCTCTTAAATCATTTGTAGCAGCACAAAGTGAATGTAAAATTCTGCCTTTGATGTGCACAGCCTGGAGGTTTTCCTTTGGGAGTGAAGAAAAGCCTGTACTCCTCAGCAGCACACTGGAACGGCGGCGTTTTCTGCTCCTTACGCTCAGGTTTCAAACGGCAATATAAAGTTACGGGGCTGTGGAGGAGCAGGTTGCAGCTCCAGGGCAGAAGAGGAAGGGGCTGAGCGTGTCCCGCGGGGTGGTTCACATCTTCTGCCAGCCCAGTTGTTTGCAGGGATGTGCCGTGAATTTATTTAATGAAACGACAGAGGTTAAAAATAGTCCTCCGAAAAGGAGGTGGGGGGAGGGGAGAATACAAAGTACAAGAAGTTTTATTTCTTTTCATTCCATAGACGCTATAAATCAGCAGGGAAGTCAGTTGCTTTTTTTTTTTTTTTTTGCTTTCTGTCTTGTGTCATTAAAAAATCATCAGCCACTACACTGAAATGGTTTGCAAGAGCCACTTCGCCAGGAACAATTTCTGACTGAGAACAATAAAAAATTGGTAGATGCCAGGTTGAATTCATGTGTCAGCGGTTGCTGAATTCAACTTAAGAGCTGTAAATGGAACCAATCATCATTTCTTAATGAGTTATATGAGAACAAAGAATCACAATGCTTGAATAATCTGTCACATCTCTATCAATGCTGCTTAAGCAATTATTCAGTGTGTTCAATGGTTTGACAAGGTAACATGACAAAATCAATTTACAAAGCAGATTAAATATAAATATGCACGGCTTTTTTTCCAGGAATGTCATTCTTAAAGCCTTATGTTTTTTACCCTTACAATCCCTTCCCAGTCATCTGTTTTCAGTGGTACTGCTTGGATGAAGTCCTGCATGGCCCACAGTGACATTATTCACCAGATCATTTGTCATTTATCCATCTCTGGCCTAATGAGACTGTCGTCTGGGCCTTGGTAAAAGTGGATGATGCATTGCTCCAATATACAGTGTAAGTATGTTTTTCACTTAGTGCTAAGGCTGTGTTTTTCCTGGGTCCTCAAGGAAGCCTTGGCCCTCAGCCCTTATTAACACCTAATGTAAATCTGTCTGAATATTTCATTTGTTTGACAGCAAACGTAGGAGAAATTTGGTATGAGTTCCCTAGGAGCTAAATAACAAGTGCTGTCCATGGAGGTGATATGATCGTCTATTTTAATAGCAGACCTTTCATCATGTTGCAAAGGACTGGGACGGTCCTGTCCCTGTTTGTAGTGATGGGTATCTGCAGCAAACCACCGAAAATAAGTTACAGGGACTGTCACAGTGAACACTAAATGTCATCTTCAGCAGCAGGACTTCAGTGGTCTTAACCCTTTTCTTCCATAAATGAGTCCCCATCCTTTGAATGTGCTCAAGTACAGCCCAGTACAGGTTGGGGGCTGACTTGCTGGAGAGCAGCTCTGAGGAGAAAGACTCTGGGAGTCCTGATGGACAACAGGATGGCCATGAGCCAACAATGTGCCCTTGTGGCCAAGAAGGCCAATGGCATCCTGGGGTGCATCAGGAAGAGGGTGACCAGCAGGTCGAGGGAGGTTATCCCGCCCCTCTACTCTGCTCTGGTGAGGTCACATCTGGAGCACTGTGTCCACTTCTGGGCTCTCCAGTTCAAGAAGGACAGGGAACTGCTGGAGAGGGTACAGCAGAGGGCTACAAAGATGATTAGGGGCCTGGAGCATCTCTCTTACAAGGAGAGACTGAGGGACTTGGGTCTTTTTAGTCTAGAGAAGAGAAGGCTGAGGGGGGATCTATCAATGCTTATAAACACTTAAAGGGAGGGTGTCAAGAGGATGGGGCCAGTCTTTTTTCAGTGGTGCCCAGGGATAGGACAAGAGGAAATGGGCACAAACTTGAATATAAGAAGTTCCACCTAAACGTGAGGAGGAACTTCTTTACTTTGAGGGTGGCAGAGCCCTGGAACAGGCTGCCCAGAGAGGTGGTGGAGTCTCCTTCTCTGGAGACATTCAGAATCTGCCTGGACACGTTCCTGTGCAACCTGCTTTAGGTGGACCTGCTTTGGCAGGGGAGTTGGACTAGATGATTTCCAGAGGTCCCTTCCAACCCCATATCATTCTGTGATTCTGTGAGTAGCATGGTGTAATGAAGCTGTGGCACAGAAAAGAGAATTCCCCCTCCCCCCTCCCCATGAAATGTTCCACCTCTCATCTCTGTGGGCAACTTAAGAATATAAGATTTTTGTTGAAAAAAAAAATCCCTGTACGAATATCTTTGGGATTCCCTCAGCCCGTTTGTGTTTTATATAGTCTAAAAGATGGCACTGACGTACCTGGCTGCGTAGCTCATTGTGCCTGTAATGTTGTATGTCACTGGGTTCTCAACAGAGACGTCGTAAACAGCTTTTAGGGAATCGTGAGCACTTTTCTTTTTATTTCAGACAATGCGACAGGGTTCCCAGCAGCCTTTTAAATATGCCAGGGGATTGTGTCATGGAGGAGAACAGTATTTCTTAAATTTTTTTTGCCATATGACTCCCATTACTAAAATTTCTGAGCAAATCACCATCCTTACAAGATCTGTGATATCAAAATCTCATATGCTTATATTTTTGTTACATTTATGCCTGACATATGGACTTCCGATATCTGGTTACTCACTTTCTGCTCAACGTCTTGTATTTTCTGGTGACTGCTGAAAGATCTGAATACGTATGGTATTTCCTTATCTATTATTGGTGTTGCTGCAGCCTTTATCTTGTGGTTTGTTGGCTAACCGTCAGATACTCATGGCTTCATTAAGAAACAGATGTACAGGTCTACACTTTGTTTTTGTAGCTGCACTTTTGACATATTGTAAATGTCCTTAATTGATTTCGTTCAGGATAATACCATCTGCTGGCATCTGTTTCTGCTGTGGCTCTTGCTGAATACTTGTGTGTATCGTGGTCTATAAGGACAAATTACAGAGTTTCAGCAAGGTATTATGTAGATTTTTTTTTTTCTGAAATAAATGAGAGCAGAATTTGAACATTGGATGACGTTATAACTACATAATTTAATATCTAGATTAATACAGTTTATTCCAAAGGGCATGTTTCAGGGAAGAATTGGGCCCTGTGTCCATGTTGATCTCTCATAATTTATTGTTGGCGTGTCTGCAAACACATCAGAGCTCCCAGACTGGGAGAAAGCAGTCTTTGGGTTTATATTTGGCTGCCCTTGACCATGGAGGGATGCAGAATAAACTTGGATCTGCCTGAAGCCTTGACACAAAACAGTCAAGATAAGTCATCTTTCAGACATTACTTACTGTATCTGTAAGGTTGATGGGCTTCTTGTCAGCTTTTAACATAGCCAAGTGTGTTCTGATATAAAGCTTTTGGTGGCAAAAGCAATACTGGACAGGCACTGGATGAGATGTCTGCTGAGGATGCAAGTAGGAAAATGTGTGCTGTCTCTTGAGAGTCCAGAACAAAATCCTCCTGTTTGTGTAGCCCACTGTCACGTTGGGTTTAGCTCTCCTCCCTCAGCTCAGTCCTTTTTATTAGATAGCATCAGCATTTATGGTAGATTTTATTGCAGTTGCCGTGTCCACGTCTGAACTGTGAAAAGCAATAGGAATTCCATTTTCCAGCATTCTCTGTCTCTGGTCACGACAAGTGCAGGCAAGCGTCAAAAAGCATCTAGGTCAGGATTTATCTGTAGTGGCCTAACTCTGCTCCCAATAAAAATAGTGAAAGTTGGCCTTTGATGTCAATGAACCAATTTTGAGACGCTTATGAAGTCTTTTCCTCTCTCCGCACTACTCACATGGTGGCGACAGGGAGGAGAAGAGGGGGTCATGCAGGGAAACGAGAGTCCTCCAAATACCATTGAAGACATGGAGATTGGCACACTTAGTATTTTAATAGAAGTGTGTCACCAGTCTGAAATACCTGGTGTCCCAGCAGGGCTGGATTGTCCTTGAGCTGGAGTTATCTTTGTGGTACTTCATATGGGCAGGATTCAGCAGAAAATTCAAATATGGAGAGCCTTACTGGCCGTGCATGTGTATTAGAGCTCACATGAGGGTAATTGCCAAAGCACGGGTTCTCCTCTTACTTTGCCAATCAGTATCTTTGGCCCAGTATCCTTGCTGTTGCTATTCTCCCAGAATGGGTACCCCAGTATTGATACTGGTACTGCAGCTGGTCAAAGGTCAGAAGTCAGACTTTGTAAAGTCCTGAGCTTTGGAGATGATGTGGGCTAGTGGTAGAGGCATTTATTGGGTGGAAGAGGACTAGATAATGGTTTAGGAGACTTGGATTTAATTTCTGACTGTGCCACTGGCCTTTTTTATGACCTTAGAAATTTGCAGCATCTTGCTGGCCTGCTTTCCCCATCTGTGAAACAGTCACCAACCTAGTTTGTAACTTACTTTGAGATCTAACTAATTAAGGCTTGCTATGCGAGATGTTCAAAATGTACTATGTAAGGTGTTGTTTTTGTCATGGTAATATGATAAGAATCTCCCCTGTTGTATCTCAGTATGCTGGGAATTTGGCTGCAATTCTGGTGTTTTGTAGATGATGCTTCTGCAAGAACATGCTCCCTTTCCTAAAAATACCACTGGCTCCAAAAAGAGGTGGACTGCACCACCTCAAAAACACTAGAAATGGGACAAGAGAGTAAACACAACCGAAATGCATTTTGTTTTCTGAAAACCTTGTTATTTTTCAGTGTGCTGGGAATCCCGGCAGGGCAGAAAGACCTTCCAGAAATGTCTCTGAGCTCTCCACTCCAGCCTGCTGATGGGTTTTCTAGCAATGGTTCACTGGTGAATGGACATCAGGGAGACAACTGGAAGGAACTCTAAAGCTGCGGGGCAGTTTTCCTCTCCTGTGCAATCCAGGTTGTAAGCAGGAGTCAGAAAATAACAGTGGTTTTAGCATCACGCTGCCAACAGAGTGGGATTTGCAGAGCAGTGGATAAGGATTTGTACTGCCCTGAAGAGCCCTCCAGTGATGAGACAATGTGGTCTGGCCTCAAAGATACATCTGTAACATTAGTGATGTGCTAGTTATCTGTTAATTATATTTTTTTTTTAATGTCTAATAATGTTTATGCCTCTTGAAAATCAGTTCAGTATAACTGCAGTCAGCATGGCGAGTAGCTACGGTGACCCTGAAGCGATGAGCTTTTTGAAACACCTTCAAAAAACAATTAAAGCAATTGGAGGGACGTCTTCGTTTCCTTGTCCTCGTGGGAAAACAAATGGTACCTGTGAGATGCAACAGGAATAGAGTTGTGTTTCCAGTCACCACACTGTTACTGTGTTAAAAAGCCTTTTTGTGGGCAGAGTGCATTCAGGTTTTTTTCTCTGGTTCTGGAAAAAAAGTGAAGTTAGTGCATAAATTGGAAAGCAGGCTTTCATTTCAGCTGCATGATTTAGATCTGCTGGTGAAGGCTGCTGCTGCAGAGCATTTGGCATTCATCAGAAAAATCTCCAAGTCTAAACAGTTTTATTATGCAAAGTTATATAGTTGGAAGGTAAAACACTCTGTCTTTTTCCACTTTGAAGAACAAGTGCCAGCTGATGGATGTCCTGTCAAATTTCTCAGAAGCTTGCAGGGAAGGTGAATAGCTGTTGGTCTCACTCTCCAACCTACGGCTGCTGTAAAGCGAGGAGCCCTGGGGGAAAAGGATGCTCAGCCGGGCTGTGGGTAGGAGAGCAGCCGTGCTCAAGAAACCATGTGGGTATTCTCAAATAATGTGTTGCAAGAGGTGTGATTTAGCAAACCGCTGACACCTTCCTGAATTAGGGTCCCGATATTTGGATCTTTCCATTCAGATTTAATAGCACAGCTTTTTACTTCTTACAAGACACTTCCACTAGCAAAGCATACGACGACTGCACTTTTACATGAGCATAGAGATTTTCCTGAAGTGAATTTTCCTTACTGATTTAAGGAAAATCACAGTTCACTAAAACATTTATTAAAGCTTTGCTCTGTTTAGTGCGTGATTAATTTGCTAATGCATACTGCCACGTGTGCTCATCCCCAAGCACTGCTAAAGTCCTATTAGAGGTGTGAAGTCAAAGGGACTTCAGCAGGAGCCAAAATATTAAGCAGCTAATTGCTTTTTTTGGTAGGTATGGACTGCTGAAAGGTGGCCACGAACGGTCCTCCTGAGTGATTGCCCTCTGTATTTCTGTACATTTCTACATGATGCAAGGAACCAGGTTTGCAATCCCACCCAGAGCTCATGGCAGCAGCCGTAAAAGCCTGTGGTTTTGGGTGGGAGACCTCTCCGGCCACTGCAGCTGAGTAGGACGGGAGCTGTGGGTCAGACCTCAGCCCTACGGGACACTGATGCCAACAGGTATCGCCGCCGGTTTGCCCAAACGGGGCAGCCCCACATCTGGTGGGGACACCCGGCCCTCGGTGTCCTGTACCCCACCTGGCACCGAGCCACAATGAGCATGAATCAGAGCCCTGCTAAGGCATTTTGTAACACATCACCACAGAAGTATCTTGGCAGGGTGAGAGGGAAAAAACTATTTAGCCTGGCACACTGTTGATGCACCATAAATATTTTTCTCGATTCCATAAAAACTGCAAGAAGGCAACACCAACCTTCATGAAATGCCCTTTAAAATGCAGTAAGAAAATCCAATATATTAATAGGTTCCTATTTAATCAAGCAATCTTTAAAAATAAAATAAACTCTGAGTGCTCAGAAAAATAACCTTCCTCCATCACAGGCAAAGGAAATGTGTTTTTATTTTTGGAGAGCTTTAGCTTTTCTTGGAGAAGGACTGTAGCAGAAAGTATAACCCAAGGCAATAAATTGGGCCTTGAACAAAAACAATTTCTTGCATGTAATTTGGGTTTATTCTCATGTGAGGCCGTGCTTTGGGTGGACTGTATACAACTTGGTGGTATTTCCAAAATCTTGAGGAAGTACAAGAAAGGATACATTATCTCTTCACCTTGGGCATTGCAGGATCTGCAGAGACTGTGAAAAGTACTGCTTTTTTCAGCCAAATCTGTTGTTTCCCAGGAATTAGTGTTTTTTTAAAGGCAGTAAAGAGGCCGTGTGGGATTCGCTGCATCTACAAGGGTTGAGTGCATTTGCCTAGATTTAGGCATTCAGTGTCATTTGGGATGTCTCAGGGTATCGAAAACAGCCGCATGAAGCTGGGTGACGCTGGATGTGCTGGAGATGGGCACCCTGCGGAAGCTGAAAGTTGGGTGGAATAGCAGTGAGGGTCTTAACTAGCATTAAATGGCATATGAGTATGGTATACCTATAGGCAGCTCAGTAGCATCCCTGGACACTGACATTTGGGTCCTGAGATGAATGGCTGAGCAGCGTCCTGCATGACTGAGGGGGCTGGTGGAAACACCTCCTCATCTGAAACCAGTCCAAGATTGACATAGACCAAGAGTCGTTGCATCGGCGTGAGGGAGCTGATCTGCTGGTTTGAGGAGGACTGAGCTGGGCGAATGCTGTTCGTAATATAAACAACGCCATAAGGGTTTTTTCCTGCCGGTTCACGGTCTTACAGGTGAGAGCAAACATTTAACAGCTCTGGTACTCGGTTGCAGGTGATTAATTCATCTGAAATTAGGCCAAAGGTACCTGAAGCTGGGCTACCTCCATCAACATCCAGCTTGAAAATGTAGGCACGTGATTTGTCTGTATTCACCCGTGAGAAAAAATGGTTGTGCTTCATGTTTCTGATCTCGCAGCACGTTGCTGGGACTATTGCTAGGAAATGAAATTCATGGCAGTTTAGCTTGTGCAGGGTTGGGTCCCAGGGATGGGATGGGTACAGCAGCTTCTTCTTTCCAGGTTGGACCCAGTCCTTTTAATGCATGTAAAATCTTCCATTAAATAATGGCGGCAAAAGACAAAATTATTTTGGTTGGGTCTAATTTTATTCTCTTCGCTTTTTTTTTTTTCTTCTTCACTTGCCAGATTTCCAGTTATCTCTGGAAACTTAGGGTGACCTTTTTCAGTCCTCCAAGGGTGGTGGTAGCACCGTTCTCTCTCCCTGAACTTGGCACAAATAAGACATTCCTTTAGTGTTGGTCATTTACAAATAAACTCTCGCAAAGAAAAAGTAAAACCACGCGCATCCCGACTCACACCACTCGGGCTGTTCTCCTGAAAAACTTCTGTTGTGAGAATGTCATACCGGGTTTGTAACCCAGTGGGGAAATGGTGTGATCCACCACTTCTGCCCTGCAAAAGCAGCATCCACAGTAATTAAACATTACTTTTGCTTGAAAATAGCTGTCATCATTATTCTTTGCAGTTGTGAGATACTTTTTTTTTTTTTTTTTTTTTTTTTTTTGGTGAGCATACTGATTATAAGCTTTTAGACCACATGCCTACTCTTTAGCTCAGTTGGTATTTACACTGAAAGGTGATTTGGATCCTGCAATTTCACGTCAACACGGCCAATCTGCTTGAAATTACTTCTGGGCCATTATGCAGAAAACCAGGAATTTTTTTTTTTGCTCTTGGTTTAGTGGTTGATGGAAGAGCTTGTTTTCTGCCTTCACATGGTAAAACTGGCAAAAGTGGAGACTCAGCCAGGCTTCGGCTGGGTGTTTTTGAAGGGAAATGTGGGTTTTGGCAGAGGAGGGTTGGTGGAGGCACGGGTAGGTGGGAAATGGAAACTCCAGCTCCGCAGCAAGGTGTTCTTCAGCCTCATTTTCTCTGAACTATCCTCCAGCTGGCAAAATCTTCATCCTTCTGCAGCCAGGGGATGGTCAAGTGCAGGAGTGATGGTTGGTTTTGGTTGCCTGGTGCCCAGTTGGCTTTGAAGTTGTGTCACTGTTGTCCCTCTCCTACATTGAAGCCTTGCTGCATTGGTGTTACGTTGCCTGAGGTTTGTGGATAGTTGGGGTTCAGAGGGTGAGAACTCACAAGAATTGGAAAAACAAACCCCTAAACCCCCAAGTGTAACCAAATAAAACCAGAGGGGATTAGAAGAGCGAAGGAAATATGAGTCATAGCTGGATGTGCTGAGGTTAAGTTGTTTCTTAGGTGGCTTTAAAGGAAAATCACTGCACAAAATGGTTTTATGGCCTGAAAAAAAAAAAGAAAAAAAGAGAAAAAAGGAAAAAAAGGAAAAAAAATATGTTTGATCATCCTTGGGTTGCAGAAAAGTGAGAAGCACTGATCAGCATCCTCATTTCCAGGGCTGTGCGAGCTCTGACTGCAGTGTTAGATGGTTTCCAGTTCAGGGCTGGCCGATGTCCAGCTGGCGGGGAGCGCGGCCGAAAGATCTCCCGTCTGTCTGTGAAAGGCTGCGTAGATGCACCGCACGCCGGTCGAGCGCAAACTCCCCGCTTTACAGCACGGCCTGCTCTTTAAACGGGGAAAAAAAAAACCAAAACATTCTGAAAGACTAGAGAAAAAGCTCTGCCAAAACACAGCGTTTGAAGCCTGGAGCAGAGATCGTGGATCCGTAGGTCCTTTTCTCCATAGCCCAACCTCAGCCACCCTCGAGGCATTTCTTGGGAAGGTTTAATTCCCACAACGTGGGGCTGAGGAGCGCAGACAGCTCAAACATGAGCATCTTTTAAGCGGGAGCAGCTGAAACAAAGAAATAAAGTTATTTTCCAGATCCAGCAGTAATTGCGGAGCACTTTCCATACCTTCTGCTCCCCTGTCCAAGTAGGAAAATTTCCTTTAAGTCTGGGAAACTTGCATAGTGCAAGTGTCAGACTGCGTACCCGGAGGAATTTGCGATGATTAAATCCAAAGCAGAGGCTGTTGGTGAAGTGAAGCTGCTGAAGTCTTCTGTAATACTGAACGAGAGAGCTGTGAAGAGACAGACTGGTTTTACAGACATGGCAGGGGGGGTTGGAACTCGATGATCTTTAAGGTCCCTTCCAACTCTAACCATTCCATGATTCTATGATTCTGTGATGGGATTACAGGCAGCAAAACCCAGCCTGCTCCTCAGTCTCCTGAAGTTAGCGAGCCGCATGAGAAGAGGATGGGATCTACGGGTATCTCCTGCCTGGCAGTATTTAAAAAAATACCAGCTGAGTAATTTTCACCGTCTGTCAGTGCTTGCCTCTTGCTGTATTTTGTATTTCTTCGCTGCACGGGCACACTGAGCTATGGCGGGTCGGGGGCCAGCACTTCTGCAGTGATTTGCTGTGCATCTCCCCCCGACCGGGAGGCAGCCCTCGGGAGGGCGATCGCCTCGCGCGGCTGCGCGAGAGCCAGAAACATGCTGCTTTTTCCGAGGTTTTGATTTTTAACCTGACCGGCAACAGCGGAGATTGAATTATCTTCTCGGGGAGAAGGCGGCTTCGTGCACCGGCCGCGGCGCTGAGAGCAGCTCTGGCTGCCTGACCCCGAGACAACTCCGCTCCGGTGCCTGGGCTGAGAACTCAGAGCTGGTTCATCTGGATCTGGGTTGTAGGCTCAGTTTAATTAATCTTTTCTTCAAAGCAGATTAAATTGATTGCAGGAAAAAAAAAAAAAAAATTCCCTTTGCATTTTTTTTTCAGTAGCCAGCTGGGAAAAAAGAGAAATTAGGTGGATTCAGATGGTTTTCACTTTTATATCTTTATTCAAAAAACTCCAGTTCATCGGGTATGAATTAAGAGGCTGTGGTATAGGCTGTCCCCTCCTTTTTAATGATCCTAGTGTGACATGTCCTGCAAAGGGAGACGCAAGAAGGGAAATAAAAATCTGCTTTACAACCCAGTAAACGAAGAGAGATGACTACAGCTCAGAACCTCTCCATCCTCTCCCTGGAAGGCCCCAAACAGACCACGTATAACGCGTTAAAGCCCTGCTATTTCCATTTGGGACGTCTGTGCATACACTCTGTCTGCTGTGCCCAGAATATCCTCCGCACCTGGGATGTGATGGATTTACTACACTTGTCCGGAGCTGGGGTTTCACGTGCTGGATGAAATTGTACATTGGTTGGTTTTTTTTTTTTTTTTGTTTTTTGTTTTTTTTTGTTTTATGGATGGACATGAGCTGCATGCATGGAGTTCATGCTGACCAGGACGCCTGAGATTCTGGATGTCCCCAAAGTCTTGGACAAATTGCCAGCTCTCTCTTCTTGCGCTTAGACAAAATTTCCAGACGGAAAACAGGATCTCTGTGGGGAAACTCAGGGGGAACACAACCTAAAAATGGAGTGGTGATCAATGAATTTGGGCAGGGTGGATATTTTTGTTAAGTTTTGGTCTGAGTAAAAACTGGTTTTGAAGTGAAATGTTAAATCTTTTTTTAAAACCTTTTTGAGTGCTGCAAAATGAGAATGTTGCTTTGAAAAGGGAGAATTTTGTAGTTTTCTTTTAAAGAAAACAGTGATCTTTTCCCAAACTGAAACTAGTTCTCATGGTCTCCAAACTATATGGTCTAATGAATATAATATTACTTAATTTTTTTTACCTTGCAACTGTTTTGAATTTCATTTTTTCCACCTGATAGCTGAGGACAAAACCAGGATATTCCTCTTTTCAAAACTGCTTTGAAATCCACTTTAAAATATCCTGGGCAAGTGCTGTCTGCTGTTGTGCACTGCGAGGAAGGATTCTGCAGGAGAGCTGCTCGCTCTGAGAATCTGATTGCAACTTGTGTTAAGTTTCCATTTCCAGGTAACTTGCACAGGGTTGATAGATGATTAGAAGATCTTTTGAATAATAAATAAAATAGCCAGGCAGATATTATGTCAACGCTGTGCTAGCAGCAGCTGGCTACAACCACCTGTAATCCCTCCTGTAGATGCATGCGTGGCCATTAATAATAGGTACTGGCCAGATGTATTGGCCAACTCTCCTGGTTCCTCTTGGCTATTTAATTGCGGGAATCAGAGTTTGGCCTTCGCCCATGTCTTCAGCTAATCCCCTGCCCTGCTCTTTCAGCCTGGGCTATTCAGAGATCTGCTTTTTCATGCTGTACTCACCCGCTTAAGCTTTTTAGGTGGAATTTGAGTCTGAAAGACGTGTTCATCCATGTGCCAGCTGAGAAGCGTCCCCCACCTCCATCCTCCTGTGCCGTGGGTAGACTGCAGAAGTTACCTGCAGCTGCAGGAATACAGACGTGCTCTGGGAGCTATGGGAGATCTCCAAGAAGTCGGTGACGACTGGTTTTCCCTTCAAGGCCACTGGATCTCCTGCAGCATGTGTGAGCACGGCGGTGTGGGTCCCTGTCCTCTGTAGTTCGTGCCACCCTCAGCTAACATAAATGGCCCAGGGTGTTAATATGTGTTTCCCTATTGATGTGGCCAGACATAAAGGGATGAACGGACATGAAGGGGTAAAGGACAGACTGAGAGAGCTGGGGTTGTTCAGCCTGGAGAAGAGAAGGCTCCAGGGAGACCTCATAGCAGCCTTCCCATATCTGACGGGAGCCTACAGGAGAGCCGGAGAGGCTCTTTGTCAGGAAATTTAGTGACAGGACAAGGGGTAATGGTTTTAAATTGGAAGAGGGGAGATTTAGATGAGATATTAGGAGGAAATTCTTTACTGTGAGGGTGCTGAGACACTGGAACAGGTTGCCCAGGGAAGTTGTGGATGTCCCATCCCTGGAAGTGTTTAAGGCCAGGCTGGATGGGGTTTGAGCAACCTGGTCTAGTGGAGGTGTCCCTGCCCATGGCAGGGAGGTTGGAACTCGATGGTCTTTAAGGTCCCTTCCAACTCTAACCATTCTATGATTCTATGAATTTACTCTCCTGTCTATAAGTAGAGATGCTGCACACAGTCACATTTGAAATCCAGACTGCAGCTTGTAGCTGACCATCTCCTTTGGCGGCAGTGCTGGTGCCCTGTGTCCCTGTTCAGCACCCATGGAGCCGTGCCTGGTCTCTGTGTGACTCCTCCGTTACAGCCTGAGAGGAAGCATCAGGCAGCTGTCAGACAGGGCTGCGTTCACAGTTCCCTTTGGAAGGCAGGGCAAGACCAGCTTTTTGGTGGGAGATAAAAGGAAGAGGGGTGAAGGACCTTGGGGTGCTCCAAAGAGCTTTTATTCCCCATCTGGTGATGTTTCCTTCACCCAGGACACCCAGGCTTTGCACAAGCATCACCCAGCCTAGCACATGGCTCTTCCCCTGAGCGCTGAGACCCCGATGTGATGGTTAATCCTTCCCCATGGAGATCAGCGGTGCCACTGGCTGTGCTCAGGTACCCCCGGGGGTACCCCCATGTGAACCTTCCCCTGGGAAGCGAACGTGCTTGAGAGTCAGCCTGAAGCTTGTGAGAGTTAAAGATAAAAGTTTACAGTGGAAAAAGGACTTCCTGCATGACTAAGGGCTGTCTACTGCCCCTAGTTTTCTACTGTGATAAATGGAAGGTGGGCTAATCTGGGGCAGAGACAGCGGAGGAGACAAGGGGGGAATGTAGGAACTGGAGCCGGGACCATGACATCATTGTGTTTTCTTTCCGTGTGTTGATTAAATTATGTGGCTATGTTTATCTGAAAACCTCATCGTAGCCCATGTAATTTGAGCTCAGTTTCAGGGATTTAGCATGTTTTGAAAGGCACATATTAAGAATACAATTTATCCATGTAATATTTTCCTATTTTTGTGGGACGCAGACAAAAATGTCAGTGCGGGAGCTTTATGTCCAGGGAATAATTCAAATTAATACAACTATCTGTAAATCTTGGCAGAAAGTCCTTTTTGTCATCAGTGCAAAAATAGGGTTCGCCCTGGCACTTTTTAGGTGCCAGACCTGCATGTGTTTCAAGGAATTTTGATCTCCCCTTTGATTCAGCAGGGATTTTGTGAGCCTAAAAACCTGTGCATGATACTTGGGGTGTGCGTTGGGGTCTCAGCTGCACCCTGTGCTGGAGCGTGGCTGTGTTTCAGGTTGGGTAGAGATGACCAAGGAGATGATAATGGGGTGTTGAGTTTGGGGTTGGCTGTGAGATGCTTCTGAGGAGCACTGAGGGCTGTGTGCCACTGGGCTTCCTGCTGCACGAGGGACAAATTCTGCCCTTGGTTGCAAAAGAATAACTTTGGCTGGTTTCCGAAACATGAGCATCTAATCTCACTGTGGCTTATTGACTTTAATGGAGTTTATTCTTATAATTAGTACAATGGTGTAAGTGAGAGCAGAATTTGGCTAGTAGCCACCCTAGCACTGCATTGGCAGACGGAGAGAGTGAAATGTGCAGAAGCAAACCCATCGCTGAGCGGTTTCAAGTTTTGTGATATCCAAACCCATGGTTACGGGTCCAGATTTCTCATTTTCCAGGATCGCTAGAAGGGAGCCATCCATCTCTACTATGGACTCAGCCACGTGTAGAAATAGAGTCTGGAGCCTTATTCCCAGTTTTCTTGTTCTTGTTTTCATAGCAAGTGCTTTGCCATCCTGAGCTATGCGCGCCGGGTTGATAAGATATGCTGCATTGTCAAGCACTTCTTGATGAGACACATGCTTATTCTATCCAGGATGATAAAGACCAAATGAGAAGGACCAGGCAAAGCTGTTGTTCCTGTGCAGAAAGCCAGTGCGTGACCACTGGCTCGTGGTGACACATTGTGACTCCAGCCAGTGGAGGCAGCAGTTTGGGCTTTCAGAAGAGCAGTAGCTGCGGTCTTTGGCAAGAAAGATTTTCTCCCTGGTGCCATCCTCCTAAATTTCCCCTTTTGAACACAGATCAAAGAGGTTTAAAGATGTGATGAAGTATGAAGCTGTTCCTGTAGCTGTAGTAAGAAGGAACTTGTACATGTGTGTGTGAGCAAGTGAGAGAGGAGGGGAAGGTGAGGACCTGACCATACACAGGATTTCCTAATGATTTCTGTTGTTATTTATGTATTAGTTTCATTGCCAGTGCAGTCTCAGTAGCATTGTCTCTCCTCTTTCCTTGTTCCTGGCAGTGGCCTCCACCAAATGGTATGGAGGGAGGCATACAAAGCAGGTGTGAGGGGTATGATCCCTCCACCCCCATACCCTAGTGCAGGTCCTTTTTGATTTCTTATGCTTCAAAGACTGGCTTAAGCCCTGAATATGACCTTTAAGTTGCATTCAAAAAAGATGTTTAATCATTAGCTGTAACTCTGCTTAGTCTTGTTATCTGTATGAATACCCAGTAGTATCATACAGTACTAACAAGTTGGACGTATATTTAATTAGCTCATGCTTTATATTTGATCTGATGAGTTTTAATCTAGCAGATGCTTTTAGCTGATCAGTGTTTTTGACTTGGACGTGGTCTCCCTCTCTTACTCAAATACAATGTGTTTATACTCATTGAACATATTGTAATCCACGCATACATGGACAACACAGATGTGCTTTTGGGGTGCACGGCACATGGAGGATATGGGGAGGCACCTGTAAGAGTGGGCCTTGGCTGCTCCCTGGGCTGTGTTTAACTGGTGGCCTTGCACTTGGAAGACATTTCCTTTATTTGGCAGTGTCTGCTCTTTCGTACGGTTCCAATTTGTTTGCAACACAGCCTGAATGTAATTGAATGGCCTCTTTTATTTCTATGTAAAAAAAAGTCTGGTTTACATGCCTCCTGAGGATTAGGCAGTGAATTAAAAGCAAGTGGTTTTAGAGAATCACAAATAATGCTTTAACCTCCCTCCCCACTGAAACCTATGAATGATTTGCTAAATAAACAGATTTCCTCTTGTATACATTGGGCTGGAACGTGACAAAAGTCTTTCCCCGGGCTGGCTCCCTCCAGACCGTGGCTGGACCCTGGTGGCATGTGAAAGTTATTGTGTGTTTACCAGCAGTTGAGTTCATCCTCCCCAGTGATGGGAAGCTGCCGAATTACTTCACACACGGGTCGCCTGGTCATCTGGGTCGGTTTTATCTTAAGTTGCATAAAGAGTTTAGAACAAGACTGTTCCTCTGTGGCTCTTTGGCTATTTTTAGTTAATCTCTGTGACTTCCCTATAGCTCTGTTCCCCCTAATGCAGCTTATACTAATAGGCAGAGACAGTCACTGGGGACGTTAATGACTTGTCTGTTGAGGTCTGTCACTTGCTGGTGACTTATGTAGTCAGGTTGTTGTTTTTCTCCCTGGAGCGCTTCAAGATCCTTTATCTGAGCCTCCCTCTCTTGTCTCATTGGGATTGCTATAGAGATTTTAGTTGCAGGTGCACTTCATGAAACCTGGTGTACTCTGCATAGCTGGGTAGAGTGTTTCTTTACGTCCTCACGCGTGCTTTGTAGAGCCACTTTTGAGCAGAATTAACAAAACTTGCTCCTCTGGTATCCAGGGACTCTGTTAGGAGAGAACCAAGCGTGTCTCGCATTGTGGGGATTTAAGTCTCTATGGATTATATGATAGGTGACAAAAATATTGTGAGGAGGAGAGGTGCTGACAGTTTGGATGATGTAAGTCTTGTAGCTCCTGTGTTACTGCATTTCTCTTAAAGGGTCTGTCAATGATGCCTAGAGTTTTGGAAGATTTCCCTTCAGTTGGGTTTTCCTTTTACATTAGCCATCACAACATGCTGTTTGGGAGAGCATCTTGGGAAGAGCTGAAGGATGATGTAACTCACTCACCCTTAAACATGCTGGATTTTCTGAATGGATAATGCTGATTTTGTTGGGTTTTTTGGTGGGTTTTTTTGTTCGGGTTTTTTTTTTTGAGTTTTTTTTTAACAAAGAAGTCACATATATCTGTCAGAGAGGTTTCCTTCATGTTAGGAGGAACTCAGGAACCTGGCAGATGCTGCAAAAAATTGTCATGGGTGAGCAGACTACTACCTAGAGTCTGGTTTTGGTCTCTGTTGCCACAGTAACTTGTGGTCCTGCTGCCCACTTACCACTGCTTAATTTGATTGCAAAGACCAGGCCTTCAAGGAGAGGCTTTCAGCTGCGCTTACGGGCTGAAACTGGGAGAGCGTTGACAAGAGCTTCCCCTTGTCAGCCCAACTCAGCCCAACCCAACTCAGCCAGTGGATACTCAGCCTGTGGTCCATAAGTGTGCTCCATTTTACAACTTTATAAACCTATAGCAAAGGCAGCTCTCTGCCCCCTGGCTCCGATACCCAGATTAAGTGACTCCATGCATGGTTCGACTATTCTGTGTATTCTCTGTCGTCTGCTCAAGCTGTAGGATGTCTCCTAGTAGTACAAATCATGTAGCTAATTTCTGTCACATGAGGCCTATTTTTTCTGTCCTCCTGGAAAGACAGTAGAAAAAAAATAAAAGTTGAACTGATATATGATTGGTAAAGATGGAGTACAGAGTTATTGCCTTACACTGCATTTGGCAGCTGTAGATACCCAGAAAACGTAGTATAATATACCACTCTAAATTGTCTTCTTTCTTGGAAGAAAGTAGCAATAATGGTTTCAAATCTGCTTGACCTTTGGGGAAATCTGAATATGAATCCAGAACTGGCTTTAAATTAGACAGTATACCTCTTCTGTTGGGTCTAGATATGAATCCAGATCTAAGCCTTGGGACTTTAGTCCTATGTATAACCATAATGGTTGATAAAGAGATGAAAAAATATAATAATGGAAGAAATAACTGAATGAAAAACCCAGAGGGGTGAAAGGGGGATGTTGGTATGGTATTTTGCCTTGCTGCAGGAGCCTTCAGGATAGCGGGATGCTCTGCTGGTGTGGAGGGACATCACCTCTCAGGTATCATCTCGCTTCCATGTGAGTGTCTTCTTTTGCCAACAATGCTCCAATAGCAGAGGGCATCTCCTGGGGTTGGAAGAAGCATGGATGGCAGGGGCAGATGCAGCTATCAGATGTAGAGGGAGATGGATTTGTGACACCTGAGAAGACTGCCGTGGGGATATGCCTGTGGGGCACAAAGGTAAGTATCATGGGTGTCTAGGTGAGCTCCTGCTTGATGCAGGGGAGGAGCAGATAGTCTGTGTTGGTCTTGGGAACACGGGGGAGTGTGGGAGGGATGTTCTGCAGGATAAATTCAGGTTGCTATGTGGGAAACTGAAGTCCAGAATCTCCATGGTAGCACTCACTGAGATACTGCCAATACCACAGGTGGGGCTGGCGAGGTGGGCAAAAATCTGTAGTCTCAGCATTTGGACAAGATGCCACAGACAGTTGGAGGTACGCTTTGGGTCTTCAGGAACTGGAAAACTTCTGGGAACAGGAAAAACCTGTAGATGGACCATATCTTTGTCAACAGATTAGGATTCAGAGCAAGACTGCTGGACTGCACGTTCAGAAATTCCAGGAGGACTGCGCAGAGCAAAACTAGAGTAAATCAGGAAAGGCAAATCAGACTGCCTGCGAAAGCAGTTGAGTCACGTGCACAGTATTAGGTGCTGGAGTGAAGATAAAACGTACAAGTGCTTGTACCCCAGTGCTGGAAGCCTGAAAAAATAAGCTAGGGGAACCAGAGAGCTTGGTGTCAGGTGGCAACTGTGGCAGAGCAAGTACCCCGGGGACCTGGTGGAAAGGAGATAATTAGAGGGATGCAGTGTTGCCAAGCTACCAGCTTTATAGGAGTGCTGGAGTAGGATGTATAGACGGAGGAGTGACAGTGCAAGGAAGGGTAATACAAAGTACAGCAGCACAGAAGTGTTACGGGAAAAGAGAAGCACTATAGTATCCTCGTGGGTGGAAATCCTGGCTAATAATATAATAAGTGTAGTACTAGGATTGTACTACTGACTCCCCCCCTCCTCCAAACCAGGAAATATCAAGTGAGATTAAAGAAGCAGCAAATTTAGGACAGGTATTAATAGCAGGAGATTTCAACTATCCATACACAGGTTGGGTCAATGCCTCATCAGGATGAGATCTAGCGAGAAAGTTTTGGATGGAGTAAATAGTTGCTTCCTAAAACGATTAATCCTAGATCCTGTAAGAAAAGATGCTATTCTGGATTTGGCCTGAAGTGGTGCGCAGGACCTGGTCCAAGAGGCATTAGCAGGAGACCTCACTAGTAGCGAGGGCAATACAATTAGATTTAACACCATAGCAGGAAAAAGCAGGGATATAAATCCCATATGTGGATATTTGGTTTCAAGAGAGGGACAAGGTAAATATAAGGGAGACTTTAAAAGGAGCAGTTCAAAAAAGGCAGAAACCTGCATGCAGCCTGGAGGCTGTTAATAATAGTGTATTAGAAGTGAAGATAAAAACGTGTGCTGCAATTCGGAAAGAAAACAAAGTTGTTCCTCAAATCCCCTGTGGGCTCAGTAGGAAAGTTAAACAGCATATCACAGGAGATGGTTGGCATCTGAGAAATGGAAAGCTCGTTCAAATGAAGAGAATGGGAAGGGCTGTAAAATATGGCAGGTCAAATATAAACAGAGAGTTGGGTTTACAGATGAAGCCAAGCTCCTTTGGGTAGTCAGATACCACGCAGATGGTGAGAAACTCCAGAAAGACCTCATAAAAATGACTGAGTGTCAAAAAGGTGACACAAGAGTGTCAGTGTAGATAAATGTAAGGTAATCCATCAAGGGAAAATTAAACCATGCCTTCATGATGTTAAACTCAAGGACTGGGAGTTACATCTTGGGAGAGGGGTCGTGGAGTCACAGTTGGCAGTCATCTGCAGTTGCCCGCTCCATGTGCAGTGACATCCAAAAAAGCAAACAAACCCTGCTGTGTGGTCAGGGAGGGTGCTGAGAACAAGATGTGGGGTCCCATATTGCCACTGTAGGAAGGTTTGGTCCACTGTGCCAGGGCAATGCTGTGTGCAGTTCAGGATGGAGGTAGAGGAGGTCTAGAGAAGAGCAGCTAAAATGAGCGAAGGGATGGAGCACCTCCTTATGAGGACATTGTAGGGGCTGGGACTTCAGCTTGGAGAGGGCAGGTGGGTAGCCGGTGATCAGATTAATATCCAGCATTTTTAATCTAACTGAAAAGGAAGTATCCAGCTGGAAGGAGGTATTTTTTGTACTTGGCAGGTGAGCTTCAGGAGGTGGTGAACCTGCTGATATCATCAGATTCAACAGGGAATTAGACTAATTCATTGACAACTGGACTATGATACTAGGAAGAGTAAGAGTGGAAGAGACTGAAGGTAGAGACCAAGTTCATCTGCTGGCCCTGAAGAGCATCTCTGCTGGGGATGGTCCTGGGCTGGATGAACCACTGATCTCTCCCAATATGACATTTTTTATTTTCCTAATACGAAATCCTCACCTTGATGGGTCTGTGTACTATCTTCTGCTCTGGTAACTTCTGAAGCTGTTTTGTTCCAAGTCAGGGACATCTTTTTAGTATGCAGATTGTAAAGGAAAAAAATCAAAAGGAGTAAATGGGGAGATGCATGGAGCTTCTGTAATCTGTGACCGGCCAGCAGCCAGTCTTTATCTAAAAATCAAACTACTAGATAATGGCAGCTGTTGATGCCTCGCAGCATAATTTGCCTTCTCATCAGCTTTACTTTCCACAACGGTCCCATGCAAATTAAAGTATTGCTGCCCTTATTTCCCTAAAGGACAGAAAGGAAATGAGGATGGAGGTGGTAGGAGAAAGGCTGTGAAAAAGAGCCCTGTTTATCAATACGAGAAGGACAGAGCATCTAGAATACTGTGGAGGTAAATGCAACACCCCAGGTACAGTGGAGATAGAGTGTAGAAAGGGTAGAGTGAGAAAGAAGTTCATGGAGAGGGAGTCACAGAGCCCTGGTGTGGGGTTGACTGGGTGAAAGCAAGAGGTGAGTATTACAGAGGCAATTCCAGTACATTTGTAGAAGCCCGTATGGTGTGCGTTTAGGTCCATTCACCCGCACACTACACTACAGTGCATAGATGCTGTATATGCGGTTGTGTAGTAAAGGGGCATTAGCTGATTCCTTAATAAATCAGGATTTTGGTATCGTGCTGACTGGGTGCTCTAGGGGCTCCTAAAACAAACTATTTTGATGCTCAGTCAAATCTGAAGAGCAAACATATGAATCCTGCCTAATGCCAAAGCCATTAGAAATCCGCCCACCCCAAAACTAATTTTAATACAGAGAGGAAAGCAATTTCCTGACGAGAAAGCTCTTAATAGAGTGTGCTAATAGCGAACAGCAAGGAGAGAATCATGGGCTCTGGTGCAGCTTAGCAACGACACTGGGAAGCAGAAGGAGACCAACATGAAGGTTGTCCACAGTGGCTAGGGCGGGAACGGTATTTTGGGATGACCAAGACGACCAAGACCAAGCTATGGAAGAGACTCCCTTGCTTTGTAGCTGTGGAGGTGCTGAATGGCCTCAGTGCTTGCTTGTCAGGTAGAGCAGGAGAATAGCAACACTCTTGGCCATTGCTGGTGAGATGCTAGGGTCAGCTTGGCAGTCCTTGGTCAACAAATGCAAGAGAGAAAGAGTAGGTGTGGCTATGGGTGTGTTTTTATTGACATTATAATATTCTGACATGTCTTTCCAGGTGAGAGGCATCTAATTTCCCACTTGACTGTCTCTGGGTTTGATCAAAGGACTTGGCGTCCACCAGGCCAAGCAGATAGAGATGGAAAGCCTCCAGGAAACTCAGCATTTTCCCTTGGCTTTCCCTGTTGTTTTTACTTTCCTCCTCTCAGTTTGCAGCCATTTGCATTGGCAACCCTCCCTCCCTGCGAGGGCTGAGGTGCTGAGGTTGGGGATATCCTTAGAGGCTGTACAAGACCAAATTTGACGCTCCCAGCTCCCTTGAGGGGGCGGGAGGCCTCCTGACTCCCTGTAACCTGTGTGGTGTTTCTGACCCTGACTGCTGAGTCTGTGGCATCTGGCTGCCCGTAGACCTGCGTCAGCTGTCTGGTTTTTGGTGGAAGCCCTCCTGTAAGAGTCAGCTTGCTTATAATAAACTAATGAGTCATGCAAGCATGGCATTTCTTTCTGCTTTACCTTAGGATCAGATTGCCGCATACACAGACACCACAGCTTTGACCCCATGAGGCTCTGGTTTGCTCTGGCATCTCTTCTCCCATGGGGACCTTCGTTTTCGTATGTGCTTTTCTGAGCTGCCCTGAGAAATGAACACAAAATACGGCTTCTGTGGGGGCAGAGGGGATTCCCTGTCTGCAGCTGGTGGCTCCCGCATGGCCATATCTGGACCTGTCTTCTTCACACACCACAGGGCAGCGATGCTCCGTTGTACCTCTCCCCCATGTACCCTCTGTGGTTCAATCTGTGTGTTGCAGGTGGATGAACCCTGTGGTGGGTGCCTCTCGTCTCGCGATGGAAATAACACCAGGGCCCCGCTCTCCAGAATGCGTCACAGTGGCTCTATTTTGGGAAACAGCCGTACGAATGAGAGTTTGAAGAGCGCAGCGTATATCAAATCTAGGACGCGTGTTCGGCTCCGGTAGGGAGGGGGAGCCCATTTGCTTTTCACTGTGGGGATGAGGTCCTCTACTCACCCCGGGAGCTGTTCCTGTGCAAAGCCCCCCCATGTCTGCAGAGGCCACCCCACTATGGGTCTGTGGAGAGCTGCAGGCTCTGCCTCAAAAGCAGGGGATGCGGCAAACAGTGCAACCCCCCCACTTTCTAACCATGTCCTAACCATGGAGAAGGATTGTCACCCTCCAGAAAGCAATGTGTCACAGTATCTATTTATATAGAGCCTTCCACTTGGGATGCTCCTTACTCATCTAACTTCACTTTTGGAGGTGGTTCTGTCATCACTTCTCAGGTCCAGGTTTTGGCTGACTTGGATGTTGGTAGTGGCTCTGCCGTGAATTCAGTTGGACACACTGAGAAAAGGCCTTGTGGGACTGAATATTTCACCTGAGGTGGGAGCACCAACACAAGTCCATAGGACTTATACTCTGAAATCCTGTCAGGGATACAACAAATCTCAGTTTCTTTATGCCTTGGTGCCCGGACTGTAAAATGAAATGGTACCTCTGGCCCAGGTGCAGTGGGCAGGGATAAAGTGGGGGGACTGTTTAATTAATTGGTAGTCTCTTAAGACTACAGAGGAACCACATGTAGTGACACGGAGTTGGGAATGCGATCATAGGATCTAGAATTGAATCTGATGGCTACACTTGTCCCAGACTAGGTACAAGACTCGCTTTGTCCGTCCAGCACAGGAATTCAGCCCAGTGGGCTGGAGGCAGATGTTTAACCCTGCCCTGCTTATCTCTAGGTTGTGGCAAGAGGTAAAAAACTTCATCTTCCAATGGAAGAACAAGGAGAGTTTAATTAGGCAAATTGTAATTACCCGGACTTGGTTTCCCCAAGACAGCAGAGGCTGGTGCCAGCCAGCGTAGCGCTCCTGTTCCCTGTGGAGCTGAGCAGGTTTACAGTAAGCCAGGAGCTTGAAATGTGCATTCAGTAGGGGAAGCGTGACATAGAATCTTGGAAGAAAAATATTTTCTGCCTTTTTTAGAAAAAGAAACTCAACTGTGCTGTTTTGTGCAACACATATTGTGCTGAACTTTGCTGGGGCTGGTGTCTCCCCAGACCTGGATCTTCTGGCAACAAAGATGATTAAGGGATTGGAGCATCTCCCTTATGAAGAAAGGCTGAGAGAGCTGGGACTCTTTAGCCTGGAGAAGAGAAGGCTGAGGGGAGACCTTATTAATGCCTATAAGTATCTGAAGGGTGGGTTGAAGGAGGAGGGAGCCAGACTCTTTTCAGCGGTTGCCAGTGAGAGGACGAGGGGCAACGGGCACAAGTTGGAACATAAGAGGTTCCACTCGAATATGAGAAAGAATTTCTTCACGGTGAGGGTGACAGAGCCCTGGAACAGGCTGCCCAGGGAGGTTGCGGAGTCCCCTTCTCTGGAGATTTTCCAGACCCGCCTGGATGCAGTCCTGAGTAGCATTCTCTAAGCAATCCTGCTTCAGCAGGGGAGTTGGACTAGATGATCTCTATGGTCCCTTCCAACTCTAAAAAAAATTCAGTGAAATTCAGTGAAATTCTAGTGGGAGATGGGCATGTAGAAAACTCCAGGACTCTCCATCACTCACTATTTGGCTTTGCTGAGTGTTTCTTTTACTGAATTGCAACTACAGGTCTGGCAAACCTTCACCTGAACAGTGATTGATAAGCTTAGGTCCCCGAGGATGGATGCATTTCATAAATGAAAAGACTGTGGTATCTTCAAAGGCAGGATGATCTCCAGGGACCCCTCTGCCCATCCATATAAGTTGGGTTTTAATTCCCCCTCCAACTTGGCCTTGGCCCCCACAGATGAGATTTCTTTGCCTAACCTATTAAAAACCAGATTAAGATCTCTTGCAGAGGTCATTTAGCAAACAGTGAGACGAATTGGCCCTTCTCTAAGGAATACTTGTTTTCCTCTCAATCCTCAAAACAATCTGGGGAATGTGTTCAGAGTCAGCCCGTTTCAGAGCTTAACTCTCTCTTCTCCAGCAAAAAATAGTCCGTGTGCTGCCCTGGTGCCAGGGATGGGGCGAGCTGGACCTTAGCCCTGACTTCCCGAGCCGTGCTGATTTTCCAGAGCACGTAGCAGGGTTTGTGTTGTGCGTGTGGGTTATGCCGTGACGAGAGGGTGACTAAACCCGATGGGTGTGCAGTTACATAAATTTGCATCAGCCTGTATGGTGTATGTAAAGCACAGGGATGACTCAAAGGCAAGGAGCTGCAGTGGCACGTAAAGTCTGCCGGCTGTCAGCGGCTGGCAAAGCTGCTGGCTCCCTGTTGGGTCTCGTTGGGCGTCCTCCTCCTCTGCCACGGGTGCTGGGGGTGGTGGCTTCTCTGCATCAGGGCATCAGGGAGCAGGGATGGGTTTAGCACTGAGCCTCTGGGGCTGCAAACAAGTCAACCAGTGAGTCAGCCTTGGGTGGAAATGCAATATTGCATGTGCGGGCTGTTGAAAGGCAAAACAGCTGATAGGAAAATGAGCCCTGTATCTCTCTGGTGGCGAGTCCACCACTGCCCATAGGAGGTGAGATCATCTTTAGATGTAATGATAAAGGATGAGCTACAAGCAGAACTCAGCTGCGAGCCCTCTCAAGGGAAGGATCCAGCCCAAAAGCCTAGAGCAGAACACTTTGGACCACTGAGAAAGATTTTGCTCCTAAGGCTCCTCTCTATCAACCAAAAAAGACAAAAAAAAAGTAAGTTTTTTTCCAGGAATCAGGGCAATCCTCAGTACTCAGTCTCCTGCCTTCAAAATTGCAAGATGGAAAAAAAAAAAAAATCTAAATTTTTTATATTCAAATTAACTTTCTAGGTTATGGAACTCAGATTTCCATACTTTAATATTTTTTTTTTTTCAGTGGCGGTCAGAAGCTTACTTGAAAAACAGAAAAGAAAAGAATGCAGGACCCCATCCCACTTCCTCCCCTCCTTCCCCTCCCCCCCACCTTGGAAAGCCTTCCAGAATGGCTGGATGGCTCCTGGAGCCAGGGCGTTTGGGAAAGGATCAGGAATCACAGGAGTGGGCAGTGCCGGCGCTGCCTCAACTCCCCTGGTAATAAACACACCAACCGAAGGCGGATGGTAAAAGTGCATTTTGATCATGTCTCACGTGGATTAATGATTTCAATAAACATTTTTCTCATTTGTATACATTTGGGGCAGCATTCGCACGACGTCTGAGAAGACTCACTGAGCTTTCTCTGGCTTTCTCGGTGGCTGCACTCGAAGGCTAAGTTTGTTTGATCTGCCTCAATCCCCTCTAATGTTTGTCATTTGTATTAGCCACAAGACTGCAGTGGGACAGCGGTTGCTGGTCCCTGAGGGGTCTGGTTTTCCCTTGATGTGTCTGTAACTCCTTTCATAATAATGAGAGTTATTTGTACATATGGAGGGGATTAGTTAATGACCTGCGATGCGCAATCCACTGGGGCACGGCTCTCCAGCGACTACCGTTCTGGGATGTGCTGCGGTGATTTCTTGAGTGCTTTGGAGACGTGCCTTCATTAAGCTTCAGCGCGTGGTAACGAGGAGTATCCCCGCCCTTATTTAGAGATGGGAAAACTGAGTCGTGCCCCGTTTGGTGGATAAATAACATGAGGTGCTACGAAGTAAAGCAATTTATTGTGCATATGGTCAGGGTGCTGTGGCTCCGTAAGTCGCCTTTCCTCAGCCGTGCTCTCGTAGGGGCCATGGATGTCCTCTTAACTGGGGACAGTTGCTGGGAAATGAGCTTAGCCATAGAGGAGACATGATTAAGCTGGGATAGGTGAGGTTAAGTGCGCACACGTTTCCCATGACTTTGCTTATGAGGTTGTTTGTAACATGAGTGTTTCTAAGCCTCTGGTGTGGGATTCAGGAACCGGGCTGGTGGCACGCTCGGGCCCGTGAGCTTGGGGCTCAAGCCCATGTACGTGCCTGTACTTTCCTAAAACTGTGAGAAATGGTAGGAGCTGTTACCGAGGGAGAGCATGGCAGCGTGAAGGCTTTGCTAAGCCCTCATTTCGTGAAGGAGTTTTCCTGCTTGTGCAGTGTTTGTGCTGGTATTTATACCTATGGTCACTGTGCTGCATGCCCCAGGTTCCCATCAGCCTGATGTAAAGCCCTTATCCTGGGGCTTACTCTGAGGGCGGCATATAGTGCCTGGGAATGACTCATAAACCTCTGTATAGCACTTCTGCTCCTGGCCAGATGTAAAACTAACCACACGCTTTTAGTGTTATCTTGACCTAGACTAATGTTGCTATTTTGGGGTTTTATGTCAGAGGCAAAAAAATCCTGGAAATCACTGATGGAAAAGACCTATGAGATCATCCCTTCCACCCACAGGATTGTTCCCTGCAAAATATTCTCCATCGTTTTCTCCAAAGCAGTCAAAATTCGCTCAAGTGAGGGGGATCCTAATGCTTCCCCAGGGGGACTCTTACATCTTGCAGCGTGCCAGGGAGGACTCATTCATCCCAACCTACAGTCCAAAGTTTACTCAGTTTAAACCTGCCTGTCCAAGTTCAAACCCCTGTGACTGTTCCTGCTCTTCCTGCTCATACCCAGCACGGCACAAAACCAAGATGACACCCCGTGAGTTGAGCGCAGGATGCTCAGCCATCTGTAATGGGATGAGTTTGCCATCAGACCTCAAATAGTTGCCTGGGGGTTCCCCGGCTGCACTGCTGTCACAAGGGTGGTGTGGGATAGCAAGCCTCATATCCCAGCGCTGCATCTCCTCCAGCCCTCTGAGGCACAAATCTCCCACAAGGCATCTTTTTTATTTCATTGAAATATCTCACTTGCTGCTTCATGGGATGTGAAGACCCAGACTGGTAGCCTGGTGGTGTTTCCTATCAAAGAGAAAGGCAAAATTCCCACTGAATGGGAATGGGTTGCAGTAAGTGGGTGGTGGCTACCTGATGGACAAGAGCTGGATTAGATCATCTCAACGTGTCCATGTGCTCAGGGGTGCTGGGGACACCAACCCTCCCATCAAACCTTGTCACATCCGAGACGCTGCAAACTGCTATAACAACCTCTGCTAATGAGTACTATAACATCATCGAGATGATGTCTATGTTTAATATAAAATGCAGTTGCAAAAAAAAAAAAAAAAAAAAAAAAAAAAAAAGAAAGTCCCCACATAACAGATTTTAGAGATAAGCTGGAAAAGAAAATAATCTCTGTCTGCAGGGCGGGGACTTTGTGTGCCAGCTCCCCGCTTCGGCCCGGCTGTACGCCCCATCTCACCCTCGCGTCCCCCGGGAGTGGAAATGGAAACCTCTTCACTGAGCTCTGGCAGAACAAGTGGATACCAGGGAAAGTTTTTTTGCCAGCACTTAGCAGGAGCCAGCTCTTGCTTCGCTGCAGCAGTTAAACACATCAGCGCACCGAGCCCGTACAGCCCTCCTGGCACTGACTGAATAGGTATTTGTGAGTTGGTGGGCTTTTTTGCACAGAGGTCATTTTCTTGCTAGGTTTCTGAGCACTCATCTGTGAAACATGAAATTGCCTCACCTCGAAGCTCATCCCTGGGTTGGCGAGATCCATAAGCTTGCAGTGAACAATATTTTCCCTCCTTTGTACATAGAGGAGTTTTCAGACTGCAATCACTCAGCAGCCAGCAATTTTCAGCTGTCTTTCCTTTATGTTTTCAGTGGGATTTGAACATCTTTGGAAAGTGTAAACTTACAGCCAAGAACCACAAAATGAGGCCTTGCTCTGTGATCTT
The DNA here is from genome assembly GCF_964106895.1 of Numenius arquata. Taxonomy (NCBI): domain Eukaryota; kingdom Metazoa; phylum Chordata; class Aves; order Charadriiformes; family Scolopacidae; genus Numenius; species Numenius arquata. The sequence continues at coordinate 125,379,244 of NC_133577.1, read as the reverse complement.
CCTTGGGCAAGCTTTCCGTAGAGGCCATGGTTACCACCTTTGAGGGGCTACAGTGGCTAAAGGGATGCTCTGCAGGACCCATCCAAGATGCCCGAGATGGCTTCAGGCTGCACACAAAGGATGTGCCAGGTTGCCCAGTGCCGTAGCCCATGTGCAGACTGAGGGAATCTTTTGCCTGATGGCAGATCCTAGGTAAACTGAAATCCCGGGGTTTTGTGCAGGGCCGGTGCAGCCCCCCCTTAACCATTATAGGATGCTGATGTGCAAGTACTAGGAGGAAGGAGAAGATCTTCATGTCCATGGACAAGTCTGGTTCATTTTGAGCACATGTTGGGAGGAAGAGGTGTAGAGTGAAAAGTGTCTTTCAGAAAACCAGCTCTTGTTCCTCCTGTGGTTTCAGCGTTTTTACTAAATTCTGCTTGTCCTGCTTCCAACCCTCAGGTCTTAGTTCTACCTTCCTCCCATACAGCTGCCTCCTGCTGGCAGCATTCCTCCCCATCTCACTCCCATTAATCTTCCCGTATTCATCTGACCTCCTCTTGTCTCAATTGTTTTGATCTGTTTGCATTTATTTGTTCTGCAAATTCGTCAGGCTGTCTGTATAAAGTATATAGTGAATGTCCAGTAGAATTTTAGTACATAGTTTTTTTCAGAATACATTAAAAAATGGTAACTTCAACCCTTTAGGCTGATTTTACAAGTTGCTCCCCATTTGACTTGACCCAACTTTTAAAAATAAAAAAGAATTCCTGTAACAAAAGAACACAAACCTCAGTTCTCATCAGAGTTTGGTTCAATAATAACTCAATCTTGCAGAAAAGTGGGAAAAATATGCAAAAATTCTGTTCTTCTTCATATCAAGCACAAACACTTGGAGCGTATTGGGTTATTCTTCATCATTGCCAGGCTCTACGGTGCCCGCATCCATTTCTTACCACCCACAAAAGCTGCTTTCAGAGTAACCAGGCTGAGTCATTAGTGTCCTTAGCTGCAAATTTTGCACTTTGAGCTTCAAGCTGCTTCTTTGCATAGCGCATTTGTGCCGATTCACTGAAGCGCAATTCATTTGTTTTATCGATACATCCACGGGACAAAGGGCTGAGTCGAAGGGAGCCCGGGGTTGGGGTATCGAACCTTTCGTCTCTCGAATCATTGCACCGTGTCCTGGGCTGGCGGGGGAGAGCACCCACCCCAAGCTGATGGCCTTTGTGCAACGATTTGGAGGTCACAACTGGGCTGGCAGCAGTCGGATATCTGTGCTGCAAAAAACTCACCACCGGAGCTGTTAGCAGAAGGCTGTATGGAAGATGCTTTACCACTGTCAGCCACGTAGCAGGTCAGCACGGGACCTTGCTCTCCAGGCTGGCAGCAGCATGTGTCTGTGGGAAAAATGGGGCTGGTTCTCTTTCCTCAGCCCTGCGGACAGGCTCACTGCCTCTAGTACAGTCTTTTGCGATGGCATTATAAATTCTGGACCAATTATTCTTGCTTCACTCATGCAAAATTCAGAGAAATCGACTGCCGGAGCAAAGCCCTTCCTCATTTCCTGCCTTGCATTAATTTCCAACTAACAGTGGAACCACGAAATCTCTTGAGTTTCATTATAAAATTACTAAACAACCAAGAGGCCGAGCCCTTGCTTTAAGTGGAAGCTTCAGTGCAGCCTCAGCTCTGAAGCCGCTTTCCACTTTTGCAATTATCAATTTACAGTAAATAAGAGAATATGATATAATGGACTCACGGATACATTGCTGTTAATTATGGGCAGTACCGTAGACTCAGCTGATACTTTGCTCTGTTGTTGGAGGTGCTCTACAATGGTGCAAACTGGAGTACTTATGGCTTGAACAAGGTCAGCAGTGCCTGGGGAAGACCTGTGTTGTCCCAAGGGCATTAGTTATATCCATTTCTATAAATATATATCCAGTTTATCCATTATATCCACTCCTTCTGCAGGAAGGAGTCAACAACAAAACCACCAACACCTGAGGACGACAGGTTGTTCATTATGCACATCTTTTCACTGGGGTGTGCACACCAGAATTCTTCCTTTTATTCTCTTTCAGAGTTTCTATGAGCTGCTTTCTGTCAGCAAACATCCCTCTTGGCATAACATAACCGTGCTGAAAGAGGACCAAATCCTCATGCTGTAAGTCTACGCTATGTATGCAAGGTTTGCTTTGGAGGTTGACCAGGAACATTTCTTGTCTGTACAGAGATTTCCCCCTTATTGAGGGTTTCACACTTTTGGGAATGTTGATTCCCCTGGGGGCTCTGGTGCTGCAGAGATCATAGAATCATAGAATCATCTGGGCCGGAAGGGACCTCCAAAGGTCATCTAGTCTTACGCCCCCCGCAGTCAGCGGGGACGCCCCCAACTAGACCAGGTTGCCCAGGGCCTCGTCAAGCATCACCTTGAATGTCTCCAGGGATGGGGCATCCACATCTTCCCTGGGCAACCTGTTCCAGTGCTCCACCACCCTCATGGTAAAGAACTGATTCCTAATGTCTAATCTAAATCTGCTTTTTTCCAGTTTAAAGCCATTACCCCTTGTTCTGTCATTGCCGGCCTTTGTAAACAGACTGTCTCCAGCCTTCCTGTAGGCCCCCTTCAGGTACTGGAAGGTTGCTATTAGGTCTCCCCGGAGCCTCCTCTTCTCCAGGCTGAACAACCCCAGCTCCCTCAGCCTATCCTCGTAGCAGAGGTGCTCCAACCCCCTGATCATTTTCATGGCCCTCCTCTGGACCCTCTCTATCAGGTCCATGTCCTTCTTATATTGAGGGTTCCACACCTGCACACAGTACTCCAGGTGAGGTCTCACCAGAGCAGTGTAAAGTGGCAGAATCACCTCTCTGGATCTGCTGGCAACACATCTCTTGATGCAGCCCAGGATGCGATTGGCCTTCTGGGCTGCAAGTGCACATTGCCTGCTCATGTCCAGCTCTTCATCCATCAGCACCCCCAAGTCCCTTTCCTCAGGGCTGCTTTACGATGACACCAGATGACACCAGCATCTGGGGAGGGAGCAGGGTCTTGATTGTAAAACTATCACTTCAAGACCTGATAATTCATAGGCTTTATGGGCTTGTCCATGTCACAGACTCGAGTCTCACAGGGCCACCAGTCTCACCAGCACCCCAGACTGGTTTACTTACAACCTCCAGAAGGCTTGCAAGGTTGGGCACCCACTCAAGGGGTTGTAGCTAAACTGCATCTGGAGCGAACTAATTTGGCGTACCTCTGTGTCCTGCATGGCTGGATGCCACACCGGCCCTGGGTCTCCTGCAGGACAGGTTACATCCAGTAGCTCATTTGAGCAAAAGAAGTTAAAATTTGGCCTTTAGCCTCAAAGCAGGTGGGTGCTTTTTCACAGCAGCAATGTGACTGAGTCATTGGGGTAAGGACTGGTTGACCCCAGGGATTTGTAGTAGCAATTCAAAGATAAACCTGTGCAGTGTCTTATCATTTGAGCTAAACAGCCAAACTCTCTGTTCAGTGTTGCCATACCCCACTGTCTGAGCTCAAAGAGGGGCCATAAGACGTGACCTCAGCAGTGGATTACTTTGCAGTGTGATCCCCCTTCGCTCTTTCACAACCTGGTCTTTTTTTGTGCGGACTCTCTAATAGAAGCTTTTATTTATTTAAATTTTTTTTTCCCAGAAGCAAGAAACTGCTGTCCCTTTGCCACATACTTTTAATGAATATGGGAATGAGAGGTATAATCTGATTGTTTAATGGAAAAAAATAGAGCATAAGTATAGGCAGAGGAGATGGTCAACCACAGAGAAATGGGGGCATTTGCAGTGTGATGCTTCATATAAATAAGATACTCCAGATAGTTCCTGTGAACCAGTGGCATATACAGATGATTAATAACAATAACACGCCAGTTCCAGTTGGCAGGAGATGCTCTTCAGGGTTGGCACATAAGTGCCGAGAGCTGAGCAATCGGGAGCTTTGCATATTGTGTGGGTACAAAATCAAGATGTGGTTCTGCAGCTCCAGCGTGTGAAAGAGGCAGGAGGGTTATCAGAACGAAACCCATCTTCTTTCTTTTGGCTGCATCGTTTAAAGGGGATAGACTTTATTAAGGTTGAAAGCACAGATTGGGTGCTAGAAGATGTTAGCTTTATTGCTGTTTCTCGCACTGATTCCTCGCATTCCTGTGTCCAAAAAATATGACTGTTCATCGCCTCTATTTCTGTGCCAATAAAATAGGGATCACAACATCACTTATCTCACAGGACTATTACAAGCTTGAATGAATTAATATCTCTGAAGCACTCTGATGGTAGGTGCAAAGTCTTTTCATAAGAGCTCACGATTCCAGCTAGAAAACAGTTTTCTGCAGTGAATGCTGAGGTTAGGAAGGTGTGAAGCCAATTTAGCTTCCAAATGCTCTGAGCCTTGATGCAACACCCGATAATCTGCGAATTCAGGTCCTTGATGCTGACTGGTTAATCAGGATCAGACTCTGCCAGGCACTGGCTGAACCAAATAGGACTATGCACATAATAATACAATGCTGATCAAAAATCATGGTAGATGTGTGTTCTGTGAATGATTTTTTTATGCACCTCCCAGATGTCTTGAAAGACAAAAATAATTCTTCAGGCTTTATGAACAGGAACTCTTTTTCTGGGAGAACCTCTTATTTGCTGATTGGAAGCTTTTTACCGGACAAAAAATAGCAATCCTGTCAGGTGTTGTGGATGTGGAGTTCATCACAGTGTTAGCACTGCAGCAAAAGCTATTTTGCTGTTTGAAAGTTGGAGTTCTTCACAGGGCCCACGTGTTTGTGATGACTAATTTCCCACTCTTATCTAAGAGTTACTTAATCTAAGAGTTCCCAGTGGGATAAATGGAACAGGAATGAGGGCGATAGTTTGCAGCTGTCAAGGTGAAAAGAGAGAAAATGCCCACATACTGCACTAGGCGGGCTCTTAAAAAATGTGCTAGCTTTGCCAGGAAAGATAAGGGTCTCTCTCTAGCTGCAAAGTTTTCATGAAAGATACTGTAAATGCTGCAAAAGCTGGAAGAATGGTCATCCAGACTGTGCCCTGGGAATCATCCCCAGCCTGTGCCACTGCTACTCCTCAGTCTTACTGACACAGGCATAGCCTGGCAGCCTCAGCTGCCTCTTAAAAACAGGGATAAGAGCGCATCTCTGTAACCTTTGGGATGCTTTGGTGCTGGGCTGGTGGCAGTCATGAAGACATGCACAGAAAAGCTGAGGTTATGTGACCATGGAAAGGTATTTCTAGATACTGCTATTTTCATCTAAACCAATCGCATCCAACTTGGGAAGAGTAGAGAGAACCGCAGTGTAAATACAACCTCCTTGTACAAATGACTCTGATTCCTGCTCTGAGGGTTGTGAGGCTGCAAAAGGGGATGTTACAGCTGCCTAATCGGAGAGTTTCGTGTTAGCTCTGGCCCTGCTGCAACAGCCTGGGAACCTGCAGAGACATAGGATGAGATTCATCTGCCCAAGCATGGGGTAGATACCTACGTGAGAACTTGTCGCCTTGGGTTACCTTTGGAGAATGTCACAGACAACAGGTCCCTCTTGGGTGGGGTTTTCAACCCTAAGAGGTAGTTGGGATGGATCAGAGAGGTGCCTTTTTCTCTGTTGAATACCAAGTGAGCTCAGGGAGCAAGGCAGGATGTAGCTTTGCACACAGTAGATGTGCCTTGCAGCTGCCATCCGGTCAACACGCTCAGGGTTCATTGTCTTGAGGGCATGATGGTTGTCCTAAAAATCCCTGTTCGGCTACCACTTAACCCCATGGATACTCAAGCTTCTCTTGGTAGATATAAATGAATTACCCCAAGTTCTGCTGTCAGCTAATGAGTTGCTGAAAGCCCTCCTTCCAGCTGTATCCTCAGCGATTCCTGAGTTAACTTTCAAATTAAGCAGAGGAATACGGTCTGATATCGTGCCTATCATTGATCAGGTTAGACACTGTCTTTGTTTCACTCCTGGCTCTTTAAGATGGATTTGGATTGTCAAACCTGTGTTCCTGGAGCTAAGCACGTGGATAACTGGCATTTCTGTGGGTATGTAAGGCTGCATGTGGGGTTCTTGTTATACAAAGTTGAACATTTTAGCTCAAGAGTCACAGACAAAGCGTGGCAGCCTCAAGAATAGCATTTAAATCTGCAAAGACCCAGCATTAGCTACAAGACTGGTTGGTGTTACCCTGTGTCTCTGGATGTACTTTTATAGGATACCTCACGCTGAAAATTTAATTAATCAGAGAAGGGCTATCACACTACCAGCCTGACTTTTAGTGAAAAAATGTGTGTTTAAAAGTCTAAATGCTCCTGTTACAATGACTAATTATCTCCAGAAAATTGAAAGCACACAAGAAATTATCAAGAAAGAACATTTAGACATCATCTGTCTTCCTAAAAACACTTGTCTGAATGTATTAAGAATATTATTGCAGCATAGATGTTAGCCATTTGGAATATATTTTTTCTGCCTTCTCTTTAAGTGCATTCTTGCTACATTTTTTTTTGATACAGTGTCTGAATGGATTAAAGATTTATTGAATTTTTTAACTGGAATGATTCTCTGGAGAAGATTGATTTCCCTGCTGCCTCAGATGCAGTTTAATTTTTGTGTTACTTATGAAATAATGAGAAATATACATCAAAGTAATGGGAAGAAGCAATGGCACGGAGCACTGGCGGCATGTCACAACGCGTGGGTCAACAAGGAGTCTCGCCTCTTGTATTTATGAGCTCTGACGGTATCGCAGGGATCGCAGCTTGCAGAAGCAAACTGATTGCCAAAGCCAGAACTAGTGGAGCATACACCCACCCACCTATTAATCTGTGTACTCTTATTTTTTATTAACTGAGGATCAGGGTTTATTAATTATATAGGGCTTGATGATGACATATCTTGTAAAAAAGAAAGAAGCAGAGAGCAAAGCTCTTGCTAGCTTTCCATTAGGCAATATGGAGACGGGACTTTTACAAACCAGCATGGTTTTAAAAAAGTAAAATTTACTTCTTCTCAGGGGGTTATACAAACTCAGAGCATTTAAAAACCTAGGGGTTTTACATGAGAATTTAGCAATGGATTAGCCCTGTATCAGTCATTTCCAACAGACAGAAAATTGCAGCAGGGAAATAAACAGCATCCAATTGCTCTTTGTCAGGCAACGATGCAAAAACCAAAACAAGAAAACGACCAAAGGAATCCCAGGCCAAGAAAAAAAGATCAGTTATGTAGATTACACAGGATGGACAGAGAAATCAGCAAACGTATTTGATGACTTCCCTGGTTGACAGGAGGCAGAACTAACACTGTAAACATTACCTTCTGAAAAAGAGCCAAATCCTTGTAGCAGAGAGCTAGAGCAGTTTATACCATTGCTGGACCAGCATGGAAGAGAGGGCAAGGGGATGGAAGCAAGCGCTTGAGAACAGAGCATTTTTTAAGCCAGCCTTGCTCTAGGAGCCCATGTACCATTGAACTAAACCCTCTGAGCTTTTTCAAACTTCTATCCACTAAAATCTTTGGCTCATTACACAGGGTTCAATATCATGGTCTGAATTAAATCCATTTATAGTAGCTTTGGAGGAGATCTGGGCTGGGTGGAATGCCTTTAGCAAGGAAACTGAATGTTAATAACCAGCCCAGTGAAGCCTGTGCAAACAGTTAGCCAAAGAAAATAACAGCAAAATGAAAAATAAAGTACCTATTCCTCCTGCCTTTGCACATGCAAGAAGTCCTACGTTCAGCTTTGCATCGATTCATATATGTGGTGTCAGAGTCAAGGACCCGAGTCATATGTCTGAACGTGGCAAGATCAAGTGAAATTTATTCCTAGAATGAATATTATCTTTTGTTTCCTAAATGGTTCCAAGACTAAGAAAAGGACTTTTATTAACCTGGTATAACTTGCGAGCCAGGTACTCCCTTAGTGTTTGCAATGCTTCCATTCAGCATGTTTAGATACGCTTATGTATCAAAAATGGCAGGAAGAAAAAAGAAATCAGTGTTCAGACACATTAATGGTCACACATAAAAGAGTAAGTGGATGTTGTGAATTATTCTCACAATATTTTTTTTCTAATCATTAAGAAAGACTGCACTGATGCCAGTAATAAATAAAAGCCAACTGAGCACATTTTGGAATTACTGTGGAGCTTTTCATCAAGAGAAAAGGCCTAGCCCTGCTGCTGTAATTACATGATGCATAGCACAGTTGTCTCACCCTTCTTTCTCCTTCTTTTCTCTTTCTTTTTCTCCTTCTTTTCTCTTTCTTTTTTGTATAAACGAACAACCACCACTCTGTCACGCTCGCTGTATTAAAACAGCTAATATCTGCAAATAATTACTTGGTGCTAATCATGCTCTTAAAAAATATTCATTCCAAATAATAGCATCCCTTTATCATTTGCGCTGCAAATGAAGACACATTAGTTTCTGGAGAGCAGCACCATCAACTTTCATCATGTTCTCCTGACTTAGCGAGTCCTGACATCCCTAATGCACTCCACAAACTTTCATTGAAAGCCTGAACAGGCTTAAAAGAGATGCTGCAGCTGTTCTGAATTTTAGCCAGTGAAGAAGGCCCTGTAGCCACAGGTTGCTCTCTCTAAAGCCTTCCTTTCTGAGCAGAGGAGACTTTTTTTATCTGTGTTTTCATAGTGGCCTGGCACACGGTCACTGTTTCTTGGTGTTAGTTTTCAACATTTGCCACCCAAACATAAACCCTGGAGAAGGGGCAGAAAAATAATTAACTTCAATAGCAGATAGGTTGAAGGAAGGGGGGAAAAAAGGCTTTTGGGGGAAGTTTTACCCAGATTTTTCCTTGTTTAAGAGGTCTGGTGCTGTGTTTGGTTTAGGACAAAAAAAATGGTGCAGTTTCTGGCTTGTTCTCAGAAGTGGCTGTGTTACTACAGGTCAGCGACTTGCTGTTGTCAGCTGTATGGTGGTTTCAGGATTTATCTGGCTGGTTTCACTTCCTATTGTGGGAGAAGTGAGCACTCACAGCTTCCCAGGCAGCACCTCTCTCACTTCTGGGTGTACATCCATGCCCTAAGGAAAAAAAAAAAAAACAGTTTTGGGCTCCCTAGATATTTATATCCCCCTAAAACATTGATTAACTCAGAGACCAGTAAGGTGGTATGGGCCTGGAGCAAATGGTGCACCAGGAGCAGTTGAGAGAACTGTATTTGTTCAGCCTGGAGAGGAGATGACTCAAGGAAGAGCTTTTTGCTGTCTCTAAGCACCTAACGGTTGGCCAATGATGCTGTCCCCCACCTCCTGCTCCAAGGAGAGGAAAAAGAGTGGTAAAGAGATTTATGAGTTTAGGAAAAACTAAACTAATTTAATGAAATATTAATAATAAAATAGAAGGGAAATAATGAAATAGATAACAGGATATATAAACATATACAAAACCATATCAAGTTCCCAGGACGATGTCACTGGCAGGCACTGAGAAAGTTCCAGAGTCGACTCTGTGATGAATGGGAAGTGGATTCCAGAACTCACTGATGGGGATCAAAGGTAGACAAACTCACAGGGTGCTCCTCAGCCATCAGAGAAAGAAACACCTTCAAGAGGAGCCAACCTGATCTCCCTTGGTCCCTCAGCTTTTATAGTGACGTGGCAGATGGGGATGGAACACCCTATTGGTCAGTTTGGGTCACCTGACCTGTCCACGCCTCCCCATAGGTGCATCGCCTCCACAGGGTAAACAACCAGGTCAGCTGACCCCGGTTGCCATGGCAATAAGTATAAGAAGAGCCTCTCTCCCTAAATAGCAGTTTGGTTCTCCTGCGCCCCAAACCAGGGCGGGAGGGTGTAGAGAAGATGGGGTTCTCAGAGGTGTGTGGCAACAGGACTGGAACCAACAGGCACGAGTTGGGGTATGGGACGTTCCAGTTTGATGTAGGGAAAAACTTTTTTAACCGTAAATGTGTTTAAATGCTGGTGGAGGCTCCCCAGAGCGTCAGGGGGATCTCCACCTTGGCAATGTTCAGAATTTAGCTGGACATGGCCCTGAGCTGCATGGGCTAGTTGGATGTGCTTTGCATGGTAGGGTAGACTAGAGATCTCCAGGGGTTCCTTCCAACCACAGTTACTCAGTGATTATTAACAAGTCCCTCTGAAGACTCAAAAGCCAGGAGGTGAATAAACTTTTATCTCTTGTTGGTTCCCCCAGTTTGTGTTGTGGGGCTGGGCTTATGATGTGGACAGTGCTGTCTGGGTTCTGAGTGTCCTCAGAGGAAGGGGGAAGCTGCAGGTGGGGTGAGGACTGAGCGTCTCGCATCGTGGCACCATATCTGCTACGGAGCAGGACCTCCTGGTGGATGGGTTGGGACCAGCTGGATGGACTGGGAAGAGGTGGAGGAGCCCTGTTGTGAGCTGAGGGGGGACACTGACTCCTGTGGGGCCACAGGTGATGGGCTTTTAACCGCTATTCAACAAGCCCAGACCTGGTGTTTCTCGCTTCCTTGGAAACTTCACGTAGCTGAAGGATGCTCTGTTTTCTGGCTTGTTTTGATCACTGCTTCATGAGCCCTAGCCCCTGAGCTGGCCTCCAACTGCCACCCTGCACACCAGCATGCTGCTTAATGTCACAGTGTTTTATTGACACCCCATCAGCGGAGCCATGTGGGCTTTCCAGCCCCCACCACCGAGCCTGCCAGGACCTGTCAGCTGCTCCCCCAGCACTCCTGCCTGCTTCAGCCGCTCCCAAGCTCCTGCCTCTTATGGATGTAGCTCACTGCAAACAGAGACCTCAGAGCTTGGCATGGAGGAAAGACACAAGCTAAATTTACCTCCCCCCTTTTTTTTTTAAAGTAAGTTCAGAGCTTCCTATACAAAAGGCGGAAGTTTCCTCTTTCCGGGAAATGCCACCTTCTGCGCCCTGCTATGAGCTTGTTAATACGTTCCTGGGAAAGCAATACGGGAGGCAAATGTGGGAGGCTCTGAGTGTAGCCTGGAGTGTTTCTTCGGAGTCAGTGTGTTGCTAATTTTCTCTCAGACTAAAGAAGTAACCTGTGGTTAAAACAGCACTGAAGTAAGCAGCTTTTTTCTGGACAGGCTCTCAAGGACCTTCAAAGGCAGCTAAGCACTAGGGAATGGAGTGAGCTAGGATTGCTAGGAAATTAATATCCACAAGCTGAATTTTCACATTTTCCAAATGTGGTCAGTTCATTTGGGTGCTTAACCATCCACTCATCTTCAGCTGAGCTCCAAAATATTCGGCATGTATGTTCTTGTCTACCTGCTTTACGTCTACTTTTATTATCTCCTCTTGCTGCTTCGTAGCTGGTGTGAAGAGATGAGCAGCTGCTGTTTACAAATAGCAAAAGTATTCACCATGATGCTTTTTTTTGTGGAGTTTTGAAACTTGCTTTATTTAAAAAACTCAAAACACAGTGGTGGGCACCAGAGAGTTAACTACCCCAAAATTTATTTAGGATTGGATTTATTGAAATGCCTTCAGATCACGGTGGTGCATTTACATGTGATCTAGAACAGCAGGGAAAACGTTGGGGAAAAATATTATTTTGAAATTTTTCCTCCCTTTCTATTGCACCTGTATTTTTTTCCTCTATTTTTTTGAATCCCAAACCCAGTCTTTCCTTGCTCCCCCAAAGCATACATGTCCCCTCCTCCCACCTGGGGTGTCCTGTGCTTGTGACGGCTGCCTGGCCCGGCATCAGCATAATGAAGCTCCAGCACAGCAAGGAGCAGAGTGTCCCGACCTTGGACAGGTTTCTTCCTGTCCCCAGGGGAATTTGTTTCATGTTGCCCAACTAATTCTCTGGAGCCCTGAAGAGGAGCACCCAGTTGCTCTTATTGAGAGAAAAGAAAACAAATCAATATTCAGATTACTTACTAGTAAAAACGCTACTCAGCAAAACAGTCCTGATCTGAAGTCACCATTTGAGAAGCTCTTGGTTTTTACCTAACCCTCGTTTCTTCGAAAAGCTTTCTTCAACTTTCCAAACCCACTTGTTCTTCAGACAGCTCAGCTGAAAATGTGCTGGGTCTCCCCAAAATGTAAGAGCCTTTTCTGTGCCTCACTGTGGGCAGTTCAATATTCTTCCCAAAATTGAAAGGGCAGGGGGCTTATTTGAGAGGAGCGGAAGCTGTGGCCATTAAGTGAAGCTTGTAAAAGCAATTTGGTGGAGACATGGGGCTGGCGAGCAGAAGTTGACTAGAAAACCACTCAGGCTTTCTGCTAGGCATTAAAGATTCCTGGTTTTACGAACTTTGCTGGAGTCATGCTAGCAAAGTGAAATGCATTTTCCGGTATAACCCAACAGATTTCAATTTAATGGCTGCAGCAGATCTCTGTCTGCAGAGGTGAACATTGGAGCCTGAGGCTGGAGCTGGGGACAGCAAGTGTCCGTCTTATAAAGGCATTCTGCTCTCTCAAAGGCTGTCTAGAGAAAAAGACAAATGCTGGTTGTACTTCACTATTGCTATAAGAGGGGGATAAAGAAGGAAAGTGGAGGAGAAGGAGCCAAAAGCAGAGGGGAGTGACATCAGGGAACAAGGTGGTGTTAATTGTTCTCTCGCCGTCTGGGACTGCGTGAGCCCATTGCCCATAAATCTCCGGCTGCCACGGCGCTCTAGTAATAAACACCATCTCAGGCATCATCTTACAACAAATGAATTTGAGGAAAGCGTTAACACTTCCTCGGCTTCAGATCAACGTTTTGGGTAGTTCTGTGTTTTCCAGTGTTTCACTGATGGGACTGGAGGAGGTGGCTTCTGGGTAGGCTAAATCCAAATCCCCATCTGCCCTGAGTTAATGAGTGGCATGGGATGGGAGAGGTTGGCAGGGAGAGGTGGACTGGAGCCAGTTTCTCCTGTTGTTGGTTCTTAAATGATGTGAGGGTAGTCTGGGCACTTGGCAGAAATTTGATTTAGGTAACAATGTTTGTGATGTGACTCTAGTTGACCAGCCAAGATCATCCTCTTACAATTTTTATCTGGAGGGACTGGTAGCCAGTACAGCACTGGCTAGTCCAGGTGGCACTTGACCCTGGGCAAGCATTTGCCAAGATCTTCACTTTGGATTCACCCTGTGCCTTCCATCAACCTTAGATACATGGCAAACAGGAAAGTTGAACAGGTAGGAGACGTGGCTTGACGACCCCACGAGTCACCCATACGCTTTCTTGTGTGGCACTGTGATGGTTGCTGACAGTCTTCACACCCCAACAGCACTGTGTCCCTACTCATTTGGGGTGAAATGGGCTCATTCCTGCATAGCATTAAGGTGTGTTGGCCTTGGTTGTTATTCAGAAGGTTTTGCTCTTTATGGGTTTGTTGGTGGTGACAATCTTGGCACTGTGGAAGGCATAGGAAGACACAGGGTCTGCCAGCAGTATCTTACACTGCTGGGCTTTGAATAAGGAGGAAAACTACCAGACACATAATTCATTCCTAATATTACACTGCGAAGCATTTTGGTGCTTGCTGCCCTGTGGATGTAATTAGTCATGGGATCTCTTTTTTAGATGTAATTACACCATTAGGCATACTTTCACTTCAACCACAAAAACACAGTTAGACTCCGTAATTACACCACTTAATGACATTACATAATTCTACGTAAGAGTATAGGAAGCAAACAATGTATGGCTCAGACTTCCTCTGCCTCGCTACCACTTTGATCTTCAAAACAGTTGCTGGGAGTGCAAACTCCACACCATGTGTCTGGGTGAGTCTAGCTTGGAGAAGCTGATTTCTGCCCAGAAGCACTTCAAGTAGGTGCAATAAGGCCACTCATGTTCATAACTAAATGAAAGATCTGGGCTTAAGTCACTGGCTACGATGTCTTCGAGTTTGTGGAGGTTATTAGTGGCTTGGTGACTCGTTACAGCCCAGTAGCGGTTGAGGTTGGTGTCCCCAAAGAAGGGAGGACTTTAGAGTTGGCCTGGTGAGGGACCAGAAATATAAACAGACGTGGTGGAGGAGGATCATAGAATCACAGAATGTTTTGGGTTGGAAGGGACTTTTAAAATCTGTCTAGTCCAACCCCCCTGCAATGAACAGGGACGTCTTCAACTAGATCAGGTTGCTCAGAGCCCTGCCCAACCTGACCGTGAATGTTTCCTGAGATGGCGCATCTACCACCTCTCTGGGCAACCTGTGCCAGGGTTTCACCACCCTCAGCGTAAAAAAATTCTTCCTTATATCTAGTCTGAATCTACCCTCTTTCAGTTCAAAAGAAGTTCCTGGGAAGACCAGGATTAGAACAGCAATGAGAGATCATAGCCATGGCAGGTTAGTGGACCTTTTCATGGCGACTGGATTGGCTGGAGAGAAGTGTGCCTGTCCTCAGCTGTCCTTGACCCCAGTAACTACAGGTCTTGAAGTGCGTGGCACATCAATTTAGAAGGGATGGCAGCTTCAGAGAATAGCTATAAATCTTTGCTGTATGGTCACAGTGTTCTTGTCATTGGATGGTGTCACCTACCCATGGTTGGCACTGACCCTGGCAGTCCCTGGGAGGAAACCGAGGATATGAGGTAGTGAGACAGACCCGATGAGGGGGGTGTCCCTGCAACGGGAGCTGCTGTGCACCCAGCTGAGGGTGCTTCTCCAGCACTGCTTGCCTGGCTCAGGGATGTGGAGCGATAAGGCTGGCAGATAGCCTGTTTGGTGTGACTTCCACCTGTAGCTGTCTTCTCCTGGATGAAAGTCTCTTTGCTTACGTTTTTGTAAGCTTTGCTTACTTTCATGGTTTTGCCATTTGTTTTTACTGCTTGCTTGAGAAAAAGAAAGTGAAATTGTGTTTATTGTGTTTCTTTAGTTAAAAGAATCAAGTCAAGAGTGCAATCTTAAAAAGAAATCGGATCCAAACAGCATGAGCTTGAGAGCTGCACAAGTGGCTCACTTCCTCTGGGATTCTAAATAAGTACGTGTCCATGAGACATGTTTTTGTTCCTGTTTCTTCTATACACAACATCACGGAAGCTTTAAGTAAAATCTGTCCCTAAATAGGCATCCCCGGGATGTGCAGCTGCCAAAACAAAAATCAGGCAAGAAAACTGGGCTTGTGTCCTGCGAACAATTTACCCTGCTATCTTTTTTCTTTTTCTTTAATCCCTTCCATTTAGTTTTCCTGACACTTTTTTTTTTTTAAGCAATACTGTGCCTGGCCAATGTTTCACCCTCACTCTTTGGAAGACTGGAGCCACTTCTGTACCAGATCACATTTTCTGGCAGTGCTTGTGTAAACTGCCCCATGCCCTGCCCTGGGTAGATGCTCCAGCTGTAAGGATGGTTGGAAGGTTGGACCTCTGTGGGACTGTCAGCTGAGATATAAGTCAGTTTTGTATTTGTTGGTGTCTTATCCTGGTTCTCTCTCACAATTGGACTGATACCTTTTTGGGAAATGGTGCAATGAAGGGTGCATTTGGGCTCATGCAATAAATTGCTTTAAGTTCTGTGGAAAAGCAAAGCAGGAATTAAAACTTTGCAATGACAGCACAAACTTATTGCATTTCCATTATCTGTCTGCATGGTTATTAGAAGGAAGTTGAGGAACTTCTAAATTAGTCGACTTCCATCTCCTTGTAAAACCATGTGATTCCCTTTCCTAAGTTACATTACTCTGCATTTAGGCATCATGTAATCGTCTGTCCTTCTCACACATGAGCAAAATAAATCTCTGCTTACAAAGGGTCGTCCTTTTTGTCTGAAAGAAAACTTTACCCACTGCTACTATTTAAAGGCTTACATAGCTTGTCTGTAACAGGATATAGATAGCTTAAAAGCATAAGAATACTGCTTTTCAACTTTCAAGAAAATACACATTTTGGAAATGATTGGATTTAAAGCAGATGTCTTCTGAAGCCTATTGCTTTATTTTGTCATGGAAAGGGTTACACTGCATGCCTCACATCTCAGAAAGAAGCACATGGTAATGGACTTTTTATAGGCTGAGGAGACACCAATTCTGAATTTAGGGCCAATCTAATATTATTCATTATAATGTTTTCTCCATCTGCATTTTTATTGTTGGATCGGTAGCCTCTTTGTTCTCTATCTGATTCTCTGAAATTGCCTGCAGAATAGTAGTTTATTAAAGACCAGAGCTGTGAGTCTGGCAGCAGTCAAGGAGTTTGGAGATAGAAGCTGATCTCTGCTGTCAAATAAAGCATAGACAAGATGTTACTTCTGTTCGGAAGAGGAGATGAAGGGCACAGGAGAGGCTGTGCTACCCCAGCCGGTGCCCTCTGAAAGGCTGGTGTGGGAATTGGGGCCGTTCCTAGGGCAGCTCCCCTTTGGTTGCTGAAAAAAAATAGTCTGATGGTTCTTTCCTGTACCCTGGCAGCAAGATGGACGTGTGTAGTTTGTGGTTGTGTACTTGGTTGTGCATATGGTGAACTGAAAGTCACCTGCACTCAAGAGTGTCAGAAGTGGAAAACCTGGTACAAAGCTTGGTACTCTCTGCTATAAACTATGGCTGTAGTTTGGGAGCCTCTGGCAAAAATCACAATGAAAAGTCATTTAGCAACTTTAAGACAGCTCTTTGAATGATTTTCACTGAAAAAGGACCTAATTTTGTGTGCACTAGCAATACTGACCAGCAGGTTTTCTACTTGGCAATGTGAGCTTGAGAACATTTTGCCTCTGCTTCTGCCATTTGCACTGACTCCCTGTCGAATGCATCAGCCAGTTCATGCCCTGTGTCTGCTGCAAAAAAAAATATCTTTCTTGGAGATTGTTTCCCCAACTGGAATACCACGTCCAGCTCTGAAGCTCTCAGCACAGGAAGGACATGAACCTATTGCAGCAAGTCCAGAGGAGGCCACGAAGATGATCAGAGGCTGGAGCGCCTCTGCTATGAGGACAGAATGAGAGAGTTGGAGTTTTTCAGCCTGGAGAAGAGAAGGCTCCAGGGAGACATTATAGCCCCTTCCAGTACCTAAAAGAGGCTTATAAGAAAGATAGCAACAAACTTTTAGCAGGGCCTGTTCCAATAAGACAAGGAGTAATGGTTTTAAACTAAAAGAGGGTTGATTTAGACTAGATACAGGGAAGAAATTTTTTATAATGAGGATGGTGGAGCACTGGCATAAGTTGCCCAGAGAGCAGCACAATTCTGGGGTATCTAAACTCTCAGTGAAAAATTTTGCAAAACTAAGTATAGTGATAGTAGGTGTTATAAAATCTAGATTTTTCTCCTGTAATAGCATATATGCAGGTTCCTCTCTAAAACATCGAAGCCCCTCGGTGGAAACACCGGTTACCTAAAATAAAGCAAAAGGAAACTTTGAGCAGGTCTCGGAGCAAGGGCCATTAGTGATATTTAGAAACTTTTCTCTTGCAGTAAGTTGCACCCATGTTGGCTTTTCTTGAGAATTGAATTCCACTCTCCAGTGTCCTAAATACCGTCTGTAGATGAGTATGCAGATGTGAGCCAAGGGCCTGGCATGTAGCCTGCAGATTCAGCATGGACAATTACGTGTCTCAGTTATTAAACTGGATACTGATCTAAGCATAGCTGATTTTCCAATAGATGAAAAAATCTGAAGTACGATCTCTTCCATGTGAGTTATCTTTACAGTATCTCTTTCCACCCTTTTTTCCCCCCTCTCTGCTTATAAATGTGTAATTTCCTGAAAAAAGTTTCCCCTACACATTTATTTTTGGGCTTGTGTTTGTTTACCAGAATCTGTCTGAAGCCTGGCTAGATAGCAATTCAATATCCACTCATTGATTTCCTAGCTCTCATTAGCTTAAATACTTACTCGAAGCAGAGGGTAAGGAGGTCTTCATCTTTGATTCTAAGTGCATTTGGTTTTAAGATGGCCTTTTGTGATCTGTTGTATCTGAATCAATTTAGAAAGGGACCATTTATATTATCGTTCTCTTTAATGTGTACTTTTTGGCATGAGCATCTGGTTGTTTCTGTTTTATAGTACTTTGAAGCAGAAACTAAGTTAGATATAGAAATTAATGAGCTCACTGATTGTTTGCCAAAGAAAACATGACATAGAAGATCCATATAACAAATTAACCCCAAGATTTCCCCGAGAAATGCCCTTTCCTTTATCCGAAATAACAAATGTGGAATGACCTAATGATTAAGCTTATTATTGTGTTTTTGAGGGGGTCACTGTGCTTTTTGGAAGACAGTATGATCTAAGGCAGCATTAGTAAACCCTAAATGCTGTTCCCAGAATTGATCTTAAATGTTCTCTGTGAAGTGATTTCAATTTTCTAAGCCTCTGGTTGCCACCTAGTACATCTAAAACTCATATTTTTGTTATAATATGCTTTGAGATCCATAGGAATGTGCTCTAGAAGAGCCAAATGAGAACATTTGTGCTGGTAGCATGATTTGAGCCATGCTTCAGCCTTTCATTCATTCTTGGGCAGGGAACATGTTCCCTATACATTCCATATAGCTCAGCAATACATTTTATACTGGCCGGTTGTCACAGCCTACCAGGGTCTGGCTTTTCTTACTGCCAAGGCAAGATTTTAGGGACAAAGAGAGTCAAATAACATTGCATTTCTCTAGAAGCTGAGACTGCTCCCACGTAGGAAGGTTCAAGAAGAAGAATTGGACAGTGAAAGTGGAGAAAATAAATAGAACTAGAAAGTCTTGGACTTTTTAAAAATTATCTATTATTTAAATTTGAGACAGAAACGAGGGAAACATTGAAGGAAGGAAATAAGAAATAGGATATGAAAATGTTGCAGTCACCACTTTCCATGGCTTTAACACAAACCGTTCTAGTTTTCTTGAACTTTGCAAGGAGGAAAAGCCTTTTTCATGGGGTCACACCCAGACAGCAAAAGTATCTTGATCTGCCCTGTAATTTCAGTGGGTCTGACTGAAAGCCCAGGGGTCAGCAAACACGGTTCATTTCCCTACTCCAATCAGCTGGCTAAAAGAAAATGCTTTTTCTGGGGGGAGGTGTCCCCAAAGAAATTACTACACAGTTATAGAAAATACTAGTTATTATTATACAGTTAAATAAATTATTACCGTTTTGAAAACTTGGCTCCACAGGACAGTTTTAAAATCATGTCTCCTCCTCCAGTTTGCCAAAAGACCCAGCCAAGTTACTGAGGCTGAGGCAAACAAGCCCTCATGGTTACCCTCTGTTTGCCCACCTATAGCTTTTGGTGGTACAAATGCAATATTTACCGATGCCTAGATGAATACTTTTAAAAATGAACTCTGAGTGCAAATTGAAGGGCATGTGCACATATTTATCCAGATATTCGATCTTCAGATGCCAAAATGCAAATATCTTTACTGTTAGAGCTCCCATCTCTCTGTCCTTCCCTCCTCTCCTCTTCTCCTCTACCCATTTCTATCTGGAAATGGTAGGAAATGGGTTGCTTTGTGTCTCCCAGCCTGCATGGTACCTGGGGTAGATAGATTGGGCTGTAAAAAGCATTTAAAACGTCCTGTGAGTTACACCTTTTAGTGAGCCTAAAGCTTTAATATGGACCTAACGGTCGATCGGGTGACATCTTTGCATTGAGGTTTGCATTGTAGATATCTTGTTGGTGTTCAGTCCAGAAGTGTGTTTTCTGTGAAGAAGTATAAAAGATTGCCCTCATACCTGCGGCTCAGGTGTCATCATTCAAGATGCCAGATGGGCGTATTGGGGAGCTTGTAGAGCAGCTGTCCTCACTGACATATGTTCCCTGCAAAGTGCGGAGGAGAGGAAAGGTGAGCAGATTGTGAATACTTTCTTTTGGGGGGGTGTTATGAAAATTACAAAGGTCAGGCTGCAAGTGAGAATAATTTATTACAAAAATTCTGCAGTAAACAGCTAGCCAGAATACATTAAATTTCACTGGGGGAAGATTTATTGAAGCAGCGTGTTTTTTACAGGGAGAATATAATTGCAAATAAATGCAGTACTCTATAAAATATTAGAAGGGCAGCATGGCATGCTTCCAGCTTTCAGTGCTGAAGTTTGATGAACAAATGTTTGAACAGAGAAGGGGGAGGGAAGGGAGAAGAAAAGATCCATAGCATTTACATGGGCAGATGATTCTCAGCTTGCAGTTGTTATGTTTCTGTGGGTAATCGGTAGTGTCAGTTGTTTAGAAAATACTGTTGACACAGAAATGTGGGATTTTAAAAAGTAAAACTTGGGTTCTTATCTTGCCAGCTCATCTTGTGATGCTGTCAATCATCAGCAGCTGAGCAGAGCCTTGCTGAGGACATTGTTTGCTTTGTTTTTACATTTCATCTTGGAATCCTACTTTGTTTATCTCTATTTCTTTCTTCAGCTTTATGGTAGGAGACAATCCCCACCCTGAAGAGTTTGTGGTCTAAATAGACAGAAGGTGGATAATTGAATGCTAAGTCGCAAAGTAATTGAATAGCAAAGGCAAATGGAGAAGCTGGGTGTCCCAGCCTCCTCTCCAGTACCCTGTGTTCCAGAAGCTGCCACATATTATAATTATCCATTTCTTTCTGTAGCACTTGTGGTACTTCAGGAAGCACCTGAGCAGAGACTGCCTCTGGTTATTTAGGCTCCTGGCCCTGTGAGGCTGATTCTTATGTAAATCCTTCCTTCAAAGGAGCAGCTCATGTGAATGGCAGTTATTGAGGTGAGGAAAGTCAAAGTCCTCCCATAAATAATGAGCCAAGTATAATGCAGCAAGAATAATTCTGTTTATGTATTTTGCATGACATAGCCACTGAGTTCAAGTCAAACCCAAGAAAAAAAAGATAATCCACGGATCAAGGACTGGGACAAGCATCGATTCCTTCCAAGTTGCCACATAGGGTCTGTCTGCAATGCTCAGCATCTGAGTTTTGGGAAGAAGGATGAAGAGATCTGCTGCCTTATCACTGCCTTCGTGGTGATTAGGAAGCTCCCCAGAGAGGTCTGGGTGTGAATCCCCCAGTCTGGGGAAACTGGATATTGGTCTTCCACTAGTGGTGTGAGTGGTCTGGTGGCATTCATTCCCCTGCTGCAGACATCTCTGTTGTCTGAGTCTAGGCAGGTTGAGTTTATGTGGTCAATGGGAAGAGAGAGGTACCTCCCCATGGTTAATTCCTCTATCCTTCCTTAAAATAGGGTGGAATACTTCTTTTTCCGTGGCATAGACTAGATACCCAACTTTGGACATTAGCACTTGAGAATTGAATCCCAACCTCCTTATTAGTATCATGGGTAAAACAGGTGGGAGGGCACCTCAGGAGGTCTCTCATCCAACCTCCTGCTCACATGAGGATCAGTTCTGAGATCAGACCAGATTGCTCTGGGCTTGATCCGGTTAGCTCTTAATGGCTGAAGACTGCCCAACCTCCTTGGACAACCTGCTCCATCTGAACCTGTACTTCATCTGAGTATTTCAAATGGTCTGCAGCTCCTCCTAACACTTATCTTGAGGACATCCCTTACATGAATCCCACGGGTCTATGTGCACAGGTCAGGGGACTTGGTTTTGGTGGTGGCTCCTCTAGGCATGCCCACTGGCAGAGCCAAGCTGACAAAGTTTTTGCCAGGAAATGTAGGTTCAGATGGCATTTCAGGTGGTAAAAGAGGTTGCACCGTGTTTCTTGGATCTTTGCTACTCTGCTACTTAGTCATCGCTGTTCTGTTTGTGTTGCACTTTATGCACTAAGTGCTATAGTTCGGGAAGTGTTTTGGGGTGAATGGTGATTTTTAAGTGCACAGCTTCAGAGTGGATTTGTACGTGCCAGCCCTGCAAAGCCTTGCAGCATGGACTGCTTTGAGAGAGTTTGCAATTTTTCATGTCGATGCCAGAAAAATTGGGTTTTGTCCAGAGAAAGTGTTCCAGGAAAGACTTTTTGGGTTCTTTTAAAAAGGGATTTCAGTGCTTGGTAAGAATCACCTCTAAATGTCTCTTCTCATGCATATTCTGTGTGTGCAGCTTCACTGCAAAGCGTCAATGAGTGCAAACTTCGGAGCTCTCCCTTCCTGCTTTAGGGATTCTCTCTATAGTAAGAAAAAAGGAAAGAAATAATGAATTTTAGTTCACAGAGAACTCATCAGGAAGCTTAAAACCAAGAGTCTAGGCAAAGGAATACTGTTTGGATTCTTTCTGTTCACTGCTTGCCTTCTGAGCTTTTAAGGTTCAGGATTTCAAAGCTTCTTCCATGTTCATTTGAGTAATTGAGAATTCTTGCTTTCTTTCCTTCCTTCCTGAAGCAACAGTGCAGCAGGAAGGTACGGAGAAAAACCCATCTCTCCTGAGCCTTAACCTAAGCCCCAGTCCTGCCAGTCCATAATGATGAGGCATCCCTCATAGCCTCATCTGCAGCTGCTACAGAGGACAAAACCTACCCGAGTATTAGCAGTTGTAAACTGTCCACTTGCATCTGTCTTTTCCTTCTGTCTCTCCCAGCAAGATATTATAATTTAGGAGTGATGTGGGAGCCTACGGGTGTTATTCTTGAGACTGACTCGCTCCCATGGTGGCATTTTGATCTTGTCGCCCAGAGAAAGCTCCATGGCTGCAGAGATTTATTGCTGTGCCAAATCTCGGCTGGGTGTAGAGTAATCGGCAGCAGCCCCAGCTTTACCTTCTTCAGGGAGAGAGACAGAAAAGGGGGTGGTTGAGGGGAAGCTTGTTGGGCTGGGATTAAGGAACCACTTTCAACCTGCAAATCTTCTTTGAGAAAAGAGCTTTGGAATTGACTGTGTGGGAGATGAGCTATTGCAAGCTCTCCTTGCAGACCACCCTTCAGTCACAGTGGTAGGATCAGGGCTGGTTTGGATGCTCCTGAACTGCCCTTATAGTGACTAGCGCGGTCCCACTCATGCTGTAGGTGAGGAAGACCAGGTCTGATCACCTGGTTTGCAAGCCCTCCCATAACTTTGCTCCTTGCAGAGCCCATATCTGCGCAGCTACAGTGCTGCAGATATGCCTCTTTTTGCAGCAATAGCCTCAAAGTAAGCCTCCTTTGGCTTACCAGAATGTCTGCACTGGCTCTGAATAGCTGTCTGGTGTGGAGTCCCTGGAAAAGCCTCCCTTTTGACCGTCTCATGCTTTGCTGGGTGCAGCTCTGAAGTTTGCCTGTGTGTTTTCACTGCATGGCTTAGTGGCATGCGAGGGTTTTCCTTGGGACCGTGCTTTTGGCTCCAGCTGAACTTCCTTCCTCAGGAGGAGGACTGAAGAAACCAGCCCACGCGCTGGCCTTTCCCTGAGGGTTATTGTAATTTTGTTTCAGGACTGAGATATCGCGGTGATGGGAAATGATGCCTTTAAAGGGGAAGACTTGTCGGTAGCTAAAAACACCACTAAAACCACAGCAAGCGCTTTGCTATGGAAGGGAGATGTGAGAGCCCCGAATGTGGGGACCATCAGCCCTGGGATGAGGCTTTCAAGAAGGAAGCAGAGTCCTGCTCTCCCCTAGCTACAATATTTTTTTTGGTGATAAATGGCCAGCAGTGGTCTCGGAGTCCTGTGCTTTGAATAGTAAATCTCGTCTCCTTCGCATGGATGTCACGAGCCCAGGGATGGCTGGAATTGCTGCAGCTGGGCTGTGTGATAATAAGATGCAGCTCTGTGCTCGGGCGCCCTGTGCTCTGGCATTTCTCTGCTTCGAGCTTTCGGTCCCCCTTGAACGGACGCTTCTGCAGAGGTGGGTGTCACCGAAGTGGCATTTTCTGTGAAGGCTGCAAGCTGATGTCTAATAACCACAGCCGTATCAGACCTGCATGGCCACGTACAATAGAACAGGTGCTCGTTTTGCTTGCCACGGGGTGCTGATGGGACTTGCATGTGCTGCTCTCGTAGCAGCCACCACCCCGGGGTCAAGGAGAGGAGCCCGTGCCCGTGTCCCAGCGTGGTTCCCGATGGCAAATCTACTTACTTGGGCTTGTGCAGGGGGAAGAATTTAGCACTATGCATTTCTGCAGAGTTTGGTTTCTCATCGGCCTCGGCATAGCATCCCGGGTGGAAAATGATGTGAGGAGGCCACTGGGGACGAGCGATGGCAGCCAGCATGTCGGGCCAGGCGAGGGCTGGTGTTGTGCAGAGAGGGAGAAATGGGCGTTTGTGACTGTGCTGAGTAAAAATAGGGCAGTCCCAGGGGAGAAGCTGTTCAGCAACTTTTAGGGAAACCGGACTTCTTTGGCAAGCAGAAGCATTGTAGGAAGGTGAAGACAAGTTTATCCATGAATCTAGTGATTTTCTTGGGGTTATAGGAAGGATAATTTTGTCCCCGTGCCGTAAGCCCTTCATGATGGAAAACTCTTAACTGCTTGGTAGTAAGAACAGTGAATGTTTTCCTAAACCTCAGTTTTCAGGTGGGTTTTTGCTGGAAATGAAAACTGATACGAATTTTTCTCAGAAAAGCTGGTTAAAAGTCTAGTGTGTTTTTCTTCTCTATATATAGTCAAAATGTTTAGAAAATAAAATTTTATCAAGAAGTATCCATTTTTTTTATAGAAAGGTTTGTGGAAGGTCCTCCTAAGCCTGCTTCAGTGCTGTTCTGCAAAAACCTACCCATTTACTTCAGAAGCTTTGCTGATTAATTTCATAGTTGCACTCATTTCCCTTCTTGGCTAGCCCTATATTTAATTATTTTTAATAACAGGAATATGAATCATATTATTCAATATCTTTCTATTACTCTTTGTCTTTCCAGGGATGGCGGAAATAGAGAATTTTGGGGTGGGTATTTTGACGTACATGATGGAAACATAACAGATAGATATTTTTCTTCAAGAATATTAGTGCTCACATAGGTTGGTGTATATTGCTTGCAAATTTAAGTCTAATTAAAGTAGTGCACGGAGAGCCACATGAAATGAAAGCCCATTGCTGTAAATACCTGTGAAAAGAGAATCTGTGTCCCAAAGAGCTTTCAGTGCCAGACCAAGGGTAAACTGCTGAGGTCCTGCTGAAAGCCTGTAACCCAATGGGATTTGGAGTCAGGTCTCTTGATTTGAAGGCCACCAGGCCATCCTTCACTTCCCATCGCGGTGATTTAAAACTTTAGGCCAGTTTTTCCCAAGTGCTGAGCATCCACCAGTTCTCAATAAGAAGAGGTACGACACAGTCATTCATTTTTAAAAGGGGGAAAAAAGCAGTCCACACTGAATATAACCTTCCTGGTGATATTGTTATCATTTCTAGTGGGCTTTCTCAGCTACAAGTCAGTGTTTTTTTGTAAATGAAGTACATCTCTCTGTTGTATATCCCCTTAGAAGCTGCTTTTCTTTTACAAACTGCTCTCTGATATTGGGCTGTATCCTGCAGACAGGCTCTGGCACTGCTTCCCTCCAAGTCAAATCACATAATGACTTGTGAATGAAAGATATTTCAGATCAAGGAAAACAGGAAAGTTCAGTGCAAAAAAAATAATAGCACAGCTCTTATCCAGTTCTTTTCATTCCCTGATCTCCAAGGGATTTGTGAAGGAAACTGGATCATTTATGCATATTCTGCAGATGGGGATGAACACCCAGAAGGTCCAGAATCACTCAGCAAAACAGGAGTGAATCAGAACTAGGCTGTGGGTCTCAAATCTCCTGGCTAGTCTCTTAACCATACCATCTTCCAAAATTATTATTATCTGACAGAAGTTTACATGGTTATTTTGGTGGTATTTTTTTTTTCCTGAGTGAACACTATAGATGTTGATCATTTAGTTTTCCCAGTGAGTTTAACAAAGAGAAGTGTTGGAAGATGGGCCTTTTTTTTTTAACCAGGGCAACTGGACAAATACCTGTCATCGAGAGAATGTCATTGGTGGAGTGTCAGAGGTAGGGAGAATATTTTACACATTGAGACAGAGTGAAGTATCAGTGTCCCGTGGCATACTTCAGCCGGAACACATGTCCCAAGTATATCAAATGGTTCTGCCAAACTGATAAGGCCTGAAAGTTGGCCAGGAAGCTATTTCATACTACAGATGTTGCATAAGAACACATTGGCTTCTCATTTTTTTACAGGAGGACGTATATAAAATCTGAATTCTCTTTTCTGGCCCATTGTTGTTTAAAATAAATAGGAGAAAGAGGGTGTAAAGCATCCTTCTGTACTTATTTATCTGCAGAAGAAAAGGCATTGCCCCATATATCCCTTGTATCTGGTTTGCTTGGTATTTCTGGGGTTGGCTGCATGCAGCCCTGAGTGCTTTGCTAATTCTGACAGAGCACAATCTGTTTAAGATAACGAGTTAAGGAAGCTGGATGCTCATACTTGCACTTGTTTGCTGCGTAGGATTGTAGAAAATAAAAAGGGTCATCAGCTGCCAGGTTAATGTTGGGTTTTCTTGCTTCTACATGGTCAAGACACGCTTACTTGGAACATGTACCTGCAGATGCTGCTTTAAAAACAGGTCTCAACTTTTTTTCAGGCTCTAGATTGTTGCTTATCTCATTGTAAACCCTGCTCAGTCCCATGCAACCTACTGCTTGGTAGGAAGCTTTACCTCAGCTTCTGTGGCCATTCTTCATATTTTCATCATGTTTGTATCACTGGTAATAGAGAAACGTTGGCTGCTTCTTCAGCCGTGAATATTCATTGCTTGAGGGGGTTTCTCCTGATTTGTGTTTCTGTTTGTCCATGTGTGTGAAAGGAAGACCAGGATTAAATTGACCACCTGAATTTTCTGAGGAAATTGGTGGTGTTGGGTGATTCCAGTTTTGGACACCCAGGTTTTTAACAGGGCCTTACTTGGGAGGATGGATGGTTGGGGCTGTGGTGGCACAGGGCTTTGTGCATGTCTCATGTAGCACATGAGCGTTCAGAGTTATGCTGTTACCCGTCTCCTTTTTTTATCTTCCCTCCACCAACTTTCAGCATTGCATCTTTTGGAAGAGTTTTTCTTATACCATCCAAAGAAAGAGGAAAATAAAATAAAAGTAAAACCTGACCTTTACTGTCCTTAAGACATTCTTGAGCTCCTGAAACAGGCTGATCACTGCCAGGGCTCACAACATGCCCGATGGAGAGAGGAAGGAAGTGGAATTAATAACATTATAGATAAAAGCTCATTTTCATGCTCAACAGGTCATTCACAGGAGTCGTGGCCCTGGAAAGTTGAACATCCCCACTCAGCTCATCAGCTAGTTACAGTAAATTGGAAAAAAATAGTGTCAGTAACATGGTAGACATGGTCTAAGGCTGGCAGTGGGACTTCAGATTTTCCTTCCAAATTATTCAGTGCACAGCATTATATAAACTAGCTGAAATTAACTTCAAAAGCAGACCGATGCAGAACCCAGTGTGGCAATTGGTGTTATGGCAGGGTTGGCCTGAGCTCTGGGAATATGGTTTGCTTTGCTGTTAGTCCATTTCCTAATTTTGAGTAAAATGATCAAATTTGCGTTTATGTTGATTTGGCAGCATCTGCCCAGCAATGAAAATTGGTTGAACAACTAAAACAACTCGAGATAAGCACACCAGGGCATCTTTCCCATGTAATCAAACCACATGTTATGAGGAATTTGACCCAGGAGACGTTATTTAATGTCTTTTCTTTGGTAGGCTCCCGAGGTTGTGTTCTCTGAGCTGGGAGTTGTGCGGAAGTGTCACAGGGAACGATAACTTGCTTCAAAATTAATTACAGTGAGATAAGAGTTGTGAAATAGAGCTGTTCCTCTTGGACCTGTCAGCGTCTCTCTTCTGTTTGTTCGATGGTTGTGTTGCTTTTTGTGGATGCCAGCAGCATTCCCAGTTATTAAAGCCACTTTATGATCCGTACAATCTACACAGGGTGTAGAGAAATCTTAGTCTACTTGGTGACATTGAGAGCTGGTACTTCTGCTGCCATACTGGGAATATTTTCTCCATTTGCCCTTTTATTGGAAATCATTGAAGTCTGGTATGTTCTGAATATGATCTGTGAATTTCTCTGGACAAGCATGGTGAGAAGACCTCACGGGTTTGTGGTTTCCATAGGATAAATCCAGCCAGGCTCTCACAAATTCACCACTAAGAAATGGTCACCCAATAGGTGTTGCTGACTTAATCTTTCTGAAGAAGTGTATTGGAAGAGTTGTTTAACTGAAGTGACTCCTTGATTGCTCCCACATAGGCAGCTGGTTTGGAAGTAGTTACTAAAAGTAAAGGGGTGGTGGGAAGAACAATACTTCAACCTGACAGATTTGAAAGTTACATAATTTTAATGGTTTGAAGAGTCTGTCACCTATTAACAGTTATTGAATTGCTTAAAGAAATAAGGTGCTGAGAGAGCTACAGGCTAAAAAGGTGAAATTGGTGTCTATTATTATCTTTATGGTGCAGCCCCATCGCCTCAGGCATGGACCTATCTTCTCTCCTCATGGGCTCACTGTCCCTGCAGTATTTGGGATTTAGTGTAGGCTCTGGTACTAATAGGTGTTCAGTCTGTCTGTGTCTCTGTGTTTCCATCAGTTAAACAGAATAATATTCGCCTTCTTTTGCAAAGTGCATTGAGATATAAGGAGAAAAAAACACAAGAGAAAATCAAAGTATATCAATTATGGCTGTTTTATTTAGTGTTTTATTGATTCAGTGCCACCTGATTGTTACCTTCAAAGATTCCCAGGGAGAGTTCCTAGAAATTCAGTATCTCCAAGAGGAAGAAAATTCACAGAGGACTAAATAGTAAGGAAAAGGTCTCTGAGATTGAATCTTATTAAAGGAGATGATAGAAAAGAGTCTTATACATATTTCAAAATGTAAATCATACTTAGGGGACACATCTGAAGCTAATGCAATTAGGCATAATGTGAGATTAATATACTTGTTTCAATTAATCAGCCCTTTAACAAAAGCACTTGGTCCAAAACCAGATAAATGATAAAGATGAGTGATGAAAAGGAGAAAGTGCTTGAAGTAAATGAAGAGTAATAATAGTCTCCATTTCTACTTGACTCCAGATGAGACAGTCTTCACTGGGTGTCCCATTTTACAGATGGAAGAACTAAGGAAAGGCTGAAAGAGATTGTGGTTTTCGTCTGTACCTGTGCTGGTGTCTGCATAGGATGAGCATGACTTGGACTCTTTTCTAGGGTTTGGAAGAGAGGAGGTGCCAAGATATGAATCATGCTATCATCCCTCACCAACTGGTATCAAGTATATTAAGTATGTCAAGTGGCTGAGCTACTGAACAACTTTTTTGCCTCAGTCTTCACTGGCAAGGGCTCTAACCACTCTGCCCAAGTCACGGAAGGCAAAAGCAAGGGCTCTGCGAATGAAGAACTACCGACAGTAGGAGAAGATCAGGTTCAAGACTTATTAAGGAACCTGAAGGTGCATAAGTCCATGTGACCTGATGAAATCCACCCACGGGTCCTGAGGGAGCTGGCGGACGAAGTTGCTAAGCCACTTTCCATCATATTTGAGAAATCGTGGCAATCTGGTGAAGTTCCCGCTGACTGGAAAAAGGGGAACATAACCCCAATATTCAAAAAAGGAAAAAAGGAAGACCCAGGGAACTATAGGCCAGTCAGCCTCACCTCTGTGCCTGGCAAGATGATGGAGCAGATCCTCCTGGAATCTCTGCTAAGGCACATGGAAAAGAAAGAGGTGATTGGAGACAGCCAGCATGGCTTCACCAAGGGCAAATCGTGCCTGACAAATTTGGTGGCCTTTTACAATACTGCCACAGGCTTGGTGGACAAGGGCAGAGCAACAGACGTCATCTACTTGGACTTATGCAAAGCGTTTGACACTGTCCCGCACGACATCCTGGTCTCAAAATTGGAAAGTCATGGATTCGATGGATGGACCACTTGGTGGATCAGGAACTGGCTGAATGGCCGCACTCAAAGGGTTGTGGTCAATGGTTCAATGCCCAGTTGGCAGCCAGTGACGAGTGGAGTTCCTCAGGGGTCAGTACTGGGACCAGTGCTGTTCAACATCTTGGTCAGAGACATGGACAGTGGGATGGAGTGCACCCTCAGCAAGTTTGCTGACGACACCAAGCTCAGTGGCGCTGTCGACATGCTGGAGGGAAGGGATGCCATCCAGAGGGACCTGGACAGGCTTGAGAGATGGGCTCGTGCAAATAGCATAAAGTTCAACCAGGCCAAGTGCAGTGTCCTGCACCTGGGATGTGGCAATCCCAGGCATAAGTACAGGTTGGGCAGAGAATGGCGGGAGAGCAGCCCTGAGGAGAAGGACTTGGGGGTGTTGGTGGATGAGAAGCTCAACATGAGCTGGCAGTGCGCACTGGCAGGACAGAAAGCCAACCGAATCCTGGGCTGCATCAAGAGAAGTGTGGCCAGCAGGTCGCGGGATGTGATTCTACCCCTCTACTCTGCGCTTGTGAGGCCCCACCTGGAATATTGTGTCCAGCTTTGGAGTCCTCAACACAGGAAGGACATGAACCTGCTGGAACGGGTCCAGTGGAGGGCCACAAAGATGATTAGAGGGATGGAGCACCTCCCCTATGAAGACAGGCTGAGAGAGCTGGGGTTGTTCAGCCTGGAGAAGAGAAGGCTCTGGGGAGACCTCATAGCAGCCTTCCAATATCTGAAGGGAGCCTACAGGAGAGCCGGAGAGGGACTCTTTGTCAGGAGATGTAGTGACAGGAGAAGGGGTAATGGTTTTAAATTGGAAGAGGGGAGATTTAGATGAGATCTTAGGAGGAAATTCTTTCCTGTGAGGGTGGTGAAGCACTGGAACAGGTTGCCCAGGGAAGTTGTGGATGCCCCATCCCTGGAAGTGTTTAAGGCCAGGCTGGATGGGGCTTTGAGCAACCTGCTCTAGTGGAGGTGTCCCTGCCCATGGCAGGGTGGTTGGAACTCGATGGTCTTTAAGGTCCCTTCCAACTCTAACCATTCTATGATTCTATTGTCAAGTGGGTGACGAGTGATTCTATTCGCTGACAGCCTTTAGGTTTATGCTTTTGTGATTCAGACGTGATTGAGTTTCACTTATTAAAGTAAACATAATTTTGACAAATCTAGGCAGTTATAACCCCTCTGTAAAATAGGATGCATTGAATTTTTCATTGTAACCAAATGAAGGAGATGTGAATATGATTGAATTTTGCAAACGCTGGCCCCGCTGTTATATATGCATATATCAATATATATGTGTACACATACACATTTGCAAAAAAATAATAAATTTGAAAAAAGGCCTTTCTGCTCTTGTGGCCAAGAAACAGCCTCAATTTCTGACATTTCAAGTTACATTAAGAGAAGACTGGCTTCTGAAGTTAGACTTCCATGGATTTTGACACAAGAAATCTTTCTTACTAGGAGTATTTCTCTCACTGTCCTTTAAAAAAAGAAAAGGACAGGTTTTTTTGAAACTAAGTGTCCTGTGTAAATATTTCTCTGTTCTGCTGATTTGATGAGCCATTATTTGAATGACCTGCTGAAATCATCTTCTTATAGTGATGGCTTTAGGGTTTTTCTGGACTTATAGTTTGATTGCACTGATTCTGTATGCAGCATGGGATAACAACAGAATCAATTTTATGCCAAATCTGGCTGCTTCTAGCAGCTTTTTTTCAATTTTAAGATTGTGTAATACTGGAGGTAAAGATAGAGTGCATAAATTCGTCTGCAGCTTGGTCAAGTACTTAGACACATTGTTTTCCCCTTGCCTTCAATATATGGCTTTGAAGCCTTCTAAATTACCCGTCTCCTTGGCTGTCTTGTTGTAGGACATCAATTTACATTTAATATTGTGTGACTAGAGAAGTTCTCGCCGTATCACCGTTGGTTAACCGAGTTTGTTTCACGATGGCAATGGGAATGTCTGCAAGGCAAAGCTACTATCTCCAGGAGGGCAAGTTGCCATCTCTGTAGGAGGTCTCTGCAAAGGGACTAAGGATTAAGCAGGCAGAGAAAACTGGTTTTTACAGCTGCCAAAAAGAGGTTTGAGACTCACTGCAGGGGCAGCAGGAAACTGTTGCTGCCTCTCACCAGTGCTGTGATGGGCTCATAGACCTTGTCTGAGTGCTTGGTCTCATCCTGAGAACTTGTCAGTCTTAAGGCAGGAGGAAATAAAGAGTAGGGATGGGAGGATGATGTTACCTGTGCCTTTGTACCCTGTTTGGAGGGTCCAGTGTACAAGAACTGTGTGGGTAGATTGAAAATGATTCCAATAAAGAATTCAAAAATATGTTTTAAAAGTTAATTGAGCTGTTTGTTCATCTAACTGAAGACTAGACCTGGAGCGCTTGCTGAGAGCTTTTCAGAGGTGTGCGAGGAATAATAGAGGAGTCTTTGGTCTATCAGATACGTCTCCCAGACAATTTCTTGTGATGCTGAAGTCAGGCATATCCAGAAGAAAAATACACATTTTGACAGGGTCATTCATCACTGGACACAACATAAATAAATAATGTGTTGGATCAGACGTGCCCTGAGAGACATATATTCCTTCAATTGGGGATTAACTCAAGAAGGAGGTCTGATGTCCAGCTGTACAGATCATCTTCATGGTCTTTATAGATTCATTAATGAGTGCTCTTTGTTTGTCTCTGCTCAGATGATCCTGCATGTTGGAAGATCAAGCGTTTTGTGATTTTTTTATTTTTTTTTTTCTCTTTCTGGTTTTCTGGGTTATAGCCTATTTGTTCATGCAGATGGTGTTCCCAAGAGTGAGTCCCCCTTTCTGGGTGTGTTTGCCCTATCTGGCATTCCTCGTCTGCAGCTCCTTTCTTCTTCCTTCATTCTGTCCCTTGCAAATACCCTCATGCTTGTGTTTCTTTCTTCCTAATCACCTCTATACAGGTAAATTCTGGACCTTATGGTATCTTTCACATGAAGGATGGGCTTTTGTTATTCTGGAGGAATCATCCATATGACTTTACACTAGGATGGAAAAACTTGAATACAGCTCTTTCTTCTTTAAATAACTGTATATGAAATGGGATGCTCAGAAAACAGCAGGGTTGATAATTTCCTTTCGTCATCTATTCATCTGGGGCTTTGCATACATATTACTTGCTTATTTGGTGGTTACTTTCTACAGTTGGTCCAGTCAGCCTGAGGATGCGGCAATTTAATTTCTGAAATCCTGGTTCTACAGCATGTGTGCATCACCATGTTGTGGAAGCCTTGCAAACATGGAGCGTTTCCCTGTCTCTCTTCAGCCTGCCACTTACAGTCGCTTGCTTTCTCATCAGTTTTGTTCCCGTATACTAGAACGTATCTCAAGATACACCGTGTGCACTCACATATGGATTTGGCCTTTGGATGTCATGGGCATCCTAAAATCAGAGCTGACATGGCCTGCACAGAACACCTGTAGTTCCTTATTCTGCTAATATTTGACGTTATTTCTAATTCTGGTTAATTATTTAATCTGTCTATTTGAATCGAAGCAAATGGCTTTAGGAAGCTGTGCTAGCTGCCATAATTTTTCAGAGATGTAAAAGGAAGCAGTAGTTTCCATCTGCCAACTGAACAAACCAATGTGTTTCTTCTAATCTTTTCACATTTACTGAGAAGTAACTAATTATATCGCTCAGTACAAATTAATATTACATCATCATGTTTATCCATCTGCATATGAGAGTAATTCGTCTTTACAGAAAGAAGGGAATAATGTAATTAAGGATAAGCAAGTACACTGACGTGAATTTGCCTTTGGTTGAACGCTCCTTGCTTGAGGTTTAATGAAACTTGTTTAGTCTAAAAATGGCTTATAAAATTAACTGGGGGCAAATTCGTCCCTCAGCTGTATGGATGTGTGGCTAATTGATCCAGCAGGTTCAACTTCAGTGCATAGCTGCTAGCACATGGGCTTGTACCTACCGGTAAGCTTCAGATGGAGTCCTGTAGAGTAGAAGACACCTCTGAAATCATCAGTTTATGATTTTTTTCTGAAACAAATATCGCAGCTCTCCCCATCCTTGCAGAGTGGGGCAAATAGAGCTAAATGACGATGCTCAAACCTGATCACACCCCCTTCAGAAGAACACAAAGCTGGGGGCTGTCGGACAGTTTGGCTGAGAACTAATTGTGCTCATGGGATGAATGATTTGCAGAATCAGGTTTTCCTCTGTCTTTCTGTGGTGTGTCCATCGTTCAGATATGCACCACTATGAGAAAAGAATGCCTGGTAGGCTAGTTAGGGTATGCAGAAATGCTGCTGGGTGATGCTGTGTGAAATCTTAATCAGCATCCCTGGGGCTGCCCTGCTGAGCGGTGCAGGCAGGGGGACCTCAGGGATGTCGCAGCGCTGCTCGCTCGGCTCTGGGTCTGTAAGTGATCTTTGAGAATACAAAGCAACGTCAAACCCCTCTTCCATAAGGATTTGCTTTCTTCGCTTCCAACGTGCAAGCCCTGCAGCCAGGGAGGATGAAGGGTCAGCAGCTGAACAAGGAAAATCCTCTTCAGCACCAGCCTTGGACCAAGACGTGCCCAAGACCTGGTTTGGGTTTGCAGCCACCGTGGTCTTGGTGTGTAGGTTCACAGCAGCGGCTGTTCCTAAGGAGGGTGGGGAGTGAGACTTGGTTTCTGTATTTCAAGGTGATTCTCCGAGGGGAGAAATGCAAATGTTTGAGAAGGAAAGAATGTTCAGGTGTAAGTACAGCAAAGAGAATCAGCCTCATCTAAATGCTGCGCCAAGTCCTCTGCGCTGCCAGTGGTTCAGGCAGTGCCTATTTCATGTGCATTTCTTCATTGTTATTGTTTTCTGTTAGTATGTGCTATGTTATTTCTGCTGCTATAGCACCTAGAAAACATGGCTCGCTCTCCTCCAGAGTAAATGCATCAAAGCGTTTTTACCTTTGTCCCCCAAGTGCAATGAGGTGAGACAACACTCACAGCAGCTGCTGTCGCCTGGATGAGCAGCACTCCTGCTGTCTCGTTGCAGCCTCAGAATGCTCCGAGGGGCCCTCTCTGCTCAGATGGGGTCACAGTTTAAGATGGACCAGAAAGCATGTAAAAAGTCACATATATTACCTCAGCTTCTAGTGCATGTGCCCTCTTCCTTTTATAGAGTTTTCTTGGAATTAGGGGCTTTTCTCTAGTTGCGAACATCAGTTATCCCACCAGCTTCAGTTAGCAGCTTTGATTTAGACCTATGAGCCTGTTCTCATAACTAGCCTTTGTAACTTTGCTAAAAATTACCTAACACTTGTCAAGAGATTTGTTTTATTAACTTGAATAGTGACAGGATTTATCCAGTCGGTAGCCAGTCATTCTCTACAAGAGTCATTTTATTTTGGTTGCCTACCCATTTTTCAAATGCTTAATGTTTGCATGTTTTCCTCTGTCATTTGTGAGTAACTTTATTGCATGTTCTGCACTACAGAAAAATCAAATTGGACGTTCTTATCGTACAGTGCTTGCAATTAAAATGAGAGGACCAGACATAATGAGAGCTGGCAACAGACTGTGGAGGGTTATGTAGAGAGACAGCACAAGAAGAGACAGATATTCATTCTTGAGAGAGCGATTTTTTTACAGACAGTACAATTTGTGTTATACCAAAATCTGGATTAGGAATATCTAATTGTAAACAGTGATGGGATCAAGTGGGCCAAGTGCATATTAACACGTATATTAACAAGACATACAAACTGGGTGAAAATCTTGGTCCTTCAAATTCAATAGATATTTTGTCCCTGATTTCAGTGCAGTCTTTATTTACTCTACCACTTTTAAGGTGAAGATGATTTTGTCCATACCAGTCTAGTCCGTGTGGCCAGGAGGATAGATGTGTATCCTGAGGCTTTTCTGGAAGGCTGCTACCTCCTGATTTACAGAGGCAAACATCTCCCAACCCGAGTGATTGCATCACATTCATTTCAGGGATTAATTGCCTTAATTCATTAACAATCACATCTGGAGTTTGCTCCATGAACCACCCCTTGGGAGAAATAACCTCACTGTGTATCTTCATCCTTCTTGCCACACTCTTGAGATTTTAAACATCTCATGGAGGGACACTGCGTTTCTGTGAGGTCTGAAGTGCTTGAGCTCTGGTTTTGGCTGAGCCCTCTGAGTATGATCATGGGGTGGGTGATTAATCCCCACTGGAGGTGTGTTGACATGCCATAACCTGGGCTGGGCTTTGCAGAAGAGCCTTGGTGGAGCTGTGTCTGCTGCTTGCAGAAGTAAATGGGGTAGAGACAGCATCAGGTTTTCACTTGATTTCAGCGAGTTTTCAATTCACTTTTTGACTAAATTTGAAATTCAAATTTTAAGAAAATAAATTCTTCCTCCTCATCCCCCTCGCAACTATTATTCACAGGTAAAGCAAGATCTTGAAAAGTTTTTTCCATTTCTGAATAATCACCAAAACATGCAGCATGTACTGCTGCCCAGGGAAGTACAGCCCTCGATCCACACCTGCTGGAAAACAGTGCAGTTTTTATTTATTTTCTGTCTGCCATTGCCTTCATGTATGCCCTATATTCCCAATTCGCATAAGGGACTTAAAGAGACAGTCTGGCCCAAAGTTTCTCAAATCAGGGTAAACTGACCCTGGATGAAGGATTTTTTTGCTTGCTTTAATGTTGCCTGCTGCATCAGTTTTGCAGGAGAAATGAAGACATTAATTCCTGTCCTGTGTGCTTGAAATTTTAGCCCTTTTTACACAGACAGGGTCAGGTTTGGCACCAGCATTAATTGGATGTCTTCATGGGCGCTTCCCGAGATGCACCGTGGAGCTTTTCTGGAATAAAATGCACTGCAATGTATATTTAATACCTTTACCTTTCAGTTAGGTATTGAAAACAATATGTCAAGTTGAAAGGCAAATAAAAACTCTGTGTAAATATGCCCTGGAGGTAGGTTGATTGAACTGTATATTTTTTATTTTATTCCCAGTGGCTTGTGAGAAAAGTCTTTGCTGGAGAGGTGGTGCACTGCTGGATTTTATAACAAGGTTCCAACAGAAATTCTAACACAGAAATAAGTGTGGACTGGGTTCTTTTTTTTTGGTTTGTTTCAATTCAGCTCAGGTTCTGTCTTTTGACTACACACTTTCTTATGAGAGTTGTACATAAAGATTCCTGACCAATTTGTGTTAGCTTTTAGGAGTCTCTCTTTGCTAATGCCCAGTATCTTTCTTATCATTGTCACCGGTGGGTTAAATGTTGGTGGCAAACTCCCACCTTCTTCCATATACCCTGTGTGGATTGGACACCAGCACTGTGGTTTAGCTTTTTTTGTACCAGTATAATTGCTGAGAAATGGCGGCTGTACATGCAGTATTAGGTTTTACCTAATTTTTTTCTGATTTGATAGTGCCTAGATGCTCTGGTAACAGGCGCACTGGAACTGGGGCTGTGGTCAGTAGGGACAGAAAAGAGGACCAGAAGCAGACCAGTAGATAATAGTAGGGACCAGGGAGATGTTGGGCCCCAAGAAGGAAAAGAAAACAGATCTTGAGCTGAGGACATTTTACACTTATATGTGCTGCAGTGTAGAAGAAATTCAGATGCTAAATCCAACACTGCAGACAAGTCAAGTCTCAAGAGTTTAAAAAAAAAAAAAAAAAAAAAAATTCATCCAGTCTTCCCGGAATCACAAAAATCTCCCTAAAAATAGCGAGATTATGTAAAAATTTCAGTTGGGTTCTTGGTTTCGAGCCTTTGGGGTATACTTGAGCCATGCAGTCAAACTGTTCCCTGTAATCCTTAAGGCTAACAGATACCAAAGTAAAACAAAATAAGAATGAAAGCTGAGACACAGCATTACTCATGTCTTTACAAGCTCTGACTTTACAAAAAAATCCCACAAATACCCAAAGACTGGGGACAAACTTATGAGACTCTGCAGTATCATTCCTGCGAGTCCAGAAAAAGCGGAGAGTGAAGTTGTCTAGAAATTGATGGTGAATTGGACTGAAATGTGCAAAAAGAAAACCAAGGGCTTTATTAATAGTAAGAAAATGAGTCTCTTACAAATTCTTTCATTTTTTTCCTTAAATAAATAGTTTAAGGTGCAATTTGGAACTTAGGAAAGAAAATTTTTTTTTTTTTTGAAGATATATTCTTTCCAACTTGACAGTGCCCTTTTCAATAATTTGATGAGATCGGAGAGCAGAAAAAAGGAGCCGTCGTGAGTCAACTTTGCAGCTCTGCGATGAGTGAGTGGCACTGCAGCCTCACCACAGATAATAAAAGCGAGAAAGAAAGAGCAGGGAAGAGAGAAATGAATAAAATTGCTGAAAATGAATAAAATTGCTGAAACATTCCTTAGTGACAGACCTATGGAGCAGAGAGAGATGTATTATCCTTCTCCTTTTGCATGGGGAAATTATGCCTTGAAAGTAGTTGGAAAAAAATTTCATTGTGTAAAGCGTTGTATTTGCCTCTTGGATTTACTTTTAATTTTTCTTTGGCAAATTTTCCTGTGGGAAAAATAGGCACCAAACTTCATTTGACCCATGTTCTACTTGGGTTTTTTTCTGTTCTAAAAGTGTCCTTTCTGCTTTCTTCTTCAGAAAATAAGGGAAGGGAAAGCAGCACGTGACCTCAGTTGTTGGTATGAAATATGACAGGGTAAGCAATGGTACTAAAACAAGAAACTCCCCCTCTTCTCCTTCCAGACACCAGAAAAAGCTCACATTTTCATGCAAACTGTGTATTTTAGGATTATCTTTAATTGGGATGTACTGGACTGCGAGGTTTTAACCACAGATTCTCACAATTCACTAAACTGATCAAAGAGGAGGTTTTCACCAGCAAATCCGTGTCTCCTGGGCCCATCTCTAATTGCACACAGAAAGAGGGTGGAAAAAATAAGAAGCTGCTTCACTCCTCTCGCCCAGCACGGATCACTGTGGGAACTTGAGCTCAGCTTCCCAGCAAACTGACAAAAGCAGGAACTTTGCCCTGAATCTTTAATTCGGGGAAAACCCTTTGGTTTGCTGTCACGTCCCACTCCAGGGCAGGTTTAGAGGGCTGTCAGATATTGGCTGATCCTGTAAGTCCTGCTGACGTGGAAGTATTTTTGGTTAATGCTGGAGCTTCCCGTTCTAAATATTTAATATCTCTCCTGCTGACATTACACATCAGAGCTGGGGACTGCAGCTGGCTTCCCTGGTCATAAGGTGACATAATGGGGATTATCAGTGAGTGTAGTGATAGGATGAGGGGTAACAGTTGTAAACTGAAAGAGGGGAGATTTAGGTTAGATATTGGAATGAAATTCTTTACTGTGAGGGTGCTGAGACACTGGAACAGGTTGCCCAGAGAAGCTGTGGATGCCCCATCCCTGGAGGTGTTCAAGGCCAGGCTGGATGGGGCTTTGGGCAACCTGGTCTGGTGGGAGGTGTCTCTGCCCATAGCAGGGGGGTTGGAACTAGATGATCTTTAAGGTCCCTTCCAACCCAAACCATTCTATGATAAATGACAGGACTGCTTTTATGTGATAGAGAGCATGTTTCTCTGGCTTACTCTGCAGTGGAGAACATGCTTTCCAGTGAGCATATTAGCATTGCTTGCACACAAACAAAACCTGGAAGGACTTGAAACAGTAGACTCAGCCAAGGCAACGGTTTGCCACACGAGTGATGGCACTGCTGAAATCCACCTGCCAGTTAGGGATGCCATCAGCGTTTCGTTTTGAGGAAAGGCCTTGCATGCTTCGCACCCAGTGCTAACTCCAGGACATGGTAATATGAGCAGGAGCCACACAGAGGTTAAAGTCATTTAGAGTAATGAATCGATGGAAGCAGAAATTTGGAGTAATGTCTCCAAATGAGTTCAGATTTTCCCTTCACCTCTCACTGAGGTCAGTGTTTTGTTAGAAAGAGAGGCTGGAATAGAGCTTGCTGACACTATCAGAGGTGTAAAATGAAATTGTTTTTTTTCTGGGTGCTTTCTTTAAAGCAGGATGGAGAAGCATAGTGTCCAAAGTGGCGTTGGCAGTGTGCTCATGGGGATGAAGAGTGATAATGTTTCCCACCCTGTTTCCTCTGGCATGATGTAAAGCATTACAGTAGCAGGGATTAGAACAACCCAAGGGATTTCAAAGGATAGAAGGACCCATCTTGAAGGAATAAGCCAACATTTAAGTAATGAGGGTTAGCATAAAGCTTTCCCAGGGCCATGGTACTCTGTGATAACCCAATGGCAATGCTCATACACCTTCCTCCAAGACAATGGACGTAAATCAGTGCCACAGGCATCACACAACACTTGCTGGACTTGATCCACCTTCTCGATGGGTATCTTCTATATAGGGCATCTGAAAATTTGTTGAGAGGGCAGAGAGGGAGAAGAGGGAGATCATCAGCTGGTATAAAGCAGAACAAATCCATTAACATCAATGGCACACAGCTGGTGCCAGCTGAGGCACTTGCTTGTATGGCTTTTCTCTGCAGAGCTGGAGTGGGTTGCTTGGCTGAGAGCTGGCAGGAGATGGAAATAGCCACCGTGTTGTGTGCATGAGACAGGGTCTTGCCTATGCGCAGTGGGTCGCTGCATGGGTGGGCACACAACGGTCCCAATGCACCCTCACACCCAGGAAGCCCTGGAATCGCTTATCCTGGGAGGCCAGGAGAGTGAATCAGGTGAAGGATCTCTCTGTATTTTCTCTCTTTATTATGCTTTTCATGCAAACTTTTGTTACAAGCTGGGAGATATTTTGTTAGACTGCCCTTTGCTCTAACCCAACATGGTGGGTCTTCTGTTCGTCCACATAGGCAGGTGGTTGTGCAGGTCTGTAATTTCTACAGTAGATGGACAAAAGGGAAGATACTACAATTCACTTTGTCTCTGTTGCTCTGCTTCATTTAACTTCTCTGGCTGAGTGTGTTTAAGCACTACAGTTCTCCCGTTGCAGGGCGAATGCACATCGGGGTGGTCTCCATTAGCGCTTTTCCAGTGTATGGGCAAGAGGGCAACCCCCTTGCAGACTTACTCGTTGCGTGTAGTGTTCAGAGCTAAACTTGAAAAAAGGGCTTGAAATCCGTGGAGCATTTGTTTCTTGATGATTGTGTTTGTGCTGTAAAATTATTAGATGTGCAGGCTGAGATTTTCGTGGCTGACAGGCAGTGACATCTCATGGGGCTGGTCCCAAGCCTGGATGTGGTCACCTGGTCACGGTGTCAGGAGCCCTGTGCATGGCACACAGAGCTGGACCAGCAGCCACCGGCATATTTGATGTGATGCTATTGAGAACTATACAGTAGGAAAGTTTAAGAGTGTGGTTGATTTTTAATGCCCGCGTGAAGAAGAGGCTCTTGTGTTCGTCCCTGGTTTGCAGCTTTGAAGACCCTGCTGAAACCTGGGTGGGTCCGTGTAGGCAGCATGGGGTGCACCGGCCTGACCAGGTGGAAGTGAAAGGACATCCATGCTGCAGTCCATAATATCCATAACGTTGTGGCCATAGAGAAAATGTTGGTACCTAAAGCCATCTGCCTCATGCCTGGCGCTTTTCCTTGCTGCTCTTCGCTTTCTTCTGCAGGGCTGATACAGGAAGAGCGTTGTCAGCCCAGGAAACCGCGACTTCCCAATCCAGCTCCAGTTGTGACTTTGCCTGGAATTGGGATGGCTGATGGGCAAGTCTTATTGGTTTGTGTCTGTCGCCGGAACCAAGGATGCTTCATGCAGCTCCTCCTTTCCATTTCCCTCGCTGGTGGTCTGGGCATCTGCCCTCTTCTCAGGTTTTATGTCGCTTGGCATCAGCTCTATAAAAGGACAAAATAGTTTGAAAGCAGCAACATTGACGATTCAGAGCTTGGTAAGAGCTGATTTTTCCTCCTGTAAAACAAAATTTTTCTAGTTCAGAACTAGCTCAGATATCTCTGCAGTTTCTCTGCTGGTGATATGCAAGAGGGACCGAATTCAGCCCACTTCTGCTTAGTTGGACTGACTATGCAAAGAAAGTGGGGGTAAAAATCAACAAATTGGAATTTTTTATTTTTTATCCCCCCCCGGAGATGTTATTCAGGATGCAAAGAATGAACAGATTAATGGAATACGAAGGTGCTTTTACAGATGCTTTTTAAAGAGCTACACTTGAAGTGTTTTGTTTAGATTTTTAAATGTCAAGTCAGTCCTACTGGTTAATTGAGACTTAAATATTAAATAGGTTCCCAAACAGGCACAGACTGCGCAATGTCATGTCCAATATTAAACCTGCCACTCAGCTACCTGTCCCTTTCCATTTAAATGGCTCAAAATCAAGCATGTGTAAAATTTGGAAGGGTTGCATTAAAGTGTTGCCTGAATTCCCTCGTCCTCTCTCTTTGTTAAGTACTTAAATATTTTTGTTACCTTCTTACCTATTCATAAGTGGGAACTGCTCTGTGTCTGATGTGGGTAATTTTTCATTGTACTGTGCTTCCAAATTGACATTTATAAATTAAACAGCGGTGTACCATCCCAGAGAGAGCACCATTGTGGTGCAATTAGAAATGTAATTGCACGGAGTCACCTGGGAGGCAGCTGGGATGGGGAAGGCATCGCAGATATTAGAGACGGGGATGACAAAGGTAACGCCGATGGTGCAGAAAACTCACCCAGACGATCCCGTTAGGATCGCGCTCACCAGTGTGCTCTGGGGAGGGAGGATGGAAAAGGCATTGGAGAGCTGAGTGCAGGCCCTGCATTCGTTGAACGCGGATGAGATTTTCTCTTTGACTTCACCCCGAGCAACATATTGATTGTTAATGTAGAAGTCTTAAATGCCTTATGCTAAGTGTGGCAAAAACACTGGAAAGAGCAATTAATTTCTCTCCTCCTGCATGCTGAGACCTATCGCTTGGGCAAGTCTTCAGAGGGGACAGGTCCCTGAAAACCCATGCTACCACCTCGTCCCCTCCCAGGTGGGATGCTCTCCCAGGTAATGTTGCAAAGGGGTGAGCTTTCAGGGTCGAATCGAGTCTGGGGAACTTGATGGGGGAAACCCTATTCTCCCTAAGCTCACTGGAGTTGTCTTTATGTCTGCTTTTATCCCATAGGTTGGCTTGTAGCCTCCTTTCAGATGTGATTATCATCCTAATTGGCCCTAATGAGAACATGCAGAGGAAAGGGGATAACGTGTTTCCCCCCCCCCCAATCTTGTTCTATCTCCAAATTACAAATAGTAGGAGAAAAACGTGTGTTTCTTTATATATATATCCTCTGCATCGCAGTTGCTCTCATCATGACTTTCAGCCCC
The DNA here is from genome assembly GCF_964106895.1 of Numenius arquata. Lineage (NCBI taxonomy): Eukaryota > Metazoa > Chordata > Aves > Charadriiformes > Scolopacidae > Numenius > Numenius arquata. The sequence continues at coordinate 125,336,256 of NC_133577.1, read as the reverse complement.
TGAATGTGTTTAACATGGGATTTTTTTTTTTTCGTTTCTTTAGGCATTTGAGGCTGAAAAAAAAGAATTTGCAGGGGATTTGGGGGATTATTTTTCCCTTCCTGAACTGATGCTAAGACTAAACAGGCAACTCTGGAGGCATAAAGCTTCCTGCCAGTGGCTGCTCCGAGCCTGTCCCTTGTGCTGCCATCGCTCGTCAGCCCTGCCCCAGGACAGAGAAACCTCCCCCGTGAAGCCGCCCAGCTGTTTGTGGCTCCCTGGCAGCGCTGCTGTTGCAAGGGACCGATCTCAGCCCGTGCTCCTGGGTTTTACAGCATGTGACTGGGTCGAATCTATATCAAATTTGCTTCTCGCTGGGTAAACACTGCCTCATGGTAACGTGCCAGGGACTGCTGACCCTGGCTGCATTTGAACGAGTGACCTCCTGGGGAAAGGGGCCCTCGGCAGTTTTATGATTAACATTTTAATGGCATGCTATCAGGGAACGTTTTTCCCAGGAGCAGACACCCGGAAGAACCCACGTCTTAACTGTTTCTCTGGTTGGAGCTGTCGTTGCATGTTTGTTAGGTGTGCTGGAGGCTGTCCAGATTCGGGTGAGGAAGAAGAGGTTTCCTTGGAGCTCACTGAGGTCCTCCTTTATTGCTGGGGTGGGAAAAAACTGCTTTTTAGGATTATACCTCCTCTGTTTTCTGCTTAACTAGATAAATAACACTCTGGAGCATTTATTAGTTCAGGCTGTTGTGATATCTGAAGGGAGCCTACAGGAGAGCTGGAAAGGGATTCTTTGTCAGGAAATGTAGTGACAGGAGAAGGGGTAATGGTTTTAAATTGGAAGAGGGGAGATTTAGATGAGATATTAGGAGGAAATTCTTTCCTGTGAGGGTGGTGAAGCACTGGAACAGGTTGCCCAGGGAAGTTGTGGATGCCCCATCCCTGGAAGTGTTTAAGGCCAGGCTGGATGGGGCTTTGAGCAACCTGCTCTAGTGGAGGTGTCCCTGCCCATGGCAGGGAGGTTGGAACTCGATGATCTTTAAGGTCCCTTCCAACTCTAACCATTCTATGATTCTATGATCTACTGGATGATGTGTGGAGGGATGCCTCTAGTTCATTGGGGTTGCATCCCATTTTGGGGTTGGGATTGAGAGGACAGTGCACAGCCTGAGCTTTGCTTGAGCCGTCAGAACAGACCTTGGGCTGCCCTGCTATGCTGGGGGAAAATTAGGTGCCATCCTTCACATTTACATGCCATTTTGGGAGTAGGGGTCTGCTCTAGGCATAGGTGCCGTATGGAGCAGCAGCTAGTGACCAGCGTTTACCTTGAGTGTGTGCCGAGACTGGGAAGTGTGAAAATGGACGTGGTGGAGCTGGACCTGGGGGACAGAAGTGGACCTCCAAAAGGCAGCAGATACCTCCCTAAATCACTTTCCTGGTAACAGCAGGAGGATTAAATAGGTAGTTTTCCAAGCGTCCCTGCCCCTCCTCGGGGCAGCAAAATTCAATCTGTCTTATATTGCCAAAAAGCTTTGAATTGACTCTGTCCTTAGCTGATGTGACTGAGCGTACCATAAATCAGTATACCTCCATCAGCACGGTAACTCAGGTAAGTACCAGGAAAGGACCTGGCCCGCAGATAACATAGAAATAATATAGAAAGCCAGGGATGAATAATTTCAGAATATAGATGTAGTCATGGTAGTAGTAATAATAATAATATTTTCCCTAGTGGGAGAAAAATAGACCTTTCATGGTTGTTGTGCCTGGAGCTATTAAATATGGATGAGACAGATGAAATGCTGCTTCTCCTATTACACAGAAATGAATAAACAGTAATTCTCAATCACTATATGCATCTCAGGCTTAAAAAATCCACAAAAACAAGTTAAATATGAACACCTGCTAACATTTGCGTATAATAAATGCTACTCCCAAGCTTTTGTCAACAAAGAGAAAAGATTTGCTTCCTTATAAAGACTCTGATGGCAGCTCAACCAAAGTGTATTTACACTGCTAATGTTAGGAAAATGGATTCGCTGTCAAACATGGGGGTCCTATAAGCAACTTTACTTAAATGTCGGACTCAGTGGGTTGACGATGCTGCTGGTTTACCGCAGATTTAGTAGCATGTGGTGTAGAAAGCAAGAAACACTTCTGAAACTTTAAATATTCGTGGCAAGGTGGCAGGGAATGATGCCAGCTTTTTAGTGAATTGCTTTTCCGTGGAATAGCTAAGCTTTAGCCCTTATTGTGGATTATAAGTGTGTGGGGACAGCGGTCTCTGATACAGGAGGAGGGGAGGGCTAAAGCAAAAGGTCTAGGGTGAAAGCAGGCTGTGTCTGCAGTGTGATCTGGCAGCACATGAAGATGCTCTTCCAGTTCAGTAATGGGTGTTGGACTGGGGGGACCTGGGGTTTGTCTGCGTTATGCCCTCTGTGCCCTAGTTCCCATGTATTTCCTACCTTTGACGGCAATGCCTAATCCCGTAAGGATGTTGTAAGGATAAATGCATGAAAAATTTTGAGTGTTGAGGCTATTCTAGCTGACGGGATGCAAAGGAAAATGGTTGCATGCCATTTAAGATGTTATAACTAAGTCTTGGGATGTGAGTTTTAGTTAATTAGCAGTAGCTACCTTCTAATCCTGCAAGGAAGAGATGACTAACAATAAAAGTCCCATCATATGATTCACTTAAAGCAAGAATAAAGCAGTCAGAGGTTTTATTTATTCCAGAGAGAGCAGTCCAAGAAGACCCCAAAGGCTGTTTTCTTCACCGGTATGTGATGTACCTTCCAAAGCCGTACTTTCCCTGGACATCTCGTGATCATTCTCTGCTGGTTTAATTCCTCTGAAGTTGTATTTACTACTAGATGTCCTGACTGGGCTACTTAGGTGAAAATGATCTCATTGGAATTGGGCAGTGTTTTACATGCACTGTTCCTTGCTTTTTCTTTCCGTGGGTTAACCTAAAGAAGTCCCCATTTGACTCTCCATGCATTTTGCGTGCCCATTTTTTGCCATGAGCTCCTGTTGGCTGCTGTTAGCTCCATCTCATTAATCGACCATAGGAACAGCTGTTTGGTCATAGCAAAAATGCAGCTTATCCAGTGCCCTGTCCCTGCAGCCAATGCCAAATGTCTGGGGAGGAAAGTACAGGACAGTGTTGAAAAATAATGTGATTATTATAATTCTCTGAGTGTTCCCTTGCCATTCAGTGAGATGTGTGCAGGCGTTTTCTGAGACACAAATAGTGTCTTTAGTGATCTGGGATGGAATTTATCACCAGTATTTTTCAGGTTGTTTTCTGAATCCTTGTTAACATCCACAGTGTCCTATGGAAAAAAGCTGGATGAAGCTTGTTTTGAAGTGAGTCCTTGCTACCTTCATGGGCCATCACCTCATCCTGGTGTCAGAAGGGACAGCGATCACCTTCCCTGCTCTACTCTGAGCTTTATTCCGTCCCCCTCCGTTGTCCCTTCTGGGCTGAAGAGTACTATTTGATTCAGTAATTCCTCATAATGGGGCTGTTTCATATTTTTGATCATCTCTGTCACCCTCCTTGCTTCTGCCATATTCTGCAGGCAAGGAGGAGGATCTCAACAGCATGAAGCATTCAGGGAGTGACAGACTGCTTTCTTAGTAATCCCTAACACTGGATATTAAATGGATTTAACATTTATTCCTTGCTATTTTGCTATCTTTTAACCAGTTCTTTAGCTGTGCAAGAACCTTCTCCTATCCCCTAACAGCTCAGCTGCTCAGAGATCCTGTGTTGAGGCATCCTGTTGAAATCTAAATAAACAACATCAACGGGATCTCCTCATCTACATACACGCTGACCCCTCCAGAGTACTCCAGTACCTTTAGGTGGTCTGGCTTCCGTTCTCAAAAGCCACACTAGCTTTTCTTCAATCTGTCATATTCTTGCAGGCATTCAATAAATCTGTCTTTTGCCAGAGAGATGTTTTTCCTTATAGATTTACTGACCGGCTGATGTCAGATTTACTAATTTGGAATTCCCGAAATGTTCCCTTGAATCTCTTTTAAAAAATTGTGCCATGTAAGCTGTCTTCTAATTTTGGGGTACCCAGAAAGCTTTAAGAGGGAGACTTCATCCCATGTTTAGAGCTTCAGTAGTTTCGTGCCTAAGTCCCTCTGGAATGGTTGGGTCAGTCCCGTCTATAACCCCTTCTACCAACCTTTTAAATAAGGTTGTGTGTCCAGTGTGAGAACCTCCCCAAACCTCTCTGCAGTGAGCATGAATGCCAAAAGAGTAATTTATTTTTTTTTGCTATAGCCATGTGGGTTTATTCAGGCTTCTTCTATACTTGACTGCTTCCTGGTTCATCAGCAATCTGGCACACTTCTGGCTTCTGATATGTGCAAAATAGTCTTTATTGAACTTCCTCCCTGGTGCAACTTGTTTTTCAGATGCTTTTTCCTGCCTTTTGGAGTTTTTCTATTTTACCCGCTAGAACTTAAAATCCATTTTTGTTTCCTCATTTGGACACACAACTTCTGATTTTAAGGGTGCTGTCTTACTTCTCATGATTTCTCTTGCCCAGCTGCTTGACCAGACTTCTCTGTTTCTCGAGTTTCTTTACATGGAGTATATATTTGTTCTGAGTTTCAGGCGTCAATGTTTTTAAACAGTCCTTATGCCTCCTGCAAGTTTCAACTCTCCTGGTTCTGTCTCCTAGGACCTTCTCACTTCTTGTTTAACAAGTTTCCTCATTTTTGTAGTTCTTCTTTCAAAATTAAACATGACAGTGAAGATTTAGCACAGAGTAAGAGGTTATACCTTCTGTCCTAAGAATTTTGGATTTGTCTCATGTATATCCTACTATAGATTGAGAGTTTCTTGCCATGGAGAATGAAGGCGAATTCAGTTCTGCAGACTCCTTGGCTGATCGTTTCTAGCACCACTCTCTAGTCCTAGTTTAAAAACCATTTGTATATTTGTGATTAAAACACATTATGTGACATGGGAAAGCAATTAGTTACTTAACATATTTAAAATGTGTTTTAACAGAGAGTTATGGAAAGAAATTACTGAGCAGCAAATGCCAAATGAACAAACAAGAACTGCAGTCTTACGCTGCATGAGCTCCATTTCTTTCACCCTTTCTTTAAATAAACTTTAGTGGCGATAAATAAAGAAAGGACCCTGGCCTGGGGAGATCCTGTTGCTCAGTCCTGTTGAGCATTTTCTGCCTTTGACCGGGTAAAAAGGATACTTCTCATGAGCAAACCACGAGTTTACATTTCAAGATCCTCAAGTCTCCATTTGCTTGGAATGAGGTCTCATTCACTTAGAAATGGAAATATTTTAATGGGGAAAGGCCTTTGTTTCAAAGAGAGCATGAAGCTCTAATCAAATTAGGCTCTTCCTCACAGCAAAGAGCAAAAATGTTTTCCTCAAGGAAGTATCGTGGTTTTTCTGCTATTCTAGCATTTTCACATATATCCTTTTGATCTGCCATGTTTTAAAGGACTCAAAGCTTATTTCTTCATAGTGAGCCTCCCTGTCTGATTGTGGTGGGGACAGACACTGTTTTGATCTGTTCCAGAAATGACCTCAGGGATCACCTTGTGCACTTGCTGTCAGGATTAAGTGTCCACCTCTTCCTCCCCTCCAAGCCCTTTCAATTAACAATAAACAGAAGTTCCCCGGGAGGACAAATTGCTGAATCTTTCTGGTTTTAATTTTTTTAAAAAAATCAACCTTCAACCTGTTTTGAGTACTCTGCAGCCCGTACCTTCTGTGGGCTGGTGTACCAACCACAGCACATCTGTACCACATACAACATGTGGCAGCTTTTTCCAGCTGGACCAGGCTCAGCTTAGCTCCTCAGCTCACTGCCGGTGACCTGGTACTTGCAGTATTTTTGGGAATTGGCTCACAGATAACCTTTGCAGTACATTGGGAGTGATGTTCCTGAATTCCTGCCTGTTCCTCATCACTCTGCCAGAGCTCTCATGCAAACATTCTGGGGGACTTTCTTCTGGGGTGCATGTCGCCTGGGAGGATAATATGCTGCTTCCTTTTTGTATTCGTGTTTGAAATTACGCAACAGCTTCCAAAGAAACACAAGAGTGACTAGTGTCAGGTTTGCAGAGCTGCGTTCCCCTCTCCCCACCCTCAGCCAGCTCATCAGGAATGCTATGGTACTGCTCAGACCTGCCGTCCCAGGTCTGGGCTGGGTTATCTGGACCTGCATAATGGCTGAGAAGCACGGTGGTGGCGATTGTCAATGTGTGTGTAACATGTCATCTGAGATGGAAATGAGTTCTGAGAAATTTCATTTTTAAAAATAGGTAGGGCGCGTGGCAGTCATCTCCTAGGAAACTCGTCATTGTATTATGAGATATAATGTGCTATGATTACATTTCAGATAAAGAGAATCAGTGCTGCTGTCAGATTGTTTCTGCTGAAGTTTTCCAACACAGGTCATCCCTATGCAGCAGTTGACTTTGGTTGGTGTTTGAGAGCTGGTAGGGGCATTGAGATAATTCATAGATTCATAGATTGGTCCAGGCTGGAAGGGACCTCCAAAGGTCATCTAGTCCGACCTTCCCGCAGTCAGCAGGGACACCCCCAACTAGACCAGGTTGCCCAGGGCCTTGTCGAGCTTCACCTTGAATATCTCAAGGGCCTCAACCACCTCCCTGGGCAACCTGTTCCAGTGTTCCACCACCCTCAGAGTAAAGAACTTTTTCCTAATATCCAATCTAAATCTCCCCTTCTCCAACTTAAAACCATTGCCCCTCGTCCTGTCACTGCAGGCCTTTGTAAACAGACTCTCCCCAGCCTTCCTGTAGGCCCCCCTCAGGTACTGGAAGGCCACTATAAAGCCATGCTGGCTATCTTAAATCATCTCCGTGTCCTCCATGTGCCCAAGCATGGCATCTAGAAGGATCTGTTCCATGATCTTCCCAGGCACGGAGGTGAGGCTGACAGGTTGGTAGTTCCCAGGGTCCTCCTTTCTACCCTTTTTAAAAATGGGTGTGATGTTTCCTCTCTTCCAGTCCGCAGGGACTTCACCTGACCGCCACGACTTTTCAAATATCATGGAAAGTGGCTTGGCAACTACATCAGCTAGTTCCTTCAGGACTCTGGGATGTATTTCATCAAGTCCCATGGACTTGTATATCTTCAAGTTCCTCAGTTGATCACGTAATATGTCTTCACTTACAGTGGGAGGGACTTCGTCACCTTGGTCACTAACTTGTGGGCCATCAACATGGGAGCTAGGAGGAAAGGGGTTGCCAGTGAAGACTGAGGCAAAAAAGTTGTTGAGAACTTCCACCTTCTCCTCATCCGTTGATACAAGTTCCCCACTGTTGCTCATCGGGGGGGGTACATTTTCTTTGACCCTCCTTTTCTGGTTAATGTACCTGTAGAAACCTTTCTTGGTTTTTTTTTTACATCCCTTGCCAAATTCAGTTCTAGCTGTGCCTTGGCCTTCCTGACCTCATCCCTACACAGCCGGGCAACGTCCCTATACTCTTCCCAGGATGCCTGTACCTTTTTCCATTTTCTGTGTAGCTCCATCTTGCCCTTTAGTTTGACCAGCAAGTCACGGCTCAACCATGGTGGTCTCTTGCCCTCCTTGCCCAATTTCCTACATGTCAGGATTGAGATCTTTTGTGCTCTATAGAGAGCGTCCTTAAAGATCTGCCAGCTTTGTTCCGCTCCCTTGTCCTTGAGGGCCATTTACCACAGGGTCCTATTTACTAACTCCTTGAAGAGTTGGAAGTTTGCTTTCTCAAAATTTAGAGTCCTAACTGTGCTTCTCGTGAGCTTCAAATTTCTTAGGACAGTGAACTGCACTAGGGCATGATCACTGCAGCCCAGGCTGCCTTCAACTTTGACATCCCTGATAATTTCGCTAGCATTTGTGACCATTGTGACATTCCTCCTGTGCTGTTGCTCACTGGAGAAAGGGAGGTGAAGACTGAGGCATGAGTAGCCCAGCACTGGCATACGTTTGTGTGGTGTGCTAAAGCCATGGGCAGTCACAGTCTATCATGGTTCTGGTAGATCAGGTGGAGCTCAGTAGCAGCAGCTTGCCTAGGCAGATCTGGAGGTCTCCAGTCTTCATCTCCCTATCAGCAGGGTTGGTAAATGGATGAATAATTGTTTTCTGGGAAGACTAAACTGGTTGCTATTAAACCAGGAATTTAAAGCCTTTTACGGACGGTATGACAGAAATGTCAATGTCTGTCTCACTGCTGATGGCTTCTGTGGACCATCTCAGTCACTGATGGCTTACATGGACCAGACTCAACTCTTTGGGTGCAGAGGTCTGTCCTCCTTTCAGATGAAATTCGGGAAACACCAGCACCTTTTCTCTGCTGTGATCCTCTAATGGGCTCAGCTGTTCCAGTGTAGGTCTGCCATGCTGGAGGGACTCCTTTCCTCCTGACGTTGTCTTCTACCATCATATGGGCAAGGCAGCAGAAGGCAGGGATGGTTCCCATCCTCAGGGGATGGGATTGCTGGCCTTCTCTGCTGTTCAAAGCATGGAATAAACCCAGAGGACCTCTGTTGCCAGGCATCGTATGCTCCCTGCTTCATCTGGATCAACACTTAGGCTGGGCATGGTTTGGATGGAAGCTGGTGCAGCTTCTGGTTCCTTATATCTCCTGGGGAATCTCCTTTTGGCCAATCCCAATATAACTCCATGACATCAAAAAATGTTCCTTCAGAGCAGTGTGGAGGCTCATAACAATGAGTTTATGGGAGGAAAGTTGTGCTGGTGCTGCGTCGATTTTGTGAGTAACCTCAGTAGTCTCAACACAGCACCTTAAACATGGAGCTGTGAAGAGATTCCTTGTCAGCTGAAGCTGAAAGGAAAACCCTTTTTGCACTGAGGTTTGAACGAGAAGAGGACTGAGGCTGGCACACATGGAGACAGTGTGGCAATTCTTTTTACAGAAGTATCTGTGAGTTTCAGAAGTGCCTGGTAAGTTCTGTGTAGTTATACTGAAATAATCTTTGCAAAAATGTTTATTTTCAAGCTTGCCGGTTACTAGGCAAACCAGTTTGCTAAGGTTTCTTAATGTACCTCAGCTCAGACATGAAACCGCATGTGGATACATGAGTCAAGAGGCTGGGAAGTAGGAAAGCAAACACTCTTCTGGTGTGTTAAGAGGTGACCATTGGAAGTAGGGTTAAAGATGGAGCTGTGGGTATCCTGTGGTGGCTTTTCCTACCAGGGCTCAATTCTGAGCTACGAAACAATTTGTATTCCATTGTACTGAATTGTGTCTCTCTATAATTTTTTTTATATAAATTCTAAGCTATGATTTAGAGTGGGCGAGGATACAAAATACACATCATTTTTAGTCCAAATATTTAAAAGAGATATGCAGGACCGGCTGGATGGGTAATAACAGGATGAGAACAAGCCAATTAGAGTTTCATAGTGGCACAGAAGGGCTCTTACACAATGAGAATTGTTCAGCTGTGCTTGTGACATCTCCGAACCCTGTGGCCTCCTCTTTCAGTGGCTGCTCATCACGTTCATGGGGAGAGCTTCCTGAGGAGGGCCTGTGGATTGGGTGTAAAGGATTAAACTGGAAAAGGCAGATCCTAGGAGATGTGCCTTAGTTTCATGGTCTGATTAACTAATATAAATTTGTTCTTTAAATAAGGAGGAACTGTGCTGTGATCATGGGTGTAGAAGCCTTACAAGTCCTAATCCTACTTTTGTTTTGAATATGTGGTTATTCTGCATACTGAGGTCCTATGAGTTGCGGAGGAGATTTGTCTGCCTTAGCCTTCAAACTGTCCACTCTGTGGAAATCTTCTTCTCTCCCCCTAGGCTCCCTTTGCTCTCAGTGAAGAGAGGAGATGTGTGTAGGGTGTGATTCATCTGACCAGCGTTAGATAGTTACCCCAGCACAAGCTGATGACACTGCTGTATTTGCCATCTCTTGCCCGTAACAGGAGACCTGGGGGAATAGCTTAGGTGTCAAGAACATCCATGTAGACGTGATCAGACCAGTTTCATTCTGGGTGGTCAAACTCTGCTTTCTCTTGAAGCAAGACCAGATCCTAGGGCTGGAAGTCATCTGATTTAATTGCAGCTGCCTGACGGGCATCTTGGCGCTAATATCTGGGCTTCTCAGATGATCTCTTTGACCAGAGCCAGGCAGCAAATAGAGCAGGGGATTTTTGGTTGACAGAGCTTAAGAATTCCTACAGGGTCACGGTATGCTGCCCTCAATATATTTTAGGATGGGATGTAATCATCTGTTGGAGATGCTTCTCTGTTGAGTACAAAAGGAGTGTGCACTTTTAGATTATGCAAAGTTCCTTGTTTATAAATAAATAAAGTTAAGCTAAGAAGAATCGCTCCATTTGTTCCTCTAGAATGGGCTACAGAGTTCATGAAAGACAGGGTTGGTGTTTGATAATCACAAGTCGAGTAATACAGTCATTTGCTTATGAGGGGGGCTGGACTAGATGATCTTTAAAAGTCCCTTTTAACCCAAGTCATTCTATGATACTGTGATCACTGAGGAAGACCACCAGAACTGGTACTTGGATTTTGCTCTGTAGATGGATAAATGCTACCCGAAGGAATGAGGTCTGTGCAGGCTTTTGCAACCCAGATTTGTGAAGGTCCAGACACCTTTAGGCAAAAATCCTGGCTAAATGGGAATTTCCCATGTTTGAGACAGAACTGCAAAGTTATTTGATCTTTAGGCAGTTGCTAGTTTCATCTTAACTAAAGACCTTCTCTTTAGAAGGAACATAGGAGTCGTTTCGTGCATAACTATAGCATCTGCACTATCTTTCCTTTGCTTTAAAAGATGCAGTGTCATCCAGTTGTTCCTTAATTGAGCCAGCCTCTTGGAGAGTGCCATGGTGTGCTAGGTAATTTCTTAAGTTTCCATGTGGAGGAAGAAGAAGAAACCATCTTTTTCAAATCGGTGTAACCTGCTTTATATGGCCAGATAAGATCTCCAGAAATCAGATGTGTTGTAATAGACCCTGCATATATCAGTGTCAGAACAGGGAAACGCTTTGAAAAAAATTATGGAGATGACTTATGCCTCAAGAAAGGTTTGAGGTCATTATTAGAAAAAGAAAGGTTATTTCCTCGTGAGAATGCTGCCATCAGATAAACCCTGGGAGACAATGAGCTCCTTTTGTCTTATAAGATGAAAGTGGAAAAAAGGTACTTAAATATTCACTTTGGAAAGAAAGTGATCATCAGTGGAGAAAATAAACTGCTTAACAGCTCATTTGTGAAGTGTATAATGGAAGGAAGAGCTCAATACAGAAAGCTGTATGTTTTGCTTTTGATTCTGGATAGCTTTACTGTGATTGCCACAGAGGATGTAATGTAAATGTAATAAGCCTTTAAAAACAATACTTCCCTTTCTAATAGGGGTCAGGATTAATCAGAAAGGAGCAAACAGTTCAGGACTGTAAAAACAAACACGACTGGGGATCTGTGCCGGGCCAGTTTCCCTTTTTAGCATCCATGCATCACTGTCTCGGAACAGACTGCATAGCATCCTATTAAATTAGCATACACCAGGCAGCTAAAACAAATTAGTTCATCTCAGAAAGGGAAGAGATTCTGCAGAAACTTTTCTTTTTGGCTTAATTTCTGTGCTTTATGTGGCTTATTCATCTTTGAACCTAAGTTCTGTGGCACTGAAGCCCATATTCCTTGTTCTGATCTGCAAGTAATGGGTTTTTTTGCTTGGGAGTCTCTGGGAGGCCATGTGCTTCAGTGCCTTCACCCCGCTGGTGTATGAGTTGGAGTGCCCCAAGCACTGGAGGATTTCCCATCCGCATGGCTGGAAGCCATCCCAGAGGCCCTCTGCTCTCCTGCCTGCATTGCAACATGGGTCTTGAACTTGGTGTTTCCCTGTTGGCCCCCAAAGTGGGACCTGAGGTGGCTCGTTGGCAGTGGTGGGCAGGTGGAAGTGCTCAGGATGCAATGGAGCTGCACGGCATCTTTGCTGACGCCTTACAACATCATGTTTGAAGGAAGGGAGTTTCTCAGTGACACAGAGTGCTGGTGCTGGGTGCCATGCCCCACTGTGAACTTGAAATTCATACTGGTGTAAAGAAATAATTTCAACTACAGAATGGTTTAAATCGTTCCCAGCAATTTTTCCTTGGGTGAAAATGATTGTTGCCCGTTAAGGAAATGGCTGTGTGCTGGTGAAGGTGGTCCAGGGTAAGAGGCAGGGGTGTGAAAGAAACCAACTTGACTATATTGTCATAATTCCATGCTTTATAATATGCAACTTTAAATTAGTGTTTTCTGACTTCAAAGAAGTCTCTCTTCTCTAAGTAGCTTTCCATTAAGTAGCCAACGTGGATTTTTCAATCGCAATTCTACGATTTTTTTGGTGTTTTTGTTTTTTTGTTGTTGTTGTTGTTGGTGGTTTTTTGTTGTTTTTTTTTCTTTTCTCCTGAGAGTATAAAATATTGAGTAGCTAAAACAGAAGAAACTATAAGCCTCAAATTGGCATTAAAATTCTTGCAGCTGACTCTGGTGACAAAAACTGTCAAAACACTAAGCTGTTGTTGTAATTGTAGATAATAGTACCCAAAAAATTGGAAGTTAAATCCAAACAAATCCCAATACTTTTGGTGACTATGCAAGATGAAATCATGTGCTGCTCATTCTGGCACAGCGAGTCACCCTGTAGTGATGGGAGAAAAACAAACTGGTCTATAAGGAGGGGAAAGAAGAAGCTCTGCCTGCAGCTCTACTTGCTCTACCTGTGTCATGTGTCTCTGTTATGGTGGCTGTAAGTCCCAGAAGAGATCTGTGTATTGAAGTGGTTCCTCTCTCCCAAATACCATGTTAGAGGGGGAGCAGCAAGGTGGCTGGAGAGATGAAGTCTGGAGCTGGGGATGTGCTGCCCATCCCTGGGCATGGTGACTTCTGTGGCCCTCTTGCACTGTGGCGAAGCGGCTGCTCATCAGAAGACTCCAATGGTCTTAACGTACCTTCTAGCATAGACAAAATGCTGAGGGTATTGGCATGGGGCAACGGTTCAGGGCTCAGAGAGACATGTCCAGAAAGGATCTCCTTGCTGCAGAAAAACCTAGCAAAGTGTTTTTGCCCCTTGCTGTTGCTGTTTGAGTGTCCATCAGGCAATAGCAACAGCATTTTTGGCACAGTTGGAAGTGTTGTTCATCATCTCTAATGGGTAATAAAGAGCCCCAACCCCAGGCATCAGCAAGCCCCCAACCCCGGGTATCCTCCCATCGTGGGTATGGGGGACATCACTGCAGGTGGGCATCAGGAGCAGCCCTGGGGAGGGGAACCAGGGTCAGATACATCCATGTCTGGTGTTACAGCAGACACTCACTGGGTCCCAAGGTAGTAAAAAGCATTTTTAATTGTGGCTGGGTGGCTTAGTGGATGTTAAATGAGTAATGAGACTGCAAATACCGGTGTCAATATGGCGATCCTGGTTGTTCTGCTCTTGCCCAGGCAGAGGAAGCATTGCCATAGAAGGGGCTGCAGGGTTAGGACTGTGTGTTTGATGAATGAAAATAGCTAGAAAAAACATTTGTCCTCTAAAGAATAGCTTGCTACATCCAAATTCAGCAGCGTGTTTCTTTTTCCGTAATTTTATGGGAATGTGTAGGGATATTTTGACTTCTGTACCACATGTAACACAGTCCTGAAATCCTTCTCCTTTCCTCTTGACTGGGTAAAAACACCCTTCACACTTTGGTTTTGTTAAATTTGCATTCAGACATCACTGAACTATTGAAAATTTCATTGAAAATTCATTTTCACACACCTGTCAGGACAGTCATGGACATGACTTTGGAGTGAACAACTTCATTTCCAGCCTTTGTTTGGGTTTATGTTGGGATGCACCTGGAATTCAGGAGAGTGAAGATGTGTGTACAGAAATCATTGAGTAGAAAATTTAATAAAAAAAAAAAAGAACATGACTTGTGCAGAAAAATGGCTTAGGAGAAAAATAGTCTGCAGGATGAGAATCTCCCTGGATTGTGCTGATTACACAGAGTCTGAGCTCATCCCACAGTTAACTCCTTGAGACCCATGTGAAAAGCTGCGAAAATGCCAGACAAGACTTTTTCTTGCCTCTGTTTGTAGTGCAGTTCAAAGACGCCTTTCTTTGGGGAATCAAGGAGCAGAATTTGCGTGTGGTTGCTGAAGCCATGCTACAGAAATTGCCACCTTTGATTCGGTTGGTCTCCCATCTCAGTGATCTTTGCTGTGGACATGGTATATTTTTCAAACCATTTTTTCCCATGGTTTGACTGGGGCAAAGTACACACAGAAAGCCAACTGTATCGTAATTATGATCATTAGCTATACACAGCCTGAAGATGTGAAATCTGTTTCCTGACCACGTCTGTTGATTTAGTATGACAGAGCACCTGCTAATGCAGTGGAAAACTGCTCAACATGGAGGTCTCTGCAAATGGAAAAAAATTAAGTTTTATCCCTCCATCAACTCTTTGTCTTCATTTTGTTGGTATTTTTGTGACAGCAATTTTTTTGATGAATGAGAACAGATTTGCTGTCACAGTATATGTTGTTCATTGTATTTCAGAAATTAAGCGTTCATATTAAATTATGGTTCAAACAGACGAAGGGAAAAGTTATTTGGCCTTTATTTTGCTTTGATTTGCAGGATGGCCTACCCTTGCAGCCATTATTTTCTAATAGAAAATCCGTTCTATTTGGATATGAGTGCCATTTGTATTCCAATGATAAACTTGAAATCCTAATCTTTATATTAAAGACAATAACTGGATGAGAAATAATTTAAACAAATTGAAACTATAAAAGATTGACTTCTCATAGGGTCCTGCGTGGTCCAGATGCATGCAAAGGGGTGAGGAGTCAGAATGTCTCAATCACCTTCTAGAATTTGCCATTATCTCCCTGTGACACATCAGGTCGTGTAACCTCTCTTTTTTTCCTGCTTACGTTGATCCTAATTCATATAAAATTATCTAGATCATGAAATTATTCCACGCCTTAATTAGTAGTTTGAAAAGAGTTGACCCTCTAGGGTAAATGATAACATGGTCAAAACTTTCAAAAATAGGTTCACTTGCCACGCGTGTATTTTGGCAGCTAAAGGTAGTTTAATTTTGCAGAAGTTTCTCACTTACCCATTTCCATGGCTGTCCTACTTCCTCAAAGCTGTGATGCTTTTTTTATTTGTTTGCCATAATATCCAGGGAGGATGAAGAAACCATGTCCTGTCACTTTGATGGTGTAAAATGCAACATTTTCCAAACCCAAACATTTTTATAGAACTTTGTACACAATTAATTTTTAACCCTCAATAAAGAATTGCAATAAATTCTTAAGACAAATTGCTTCCTTTGTTAATGTCTTGATTTTAAAGGGCACATTAATTCTTTGAGAGAAAAAAATCATCTTTAGCAAGCCTGCCAGGTTGGTAGTTCTGGGGAACTTTTTTGAGGAGGCGGAGAATTTGCTGTAGGATATATTGCTCTTAGCAAGAAAATGAGCAGCCTTGTCTTTCTGACTTTCTCTCTGGTATTTATCTATTCATGCGTGAGTCAAGGGGGGTTTACTGGGGGCTGGACTGGATCGTTAAGGGTGGATGAATTCATCCGTGTGTTTGAAATTATGATAATTGCTTGCCAATCTATACACTATTATTTCTGACTTTCCCCTGACTCCATCAGTGTCTTTGCTGCCTTTTCCTTGCTGATGCTCCCTGCTACCATCTCTTTCTTTCTTCTTGTCCTATACCATTCGTTCCTCCCAGTCTGTGGTTAACTCTTTGATCCCTATCTGCATCTCTGCCCTCCCTTCTCTTTCCTTCTTGCACTTTCTTCTGTCCATTGCCTTGTTGCTTTTTACCCTCTCTCCTCTCTCTGTGAACACAGGAGCATACGTAGTGCACAGGATATTCCAGACCGCCTCGCATCTCCCTCCTGCCTTCCCGGCAGATCCACCCCAGCGCTTCCTCCCCGGCATTACCCGGGGGCTCTTCCCAGCACCAGCAATTTCGTGCCACAGCCTCATATAAAACTGGATGTAAAAAAGCGCCCTGTCAGTGCCCAGGGTTGACATCTGAGCAAACACTTTAGCTGAGGTTCAGCTTATTTCATGCTTTAATGAGAAAGGTTGCTAAGGAGAAATGGAATTAGTTTTTATGAGCATTTCGGAGGTCCCCAAAAAATTCCATTTAAATTCACAGAGGCTGTTTCCAACCACTGGATCCCATGGCTGTCCTGATAAGTGGAGAAAGAAATCCATCAAAATGGTGAAGCCAGCTGAAATAGAGGTGTTTCCCAAAGCTGGCTTTATTGCATAGAGGGATATAAAGGGATTTCCTTTACTTCGTTGTCTGAGAACGGCAGTGAAATCCAGATGGGGATGGGAGCTCTCTGTGTTTTTATAATATCATAAACATTGGGAGAGCTGTGTGATCAGTAAACGAGCGGTGTGAACATGCTGCTTTTAACGGCATTTAACTGAAGGCAAAAAAGCTTCTTCAAGACACAGCTGGAGAGAAGTGCAGTGTTGAAAGCTTAAGCAGATGGGACTTAAGGCATTCATGAAATATAGCTGGGAGCGGTTCTGGGAGTTTCTGAGCACCCTGGTCTGCCACCGAAGCCGATAAGCAGTGAGAGGTCTTGGGGCTTTCCAGTAAAAGGATTTTATTGGAGTTCTGGTCTGGCTGTCCCAAGCATGAGGGTCAGGGTGAAAACCCCATTTGGTGAATCAAATGACTAGGGCTGTTGGTAACAGGAAAGCAAAGAATAGGTCTTTAAAAACTCTGGGTGGCTTGATTTCTTCATTGCACAAGCCATTAGGACCAATTGTGTGGACTCTAAATTGGAGCCAGTGATGCTCTGATGTGCAGTGGTAGATTATACGCAAAGCAGAAACCAGCGAATCGTTCCTGTACTTGGAGTGTCATAAATTTGGTCAGAGTCTGGACCACTGTCCAAATTGAGGCAAAACATTCTTGGCTCAGAGGGTCACCACCACATGTAGGCAGGCTGTCGAACATCCGCTGTAACAGTTTGCAAAAAGTCTCTTTTAATCCGTTGCTAAACTTCCCATCGCCGTTTCCCTGTCCCTGCTGGCTACAAAAGCCTTTCTGGGTAAACAGGCGCTTTCTTTCCAAAGCTGCAGCCTCTTCCTTTTGCTTATCCACTTATCCACTGGCTTAATGATTCATTCGGTCGTTTCGCAACTCGGGAGCCGTTGGTGAGGTCACAGCCGCTTGGTTGTGTCATCAAAGTGCATGACTTAAAAAGGAAGAGCCTGGCCAGGAAAAGAAACGCTTCTGTTTATCCACAAAGGTCTAGATAAGCAGCAGTTGTGGGGAATATAAAAGTCAGAGAAGGTTGGTGGTACCAAATGAGGCTGTGATCAAACATTAACGTTTTAAGAGTGGGCTGGAGCGTGGTTGGGTTTGCTCAGGCTGTTGCCGAGTTCTGTTCACAGAGAGCTATGTAAAGGAGGACAACAATCTACTGATGAAGGAGGGGAGGGAATGAAGGCAAGTGTCCTGCCTCTTTTTATTTTGTCTAAATAAAATATGATCCTTCAGCTGGTGAATCCCCCATTTGGGATCTGGTTAGACAAGCGCTTGGCTCTGATGCCTGTTGGACAAAGCGGGTGCTTCAGGAGGAGCTTTTGGTGAATATAAGCAAAGATTTGCTGTTCCTCATCAGGCCACTGCTCTCTCTTGCCCAGCACCTCTCTGCTAAACCAGTAACAAGCACTGGAACATGGGTGGCCCTGCTGTGGCAGAGCAAAGGTCCATCCAGACCAGCAGCATCTGAATGATGCTCAAATGCTCAGAAAACAGTGTGAGTGCAGAAAAAAAGCGTGTATAGCACTGACTGTAACATTTTCCTGGCTTCTCCCCAGTAAGGTGAAGATGCTTGGAGGAAGCAATGAGAAGGCAAGAAATAATACACTGTTATGGAATAACCTAATGAAGGAGAAGCACTGCCCACTCTTGGCAATTAGTGACTGGCTGCTGTGATGAAGTTTCTTTATTTGTGTAATCCTCTCTGGGGTAACCGTAGGGAGGCTTCTATTAAGGCTGACGTTTGGGCTTGTGATTTAATCTGATTCTTTGGCTTTAGCGATTACACACACTGCAGTTTGTGTTGTGGAATAACTCTGTGTACATAGAGAAATCCTGACGCTGCTTCCCCATCTGAGTCAGGGTTGAGCCAACGGTGAGGAGATGCTCTGGGCTGCCAGGGAGGACCAAAGCGGAGGCCCTGACCTCTTGTGGTCACTGAGGAACTGGGAGCGCTTTTGGCACTGGCACATCATTTAGTCCGAGGGACTTTGTGCTGCTATGTGAATTAAACATCCTAAAACTTCAGGAAGGGAAAAAGTACATCATCCATGAAATCAGCAGCCGGACAACTGTCTATGCCCCTGTGTGTGGAAATGGTACTTTCTGGTTGTCAAGCTTTGCTCGTACCTCTTCTGGACTATGGTTCTTTATTAAAGCTGTTGTATTTGGCAAGCCTTTAATGTTTTGCATGAACGTGAATGTCTGTGTATGTTTGAAAAGGCAAAGAAAGATGCTTATAATGTCGTTGCTGTGATTAACAAGAGCGGCTGTCAAAAGACACGAGAAGAACTATATTCAGTGGTTATGTTTCAGCTAACAGCTTCCAAAAAAAGGCACCACTTAAACCCAGGATTTTTCTTTTCTTCTTTCAGAGGTGCGTTCTCTGAAGTTGTTTTGGCTGAAGAGAGAGCAAGTGGGAAACTCTTTGCTGTCAAGTGCATTCCCAAGAAGGCACTGAAGGGAAAGGAAAGCAGCATAGAAAATGAAATTGCAGTCCTGAGAAAGTAAGTACCAGCCCTTCCTTTCTGCTTCTTCACTTTGATTAGACTCCTGCTTTTAAGGAATAGGAACAGTAATTGACAAATATGACTGACAGGTTGTTTAGCCCATCACAGGCAGACAAGATCACCTGAGTTTAAATGATGCTGAAAATGCTCTGGTTTTCGTAGAATCATAGAATGGTTTGGGTTGGAAGGGACCTTAAAGATCATCTAGTTCCAAACCCCCTGCCATGGGCAGAGACATCTCCCACTAGAGCAGGTTGCCCAAAGCCCCATCCAGCCTGGCCTTGAACACCTCTAGGGATGGGGCATCCACAACTTCTCTGGGCAACCTGTTCCAGTGTCTCACCACCCTCAGAGTAAAGAATTTCTTCCTAATATCTCATCTAAGTCTACCCGCTTTCAGTTTAAAACCATTACCCCTCATCCTATCACTACACTCCCTGATAAAGAGTCCCTTCTCATCTCTCTTGTAGGTCCACTTTACATACTGGAAGGCTTCTATATGGTCTCCCTGGAGCCTTCTCTTCTCCAGGCTGAACAACCCCAACTTTGTCAGCCTGTCTTCACAGCAGAGGTGCTCCAGCCCTCTGATCATCTTTGTGGCCTCCTCTGGACTTGCTCCAACAGGTCCATGTCCTTCTCATGTTGGGGGCTCTAGAGCTTGACACAGTACTCCAGGTGGGGTCTCACCAGAGCAGAGTAGAGGGCAGAAATGCCTCCCTCAACCTGCTGGTCATGCTTCTTTTGATGCAGCCCAGGATGCAGTTGGCTTTCTGGGCTGTGAGCGCACATTGACAGTGAATGTTGAGCTTCTCATCCACCAACACCCCCAAGTCCTTCTCTTCAGGGTTGCTCTCAATCCATTCTCCACCCAACCTGTGTTTATGCTTGGGATTGCCCTGACCCAGGTGAAGGACCTTGCACTTGGCCTTGTTGAACTTAATGGGGTTTGCGCAGGCCCATCTCTCAAGCCTGTCCAGGTCCCTCTGGATGGCATTCCTTCCCTCCAGTGTGTCAACCGCTCCACATGGCTTGGTGTCGTCGGCAAACTTGCTGAAGGTGCACTTGATCCCACTGTCTGTGGCACCAACAAAGATGTTAAACAACACTGGTCCCAACACTGACCCTTGAGGAGCTCTGCTCCACTTTCTTTTGTATTAATAGAGCCAGATGACTGCAAAGTGGAAAAGAAGTGGAGCTAGGCTGGAGTAAAGCCTATGATGCCCTAAAAAGACATTACGCCCTAATAATGTCAGCAGTTGGGTCACTGGCTTTGAGAAGACCGGGACCAGGGTTATTTTTTCCAAGTGCTTAAAACTGTATGCTAATTGCTTTAAAATTATGGCATGCTACTTGTTTATTATAGGAGATGGTGGTAACCTGTACCATGGAGAGGTAGCCCTGCCACTTCTGGAAGAGGCTTTCCAGGCTAACTTGTATTTTATCAGGGTTGTCCATAGTGTGTGTTTTTTCCTGACTGTGGCTGGAAGATATAGATAAGAAAAGGTTAACTCAGGACTGCTTTGAAGTCAGTGTAGTCATTAGGGGCTTGATCCTTACCTCTTCCTCATCTCATGAGGAATGATCTCACCTGACTTGAGATACTTAAATCTGAACCCATCACCCTTGACTTTCTTTCTAGGTAATGGAAAGAGATTGGTCTCTTTAGGATTGGTCCATGTGACTTGTTTTAAACTTCTAAAAGTTCCTTCTCTTCCCATTGAATTAAAGGTAATACAATTATATAGGAGTCTACATTGGACTGGGGTAATCTGATTCCTGCTGCACTGCTGTCCCTAGTGTGACGTCTTACCCCAGCTCTTGGTCATGTGGAAGCTGATATCAGGCTTATCATCTGGGCAGCATGTGACAAAACTGATCCTGAATCTTTAAAACTAACTAGATACTTCTGAACTAAATGCTCAGACAGCCTACGTCCAAGGAGCAGGTTCAAGGGCAAACTCAGCCATCTCAGTAAGCAGAGGGGTTCCTTTTGAGTGGAGGGACATAAATGGGGCTCTAAACATTTGTTGCAGTTGCCTTTCCATTGCTGGACCCATATCAGGTCAGTACAACATAAACCCGGTGATAAATGCAGCATGTTGGCTTGCAATATAGTGTTATTGAGAACCTGTCGTAAAGCTCAACCACTGCCATCTCCATAACCAGGCGATAATGGCCAATAACTGGCAGCTTGAAACAGCCCTTCTATATTATATGGGTCTGTCCCCCGATGCTCGTGTACAGGCACAAGAGCGGCGATAGTGGCATGCAGTAAGGATTGCCATGCATCAGCCTTGACCCTAGGCTAGCAGAGCAGAGAAATCATTAAGGCAGCACCCGGGCTGTGCTATTCCAGCTGCAAAGGCAGGAGAGTGAGTAAGCGGGTGGAAAATTCCTTAATTTCGTACAATTAGGTCTACTCCGTCTCTTGTCCTATGCACGTTAGAACCTTAAGAGAGATTTTTCCTTTTCTATCTCGTGATGTCTTCTACTTAGCTATTGCTAACCCAAACTTTGCATGTCATTGTATTTATTCTGAAAATAGACGTCTTTTCTAGCAGACACAGTATTGAATTTGTATGTGCCACCAAGGAAACGCTTAGAAAATAACAAACCGGTTCTGCCTACACTTGAGGAGAGGGGATACCAACCTGTTCCTCTGTTCAGTGAATTCTCTGCTTCAAAGGCTGTCAGTAAGAATAGATTTAAGAGAGGTGGAGTGGATCCTGAGCTTAGCTGTTGCTAAGCTCCAGAGGTATCTAAGTGGCCTTGCTTTTGTTTCTGGTAGCTTAATACTGAGCGGGGATGGCTAGTTTGTGTGTTGTCTAATTAGTGGGTAGGATGCCAGAGCCAGAGCTGCCCTGCATGGCTCTGAAGTGCTGGTGCCTTAACATGCCACGCACTGAACCACCGCTTCTGAAGGGGACATGCACAGAGGATGCCTGGCAGGAGGAGTTGATCCCTGTTCCCTGAGATGAATGTGTAGAGCCACAGGGGATGGATGCAAAGCAAATATAAATATACATGTGTGTTGATCCTGGTTTTGCGTTATGCCTTTGGGGCTGCTTAAACTCCAATGGAGTAAAAGTCCCAAAGGACAGCCTGCACAGCTGACATGCAGCTGAACTCCTTGTGATCCTTTAGAGAAGGATCTCTTGTCTGACACTGGACTTTCTCCTTCTATATTCAGTCATTAGATTTTTGTCTTTCTCCTGACGAGATACTTGCCTTTTGGCAGACATCTGCTGAGTGCTGTGAAATGCAATAGAGTTCCCCTGGTTGTATGTCAAACGGGGGTCTACTGGGGAATCCTGAATATATTCCCTGCAGCCTCTGCCAGCTCTCAGGGAGTTGCTCATGCCTCTATGTGTGGTGAGCAGGTTTTTAGGGACAGTCAGAGATTGTGCTGGCCATGTCTAGGACGGGTACAAACAAGTATCACAGGTACTTTTTACCCTCAGGAGGAGGTTTGTCCCCCTGCCAGTCCTGCCAAATCATCCAGATCTGGCAGAATCCATATGGTAAAGGGTTTGGATGATGTCGAGTGTTGAATTTGTATTTTAAATAACATTTTTAAAATTCAGGATTAAAAGTCTGTGCATGGAGTACCATAGGAAGCAGAACCTGGTGATGAAAGCATGAATCCAATGACCAAAACCCTTGAGTCCCCTCTCACTTCTGCTGCTGACTTTTCCCATGTGACCTTAAGTCTCTTCTGTCTCAATATTTATTGTCTGTGAAACAGCCTTTACTCAAAAGACTTTTGAATAAAAAGATTTACCTGCAGTTAGTTTTGGAGTCCTTTCTCGTGTCAGCAGACCCAGGAAAGTGGGTCCAAGAAGGGTCGTCTCTGGGCTAGGCTTTTGGTGTGAAACATGTGCAGCATCCCGTCAGTCCTTCTGTGTATCTCAACTAAAATGCTGTTGGAAGTATTAATCAAATGTTCTGTGCTGGGGAAGGTCAGCAGTCCCCATGTGAAGTACATGGAAGGTAGGAGATTTTATCTCTCTGTCTGCGGGCTTGGGCGCTCTTGCTGCCAAAACAAAATGACACATTTTAGAAGCGATGTTCTGCTAACAGAGGAGCGAGCTGCCAGCCAACTGATCTGCATGTTTGTGTGAGTGCCAGAGTGAATCATGCATACTCCATCATTTTATTTTTTCCAGCCATGGCCAACAAATCTGTTCTTAAAAAAGAAAAAAGGCGGAAGAGCCGTTAAGTCAATATTTACGCCTAGCAACCTTAACAGGGTTCTTCCAATATGGACTCTTTTGTGTGTCCCGTGGAAATCCATGGCAACATTCCCTGAAGACTCGGATGGGTGGGGACGGAGCGGGAAGGAGCTCGCTGTCGAGTGCAGTGCCGGGAGACACGAAGTCTGTAGTTAATCCGGGAGCCTGTGGCCGACAAAGCATGTGCCTAATTTTAGAGGGTTATTCATGGCAGTGGTTCCGGCGAGCGGGTTGAGCTCACCTTGCTGAACGCAGGCCTAAAGGGATGCTCCAGAGCAGGGTGGAAGTCACCCGTGTTTGGTACCACATCAGGAGGGGAGTTTTCTTAATGTCTTTGGATAATGCTGGCTGGTGCGCAAGGATTGCTTTTTCCTCTAATTGTGTGCTGGCTGCAGGGCAAAACATTACATCTCATCACAAAATCAGGTGAGAAGCTGGCCTGCATCATTTTTAGGCTTTAACATTTATTTATTTTGCAAAGGAAAACGTGCTATGGTTTGGAATCTGTTTGAGGAGAACTAGGTCTCTTAAGACAGGACCATCACAGCTCGATTAACTCACTGGCTGCGGGGACTGACAGCACGTGGTCACCTTCACGTGACACAAACTTTTCCTGACCTGAGATGTGGGGAGTTTCATAACCTGCTCTGAAAGCAACTGATTTCTTGTTTAGAGCAGAAAGGTAAATGCAATCCTTTCCATTGTTTGCTGTAGAATAGAGGAAAATTCTTCCACTTATGGTAATTGTGCAGGTGTGAACACGCTGAAAGATGAATCCTCTGTTAGACGGGTTCCTGAAGGCAGTGGGTGGTGCGAAGGGTTGGACTGCAGAGAAGTACCAGTTTGAGGCCCTAGTTAAATTTAAAAAAAAAGCAAACCGTGTAAGAGTCAGAGAAAAATATGCCTGATTTTTTTTTTTGCTTGGCTTCACCACTATGTATCACAAGAAACATTCTAGCTGCCTGGGTAATACCTGCACAATCATACAGATTCAGTGTTGAGTCAGAGCAAAGCAAGGGGAGGAACAATAAACTGTGTGTAGCCCTGCGCCCAGGTGTATTGATTACTTAATGGCAGTAATGTGCACATATAAGTGTCTTGTTAAGCAAATACTGTTTAGCTAGCAAATCATGCTCTGCTTTAGCTAGTTTCTGCTGAACAGGGATTTTAAAAATAATTTATAAACTATTTAGGTATCTCCTACTCTCACCCCCCTCCTCTTTACTCTCCTGGATCCTCTGGGAGAGGCACCATTAAATTCCTTATTACAAATCAGAGCCATGCCTAATTGCAGACTGAAGCCATTTTTCCCTGTTAAACAGCGTGATCGAACTGTTTCTAGCAGGTCAGCTAAAATTCTGCTGGTTCTTTCCATTCCAGTTTCCTTCGAAGACGAGGGGGGACTGAGCGTTCAGGCAGTGATTCATGCCCAGGCGGCTGCCTCGCTCCTTATATGCCTGCACCTACAGCCAGGAGCTGCTGCTATAATAAGGTGCAGGGAGAGAAGCAGGAGGGCATCCTCCTGCAAAGTCTGGGAGGTGAGGGCCGTACCCGTCTCAAAACTAAATGAAAAATAGCAATGGAAAGTTTTCCTTGAAGCAGGTGAAAGTGTGGGTGCTCCTGCTCTCCCATAGATCAGATAATGGTCGAAGGGGCTCCTTGCACCATCCCACGAGGTAGCACTGTTCCTGACATTGAAGAGGACACCCTTGAATAACAAAAGTGGAAATCAGCCTTCTCAAGATTTACGTGAGGACTAAAAGGGTAATTTCAAAAATGGTACCTTTTTGCTCCTTTTAGGTTGCCCATTGAGAAACTTCCCCTAAACCCTTTCTGTCCCAGATTCTTACCCCTGTAAGGGCTCCCCCCTCCTCCCCGTGGCTAACCCGTTAGCCTCTAGGAAGATGAATCCTAATTTAGTTTTGAAACCCATTAGTTACCTCTTATTAAACTCTTGTGTGCAATTTAACTGGAATCAAAGGCTACATTAATTCTGAATAAAATTGGACATGCAGAAGTTTAATGTGCCCTAACATAAATTTGGGCATTTAATTAATTCAGACGAACATTCCTGAGTGACTTTGTGGGACAGACCTATCTATTCACGCCATGGCTGTCTCTGGGTCAAAAAATACAGCCCTTGCAGGCCTGAATGGCCCCATACTCCAGTTTCCCAGTCAGGAGGTTCTGCTGGTGCCCACTAATTCTTTCCTATGGTAATTATTTTTCTGTGCGAGGTCAGGCAGTACAGATCTAGCCAAATTGAAGAGGAGACACTCTGATGCTGTGTTGATAAGTGCTGTCATAAAAATGATGGTAATTAGATTGTGTAGCTGTCTTACAAAAAGCTGTGGGATTGGGGTTTAAGGAGTTAATGACTAATTACCTCTTTACACCCCAGCAGTAAGAGCTCTTTTCTTGTCGAGAAATGAATGGGATGGTTAGGAAAATAAAAAAATAAAAAGAGCACTTGGCGTCTCTGTCTGTCAGGTACCATTATTTCTCTGAAGCTTTGCTTACCCTACAGACAAAACAGGCTTACTGCCTTTTTTTTTTCCTTTTTTTTTTTTTTTTTTCCCCTCTGTGAATAATGGTGAGAAGATAGGCTGCCTCAGCAAGAATTGAAGAGACAGCTGGTTGTTATATTAAGTAATCACTTTCAGAGAAAGCTTTTATGTAGATTTACTTGTTAAAACCTGGCTTGCTCATGCTGTTGCAGTTGTGCTGGGGTGGCAGAAGGCTGACTCTGCCCTCCCCGCATCGCCGTGCTCAAAGCTCTGCCAACTGCAAATCCAGGGCATCCCAAAAGCTGGATGGCCCGAGGATGGCTCGGGGTGCCCAGCCCTACGGCTACCGGTTAGGGGGGGTGATACCCAGTGATACCCATGAGTGATACCCATCAACATCAATGATGTTGATATCAGTGGTGGAAGAGTATAAGAACAGCTAATAATATAGTTGTTGGCATCTTGTACGGGTAGACCTGGGTGCCTGGTGCCCACCCTCAAAGCCACCCTTACTGCTGGGTACTTTTTCCAGCATCCCTGCTAGGGAGACAGGTTGGGGGTGGAGAGGAGCCAGGATGTACAAAACGCTGCAGGGTAGGGGGACGGTTGGGCATGCCTGGAGGCTGACATCAGCTTTAGACCATGAGCTCATCTCCTGAATCAAGGAGATGTAGGCTTGATGAATTGCCCTTCTCCGGTTTCAGGCAAAAGTGAATCTGACCCTATATATGTGGGTATGGCACGGGATAGCTCTGCCTTGGCACTAGGAGTTGACTTCTTGTTAAGCAGCTCATTTTGCTGCAAAGAATTCACACGAGGGGAAAAAAATGTGAAACCTGAAACAAAGCTGACACCATTTTTGATCACTGAGATGCTGGAAACTTTGCAGGGGAAGACTTTGCAGCCAGGACTGCCTGGATTGATTGTATTTCATGCTAGATTAGATGTAAGCAGATGTAGGGAAGCAGATCAAGGCATCTTAAAAATCCTAAAATACATTAAATGAGAGAGAAAAATCCCCTCTGAAATGGTAAACACAAACAAAATCCCTTGTATCTTCTCTGGTCTTACACAGTTTCATTTACATGCAGGGTGCTCCGTAACAGCTTTAGCGATGGTGCGTGGCATTTCTGTGTCTCAGCCTGCCCCGGCACTGTGCATACACACACGACTGTGTGCCTTCAAGTAGGTTATAGCGTGATAAGTCATTTCACTGTAATTGCTGGGTGACAATGCAGCTGTCCTCTCTTCTGGGTGGCGATGCTTTGCCAAATCGCCTTTGCGTAACTGTTCTTCTTCAAGGTCACCCCATACCCTGAGTCAACTCAAAAAAAGGCCTATTCCTGCTGGGAGAAGGGCGCAGGTCAGAGGGGGATGAAAGTACATCGTTGCTCAGAGCTCCGGCTTGAAAAATAATTCAGTGCTTTATGGAAGAAACAGCTGCTTTCTGCAATAGTTGCTCTAAGATTCTTTCAAATTAGCAGAATGGGTTTTTCAGCCTTAGCTGGAGTCTGCTTCTGTGCCAGATGTGTGTTTTATGTGGACCCCGTCCTGTGCTGCAATAACAAAGCTGGGGTCCTTTCAGGGCTCCTACCTGAAGAATGAGAATGTATACCCTATTTTCCAATACTTATTACTCAGGAAGATGGTTACAATTGTGTTTCGGTGGTATCTGACTATATGTACTGTTGTCTGTTAGCTACAAGGAAAGAATTGTTAAGATGCATAAAGACTCTTTAATAACAGTTTGGTAAATGACTCAGCTTTATATCTGGATGCGTAAGGTCTGTTTTTGTTACACCCATGTTTAAAGCTAAGAGTTAGCTAATTTGCAAGTACATGCCTTCGGTTTGGGATTATGGAGCTCACAGAAGCTACAGTGGGTTTGTCTTTGCATGGGAGGACACGCAGCCATGAGACCGTCCCACACCACGGTAGGTGTGGGGAGTTAAAAATTGCAAGAGCTCTGTTTGAAGCAGCGCTACAACACAGCGTTTAGAGGATGCGGGAGTTTGGGTGGTGCAGTAGCAGAAGGGAAAGCATTTTCATAAGTGTTTGCAGCCCAGATCTTCAAGGATGTGTTGGTGCCTAAAAGCTGCTGAAGATGTAGTTCTAGGTCGCTTCCTTAGGCAAAATACTTCCTCTTCTGTTTTTTCTCACAAGGTTCTTCATAGGTAATCTAGAATATCTTCTACAAAACTAAGGGTTTTTTTCCATGAAAGTAATTTCTTCATTTGGAAAAAGTATAAAAGACTGTTTAAAGGTCTCATGGCATTAGCAAAGTGAAGATGTCCTTGTCAAAATATAATCGACATATTGCATTTTGCCTGTCTTCTCTAGCTTAATCTTGAAATATTAACTGGAGGAATTCAGTATTTTGTATTAAGTTATTGCGATGTACTGTTGGGAGCCAGTTAGTTTCTAACCACAAAATCACCATATCTTGGTGACTGGCAAGTTATTTACATGCACAGTCCATGCACGTCAATGGAAATTCTTTTATCTTACTTTCATGCCGTTAAAATCCATGGCATTAACTCATAAAACGCTGGAGTATCTGAGCGGTGAATTAGAGTTATAATTTGTGAAGCACAGCATAAAGGAAAACAAGCGAATGCAAGGTAGGATTCGGCTGGCTGGCTGGCTGGAAGCATCCTCAAGGTACACAGCTGATCTGAGCTCAACTCTCTCTTGCTGTGGAAATCATCAAATATACATTTCTAAGTGGATCAGAATGTACAGGGAGGAAAAACAAGTATTCCAAAAATGTCAGTTCAAGAAGGTAAGCACAAATCGTAGCAGAAGTGACAGTTTTCGTGAGCACTCCTTGTCCAAAGCAGTTGTTTGCTTTTAGCTGCATGCTTTATGAATACAAGTTGCTGCATTTTTGGCTTCCATTATATGAAATTAGACCAGTAACGTTATTGGTGGGCCAGTTTCTGTGATGTGTGACCCCAGTGTGAATTTAAAACAATTCTGTTGGCAACTTCTACCTCCTGTTTTCATTTATAGAAGATGAATCACAATTGCATTTTGTGTCTCATTAAGGTCATAATTCTGGGTGTCTTGAACCACATTTTGGCAGAGGGGGGCTGGCTCCAACCACAAGAAAATGGGAAAATGTTTGCACTTCATCCCACTTTTAATTGCACCAGGTTAAACCTAACAGCAACCTCTGTGTTTGGAATATATCTGATATATCCTGAATTGACAGCTGCATAAATGAATTGGTATTTGACCAACTAAGTCTGCTGTTGTCATCTGTAATACCTATTGATTGACTCTTATAATGCTTACTCATACAACACTCCGTTTGTGCTCAGTAGGATTCTTGAAGAAAAAAACGTTTAAAAAAGTATCTGTAGGTATGGACTTTGTCTTTTAATAAAGAAAGAAATACAAGACATTCATTTAGTCTGTGGGCTGCTCTAGTGCTCAACTTGACCAAGGAAATGGTGCTCACAGTTTTTTTCCAAATTAAATGTTGATTTTAAAAAAAATTATTAGAAATTCTAACTTTTTAATTGTGCTTTATATTCAATATAGACATTGGCCTAATCAGAATAGATTGTTTTTATTCTGAATTAAGAGTGGCCATAGTAGGGATTTGTGCTTCTGCAACTGTAAGACTTCAGACCTATTAATCAAGCCAGTTTTGAAAGTAAAGCCTAATATTTTCCTTAATTCCATCCATGTTTCTGTGTCTCTGGCTATCAGAGACATCTGGCTATGTTGCCCAGTTCTTAAACCTCTAAAAGTGCAGAAATCTCTGGGTTAGTTTTAATACTGACAATTTGTATTAGTAAGTGGACTATGAAATAATTTCCCTAAGGATATGTGACAGCTAGCTTTTACTTTGCCAGATATTTTATCAAATTAAAATTATGGAGCATTACATTAAACAGAGATGTTATTGCCTCCTTTACTTCCCCATTACATTTTTTTTCCAGGAGACATAGGTGGGTTCAAGCTTTCTTAGAGACTACATGCTCTTTTTTGAAGAATAGCTTCATACTGAATAGCTCCATACTGAGTCAAAACCAACTGACATGCCTAGCAGTGAAGTGTGCCAGATATGCTTTTGCACACCAGCACTGACTCCTGAGATTAGTCCAAAATTTCTATATATAATCTGTTTGGTTCCCACCAAATAGAATAACCGCCTGCTTCAAATATCTTCATACCTTTGTGATATCTCCTGTCTTGACTGACGCAACAGGGATTAAACTGGGACCTTTTTGGACTTACACATATATATCTTTACAGCCTCAGCTAAGCAGCCGTTCCCGGCGGGCAGCTGGAATGGATTCAGACCTTGGTGAACCAGCCACTGAGTACAATAGTTAACTCATGCTGAAATACTTGTTTGAAAAATGCACATCAGAGAGGGTTGTTTTTCAGTTGTTTAAGACTTTTTTTTCCCCTCCACCAAAAGCAGAAGAGCCCACATGCAGCAGCAGTGTTTGGCATAATACATTTTTGTCAAGAAGCGTCTCTCCAGAGCAAAGCAATTTGGTCGCTCCCATGTCTCCTGTAAACTTGGTAATCAGAACAGAAAACAGCGGCCGTTCACAACTTTGCTCTTAAAAAAGGATAATAGGGGTTTTCTAACTGAAAACAAAGAGGAAAGCGCTTTTTCATTGTTTTTTAAATGCTCTCTTATGCGAGTCACAACAAATATGTGGATATGGCACGATCCACAAAGATGTAGCTTTTATTGGCATTTATACATAGAAATATCAGTTCTTCCCTTTCTGAAGATAAAATGTTACTGCAGTAGCCATGGCTGTTTGCTTTTATATTTCCTACAGGTTGGTTGGTGGGAGGGAAGTTGAAAACTTTGGTGAAGTTTGAAACTTTTCCTTCTGTGTTTTTTGGGTGCATGAGAAAATTGCCGTTGAGTGGAGCTGCTGCGAGTCCCGCAGTGTTTATGTCTTGAAGGCATCATCCTTGCCATTTATGGTGTATAAAACACGCATCCAAACCATGTGGCATCAGCATGGGTAAACGAGCGCTTGTCGTTAACAAATAGACATGGGTAATATGATCTAATGCTATTCTGGTCAATAGGAAAATTCAAACTCGTTGAACTTGGTTACGTGACTCTTCGAGGCTCCCTTGAGAATCTCAGCCCAAAGCAAAAGTGGAAAGAAAGCCTAAGCTGAGGTTGCCCATGAGAGTTGTGGGGCTTTGCCTTGTGCAGTCATGCAGCATGGACTCAGGGCTTTATACATAGCAGACAAGCTGCACCCAAAAGGCCACCTGTGTCAGAGGATGGGGAACGTGGTCTACATCTTTCAAAGTGGGGTTTTCTTCTCCTAGGTCTTGCTGCTGACATTATGCTGGTTTTCCTTCTAGAAATTGAAAGATCAGGCACGGAGTTCACCACCAAACTTCACCCCAAAAGGATGGGGTTGGCACGTAGAGACTTTCTCCCCTCTTGGCTCTGGTTTACGATTAGGGCCCTGAATTGCTGACTTCGTTTAAAATTCCTTCTTTCATTAGAAGCATATGTTTCTGATTTTCTTTTTTGTGATGACATAGTTTGCACTCTTACCCGAGAGCTGTTTTCTTAATAGGACCAACTATATTTGGAATCATTCTGAATTGCTCTTGAAATGGAAGATTGATGTCAGTATTTCTGGCAATTTTTCACTGTTTTTCTTTCCCCGTAGTTGAGTATTAAATAACTATTCAAGCTGGGAACACCTATACCACTTTATTTTGACATAGTTTGATTTGTTTTATTTTAGTGCTATATATGCTCCTAGGGTAGCTGATATAGGTAAACACATGTGCAGGACAATTTGAGGAGGATTTAGTAAATAACAGAAAGCATATGTCAATGAACATAGAGGATTGTGCTTTGCATCAGCTTACACACAGGAAAATACTATAAGCTTTAGAGACCTGTTCCATTGTTGACTCTGTCACGTCCATGTCTCAGGGAGACTTGGGTGACATTTTTAAAAGCGTCTGCACAGGAGAGGGATCTGGATCCCAATGAAATTTCCTATCCAGGGAATTAGGGGACACTAGGAGGCCTCGTAAGTTTTGGTACTGTCAGCTATAAAATTTCCTATGTCACAATTATGCTTACAACATCCATGTGGGAGATGACTGCCTTTAGCTCTTGGGGGCTGGTCATATGTAGTCCATCACTGCCCTTCTAGTCCTTCACTATCTTGGACTACAAACCAAGAAATGTTAGTCCTGTCTCCCAGGACCCAGTCACTGGGTCTGCCTTTGTTAGGACTTCAATCCTTCTTGACATCAGCCCCAGAGTTCTGCTTGCCTGAAGGCAGCAGGTTAGAAGTGCATTGCACAACATGGGGTTTACGCTCTCTTTAGTATAGATTGCATTTTTTAATCCAATTTAGATGTCAGGACAGTTTGGATTGTGGCATGCAAAAGGTAAACTGAAAAAATTATAGTAGCAAGTTCGGCTTAGTTAACATCACATACAAGTGCCTTGGCACGTGGCCATAGGCACCTCAGGAGCCTCCACATGTTGGGTCGTCTTCACCCAGTGGAGCAGTTTATCTCCAGTGGGCAAGGTGAAGAGAGTATCTTCAGCATGAGGGTGGCCAGCCTGCCCTCCATCGTGCCTCTCCTGTCCCTTTGAGAGACGTGTCTGGTGTGAGAGGGAGCACTTGACTCAATATGCTGCTGGTCTTGGTCTTGCTCCGTTTTGGAAACCTCTTTAAGACTCTGTTGTTAAAAAGCAATATAACTTTTTCAAGAAAAAAACAGGTCCCAAACTGCCCAAAAGTTCGTGCTCATTTTGGACCAGACTTTGGGTTTACGCAAGTTGTCTCTTTAAACTGTGTTTAATTCTGGAAAGAGAAACTAACTCACCTGGTCTAACCTTTTGCATCAAGGGGGCTGTGTTATTTCATCTCTTTATTCTACGTGGTGCCTGATAACTGGATTTGACTAATACACAGTGGTTAGAAAAGCAGCCAGGCTTTGTAGGAGTCTCCTGCTTATTCACTAGAACTGCAAAAGCATGCCCTATACTCCTTCCAAAAAATACTCTAATATTCCCATTTGTCTGGGAATCTGTCTGGGTTTACCTTCTATTTACTGACTTGTGTGTGTGTTTCTTGATGTATTAAAAAATTTTCTGCCCATATAGGTATTGTCTGGTTTTGGCAAGTTGAATTGAGTAGGGTTGTTCCTTATAGACACCCTTTGGCACTTGGAGAATATTCTGGTCACTCCGTGTGTGTACTCTCTAGCTAGAAGTGTTCTCATGGCACATAGTGATTTATGGGGAGAGTAGTGGGAGAAAAAAAAATGTATTTTCAGAGTGGGGTGATCCTGAAAAGAGTGCTTGATTTGGTAAAAGTCCTGATGAAAATCCAGATTTTATCTTTATTAATTAAGTAAGTTCCCCTGGGAGATACATTTAACTGAAAGGTAGGAAGAACTGACTTTAGGAGCACACTGAGGCTGTGGGGGCGAGACAGGGCAGGTACCCCTAGCCAAGGACACAAAATACCTGGAAACGGGGAGAAAGGAGGGGTTTTGGTGGGGGAATCAGCTTCCTGAGTGCTGTGGCCAATTCTTTTTTTTGTTTTTAGGAAAATGAAAGAGCATAAGCCCAGGAGCTTATTCTGGAAATGGCTTTAAAATAATGGCTTTCAGCCGTTTGAATAGGCAGGTACTTTAATTTTTTCCAGTAGCAAGGCCAGCTCCTGTGCAGCAATTTAATTTGAAACTCAGGGATGATGGCTTTGCTTTTTCAGTTATCCTTTACAGACCTTGTGAAGCCCACAGATTCCCAAGGGTCTGCACTCCCCAGGGTAGAAACCACCCCTCTGAAGCGTGGAGGAATGAAAAGAAACTTAAAAAAAACACAGGAGAAAGCAGAAGTTAACCCTGGCAGGTTAAAACTAATACAGAGGAGCCACCCTGGATGCCTCCAGTAGCTGTACAGTTGTGAAGGAGTTAGTATTGAATACAGTTTTCAGGAAATCCCTGTATATTAACTTCCCCCACCCCCTCAAGTAAGTACTTGAGCTCACAACATTTTTAATCAGGCTCACAGGAATCTCAGCCAGTCCTTGCCCCTTCCTGTCCTGTGGCCTCTCTACGAGGGAGAAGATGGTGTCAAGGGATGTTGGTGTCACTGAGAGAGCTGGTATCTGTGCTTTAGTTCCTGATCTTGGCCACTGTTTCCCTTCTCCAAAACTGAGGAACAAGCTCAGAAAATAGGGGTTTTCGGAGCCTATTGCAGCCTAACCTTTCATTTGAGGGTCCCAAAAGAGCATCTCTTCCCTGAACCACCTCTTGCAGCCACACATTTGTCAAGTGATGGCAGACCCCCACTGAAATAACATTTTTGAAGCGAAATCGCAATCATTGCTAGGTTATAAAAATATCAGTACTTGGCACTGTTATATGGAGCCAAAAGTATTGCTGGGAGAAAGCAGTTAATTAAAAACTGCTTTGCAGTGCTGCGCTTTTCCTTGTATTAAAAATAAAGTGGAGCATTGTGAGCAGTTGGTCTTGCTGTTTTGTAAACACTTTTCCCCACGCTTTCTCCTCTTTCTTTTAGATAATGTTAAGGAGTTACACTGCTGATCAAAGAGGCTGCATAGAGTCTGCTATGGTAGGAGCAGAAGCTTTTCCATAGCGCTGCCAATACGACTTATCTGTCCTATAGCACAGCAAAAATGCTCCTCGCTTGGGATCATCACACTTGTAGTAATCCACCCTTCCCTAGGAGGCATAACACACGCACATTACTCTAAATAGAAAATATATTTAAACATGACACATGGCCACATGGATGCTTTTATGATTGAGTAATCCGGGAGAAAGGGAGGATGGAGGAGGTACGGGAGCAAGACAAAAAGATTCAAGAAGAAAGTTTCACCAACTTGGATGCTGAAAGTGGTTCCCAAACAGTTAATTCCTGCTGCATTTTTTGTGCTCCTCACTTAGAATAGAAAAAAACCTGAAATGTTGTCAAATGCTCAGAATAAAAACGGTAGCTGTGAACCCCCTTGCAAACTTGCTGCTTGTTTGAATTTGCTTTTAGTATTTTTTAGATGGTGAAATTTTACAGGTAAGCTCTAAAAGCTATAAAAAGCCAAGTGAAATTATGTGCCAGATCATTCTTGCACTCGAGGAAGCAATTTCCAGATGTCATCCAAGGTGCATCCCTACAGTTGAGACTCAAGTCCACATGCTGGCCAAAGTCATGACTGGAAAATGATTTGAAAATGGGTGGACAAGGGCTCGAACCTCTTCAGTGTTTATTGCCTGAGTCAAAAAAAAAATCAAAAAGGCATCCATAAGCACTCGGGGCTGCCAAGGAATTGAGGGTTCAGGTGCTCATACCATGGGTTAACCCTGGTCCATTTTGCCCAATGTGCTGGATGTGGGCATGGCAATCTGCTGCTTGAACCAACACTTCCTGTTCCTCCATGTTCTGCAGTGAGATGCTCACCAGGATTCGTGTCTATCTGAGAAAGCTGGCTTTGTGTGCAAGTTGTCTCGTACAGAGCACAGTGTGCACCATGTATTACAAAATAGATTTGTCTGTAAACGATGCTGACCTTTACCATGGTGCGGTCTGCTTGAAAAGAACGCCCTGAGGAGACATACTCCACCGAGGAGACAACACTGTGATTTCTGTAATTTGCGTGTGGTATTTCTGACTTAGGAAAGGCTAAGGTCGCTCATCACCAGATACTTTAACACCTTCTTGTCCAGGCTCTGGCTGGTAATGCTGCCCTAAGCCAAATTATTTATGTAGGGATGGATGTGTAGAATGTAGTTGTCCTATGCCTATCCTATGTCCTATACTCCAGTATTTTTGCTGTTTCCTTTGGTTGGAGTTAATTGTGTTCTTCACACAACTGACTTGTCTGCTATGAGCAGAAAGGCCACATGCAAGCTGTCACTGATGTGACGTGCATTGTGGTATGGACCATATTACAAACCCGTTTCTGTGTGCGTTTCTTAGCCCCATAGGAATATCTTTAACCATCATCATTCATAGCTGTCTCTCACCATGGTATTTTGGCACTGTGTTTGCAGCACTGCAAACAATGAAGTACAAAAAAATCCTTCTCTGCCTGTGGAGAGGTGGAAATGTTTTCTTAAGGTCTGTGGGAAAAGAGTTCATGAAGAACCAGGTCTTTCAGCAGATTTGATGGTGGCAAGGACATGGGTATTGGTAGAAGTCATCATTTGGATTGTGGTGGTGCTTGAGGGCCATTCCTGGATTAAAATCCTTTAATAATAATCCTTCAATGGCATGAGTTTCAACAAGGGCAAGTGCCAGGTTCTGCACTTGGGCCACAACAACCCCAAGCAGCGCTACAGGCTTGGGGAAGTGTGGTTGGAAAGCTGCCTGGAAGAAAGAGACCTGGGGGTTCTAATTGACAAGCGGCTGAATATGAGCCGGCAGTGTGCCCAGGTGGCCAAGAAAGCCAACGGCATCCTGGCTTGTATTAGAAATAGCGTGACCAGCAGAAGTAGGGAGGTGATTGTGCCCCTGTACTCAGCACTGGTGAGGCCACACCTCGAGTATCGTGTCCAGTTTTGGGCACCTCAATCCAAGAGAGATATCGAGGTGCTGGAGCGAGTGCAGAGGAGGGCAACGAAGCTGGTGAAGGGCCTGGAAAACAAATCATATGAAGAGCGGTTGAAGGAGCTGGGGCTGTTTAGTATGAGGAAGAGGAGGCTGAGGGGAGACCTCATCACTCTCTACAACTACTTGAAAGGACACTGTAGAGAGGTTGGTGCTGGTCTCTTCGCGCAGGTAATTAATGACAGAATGAGAGGGAATGGCTTCAAGCTCCATCAGGATAGGTTTAGACTGAACATTAGGAAAGAATTTGTCACAGAAAGAGTGGTCGGGCATTGGAATAGGCTGCCCAGGGAGGTGGTGGAGTCACCATCCCTGGATGTGTTTAAGAGCCGTTTAGATGTGGTGTTGGGGGATATGATATAGGGAAGAACTTTGTAGTGTAGGGTAGATGGTTGGACTCGATGATCCCAAGGGTCTCTTCCAACCTGGATGATTCTATGATTCTATGATTCTAATAGTAATTTCTGTAGAAAAATAAAACATAACTTTCCCAGGACAGATACTGTGTCCCCTCCTGCTCTCCTTCAGGAAGCTCTTCCAGAGCATTGAGTCAGCCATTGAGATATCTTTTCTCCTGTCCCCTTGGATGTGTTAAACCTGTTGTGTCTGACAGCCATTGCTGAAATAACTTAGTCTAGTAGAAAGATGGATGCTCCTCAGGATAGCATAAGCTTAACTTAGCGTAAGAGTTTTTTAGATTAGTACCAAAACCTGTTGTTGGATGCCCTGCAGAGCAGGGGACCAGCACAGGCTGAAGTATTGTGGTGTGGTGCAGCACACGGATGTTTGATCGACCCATGGTGAGAATGAAACTAGGCAGCGCCCCCAGTTTCTTTGTGTACTCTTTGGTCGGAGTCAGGCAAGGCAGATATATGCTCACCTGGAGTCAAGGTGGTAATCAAGCCTTTTTGTTTCCTTTCTGGGAACTGGAAACGGTCCCACCTTGCTGAGGATATTGCAGTAGGATGCCTTCTCTCAAATGGTTCAGTGCTGATCCTTTTCTGAGATATTTCCCTCTTCTGGGGAATGTGTTAAGCACTAAATGATGCATGAGCCCCATTGAAGGGAAGTGCTACAGTCTGTGTGAGACTGTACACAGACTGTTTGTTTTTCACTGATGATTTTATTCTGGTAGCCAGGTGTGGTTCCAGGCTAACTTGACATGCTAAGCGGGCCCCGGAGCAAAGCAGTCATTTGCGTTCCTATAAACAAATACATCCTCTAATTACTCTTTTAAAGGTGATCTCACATAGAAAGAAGCAATAGCAAATAATTGTATAGGGTGGGACACACGTCAAACTGGCACTGGAGTGAAAAAAATGTCTTGAAGTTGTAATGACTTGTCTTTATACTTGGCATGCTGTTTTGCTTGCTCCAAATTTAGTAAGAACTTAGGTGTGATATTTCCTAGGAAAGATTGTTATCTTAGGGATCAGTGTCTGTCCAAATTGCAAAAAAGGTCTTTTTCTCATCAGTTTGTCTCTACTTTATGTTTTTTGCTTTTGTTATTTGCTTTTTGCCATGCATAATTTTCCAAGTGAGTGCTTGTAATGTCAGCCAGGGACTGAACAGGGCTCTCCTGAGGTAAAAACAGAAGATGCTGTAGCCTAAGTTAGAAGAGCCCATCTCCGCAGGAAGGGTTGTAATAGGCTCTTAACAACCACACATGGGGTACAGATGGGGATCCAGTACAGGCAGTCATCAAAGACTTGTTTCTTGAGGAATGCGCAATCAAGACAAGCCAAAATCTCTTAGTAATTAAGATTGCAGTCAACTTTCATTATAAAGCCCAACTTTTGATTCTCCCCCTGGTCACATCTTGCAAAATTTAATTGGCCTCAAAGATGACATATGTATTTTGAAATAGGCTGCTTTGATTTCTGCAGAGTGAAAAGGAAATTAATCCAATTCGGTTTTAGTGAACGACCACTAGACAAGTTGGCATTTGTTGAACACTTCTGTGTGTTCTTCTGAAGTTGCCGTCCCCTACCTTTACCGTGCCACCGGCAGCGATTCTGGGTGAGTTATGAGCCCTGGGCAACTTCATTCTCTGCTCTCCTCTGTGCAGGATAATAATGACAGCAGCTTCAATTTGAGCGTACATTTTTATTCCATGTGTTGACTAGCAGAATTAGAAGATCTCACGTACAGCAAGTTGGAGATGGTGGCTGTATAATTACTTTATGTTATTTATTAACTGTCTCAAGGAATTCGCCAAATGCTCTTTATGCTTTCATTTAAAAAAAAAATAAAAATCTGAAATTATTTAATCAAAAATCGGTGAAATTATTAAATTAAATTGCCCTCTAGTTATCTAGGTTGAGGTTGTTTTCCTTTTATTTGTACGAGTCTTTTCTGTCATTTCTGTTATGCATTTTATATATTATAAACCCCTCTTCCTCACACTTTGAGGAAAGCAACGTGCCTGGAAAAAGCAATGTGTTAGAAAACATGCCAACATTCAAGATCTTGGCAGACCATATTATTAACAGAGAGAGAATAAAGATTTCATCAGAAGTCCCTGTCATCTGATTGTTGCTCCACGTCTCAATGAAACACGTGTAATATTACCACTGACTGCAGCCACAACGTGTCATGGCAATGTCTCCGGGAATGGGGCACATGTACTAACACTTGAGATCCCAAGCCAGCCAGATACTCAGTAAAGAGCACAGGAATTCACCTGTGTGAAAGAACAGAGAAGGGGAAAAAAGATTTATTTTTTTTTTTTAGCTGTACTGCACTGTATGGCTCAGTACAGTTCACCACCAGAAACCTGTTTAAATTTCAGAAAACAAACACTTGTTTAAACAATTCCCTTCCGTTAGAATTCAGTCAGAGGCTTCTTCATTCAGACTCTTCCAAGATGGCTATTTATTCTTCACCCAAAAATATTTCAGTTTCATCAGAGTGAACTGTAGCATGCTTCAGCTAGCAATAACTTGAGTTTGCACAGTAGAATGTTGCAGCCTCCGTAATGGCAATAAACAGTGACTTTAACAAATGCACCTTCCCTTTTCTAAGTGGGTTTGCTTGTGATACAGCAAGAATTGTATGCAGACCGAGGGACGTAGCCGTTGTTTGTATGAACATCATGCACAGCTGAGTTTACATATTTGATACCATCCTGTCTGACTCCAAGGAGGTAAACGAAATTAAGCTCTCCGAAGGGAAGTAATTATACCATGAAACAATGGCAAAGATAAGGCACTGTGGGAGAAAATGTCCTTGAATAAACAGGGAGCAGAGGGAGCTCTAAGTGGAGAAATACAGATTTGCTTAGCTCTTAATAGATTGGCAAAGGTAAAACAATAACCAAAAGGGCTGCTACAGGTTTGATGATCCTGGCTTTGGAGAGAGAAGGGGCAGATTGGTTGGGGAGTGGTGTTGTCAAGAAGCCTCCATCAGGGAGAGGTGCTGAGAGGAGGAAGCTCAATAAGGTTGGTTAGATCCAGGCTTCAGCCTTTCCTCTTGCTTACCACAGACCTTTTGGGAAATGAACAGTGAGTCGGTTTAAAGAGATTGTTTCCTACAGTCAGTGGCCACCAAAAAAAGGCTGAGAAGTACCAAATGTAGAGGAACCATCTATGTGAAGGTGCCTGGAAAACAAAAAGTCTGCACATTAGAATAGTGGGGTAAGAGGGTTTGGCTGACAGCCTTCAGCCCAGGGAGAGGTGAAAGAAGTGCTTGGCAGAGTGCACGGTCTGTTGACATGAATTTATGTCTTCTAAAATTGAGCAAATACCCAGTCGTGAAATCTGCCTTTGTAGTGACTGAGACAACAGATTTTTTTTTATTATTTCGCCTGACCTTTAGTTAAGCAAATAATAAATGCTACCACCAGGAAATTCTGGCTCGCCTTCCTTTTAAATTATCTAATAGCGTAACTTGTTTGTTTGGAGAATCCGGCTCTAAATCTCTTCCTAGTTACATTACTTTTACATTTGTTTAATTTTTTTTTATTTTTTTTTTACTTCAACAAGGTTGTTTCTGAATTAAAATCTAACTGGATGTAATCAGCTATTAGCATGAGCAGCTTGCAAACAGTGCCAGTGGGATGCTGAAGGCTTTTTATGTGGATCAGCCAGAGCATCTGGAAACTCACCGACTGTGAGAAACAAAGGTGTATTTTCTGTACGAATGCCTGAAAGTAGCTTTTGTACCATCTTACCAGGTTTACATAAGCCATGGATCCCTAAAGAGATGGGTATTGCTTGGTTTTCCGTTGGATAAAAGATGGCATTGCGGTTGGCTTTATGCACAGGAGGGATCCTCTTTGTCAAACAGCCTATTTAATCACACTGAATCCTTAGAAGTTGTTTTAAGTTCAAAATATGTCTTAGCCTTAAAAAATGAATTGATATTGCAAAATGTGTAATGCTCCTAATTTCAAGGGCAGTCACCTGGAAGTAGTGGGTCTCTGTGTTAAAAATCCATGAATATTTGACTAAAAAAAAGTCAGGCTGTAGGTGAGATTTCTCGAGATAGCTGGGAGTGGACGGTCGTGCTGAGGGACAGGGAGGCAGGCACTTCTGCATCAACTCTGGACCGTGATTTGAAGCTCAGTAAAGAAAATGGCCAGATTTCAGCTGTTGGCCCCGCTCCCTGCTATGGATGGACGCTTCATCCCCAGCACCACTCAGCCTGTTTATAAAACGATGAAAAGTAAATCCTGTTTGAAATGGAGGATTAATGTAGTCAAGGGGCTGCAGTGAGCAGAGAGGGTGTACACACATCTGTCCTCTTGTTTTATAGTGCAAACCATCCCCACAGTGTCCGAGTAATGCATCAGCTCAATTAGAATTTGCCAGGTCTCTGACAAACTTAATGGAGGTGTTAATCACCTTGCTTTTGGGGTTATAAAACACAGTTCATACACAAACCTGCTTGGTGTTTTGTAGCTAATTTTAGATTTTTGTGTTTGAAAGTTCTTTTTAATATTTTTTGTGGGTGACCTGGGTGAGCAAGAAAACAAGGACACATTTTAGTCTTGGAAGAGGTTGGCAGTGTTGGCCAGAGAGTCATGTTGTAGCTTTTTCTGACCACCTTTAGAAATGCTTTTCATAGTTAATGTCCTCAGCAGACGGTACACGGGTGAACTCTGGGACTAGGAAGCATCTTATGCTGGTGGATTCATTCTGGGAGGCAGCTGACAGTTATTTTCAGGCAGCAAACTCCTTCCTTGGGGTTTCTGCAAGGGAGGGGATGTTTTCAAAAGGAGCAGTGCTTGTATTCTGCTGAGTCAGCATATCCTCAGGCTGCTCTGCTTAGGCCCTGTTCCCAGCTGGCACGTCCCTCTCAATGGGTGCTGAGAGAGGTCTCAGTTCATTTCCAGGCCTGCAGTTCCCTCCCTTGGTGAACTTTTCCACTTTCAAGGGCCATTTCTACTTTAATCAACTGAAGGTTGAGTTCCTTTGGACCATTAGACATCTGTGTTCTTCCTCCCAAGAGGACTGTTATTCTGGCAAAAAAGAGATGGAAGTTGTTTATCTGCAGAGCTCTTTGGCCAAGTCCCACCTTCAGACTGTAGCATTGTTATTTGGAAGGAAAAGGAAACCCTGAGAGCCAGAGTAGGATGCAGATTGCCTTAATGTGGTCCAAGGCCTGCGGAAATGATCCGCGGAGAGAGCTGGGAGCCTGAGAGCAGCACTCCAGAAAGTCAAAATGTTGGATAGAGATTTGACTAGAAGTAGGCAAAGGCAGTGCCTGAGCTCCTGTCCCTCTCTAGAACTTGGACATCCACCTCCAGGTAGTACATCCTGCCTCTGTTCATCCTGGAAGCAGACCCTACAACCCTTTCTGGAGGTGGGTACCCAGCAGAGAGGGGCTTACAGCTTGTGGTTGTGTGCTCCCTTTCTGGTGGGGGCGTGTGACCAGGTGATGAGACACCTGGCAGCTCACAAGTCCTATCTCCTGGGTGGCTTTACCACCTGCCATGAGGCTAATGAACCTCCTGGGTTTAGGTGTTTTCACCCTTTCCTAATGAAAGTGGCACTGGGAGTGCAGGATTCAAGGGTCAGAAGGAGACCACACCATAGTGTGATCACCAGTTGGGACTTTGAGCAGAGAGATATTTGTTCTGCTCTGCTCCATGGCTATGTCCTCCACCTTATAGACATTGGATTAACAGCAGAAAGATTCCTGATAGCTAATAGCATTCAAATGTGGTACAAAAAGAGTTCATGCCACAGAGGAACATGTGGTATGAGAGACAGATGCAGGCAGATGAGAGAGCACAAGGAATCAGGAACATCATTAGAATCATAGAACCATAGAATGGTTAGAGTTGGAAGGGACCTTAAAGATCATCGAGTTCTAACCCCCCTGCCATGGGCAGGGACACCTCCCACTAGAGCAGGTTGCTCAAAGCCCCATCCAGCCTGGCCTTGAACGCTTCCAGGGATGGGGCAGCCACAGCTTCTCTGGGCAACCTGTTCCATAGCATGGTTTGGGTTGGAAGGGACCTTTATGATCATCTACTCCAACCCCTCTGCCATGGGTAGGGACACACGGGTTTTTAGGAGCCAGGAAGAGTTGTGAGGAGGGCTGAGATGATGGTCACCGTGAAGATAAGGAGCAGCTCCAGAATGTGTGGGCATCCAGTGAGTGTAACGGGCAGTTGAAAATCTGGTTCTCTTCTTGACGGGCATCACCACCTTGTTTGAGGTGAGAACTGAGTGTTCAGTGAGGTAGGTAGGATGGAGACAGGCTAAGAAGGTCCTTAAAGATGGAGATAAATGACAGCAAAAATGGATAGTGCATAGAAGTGCACAGTCAAAAACATGGACTAGGAAATGTGCTTTGCTAGAGTGTGGGTGAATGAAAAAGGCCAGAGAGGAGGAGATTGCAGTAACCGAAGTGCGCACGTTTGAGGCTCTTCCCTTTCTCCAATTCCTGACTGCTCCCCTGAGCCGGGTCTCGCAGACAGCACAAATGGAAGCACAAGCCTTTGGGAACTGTATGTGACCCACTGTCATGGCATGGCATGAACGACATGTGCTGTGCCAGCAGCACAAATAGCAGCTGTAGAGATGACTTGTATATGCGAGAGCCTGCCACAGAGAAGAAAAGAGCTTTGCACCTTCAGGTGGGCTTCTGACAAAGAGTAAATGGATGGGGAGGAGGCATCTGAAACCAGAGGAGGAAATAAGATGTAAAAACAAAACCGAAAATGCGAACAGACCAGGAGGCACTGAGTAACAATTAGACTAATGTGAGGTTAATTTTAAGTGTTTTAACCATTCATGCTGAGTGATTAAGTGCTGTGAGGTTTGACGACTGATTATCTACTCAGAAGTGTATTTGTGCCTGTCAAAAGCAAAATGACATGTAGAAACAGAGCCTCACCTTCCCCACCTCTCTCTGCTATGGAGTTTGTAAATCATAATTCAACAGTCTGTATTAATCAGAATGATAACAGTGAATTGTGTCTGAATTAAGCACATGCATGATTGATGCAATATTAATTGCTCGGCAGATTTTGTACATGGGATTATTACTATGAGGCTTTACTGGCATTATAGACCTGGTTTCAAGTTGCTGAAACCTGTCTACCCCTTGGAGACTGTTTCTGCCTTGCCTATGTGCATTATTATCAGAACCGGCTCAGAGGTACCACACCAGCATGGTGTGGACCAGCTCAAGTGTGAATAAGGACACAAGGTTTGGTTATCCTATCATCTAACAAGTGTGTGTCCTTGGAGTAAGAACTGTCATTCTTCTCCCCATTCCAACTGACTGATTCCTGTCAGTTCTCTCTTTCAGAAAGATAAATAAGGTGACAGAGACACACTCCTTGGTGTCTGGTATCTGTGGAGGTTTCTGGCTGGTTTCTTGACTACCGATCGTGCCTCTCAATGTGACTGTTAGTTGGCGTGAAGTCACACATCGAAGTCCAAATGTGGATTCATGATATTTTTTTTTTCCTAAATATTTCCAAAGTATTTTTCATAACGTTTGCTGGTAGCTTTGCCAGCCTGAAGCCTGAGCGTGTTTCCATGCTAACTCCAGCTCCCTTTGAAATGCTCATAACTTCTTAAACAAATGCCATTGGCGTTGCAAGCTTTCATTTTTGGTCCTAGCTCAAAGGTGGATTTTTTTTAAAGTGTGAGAACAGTGTTTCCATTCACACTTTAGAGCTATGTGAGTGGGGAGAAATGTACTTTTTTTTCCATATGCTTGGTTTGAAGGTCATGATTTCATAATGAAAAATGGTTGAAGTTAGGAGGTTAATGGAAACTCAGAGCTGAAGCATTAACTCAGCAGGTAGCTTCCTCTCTCTTACAGTCCCATTGAGAACACACAAATGTCCTCCTGACTGGAGGAAATAATTATTTGTATCGAATATGTGGTTATTTTAAAATCCCACCAGAACACAGAGTGACATGGTAATGCAGTAATATACAAGTTGAAGTATAATTAGGCAGATATGGCAATAAAACAGGGCAAAAAGACTAGGGTAG
The DNA here is from genome assembly GCF_964106895.1 of Numenius arquata. Taxonomy (NCBI): domain Eukaryota; kingdom Metazoa; phylum Chordata; class Aves; order Charadriiformes; family Scolopacidae; genus Numenius; species Numenius arquata. The sequence goes on along the minus strand of NC_133577.1, from coordinate 125,291,598 downwards.
AATGCCTGTCAGGATGCAACTCCAATGCAAGTCAGAGTTAAACTTGAAGTGGCATTGCACAGGAGAGAGTGAAACGTGAGAGGACACATAATTGATATGGACCTGTGCAATTCTAGGTTTTAAGCTTAAGCACAAGTTAGGAATTGTATAGGAACATCTGTGCCTGTATTTGTGTTGCATTTGGAATTGAGATGTTCTGTAAGTTTTCTTCCAAATCCAGCTCTTGAGAGATCACCAGATCGCAGATGATAAGCCCCGTGAGAATGTGTACATTCATCTAGAAGTGAACTTCTAACCCCAAGTTTGTGATGGTAATCACATCACCGATTACTTTCCCAGCAGTTTTTACTTATTGCGCTCAGCATCTGTGAAGCGCTAATATACTTGCAATTTGTGACAAGACAATGAATTTACTGAAGCCATGTAAAGCCGAGGTAATGATAAAAAAAGAGGTAGGTCTGATGACTGTTTCATGAAGTGTCGTAAACGAATACATTGTCCCAATTAAGAATACAATAGGCAGGAGTGAATACTATAAAATCACACTCCTTGCTTTGTAGTTCCTTTTTTCTTGTGGGAGATGTCAAATGTTGAGTAGCCTCAAAGGCTGAGCTGGAAAACACCTTCTTCCCAAGCACATGCTCCACCCAGCTCAAAATTGATGCACCCGTTGTGAAACAAGATTTGTTGTATTAGGGGTCCTCCAGCATTATCTTGGCAAGCTCTATTGGCAGATGCTCTTTAAAAAGGATAGAGTTTAAATGTGTTAATTCAGTGTTATTTGTGGTGAGCAACACAGCTTTTAGCACAGCAGAGGAGAGGGCGATGTTACCAAAATGCCCTGTGTCCGTCAGCTCAAAGGCTGCATTTAGTACCATTTATTTTAGACTTCATCTAATAGCTACCTTTCATTCTAAATACCTTGAATTAATTAGATGTATTGCTTAGGAAAAAATGAGTCACTGTGTGTGACTTGTATGTGTGACTTGGCTGCATAAAATATTAGAAATCTATAGCACTGTAGTTTGTAAGTCAGTTGGTTAGAAAATGTTCTCTTGAATACCATGAAACAACCCATTTTTTCATACTGAATTCTTCTTAGTTCAGTCAACAAAACCAAGAAATTGAGAAAGATAGATCTGCTATCATTGTCATTTGAAATATATTTATAAGCTCTTATTTTCAAACTATTTTCATTCCCCTTTCTGCTTCATCGTGACATGCAGAAAGTCAATGGGCAGTGGTAAAACCTAGAATAATGGAAAAATAACCAACATGTCATTGCTATATTGCTCTTTAACCCTGCTGTTCTGTTCCTAAAGTTAGACATGCATTTACTTTACACGAAGGTTTTGTTGTCTTTTAACATTAATCACTGCTTATGACATTAATATTCTGCCTGTTACTTTCTGAAGTATTGGTATTGTTAACCTCCAGGCTCTGGAGCGGGACAGTGCTGCAGTGACATACTTAAAAAAATTCCATCTGCAGTGCATATTATGGGTTTAAAACTATGGAAAGATTCCAGGCTTCCAACTCTTTAGTGCCTAAATCACCTTTAGAAATCATCCAGAGATATATTTTTAAGATATTTAGCTATCTGAAGATACCCTGGAGGAGGTTTGAAAGTGCTTTGATGCTTAGTTACTGTAGGAAGTTACTTGCATCATAAAGTACCTAATAATCTTTAGAAGTCTGGTCCTTGACTACTCAGTGGGTGTTTTTAAAAATTTCACTTCTATGCCATGGGAAAAAAGGGAACTGCAATTTAAAGTACTCTTTACTGGGCAGGTGACTGCAAGTGTAGACCTGGCTTCTGGTTTAAACTTCTCTGTTACCTCCCCAAAGGCACCCTGGGGACATTTGTGAATCCAGGTTTCTCTCTCCTGAAAATAGAAATTTATACATAGGGTCCCTGTACACCACAGTAATACAAGTAACAAGAATAAATGAACTTCAACACTATTTAATTTTTAATTAGACCCCCTTTATCATATCCTTTGTAAAACTGGGGAGATTAACTTTCTCAGACCTATTCTCACCTGGTTAAAAACCAATTAGCTGTTCTACACAAGCCAAATGCGTCCTTATTAGCAAGGGTTTCTGCTAATTATATTGTTCTGGTTAAATGACTTTTTTGCCACTTGGTGTGTCAAGTTCAGGGCTACCTTGGATGCTACAGTGATGCTGCCAAGATTTGAATTCAGCCAAGTGAGACCCCCAGCGGTCTTGCCTGATTAAAGATTTCAAGATTTGGTCCAGCTGAATTATGCCACAATTAATTCTGCCCATTGCTGGGAGTTTTCCTTCTCTTCTGACCCTCTGCTTTTTTCCTGAAGACCACGTGCAAAGCAAGCCTAATAGCAGTGGAAGTAGAAGGCATATTTTTGTCTCCAGTGTCTGGGAAGGCTCAAAATAAAACAAGTTGGAACATTAGTAGCCTTCGCTTAAGTTTTAAAAGGGCAGGTTCAGTTACGGAGGGCTGGAGCCGTATTTTCCTCTCTCATTACCAGCTGTGCAGAGGAGTGACTCCAGGACATTCAGTAGTTGTATTGCTTTCACACAGGTGTCAGAAGAAGTGAATCTGCCTTTGAGTTTGGCTTTCTCTAGGCTGCAACTGAGGACAGTAACTCATAATGAACACAGATCATCCTCCGAGATCAATCCCCCACCATGCAGAGCTTTCCCACTTACTCTGCTATGGTATAGGGTGTATATGACTCACCCGAGGGCTATTGGCACTTCCCACAGGCAACTGGGGGAGCAGTCTTCTGTGTAGGAGTGTCCTAATACAGTGATGATGAAACGTGGAAACCTGCCTAGCCTCTTATTTATCCTTCTGTCTTTCTCAATAAATAAAATAAATTGGCTTCCCAGTAGCTTGATGGGAAGGCAGGTTTTTTCTGGCAGGTTGCTGCTCATGAGTTTGTCATGCGGCTCATCCCTGCAGACTGAGCGTTTGAGTCAGACCGCTGCCGAGATGCCAGCTAAGGATTGCCCAGGAGCCCCAAGAGAGCTGTGCTCCAGCATCCTGGTCTGTTGGCTTCACCACTCCCTGGGCATGTGGCCCTGGGGCCAGCCAGGTGGGCAGGGTGCAGGCAAGCACAGCTGATGCACAGTGGTCCTAATGACACAGATACATCAAGACTTGATCAACACCCAAAACCATGGGTGCTAGGAGAGGCAAAGTGATTATTATTATACCCCCTGCACCCGTGGGTTCTTCCACCACTTTTGGAGAGCATTTGGTGTTCGTTGCTGTAGGAGACAACTGCAACTGGGCAAATCTCAGAGTGTTGGCCTCTAGCACGGCACCGAGGAACTGTAATGGGCTTTAATTATTACACGCGTACTCAAGCTGACATGACCCAGTCAAGGCTTGTAATTTTCTAGGCTGCCCAGCTACAATACATGGTAGCCCGATCTGCAGAGCTGGGCATGCGAAGGACTCATCAAGTTCATCAGGGGGCAAAAAGTTTATACTCAGGATGTCATTTGTGCTTGATTGCCCATTTGCTTTTCTGCTTTTCTTGTGGAGTAAATGCAGTTTTAAGGCATAAACCTCTTTGGATATGACTGTAGAGCATAGCCCTGCTTTGTGCTGTGAGCCAGTGTTCTTTTGGTTACACCACTGTCCTCTGAGTATGTAAATGATCTCCACCTTTGTACTGTTACTTGTCCTTAGCATCAGCAGTATGGGTCCACCCCACCCATATGCACTAGATATTAGGGTAATCCAGTAGCTAAAGATCCTGTACAAGCCACAGCTGGGAGTCCCAGTTCTGTCACATCTCCTGGGTGATAGCTACATTTATTCCCCATATGGTGGGATGAAATATTTAATTTTGTTACATCTTTCAGTCCTACACTCATCCAAATTGCCAGTTATCCATGTTTTTGTGTAACTTACCTGTACAGTTCTGTGGGTGGTATAACATTCACCCTTCATTAGTATGTGTTCAAGCCAAAGAAGGAGATAATACTAGACAACAACATCCCTGTGTCTGTGTCAAATGGATATTTCACGGATGGCAGAGCTTTCTTTTCAGAAGTGTAGTATCTGTTGCCAGGTTTCAGATATAACTGAATGTATGTGTACATACTGCGCTCATCTCAGAACCAGGAGGCTAAGAAAAGGGCATCATACCAGTTATCCAGCTCTCCATTCACTGTAAACTAATAAGAGCCTCTCAATTTGTGAGACAAGGTAGAGGGACAGTTGTTCTGCCTGCAGCCAGATCACCCTTCCAAGAGTGACACTCTTCCTCTTTGAAGCGATGTGTGTCAAGGGTTTTGCGAATAGATCCTCCCTTTTTGTTCGTCTGTCGTTGCATGAAACCCCTTCAGAGCAACCCACCTCAGCTCAGGAGCTGCTCACCACCTTTAGTTGCACGTAGCTCCTCATGTGTCCCAGGCAAGGGAGTGGGAATCAGCTATAATTGCTGGCTGCACATGTAAATCCACACTCCTCCACACTGGAAAAACAGGGCTGCTGCCAACAACTAAAAGATGGTTCTCTGTTTTTGGCTGAGATAAATTCTTGCAGACACTACTTTTATCTTTTTCACCTTTAATGATTAATTCATCATTAATATTTGTTTTGATGTGTTTCAAATTAAACAGTCTGGAGGTTTTTGCTTAAGCTTTGCAAGCCTTTTTGAACGCTGCCAGTTGGGATCCACTGCTTGGAAACCATCATTCTGATGGCTTGGTCTGTTTCTCATGGAAATCAGGGAAACTCCTGAAATCAGGGATGACAATGACATGGGGATATTCCTGTTGCTCCAAGTAAGCTGCAGGTCCTACCGTAGGAATCCAAGGATTTCAGAAGGTTATTTGGTCTTCCTGCTGCAGCTGTTAGTTATTGTAATAGAAGACCCAGAACTTGAATTTCTTTTTCTTTAAAGGCTACTGAGCAGCCTTCACATGAAAACACTTGAGACAAGCGGACACAAGGTCGTCACCTAACACCAGGTGTGCAATCTAGGAATCCCTCATTTTTATTCTCAAAGTGCCTATATTCATTTTTGTTACATTTGTGTGGTTTTATAAAGTTCCACTGCTGCCTAGCGAAAACCCATGCATCTGTGCCGGAGATGTTCAGCCTTTGTCTGAGCTCTGTTGTGATCCGGATACGAGGCAGAACAGGGCATAACCTCAGCCTGTGTCCTGGGGAGGCAACAATCCCGTGGGATCACTCCTTGCATGCTTAATGGACCCAGCATCGTGCCCGGCACAACAGCTGGAATCAGCTATTGTTTCAGAAATGGTCAGGATGGTGCTTCCAGCATCTCTTTTGCACCATACCTGATGGCTAGAAAGTACCTCCAGGAGGAAAATACATGTGCTCTTGGTCTGAGGGGGTTCATACATCTCTCTCCCCTTCCCAGGAGGGAACCAAGCTATTTTTTAAGGTGAGCAAACAGCCTCCCCTTCTTCAAGTTGCACTAACGTGCAGGGCGGGAAGACATGCCTCCACACAGACTGCAAATGCCCCTGGCAGTGAAGGAGTCAAACCAGTCTCTGCTCACAGGATGTCATGATTTGTCCTCAGACCAGGACACAGGATCTGGAGAAATTAGAAATGAAGAGAAGGATTGCTCTGCTGGGGAGTATAACGCGAGGCAGGGCATGGATCAGAAGCTGCGGGGTGGATGTGGGCAGGTTTTGTCACAGCCAGTGAGTCTTACAGCTGCTTAGCTACACAGCTGAGGTTTCCAGCTGCGAAATGTCTCCAACTTGACATTATCACCGTGAAGTCTCATGACAATATTTTATGAACAGGGTACGTAAGGCTGGTATTTGTGATAGGAGGCATGCAGTGCTGGGGAAGAAAGGCCGTTGAAGTTGCTGGAAAGATTTCTGGGTCTTCACCTTTGAGTAACAGGAGATCACAGAGGTGATGGGTAGTATCTGAAAGATGAAATGGAGAGAGGTCAAGTTGTATAAGCATGAGACAAGGTCTTCTGCACTTCCCCATCCTTTCTCCCCTTTGCAGTGGGTTATACACTGTGTAAGTCCCAGAGGAAGCAGCTGCATTGATAACAGAATTACTCAGCACCCTGCTAGGACACCAGCTCAGGACAAATCCCATCCTGACTTATTTCTTAGCATATAGAAAATTACATGCCAAATTGAAGTTTTAAATCCTGAATCAACTAAACTGGTAAAAAAATATTAATTTGAAAATCATCACTGTCTTCTAAGGCTAATAGACGTGGGACTTTTCATGGGCATCTGTCTCTCTCCCATATTTTGGCTGTCCTTGCTTTTTTTGAATGCCTGCTCTGAGCCACTTGCCGCTTGCTACCAGTACTGGGGCTTTTTATCACAGTCTCCTCTTCAGTCACAGCTGAAGGAAGGTGTATGAAGTGATTCATCCTTCCATGTTTGCCTGTGTGTCCCATCTTCTGGGGCATCCAGGGTCTTTCTCTTATAGCCAGTTTCCCAAAGCAGACAGAACTGTATGATGATGTTTCCTACCTGCTCCAATTAACCTGAAAGAAGGACAGAGATCTTAAAGATACCAGTAAAGACATTAATTTCCTACATGTGTTGTAAACAGTCTGTGGTTTGGAGACCACACGTGACCCCAAAGTTCAACTCCTTGGCCTTCCAGCCGCGGAGATTTAGCTAATCTGGCCAGACAATCAACATAGGAGCCCTGAACCATCTGGCTTTGAGCTGGAATTAGCTCTCCCTTGCACAGTCATTAGATTGAGCAAGGCGAGATGGGCAACGTGGGTGGGAACAAAAGGTATTGTGGTGGCAGGACATCAGAGGAGGTCAAAAACACCGTCTGGCCGTGAGACATAGCACCATTTCTATTTTTCTTCTCATAAATACAAGGTCTTTTAGTGCAAGGGAATATTCAATACTGAATCCAGCAAACCTCCTCCAGCTCTTTGCAATAAGCGAATTAAGGATATGACTTCAAAAAAAACAGCAATCTAAATGCAGTAAGAGAGAAAAAGCAGATGTTTTGGCTTTGTAAGCTCTGTAGATCCACCTTTGCTAAGAACAACTGACATCTGCTTGGTTTTGTTCACATCTCTGCTCTGTGTCTAGTTGAGGTTTCACTAACTTTCACATTATTTGCATGTGTGTTTGTGAGTGAGAGAGAGGGAAACTGCTGATCTGAGGTGGTGGAGACCAAAGCCCTTTCTGTAGCCGCAGAAGCCGTTGCCACTGCAGTACCACATATTTGTCTGCTGCGGGGAGGAACACTGTGTCGGATATGAAGTAGTAGAAATGAATCTCAGTGCCATTAAACCTTGTGCCTTTCTTCTACAGCTGCCTCCAAAGATGTTCATTTCAGGGGAGGGTGGTTTACTTGGTGATATTTACTATTTACCATTTGCCTTTTACTTACCATGGGCTGCCAAACCCTCAGATGGTAGTAACCCAAGGGTACTATCCCCATGTTGGCATAAGCATTTTTGAATTTATGATCTTCCAACCTTGAACTTCACTTTTGTGTGCAAAAGAAAATAAAATCAAATCAACCAACCCCCTTTTTTTTTCCCTCTGCAAACTTTACTGCACGCAGCCCCAACCGGTGCAGTTCCTGTTTGCTTCTTGAGAGCTGCTTGGGGCCACCTCTCCTGGCTGCTTGGAGTCATGGCACGGTGCTGTCAGTGGACTATTTTCTGACTATGGCGTGGCGGTGTAAAAGGCATTCCCGTTGAGTGGCCTGAAATTATCAAAGAGAGAAAAGGTTTCAATCTGAGATATAAAATCCCACAAGATAGTTTGTGCCCTTTTTGAAGGCGAAAGGTCTGCTATAAAGTCACCTTTTACAAGATAGAAGATACCAGAGAGCTGATGGATGAGAAAGACCTGATAAATACCAACTGGGCAAAAAAAAAGGCTTGAACTGGAGCTTACATTTCTTCTTTTCACACTAGAAAGTCCATGTGGGAGGGAAACCTGGACGATGGGAGAAGTGTCATGCTGAACTCTGCCCATGCAAATATCAGTGAAGCTATACAGGCAATATCCATCTGTACAATACCTGTCCTGGAGGGTGTTTGGGGGCTATGGGGATAAGAAAGGGAGGGGGTAGAGTTAGAGATATGGTACCTCACATCATACATGGCCTGTTGATTTTCAAAGGTCCGAATTGTAAGAGGCCTTGCATCGAGATAAGGCACTGCAAGTCCCATGGGCAGCATCAGTATTTGAAGGTTTTTCCAGACCAGGATTGGTGGGCAGAGCTCTGCTGCAGTCAGCCAACCATTTCCAGGATAGCTATCAGTTTCCTTCCCTGTACCAACCCTTGCCATCTCACTTACCCTGTTCCCCTCTTAGCAGACTTGTCATGTTTTCCCTTGGGGAGCAGGCTGGTTTGTTCCCATGAGTTCTCACATCATTATGAGCCATACTGAAGATTTTTTGGTAGTTTTCTTTCATGTGGAAAGCAATCTGATACGATCACTGTGTGTGAATATGTGTGAGACTGTCCTAATATCTGTTGAAATTATTGACTCATTTTCACCGAATAAGACCACTGAGCAGAGGTGGTTTCTAGTGTTCTCCAGAGCAGAAGCTGTGATTTAAACGCTTCCCTTGGCCAACTAGTGCATTCATCAAGCCCAGTAACCCCCATGCTGCTGGCAAAACTCTCTATATGTGGAAATAATGGAACATTTATTCGCAAAGACATTTGGTTACTCAAAGCTACAAATTCTTACAGACTCAGACTTTGTTAGTTCTGGCTTTCACAAAATTATTTGTGCTTTCTTGTGGCATTTTACCCGTGACACGTGCTGTTCATGGAGGTCCAGCATTAAATGTCATGTCTTGCAAATGTAACACTGACTCAGAAAGAGTTGTTACGGAGGGAACCTGCCCTACTTAAATGGCTCTTGTGTTTGTCCAACGTTTTTGCACAGTATTCTTCTAACTGGTCCTAGTTTTCAGTGTTAAATATGACTGATGTTAATATAAGTGATTCAATCATAGTTTATAGCATGCTTTTGCAGCTAGGGTGTTTAACATGCTCTCCTGGCAGCTTGGCAGCCAAAGCAACAGCAAAATCTGGGTCCTCTGCTTTTAACCACGTGGAGTGCTACCCCTCTAATTAACGATCTAGGGCAATATGCAACCAGTTTTCTTTCAGCTCTTTGGCCTCTCGGGTAGTCAGGAGCCAGCAGAGATGTACAGGAAGCTCAGTCATTAACGGATTTAGTTTCCTCTGCTGTACATCAACTGCCATATTTTAATCCTTTGCTTCTTAAAAGCAATCTCCAGGCGAAGCCCATGGAATATATTGATTTTTTTTTTTTTTTTTTTTTTTTCCATATGTTCAAGTGAGTTTTTCCCATTTGGTCTAGTTTTCATCCTATGGGACTTGTGCTCTTCCGGTGGCAGTGAGTAGGATGTGGTGGCTCTGTTCTGGTCCATGGTGACAGTGGATTTTAGCATCACTGGAGTGCCACACCACATACTCATCACTACTCCAACGCTGCAGCACACCCAGTTTGGCGTGGTGGAAACTGTCATGCAGGGCCAAATGCCACTCCTGGTCATGTCAGGTCTTGTTTTGGGAAAGGGTTACAGCTCCTTCAGAGGCAAACTTTCTGTGTTTCAGCAGCACTGAATGCTCTAGCAGCCAGGTAAAAATGAGAATTCCCTTATCAATGCTCTTGTGCAACGACTCCACAGCAAGCAAAGGGGAGACCAGTCTGTGCTTGGGGCTCTGCAGCAGATCAAACGCTCTCCCGTCAGCCCTTGTTTGCACAGCTGCCAGGCTTGGAAAAGTCACCCAAAGTCATTGGTTACCCAGTTCAGTTTGTTCCTTTAAGTCTTGGCAGACAATTTGCTCCTATGTTAAAATATTGCTCAGGTGCAATGTTGCCTCCATTCATTTGTGTTGTTGACAGCTTTGTGTGTCAACGTGGCAGAATCATAGACCTTAAAGGCTGAATGGGAAACAATAATTTTGCATGGTTGCATCGAGCCTTTTGGCTTGTGTCTGCCTGCAGCATGGCATCCAAACCAGCACTGCCCTCAGAATGGTGAATCCATCCTTTCTCTTCATAGTTTCTTACCAGGATTAATCATTCTTCATGGGTTTTTTGTATACTTAAATTTCCCTGATTCTCATTTCTAGATTTATTTTTCTCTTTTTTTGTCCCCTGGATTGCAGCATCTCATGGACCTTGTAAGGTGAAGAGTCTTGAGTGATTTGGTTAAAGTATTAGCCTTTCTTTATTTGCATTTTTATTTCTAGAATTGCATTTTTATTTGTTGAATGGCCCCAGAATACTCCTGAAAATGAACAAAGCAGCAGTGGCCAGAGGTGGCACCTACCCTTTGTGTCACGGATGGGGGAATTTGTGGGGACACATCAGGGTGTGGGAGATGCAAACAGCACCTGGGGTTTGCCAGGAAGGTGGGAGAGCATCAGGGAGAACAACAAGTGTGAGGATGGGGAGGTTAAAAGAGTGGTAAGGGAGATTTCCTTAGTTGAGTGTTTCCTTGTTCGTAACAATTTATGTAATCTGATCTATTTTGCTTTAACTAAGCCCATGTTTTTGGGCTTTTCTTCTTTTTTTTTGGGAAACAATTCACAGGAACTGCTGTCACCCCAGTCCATATCCGTGTCCCCTCTGCTACAGCCATAATGTTGCACCATCAGGTACCACAATGCATGGACTTAATCCAGGGCAGGTTTTTCTATTGCAGCGTGGGAGCCACGTGTTGGGAAGGAGGAAGGCTGGAGAGAGAGGAAAGATGGAAGAAGGCGGCTGCAGAGAAGTGGGGTTAAGATCCTCTCACTGAGATGGGAAGGAGAAGGGACTGCAATAATACGGCTCACTGGTTAAGATAATAACCTGGGGTTGGGGGATCTGGTTTCTCAGCCCACTCTGCTCCCTCCTCTGATGTGATTACAGAAAAACTTCTGGCTTTTTTGTACACCGCTTCCACTTTAGTAAAATGAGAGCAGCACCTTATAAAAAAATAAATCCTGGCGGGTCTTGAGGAGATCAGATAGTCCAGTGAGTATTTCTGCTAAGCGAGATCACCGGTGGGGCAGCATGGAGGCATTGGGAGGCTTAGCAGAATGAATCCTCTAAACCTTTGAGATTCACTCGGTGCTTCTAGAGGGGGATAAAAGCGGAGTTAATTAAGCCATTCCCAAATCCCTCCTGATCCGTGACCATCAAGTAGCTGCCGCTGCACAGTGCTTTCCTCAGCTTTTGATGTACCCGAGCATCTGTGCAAGCCAGAAGTGTCTGTTTGGCTGGTACGTGCATGTCTGGCACCCCTAGTTTGCTCACCAAGGAGTGGGACAAACTTGTCCCAGTCCCCATTGACCTTTGTGGTACTGATAAAGTGCTGTGAGGATACATTCCCAGGGTGTTACTGTAATGTTCAGCCCTGAAGGGTTAATTATTGTGTATCAGGGTTGTAGGCGATGGCTGGACTGTGCTTCAAAGTGAAGAAAGGAGCGCAGGAATTGCTGCTGGCTGCAGTGACCTCTGCTGGGAAGCCCATAGCTTCTCTGGTCCAGCTTCAGCGACTCAACTGGCAGCTTGATCTAAACCGTAGCTTTCTCCCCAAGTGATTTCCATCGATTTTTTTTTTTTTAATTTTGCATTCCCTTTTCCTTTAAATAGCTTGTCATTCTAGAGTCCATCTGAGTAGAGAAATGCTGTGCGGGTCAAGCTGCTTGATTCACATGGGTGCCATGTGCGCTTCACTGGGAATATTAAGCACTGCGTAACTCCAGGATTAAGGCCCTGCAGGTCTTGAGGAGGCTGAGGCAAAGTGGAAGATAATGTCTCCTTCCTACCTCAACAAGCCCCTCGAGTGCAGCGGCCACCAGTGGTTGGGGGTGTCTTGTGTTCATGGGCATCACCTCCCAAAGTGACATCTCCTTCCAAGTACCCTCATCCCAATGGGGGTGGCTCCTTTTGTACTTCAGGGGTGATTCAGCTGCTTCTGCTGCCTTCTTCCAGATTGCCCTTTATATTCGCTCTCTCCCTGAATCCCTCACGTTCCACATCTGATTTCAGAGAGGTGCAGGTTGGACCCCACAGTGGTAGGACTAAGCTCTTTCTCCCCCACCCTTCACTTTAAAGCTGAGCAAGTTTATCCGCCTTCAGACAGTGCGGTGGCACGGTGCCCATTTGGTTTGCAAATCAGAAAGGGGAGAGGGTCTTGCAGCAACCCTCAGCGTGCGGCGTTGCGTGTCTGATGAGATCTTTTTCTGGCCTCCGCCTCCCTGCCTGATCGTCTTTGTGGGCAACCCACCCGTTAGCGGCGTGGGTGACAGTCAGGTGTGCTGGCAGCTGTCTCAGAGGGGGTTAGGTGGGTTTGGAGAACCTCTGAAGTTCTCGAAAATAGAAATGCAAAGCATTAATTACGTGCATGGTAAAAACCATACCTGCAGACTAAGTTGGAGGCTTTAAACAGATAACACTATGGCAGATTATTTGTATTAAAGCCGCCTTCTTGATCATGATGGTACGAGGAACACAAATGATCACATGAATGTGCCTGTGCACAAAGGAAAATGCATAAATACACATGATAATTTCCATTAAAATTGACTATTTGCTTGAAATGTCCTTTGGGATCCTAGTGTACCTTCAGCTAACAACTATCAAGGCAAAACTGCCCTTGGCCTAAATGCAACCCTTAAAGGACCAGGCACTAGACCTGCACATCAAAACAAAGGCTTCCAAACATGTGCTGTGTAAAGCCAAGTGGGTGGTGTATTAGTTTCCTGTTGTCAATATTAAGGACTTAATTTGTGATGCAGTCTACCTGGAAATTTTGCTAAAATATCATGGGATTTTCCAGATATTTATGTAGAGTGAGGAGCCTACTCAAGTATTTGTTTCTCTGACATCCTGTAGTGCGTTATATTTGAGATTACTTATTGTTGATGTTAAATTTCCTGTGCATGAAGGTCCTTATATGAATGCAGCTTTTGATGACTGATTATGGGCATAAATTCACATCAGTCATAACCTTTCCAGTGAATTCAGAGGAAATTGGATTAGTCTGTATTCTTACGGGAAAGATCCTGCCGGGCGCAGGGGATCTTCTGCTCTCAGCATCTTCATGCAGACGTTAGGGCACTTGAGACCATTGAGGATGATGACCTGAGACATGAGCCTCTTAATTAAGCTGCTTGAACCTTGAAATATGTAGAGAGTTTTGCATTTGCTGATGATGCACTTTTACTTTCTTTCTGAATGTGTCCATCTGCTGGTTAATGAGTGGTCTCTGCTTTCTCTTGCTCTTAAAATGAATGTCTGCAATTGGTGTAGTTAATATTCTGCCCCTGGAGTTGTACTGGTAGTCTCTTTAGGGTTTGCACAAGTTAAATGTACCCTTTGGAAATTATTTGTAAGCATTTGAGGAGCAAACCCAGAGAGGCATTGCTCTAGCAGTTAATTAGATGCATGCTCGTAGAGATGATTTTTCTCTTTAAAGCTAGCATTTTGACAAGAGGCGTAGTGGGAATGATCAGTGGGAATGGTGAAGGTGTAGAAAACCCAGGAATATGCTTGGAGCTGTTGCACAGAAAGCGTGCGGTGCTTAACAACGCCACATTGGTCCAGACCAGGTGTGGCATCGGAGCAGGGCGAATTTGGAAGGAGCATGGGGCTGTCGTACAGCAGCTGCCTACCTGTGCCAGCCTCCTTGCGGGGGCAAATCCCTGCCTTCCTCCTGCCTTCCACACTCTGCCTCCATCACCCCCTCACAGCCTGCTGTGCTGCTGTTCTGAGGTTTCAACCTCCAACCAACCATCTTCATGCCTCTGACTGTAAACCTCTAATGCCCCAGATACTTAACCCTTAAATATTTTGGCTTCAGAGAGGACTGAAGGAATTTTCTGTAATAACAGTCTTTTGGTGTGCAAAGCACTCCTGACTGTTTACTTTGATCGGTGTTATATTTTGTGATGTTGAATAAAGACTGACAAGTAGTGTCTAACTAAAAATAGCTATATGTTTTGCAGCCACATAAAAAAGTAAAAATCAGTATTTCATCTCATTTTATCTTGTGTTTTTTTCAGGATCAAGCATGAAAATATAGTTGCCCTGGAAGACATCTATGAGAGTCCGAACCATTTGTATCTGGTCATGCAATTGTAAGTACTGAACCCAATGAAGTTTCCGTGTCAAAATTGCCAACTCTTCTTGTTCTTGTTCAGCTTTTGTTCTTTAACCTAAAAGATGGGATACGTGGGAGGTATTTGTCTTGTGTACTGCCGTCTGCAAAATCCTCAGCAGGTGGTTAAAAATGAATCTCCAGGCGTGATGGGCTGGGCTGTTGTGAAATTGGGAACTAAGGTGTTTTGTGAATAGTCTCACTCAAATCAAACCAGAGTGAAGAGGAGACTTTTAGAGGATCAGAACTGGCTCTGTACATAAGGAGTTGTCATGATTTAGTTCTCTGTGACTCAACAGATACCTGGTCTATACTGAGCAGGATGCCACCATGTGCTTGGGTGCTGGATTTGCAAGAAAGCATCATCCTTGTCTCAGCAGCAGAGGTAGCTCATATCATTCTCAACATGTCTCTCTCACCAGAGCCCCTCTTCTCCCCCATTTTCTCCCTCTGAACCTGAGAAGATTAGGATCCCATCAGGTACATGATATACTATAGCTGACCTGGTCCTCCTGTCACATCCACCAGGCAGGGAGGAGGAAAGTGATGCTCATACTGCTTTCCACCCACCCACCCCCCTCCTTCTGAAATTAATTAAAAACCATTATTTGATGTTAAAATGTCTTCTTATCATCTCTAGTCTCTCTCTTTTTGAATGATGAGATCACTTCAAACAAGAGCAGAGCAGACAGGGCAGAGGGATAAAGCACAGCTACAATGAGCCAGATATGCTATAGGGAAGCCTGGAGCCTCTGATAGAGACAGCTCTGGGAAGCCCTGGGTGACTATGCCAGTCCCTTGTCTGTTGGTAACAGACATGGAGGTGTCATTAGAAGTTGTTCTGCTGGCAGTGTGGGAAGAATAATGCCCTGTACATTTTTAATCTGTTTTTTAGCCATACATTTCAGCCCAGAGTGCTGCAAAAGGACTTACATGGGAGCATCAGTGTTGTACAAATTCCAACAAACCAGCTAGGTTGTGGGAAGGACCAATTTCATGACCAGTTGAGTTACAAATCCTTATTTTTGTTTAATCACTTTAGAAAAAGATAAATCAATATTACTCCTACTTGTTATTAGCTTGTTTAATGTAGTGTAACCCTCACTTTTCTAAATTTCTTACATCCAGATCATTGGGTTATCTGAAAAGTAGGTCTGTAATCATAGGTGACACTGAGTATATAGTATAAATTTCTACTTGCTCATAATTCAGCACTTAGTAGGAAATTATCCTTTCTGCTGTAGATGTATTTGTAAACCCAGCCAACTAATTTTTCAAGGGCCAAGCATTTAGCTGTTCCAGTTGAACACAGCTTCGCTGATGCCCACTGGGGTGATATGCCTGGCTGAAGTTAGCAGCTGGGAACCCATCCACAGCATTTGGGGCAGTAGCTCTGAGCACTCCCCAGCCCCCCTGAAGAGCTGTGGCTTGTGTTACGAGGTAGACCAAGACATTCTGCATACAGATGCATTGAACTGGGTCTGCCTGGGAGCAGGATTGATGCTTTTTATTGTTCCTATTGAGGAAAAATCCTCAAAAACCACAGGGTCATTTTATTTGAATATGGGCACACGTTTGAGTGCAATCAAGGGACAGCACCATAACAAACTCCCACTCATGTAGAGAGCCCGTGTGACGAATCTTGTGTGCGTGTGTGCTCTTAATCTGCCTCAGCTGTAGGATACAACACGTTAGCTTAAGCTTAATTTTATTAAAGTCATTTGATGTCGTGCCAAGCCATTGCTGGTAGCCCTCCTTGCTGCTGCAAATCAGTCAAGGCTGTGTTGTCCTCTGCTCTGCACAGGCTATTTCCAGGGAATAACCTTTCTGAGCTTTCTTGGAAAAGGGTTGTGTTATCCCAAAGTGGAGAGGACAAGATGGCCAGGTACTCACCCTCAGCGCTGTGGACCTTGCATTGAGGATGGCGCAACCTCTGCTCTCTGCCTCTGAATTTTCATCAGTAGTTGGGATTGGGATCGATTGGCATCAATAGTTGGGTGGCAACTCCGCAAAGTCCAGAAGATTCCAAATCAATTCTGCACACCTCCTTTCCTGGTTTCCGTCTGGGAGAAGGCATGCACAGATAATCTCTTGTTTCCAGGGTAACACCAACTTGTTGATACAATAGCCATGAACCATTGCTCGGCGTGAGGTATCTGTTTACATCTCTGCCCTATTTATTGTTAGATTTCTTGTGGGTTTTTTAGCTTCTGATTTTTGAGTATTTCTCCTAAACAAGACAATAGTTGCCTACATTTAAAACTGGGGTTTGATATGAAGTAGAGGGAGTTCTGATCAAGCAGCTTTCAGGAAGCAGCATTTAGATTAAAAAAGGGGTGTGTGTGTGTAAAAGTAGGGCCACTTAAAGATGAATATCATGGGCACAACAAATCTCAAATCCATATGCCCTTCTCCCTGCCTCATTACTTGCTAAGTGGGCACTACCCAATGTTTCCCAAGGGAGATTTTATGTTGCATGGACAATATTTTCATTGCCATTCCTTACAATGTTGTGGAAAATCCACATTACAACCCCTGAGCATCTCATAGCACCTCTGTGGGAGAAGGCTTTTGGAGGTAGACCGAGCTTCCCTGCTTATGTTTGCCCTCTGGTACATCTACTTTTAGTTGAAAACCATGCTTGTTAGCAGGGCAACTTAAAGAATAAATATTGCACCTTGTTTATTCTGTCAAAGATATGGGCAAGCACAGATGGCAGAGTCTGTGCTGGAGTTGGTAGGAAGGGAGGTAAAGGGGCGGCTGTCCGTGTCTACTTGACGCTTAATTTAGTCCTACCAGTCCCTCTGGGAGCTCTTCCCAGAGTTATGTAGCTGTTGGTGAATCTGTCCTGTGTGTTTCTTGGCACGTTCATGGGGAAATCTGATCTTTGGCTTTGGTTTCACCACCTTGTTTTTACATGCGTTGTACACAAGCCATCCTAAAACTGTTCAAACTGTCACAATCCTCTTAGGGCAAGATAGACCAAAAGTCCAGCTTGGAGAACCTCAAATTTGACAGCTCTGAACTTCATGTGCTGTCTCAAAGCATTAACCCGTTCCTTAGAAATGACTGGGCCATTTTTTTCTTTATTTATTTTCCCAAAATTCAGGATATTCCAACCTAGTGACTCTTAGTTTGGCAAGGTCACAGACAACTCCAGGCTGACTTTTGCTCCAAGCAGTATTGCCCAGCTTTGGTATGAGGTGGAGTTACCGGTGCAGCTGCAAAGCAGAATACAGATGTAGGATGATTGATGCCTCTCTTATGATGATTCTGCTAAAATTTTGAAGGCACTAGAGAAAAGTACTGTAGAACATTTAGATTTTGTCATATTTCCATTAGGATGATGTGCTTTCAAACCAGGAAAACACCTGCTCCTTTCCAAACTTGGATTTCCTATAGTGCTGTTGAGACCTGCACAGGCAACAAAGACAAGCACTAAAATATTCTGAAAGTTTCATTCCTTCTGGATGCTGGGTGAGATTTCCTTTCCCCAGAGGATATTGTAGAGGACAGGGGGAAATAAAGTGCTTTCAGAAATAAAAGTTTTATTGAACTATGTCTCAATATGATAGTAGACTTTGTTAAGGAGAGGTTACAGGATTTTTAGTTCCCATTGGTGCCACTTGGGAAGAATTACCCTATGGTATCTTCTAAACTAACTGCCTTACTTCACCTTGTCAAGATAGGGAAATGTCCAGATAACCTGTCCTGGTTAGTATTGTCGGATACTAACATCTCATTGGCATAATCAGCCTCTTTAGATACTGATGATTCATTTTCTGCCTGCTGGAAAACCATGCGTAAAAATGGATTTACATAAACACATCTTTTCCTTCCAAGTGTCACAGGACCGTTGGCAAACGCTGTTTCTGAATCTGCTGCCTGGGCAGGTCAGAGCAGATTCCCAAAGCTCGGCTCTGACTTCATCCGTATTGTTCGCCTCCACCGAAGCATGAAGCAGTGAAGTTTGGTTCCCTGCAGATTTGTGTGCACCACGCATCAGTCACAGCCACAGAAGCCTCTCTGAAAGAATAAGGAGCCATGTTAAAGATCAATGGAGACATTAATTTCCATATTCTCCTTTATTCATCCATACTTGCTTAAAACATGTAGGAACTTCATATTTTTTGATATCTCTACTCTTCTGTCAAAGTTAGTTGAAGTTCACCCGATGGGTCAGGAGTTATCAAGGGCTGGCAAACTGGGATGGAGAACCATTGCCTCACTGCCTCCGGAAAACACACTAAAAATAGGTTTAAAAGGCACCTCCAAAACTTATGGAATTCATCTACCTGTCCCAGGGCAGGATATGCTGCCTGTACCGTCTGATCAGCATTAGCAGATGTTTTTCTAACCTCTTCTTAAAAGTCTGCTGTTGCATGGTCCCCAAGGAATCATCAGTGCTTAAGATCCTTATGGGTATGAAGCATTTCCTAATAACTAAGTCTTCCAGGCTACAATTTTAACCCACTATGCTGGAAGTCTTATTCCTCTAATTCCTCCTGAAGCTAACAAGAATGTTCAAATGGGGAAAGGTTACAGCAGGCCCTGGAAAGCATGTAGCTCGATAAGTCATGATCAAACTTCAACACCCACCTCTCAGTTTCTCTGCACTTTTTTTCGCAGTCAAGAATAGTGCCAAATCCAGAGGAATTCCTGTTAATTCCAGGATCTAGTTAAAGAGAGTGAAAACCTTAATGCCAGGCTGGTATAGCTCCCCACCTCTTTGGGGGGCTGTGCTCCTGAAGAGCGGGTCTGATCATCTCGGTAGAAGGGCTGCTTGACTTGGATCCCATTCAGCTGGTGCTTCTGATTCTCCACGGAACCGGAGTATTTCCCCTGCATGAGGTCTTTCGAAGCTTTGACATCTCTGCTGAGAACAAGCTTTTAGGGTGAGCAGCCCAGTTCAGCCCACCCCACAATGCTTCTCCCTACCTTTGAGAAAAGGTCAGCCCAAAACCGAGCCTGGAACCCCTGACTTTGTGTTTTTTCCAGCTTGGCATCTTAACTCTGCTGAATTATTCAGGTGATTTCCATCACAGAAAAGCCAAGATGACAGGAGCACCTTTGTGCCGGGTGCAAGTCATGCACCGAGGAGAGCCCTGCCCCGAAGTTTGGGCTCTGGGCTCAAGAAGCTCTACCCTGCTCAGAGTCCCCACCACACACAAGTGCCTTGTAGCCCCCTAATGGCTTGGGGGGGAGGCGGCCCCAACGGGCAGGTACCTACCCGCGGTAAAATCCGCAGAAGTTTTTATTATTACTGGAACTATGCTACTTGTGATTTTTGCCTTTCACCTGTACGTTTGGCAAATAAGTAAGCAAAGCACCAAGTCGTGATTAAGTGCTGAATTCCCTTTGTTTTTTGGAAAGCCCGACGCCTGAGTGCACTCCGAGAGCAGCCGAGCATGGACGGGGTGCGCAAGTGACATTTCAATGAAAATATTCAGCCTCCAAGAAAAACAACAGACAATAGAGGGAAGTGCCGTGTTTGCCAGGCTCCTTAAGGAGTCTAGCAAGGACGCACTGTGTTACAAAACAGCAATACGCACGCCAAGCGGCTATCACATCAGGATGCTAATTAAAGCAAAACATAGATCTGCCGCACCGCATTCCTTCGATGAGATTTATTCCCATACTTGTTTTTTTGTGCCTGTAAAACATTATGCAGAAGACAGAAGGAAATATCTGTGCATTCACAATGGGATTTATATGAATGATAAAAGCAAGACGCATTCTTTAGCAGCAGAAAATACTTATGTCCAAGCACCTGAGAGAAGCACCTTAACACCACCATTTTCTGTGGATGCTGTTATTGTCATTATACTAACAACAGTATTGGTAACAGGAGAAAAAACACCAGTAAGGAAGAGCACTGGACCTGCTGACTGCAGGCCGGGGGATGCAGTTTGGTTCATAGTACAGGATGGGAGATGAGCTGCACACCCATGGACTCTGCTCTCCTTTATTTCCAATACTCATGGCTCGGATGAGGGGTCTCAAAAGGGCCAGACCAAAGTAGTGCCTGGCATGCTTTGAAAATACACTGGGTCTATGTCAAAAGCCTTGGATCCCATGCTTCCAGCACCTCCTCGTGCTGCACAGGAATAAGATGTGTAGTAGACCTATGTGGCAGGTGGATCTCACGGGGTTTATTGGCGAGGACGCTTAATGGATAGGCCAGGGAAAGACCTGTTCCCAATTCCTGGTCAAGCAAATATACATGAATTTTATATTAATCAGTTATTGGATGAATTGTTCACTTGTTTGGAGTTTTTTTGGCGCAAATGCTACTTAAGAACTACAGGACCAGGAAAGCTGATGCATGCATATCTTGGCACGCCAGGAAGGAGCCTGCGAGGTGACAAGGGACCTTTTCTTGGACTTTGACTTAGCTGAGCAGAGATTTAGGGGCTCTAGTTAGGCAGGACTTAATTTCCTCACAGCTTATGGGGTGAAACATCAGCGATTTGGGCAAAGCAGCCTTCAGGAGTCTGCAGTGGAACAAGAAATGATGCTAACTATGCCCTGTAGTCGAAAAAAGCCTTTTGCTGCTTTTATGGACAAGAGTTTTTTGAACTGGGGGGAGGGTGCAATAGAAGGCATAGCTCTACAGGGATGGATCCAGCTGGTGGACATGGAAAACAAAGTGGGACAGCAGCAACAGGGTTGAGCATGTGCGACACGACTAGGAGCATCAGACCATGATCGTGGGAGAGCGCTCAGGAAAATGAATCCTGGACCTATCACAGCCTTCAACAGGGACATATTGCAGACGTGGGCCCAAACTACAGAGCTGGCATGTTAGATTTTGAAATCGCCCTTATTATTTGGCCATGTGCAATACAGGTTTTGGTTCCAGCCTGTTTCTAGTGCTTAATGCAGTCAGAGCATGGTTTATCAATATAGCTCAAAAAAAGATGTCTTAAAAAAACCTCATGCCTTATCAAAATCTTCGAAAGCATATTGACTGAACAACGCAGGCCACCCTGTTAAAAGGCTAAAGGAGTTAATCTCACTGTACTTCAGTACTTTCTCACTAGAGCTTTGCAAGCTGCTGACCACGTAATAAACTGACCCCTGGGAACTGGGTAGTAGCTGTTAATCCAAGCATCAATTTCACATCTTTTTCTTTGGGGAAAAAAGATTATTACATCAGTTGTGTCACGCTGGGGGGTGTTCAATATGAAGGAGTATCTCCCCTTTTGCAGTGGCTGAGAGGTTATGAGTAGGCTAGGAATGATTAATGTCGGGGTAGAGATCAGGGCAAGGGCAGATTTGTTGGTAACATATTAATAGACCATAGAGTGATCTCCAGGATGACTTTTAGACACCTGTAATTGTGTGAATTGTATACGATACTGAAAGTGTGGTATGTGCTCACTGGATAATCCTAGTTGCCCTTAGGACCTTAGTTTTCTTCTGCTTTTTTTTCTAGCCATGGTAGGACTTTCAGTAGCTCTTACTCCCCATGTCCCCTCCAAACACAGCACCTTCTCCTAGGAATGTCACTGAACAGCAGCCCTGTTACTTCCCTGTACTGTTTTCTCTGTAAAGGCTTCAGCCGTGCCTAGGAGCAGGTGTTTTAGAGCCCGTGGGCATCAGTCCAGCCTTCCTACTGCAGCACAGGGATGGTGAGAATCTTCATCTTGGGAAGTATAAAAGACGTTCTCGTGATGATTTCCAAAACCACTTATGGGCAGTCACTTCAACAGGTGTAGACAGTTGTCAACATCCTTGCTCCTAAGTTTGCACTCGTTGTTAGCTTAGCATGAAGTGTCTCATTATGGACAAGGGAATTATTATTATTATTATTAGCAAGGGAGCACTGAGGGTTGTGTTTGTAATCAAAGCATTATGCTACATGTGATGGAGAGTGATTTTTTTTTTCCCCTATAGCCTTGGAAATAAAGAGATAATGGAGAAACATTTCCACACTTTCATTGAACAGACAGCATTGTAATGTTGTTTACTTTTACAGAAATGTGAACAGTTCAGATGAAAATGGATTTTTTTCTTTAAGATATTGATTGTTGCAAAGCTGCTGTTGTCAATAAGGAAAACAAGAGGTTTGGCCAAAATTCCAAATAAACCTTGTTCTAATGTATTATTCTTTGAAGTTACAGAAAGCTTCAAAGGGCTTGTAAATCAGACAAGCATATCTGATTATTTTCCTATACTGGTGCGTACCGTAAACAAGCACTTTCTGAGGGTTTGATGTAATGTCTGGTCCCCACCAAGGGCCAGTACCAAATCCTTAGGGTGGGAGTACGTGCCTTCATTGGTTTTTTTACAGCAATAAATTTTGGCATCATCAATTTGAGTTTCCTCCTTCATCCCACCAGCAGTTCCCTCGCTGACTCCCCTGTTAGGGCTCCCTGTTGCAGCTGGGCACGGGGGTGTTACGTGCCCGTATTGTGTAGCTTGGTCCGGTGTAGGCAGTTCACGGGGCAGCAATATATATCTGCCAGTAATCCTGTATAATATCACTGCTTCCCTCAGTGCAGGAGTGAGGCCTTTCTCTCCAAACAGCAGGCAGGTGGCTATTCAGAGCTCTAGCAATTTTCTCCCCATTTTGTTGGCTTTTGGATAACCATCTCCTTCCTTTCATGCCTTGCCCAGAAGTTTCGTTGCTGCTTACTTGATGTTCATGTAGTCACTGAATGAGTCTTTTACATTTAGTTCTGCATCTCTCAGTACCTAGTAATTTACGCTGCGGTGCACTAAAATCAATTAAATAGCTGGTGTGTGCTTCAGGAGGAAGGGGCTTTGCAGCAAGGCGGATAATAAATGTTAAATCCATATATGCCACAGTATGAGAATTCATTACGATATGGTCGGATCCCTCTCAGGCACGACATGGAGGCATTCTGATTAAATGGTTACACTCATTTAAACAGAAAAGGACTTTAATAACAACCTGGAAAGCTTTGAAGTGAAATAACACAGCAATGAAGCAAGATGCAAAATTAACATTGGCATTCACAAGTCCATTCTTTTACATGGTGAATTCACTATTAAAAGTTGGGTTTCCCTCTTGAGTTTTCTTCCAGAGGAAAGTTATACAGACTGTGGCGAAGGGGACAGTAGCAGGCTCACAACTGTTACATGTCAGTGCGTCCCAGAAGACATTTAATGATTTTGTGGGATAAAAAAAAAGGCTCAATTTCCCACACATGCTCATAGCTTTGACCTGTGTTCGAGGCATTATAGTCAGGTAGGTTACTCTGCTCGAGAGTCTGTACACAACTCCAGAGTCAGTGTTGTACTAACTTGCAGTTATATTTTTATTGTATTATCAAGAGACTCTGTGTACAACTTCTAGAAGTTAATTAATCAATGTGATAATGAAACATTATCATCCCATTCATATTCATGCTGAAATAAAAGATCTCTTGCTTTACATTCTGTTTGGTACTTGCCCCAAAAACTCTACGTAGGGCATATTTTTAAAGCCAGGGAGATTCATATAGTTTTCTGTGGCTGGTCTGGAGGCCAGGACTCTGAAAAGGATTGTGTAAAACCTAGAATTTTTAATGGAAATACAGGTTGCTGTTTGAAATCCTGTTTTGAATTCTTTTTGTAGTGCTGTGGTTACCTCTTCTCATAGAAACTGTTTTCACAGCACTGCAGAAGTTCTTGCCATAGTTTTCTGTTTTAAACATTCTCCCTGGAAAATTATTCAATGGAAAATAAATCTGGAGGGTTTGGGGTTTTTCTTTTTTCTGAAACAGTGGTTAGGTCTACTCTAGCCAAACTTTTACTTTTTTAAGCATTTTATAGAAAAAGAAAATACTGCTGCTGGTGAAGCCTTTCTTTGATGCATTTATAGAACATGTGCTCATTTTATTCTGATTCTTGCCACATGGTTATATCTTAGCCTGTAAAGGCCATTTTTTTTTCCTTAAATTGGAGGAAAAGTGTGTTTAGAGACCCAAATACTTAGTCGTCTTTTCCCTTCTTCTCCAAGACAAAATTCCCATCTGGGGCTGTGTGATCCTTGGGCTGCATAGGGAATCCTGGGCTGCATAGGGAAGAGTGTGGCTAGTAAGTCGAGGGAAGTCGTTCTCCCCCTCTACTCTGCACTGGTGAGGCCACAACTGGAATAGTGCATCCAGTTCTGGGCTCCCCAATTCAAGAGGGACAGGGAACTACTGGAAAGAGTCCAGCGAAGGGCAACGAGGAAGATTCAAGGATTGGAGCATCTCCCTTATGAGGAAAGGCTGAGAGAGCTGGTACTCTTTAGCCTGGAGAAGAGAAGGCTGAGGGGAGACCTTATCAATGCTTATAAATATCTGAAGGGTGGGTTGAAGGAGGAGGGAGCCAGACTCTTTTCAGTGGTTGCCAGTGAGAGGACGAGGGGCAACGGGCACAAGCTGGAACATAGGAGGTTCCACTCAAAATGAGAAAAAACTTCTTTCCGGTGAGGGTGCCAGAGCCCTGGAACAGGCTGCCCAGGGAGGGTGTGGAGTCCCCTTCTTTGGAGATTTTCAAGACCCGCCTGGATGCAGTCCTGAGTAACATGCTCTGACATGCTCTGGGCAATCCTGCTTCAGCAGGGGAGTTGGACTAGATGATCTTTATTGTCCCTTCCAACTCTAAAAATTCAGTGAAATTCAGTGAAATCCCAGCTTAGCTGTAAAAGGCTTTCTATACTAGAGTCCTGAAAATGCTTTGGAGGAGTTTGGTGTTTATTCTGTCTGATTATTCTGTTGATTAGTAGCATTTAACCACTCTATAATTCTATTTTCTTCACCCCTAATTTATGATACTCTAAGGAGCACTGACATCTCTGGGTGAGAGGTAGTGGAGCCTTTAAATGTCCATATATCCCTGAGGGAAGAAGATACCCCTCCCCAAAATGCATTGTACTGAAAAAGAAGTCAGAAATACAATTGGAAATCCACTGAAAGAGAGCTGAGATTTTAAGACCTATGTAAGCATACAAAGAGGCAGCATTACTAAAAACTGGGGGTGGCAATCTTAACGTTAAAAGCCAGTTAGCAAAATAAAATTCATCCAACTATTCGTTTCTGCCCTAGGGCTTTTGCCATTAAAACTCTGCCGTGAGTCTCTCACAGCTCCAGAAAAGGGGTTATTCCTTTTGGAGAAAGCAGAGCCAAGCATCCATCCCGCCATCATGATGAAGCCCCTTGTCATCACGATGGTGTTTTATATACTCGTTCCTAAAGTTCATGGTCACCCTGTTGCAAAATATTACCCAGTGCCACTGGAGAGGAGATGTGTAAACATAATTAAGTGATACTGAGCAGAGAAGAGGGAAATTACCTCGCTTTGATTGTTCACCAAGCTTTTCTGCGGGGATATTTATCTCATTGCAGCCCAGGGTCTTTTCCATCGGTTAAGGCTTGTATCTCTGTAATCATGAGGCAGGACCATTTGCAGAAAGTGCTTCTGAAAGTGGTGGAAACTCTCTGCCAGAAGCTTTTAAATCTGGTCTTTTCAGGTGGTTTCACAGCTGGATTTGCTGTATAAAGGGTTTGCTTCACATGGGTGCTGTCTTGCCTAGTTTGAAGGGTGGCGAGGGAAATGTAGGTTAGATTTCTGTCACTAAAGATTGGGTCATACTTCACATCAGATGAAATATGTTTTAAAAAACAAATTCCCTGGGGAAGGGCATTTTATCTTGCACCTTCTTTCCCTGGGACCTTAACATGGTTGTAGTTGCAGTCACTTCCCTCACTACTGAGATGTGGCCACTCTCAAGAGAGCCACGACAGCCCCTAGAAACAGCATTATGGGAACATTTTTGGGGAGAGACCATTTCTCTGCTGTGTTGGGGCATTTACTTTATAAGGGAATGGGAGTGAGGAGTGGTGCCTGCAGGCAGGACCAGCCGCGGCTGCTGCCAGCAGCAGTTCCCCACTGAGAGATGCTTCTGAACAGTCTGTCCTTTAATCCTGCCCCTACCTGAGCTGAATTAACTCAAGAAATTTGCTGGTGCATTTGTGACTGTGTACGTTCAAAAATTTAGTGCGAGAAGGCAACTGTTTGCACAAGAGCACGGGCAAAAAACAAAGTGGGGTGGGGGGAACTAAAATAACTGATGTAGCTGCTGTCTGTGCATTTAGCTGAAGGTCTACAGCTGCTCACTGGCCTCGATATCCTTTTCTTTGGAGTATGCTGTTAAATGTGACCAGGTGACAGTCATTTAATTGGTTACCACCTGTGGCTGAGCTTCTTTCCTTACCTCGTGTCCGCTCTCAGCCCACTCCGCTTGTGTGTCTTCATCCAAGGTGTTCTCCTGCAGGAGGTGTTGTGCTACAGATTTCCCTTGTCACGCAGATGGATGTATCGCCCTCCACAACTGCAGCAGCCCAGTGTGCCAGAGACATCCCAGAGGGGGCTGTATTTGATATTTATATTCTGCTATAGGTCACCTAAGGCTGGTCTGTAGGTTACAACCCCTTAGATGCTGGCGGGAGGCAGGCACAGGTGCTTGGTTGCTTTTCCTGTTGTGTGACAGCCTCTGGCAAAACAAATGACATAATGGTGTGCTTCTAACGCGGTGAAGGACCACTGCAAATACCCACTGGCTGTTAATGAGTCAGGAAGGATTGGCTGGCCCTATATTTCGGTACGCTGCTGTGTGCGCTGCCGGCACAGCCCCTGGAGCAGGGGTTCCTGCTGCCACCGCAGAGACAGTGGCAGAGGAGACAGCTCACAGCTCGAAAGAGGAGGAGGGAAAAGCAGAAGCTAAGCCATATGGTGGAAAAAGTAGAAGCAGACAGAGTATCTCAGTGGTAGGTGCTCATTAGACTGTCTCTGATGTGCTGGGAAGACTGAGTGTGTTCTGCTAGAGGAATTGCAATGCCCTTCTGTAAGCTCAAAAACGTAGCAGTGCAGAGTGGGTAAGGGACAGGTCTCTTTATCTATGGAAAAATATTCTGGCCTGTTTACCAGCATTGTGTAACGGGAACCAGAGGGTGCTGCCCCTCCAGAGCCCTGCAAGGATGTTTTTGTGGTTAGAGCACACAGGTCTGAAAGTCTTGAGCTCTTGACTTACTCTGTCATTGATTTACATTGTGGTCTCAGATCATTTTGTCTTGTAATTTCCCTGCCCACGGAAAGGGAATACTTTCCTAATTAATTCTGGGTAAGATTAATTGTTTGGTTGGTTTTTTTCCTCAAGTCAATGCTTCATGCAGTAAGTTAAAAAGAAATATAGGTACTAGAATTTGGCCTCTGGCATTGTCTACCGAGGAGCGCCGTGGTCCCTCTGGGAAATAGTAAAAGTGAATGGGTTGGTTTGCTGGGACCTATTGACTATTTTCAAGAACATATTCTGGTATGCCTTGATCTCCTCTGGTGCTTCCCTAGGTACCCCCTGCTATACAGTATCTGTGCAATGGCTTTATCCCTCCATCCTATCCATGTCTGTGTGGAGACCTATACAGAACATAACCCAGGCTGCCCGGTGACTCGCTGTAACAGCGTGACCAGTGATGGTCATCATCATTGAATAGATTTATTTATCCTTATGGCGCAGATGTGTGGAAATCTAAAGCAGCAGAGGTATGACATCCAAAGATAAAAATCCACTTACATAGAGCTAGGCTTTCACCTACTGTGCACAGAAGTGGATGCAGCCAAATGCATCATACCGGCGATGGAGGGGAACAAAAAGGCAGCAATTAAAACTTGATAAGGAGAGCTATAAAACAGCAGTTTAAACCCAGGCTGGATAGAAACTGAACAGCAGTATCCAGAATTTGAATATCCGTTTCTTTATGCTGTGGGTAGGTAGAAATGGTTATTGCAAATAAGGGGATGAAGGAGCATTCTGCCCAAGCACACGGTACAGCTGGCTGGCTCTATTGCCTCCCTCAGCTTTGGGGACCATGACTCATGCTCCCCCTGCGCAGCAAGAGTGCAGTGTGCCTGGATCTCCATGGGGTCGAGGTGGGGTGGGTGATTCGGGAGTCCTCAGTGTGACCAGGTTCCTTCCAGGTCAGAAAAAGACATACTGGGTCTTCCCCATCTCTCTTGTTCACGTGCAAAGAAACGAGCTCAAAGTGATGGATGCCTCGGGACGCATTGCAATAACAAGGTAACTAGTAATCAGCTCTATGTTTGAAATACTTACTGGCCTCAAAAATAAACACCAAAAAGAGCCTTTGGAGGAGGATTCTTGGGGCATGGCAGCCTTAGACTTCATATATAAGCCTTCAAACCCACTGACCCTGCTGAGAAAGTTGTCTGGGTGCGCTCAGGCATCTTATTCCCACTCTAGGGGGTGGATAGGAATGACCTTTTGGACTACATCTATATTACTAAATAAAAAAGTCTGTATCGGTGTTGTCCATTGAGCTGGTACTGGCCAGGAAGATGGCTGGCTCGGGATAAACTGCCCCGGGGGAGCATGCCCCAACAGTGTGGATGATTACGGGGCAGTGCCCTGTTCCCGTTCAGGGACAAAACAGGCACAGGCTCCGTGCCTCTCCCTGTCTTTGGGAAGTGGAAACAACAGCCCTTTCTGCCACATGTGAATGCTGTGAGGATAAACATGTTTTAAACTCTATGAAGTTTTGAGATAATAATATCAGTTTAGGCATGCAAGTGCCTCAGACAAATACATTGTGCAAACACCAAGTGGTTTAAAGTACAACTTTTGGCACAGCACTATTGCTTAAAGGCTAGTTTAGTTTGATTTCAAAGGGTTTCTCAAAATATC
Organism: Numenius arquata; assembly: GCF_964106895.1. NCBI lineage: Eukaryota > Metazoa > Chordata > Aves > Charadriiformes > Scolopacidae > Numenius > Numenius arquata. The sequence continues at coordinate 125,262,770 of NC_133577.1, read as the reverse complement.
TAGTCTGAATCCTGCTCCCCCTCTGCAAAAATATGCACATTGTCACAAAAAAAAAAAAAAAAAAAAAAAAAAAAGCCATTAAAATAGAAAAGCAAAGAAGCTAAAAGATTTCTCCTGGTTTGGCTTTTTGGATTTCAGAGCGGGACACGTCAATTCATCCATTAAGAATTGTTGTTCTGGCGCTGGTACCACTGTCCATCGCCCCGCAGCACAAATCACCGTGGCAAGAGCTTCTTCCTGGCATACTTTTTCTCAGAGCTTTCTGACACAATTCAAATTTCAGTCTGTCCACAGTCTCACCCCTGGCATGAACACGAGGGTTTTAAAAGTAGTTTGCAGAGTTATATTCTGCGACCTAATTCCCGCCTGGGGATGTCAGCCCTTATTTGGCCGCAGGTATCTCTGCATGGTGATTAAGTCTCTCCCAAATGCAGGACAATGAGAAGAAGTAATGGAAGAGGGAACCTGAACAAGCAGCAGGAGAACTGACTCTGTGGCAGGAGAATTGACTGTATCTTCAAGGCACTCTCTTGTGTACCCTCAGTCATGCATAGACCACGCCGCGTGGCTGTTAGCACAAAATTTACTTCCTTGCTGTTTACTTAATCTGTAGCCTCTTGGTAGTAAATTATATTCATGGCCTCCAGGTCCTGATCCTCCTGAATAGTTATTTGCAAGGCAAAGGAAATACGTACTGTTTTTATTCTGTTTGGACTCTGAATGCATAAATTAGTTCTTTTTCAGTCTGAACACGCAAGTGCCCTTTAGAATGTGAATATTAACATTGCTTTAAGAAAACATATTTTCTTTCCTGTGCGTTACTTCTCGTGTAATGACCCATTTTAGAGAATTCAGCATTATTTATGTTTTTCAGAGAAATTCCTGAAACAAAAGATACCCTACTTTCCTTCATATTGAATTTGCACTCAGTAGATGGCATCAGGGTAGCTCTGTCTTGTACAGTTAACCCATGAAGACTTTGCCTTCTGAAACTCATTGGTCCAGAGAGATGGAAAGCAAACACAGTTGCTTGTAAGGTTTAACTTCTGCGATATGTTTGAAAATTCTTTTGAAAATTCTAAAACATTATTTTCTGATAAATCATAGAATCACAGAAGGGTTTAGGTCAGAAGGAACCTTTTAAAGATCATCTAGTCCAACCCCTCTGCAGTGGGCAGGGACATCTTCCACTAGGTTAGTTTGCTCAAAGCCGCATCCACTTGACCTTAAACACATCCAATGCTGGGGCAGCCACAGCTTCTCTGGGCAACCTGTGCCAGTGTCTCCCCACCCTCATCATAAAGAATTTCTTCCTTATGTCCAATCTAAGCCTACCCTCTTTCAGTTTAAAATTGCTGCCCTTTGTTCTGTCACTACAGGCCCTGGTAAAAAGTCTTTCTTAATCTTTCTTATAAGCCTCTTTATATGTTAAAAGGCCTCAATAAGGTCTCCCTGGAGCCTTCTCTTCTCCAGGGTGAACAACGCCAGCTCTCTCAGTCTGTCATAGCAGAGGTACTCTAGGCCTCTGATCATCTTCATGGCCCTCCTCTGGACCCGCTCCAACAGGTCCATTTCCTTCTTGTGTTGGTGGCCCCAGAGCTGGACTCAGTGCTCCAGGTGGGATCTCAACAGAGCACAGTAGAGGGGGAGAATCCCCTTCCTCGTCCTGCTGGCCACCCTGCTGGGGATGCAGCCCAGGATGTGGTTGGCTTTCTGGGCTCTCAGCGCCCATTGCTGGCTCATGTCCAGCTTTTCATCCACCAGTATTCCCAAGACCATCTGTGTTGGTGAGCAACAGGTCCAGTAGCATTTCTCTGGTTGGACTGTCTATCACCTGGATTAAAAAATTATCCTTAACGCACTCCAAGAGTCTCCTGGGCTGTTTACAGCTTTGTGGCTGCTTTTGCAGCAGATGTCAGGGAAGTACCACAGCAGAATCAGAGCCTGCGGTCATGGTGCATCCTGTAGTTGAAGGACCCTTCATAAACATCCTTCTCTTAGAATCATAGAATCATAGAATCATAGAATGGCTAGAGTTGGAAAAGACCTTAAAGATCATCTAGTTCCAACCCCCCTGCCATGGGCAGGGACACCTCTCACTAGAGCAGGTTGCTCAAAGCCCCATCCAGCCTGGCCTTAAACACTTCCAGGGATGGGGCATCCACAACTTCCCTGGGCAACCTGTTCCAGTGCCTCACCACCCTCACTGTAAAGAATTTCTTCCTAATATCTAATCTAAATCTCTTCTCTTCCAATTTAAAACCATTGCCCCTTGTCCTGTCACCACTCTTCCTGACAAAGAGTCCCTCTTCAGCTCTTCTGTAGGCTCCCTTCAGGTATTGATAGGCTGTTATAAGGTCTCCCCGGAGCCTTCTCTTCTCCAGGCTGAACAACCCCAGCTCTCTCAGTCTGGTCTCATAGGAGAGGTGCTCCATCCCTCTGATCATCCTCGTGGCCCTCCGCTGGACCCGTTCCAACAGGTCCATGTCCTTTCTGTGTTGAGGACTCCAAAGCTGGACACAGTACTCCAGGAGGGGTCTCACGAGCGCAGAGTAGAGGGGCAGAATCACCTCGCGAGACCTGCTGGCCACACTTCTCCTGATGCAGCCCAGGACACGGTTGGCTCTCTGGGCTGCCAGTGCACACTGCCTGCTCATGTTGAGCTTCTCATCCATAAGCACTCCCAAGTCCTTCTCCTCGGGGCTGCTCTCCAGCCATTCTCCACCCAACTTGTATTTGTGCCTGGGGTTGCCACGTCCCAGGTGCAGGACCCTGCACTTGGCTTGGTTGAACTTCATGCAATTTGCACGAGCCCACCTCTCCAGCCTGTCTAGGTCCCTCTGGATGGCATCCCTTCCCTCCAGCGTGTCAACTGCGCCACCGAGCTTGGTGTCATCAGCAAACTTGCTGAGGGTGCACTCTATCCCACTGTCCATGTCTCCGACAAAGATGTTAAATAGTACTGGTCCCAGTACCGACCCCTGCGGAACACCACTCGTTACTGGCCGCCACCTGGACATTGAGCCATTGATTGTAACCCTTTGGATGCGGCCATCCAGCCAGTTCCTTATCCACCGAGTGGTCCATCCATCGAATCCATGAGTTTCCAATTTTGAGACCAGGATGTCGTGTGGGACAGTGTCAAATGCTTTGCATAAGTCCAGGTAAATGACGTCAGTGGCTCTGCCCTTGTCTACCAAGTCTGTGGCAGTATTGTAAAAGGCCACCAAATTTGTCAGGCACGATTTGCCCTTGGTGAAGCCATGTTGGCTGTTTCCAATCACTTCTTTATTCTCCATGTGCCTTAGCAAGGATTTCAGGAGGATCTGCTCCATGATCTTGCCAGGCACAGAGGTGAGACTGACCGGCCTGTAGTTTCCCGGGTCTTCTTTGTTTCCTTTTTTGAATATTGGAGTTATGTTCCCTTTTTTCCAGTCAGTGGGAACTTCACCAGACTGCCACGATTTCTCAAATATGATGGAGAGGGGCTTAGCAACTTCGTCCGCCAGTTCTCTCAGGACCCGTGGATGGATTTCATCAGGTCCCATGGACTTATGCACCTTCAGGTTCTTTAAGAGGTCTCGAACCTCGTCTTCTTGTACTGTGGGTGGTTCTTCATTCCCAGAGCCCCTGTTCTTGCCCTCCGTGACTTGGGCAGTGTGGTTAGGGCCCTTGCCAGTGAAGACTGAGGCAAAGAAGTCATTCAGTAGCTCAGCCTTATCCATATCCTGGGTGACCAGGTCTCCCGTTTCCTTCCGGAGGGGACCCACAGCTTCCCTCGTCTTATTTTTATCCCTGATATATCTATAGAAGTTCTTCTTGTTATTTTTCACATCCCTGGCTAGATTTAGTTCTGCCTGGGCTTTCGCTTGCCTGATCAGGTTTCTGGTGACTCGGACAGCTTCTCTGTATTCTTCCCAGTCTACCTTTCCCTGCTTCCACCCTCTATAGGCCTCCTTTTTGGTCCTGAGTTTGTCCAGCAGTTCCTTGTTCATCCACGCCGGCCTACTGGCTATTTTGCCCGATTTCTTCTTTTTTGGGATGCACCTCTCCTGAGCTTGGAGGAGGCAATCCTTAAATACCACCCAGCTTTTTTGGGCCCCTCTCCCTTCCAGTTCTTTTTCCCACGCTACCTTACCAATCAGATCTCTCAGGAGATCAAAGTCTGCTCTTTTGAAGTCCAGGGTAGCCAGCTTGCTGCGCACCCTCCTTGCTGCCTTATGAATCTTGAATTCTATCATCTCATGGTCACTGCAGCCGAGGCTACCCTTGAATTTGACATTCCCGACCAGCCCCTCCTTGTTGGTGAGGACAAGGTCCAGCGCTGCTCCTTTCCTCGTTGGTTCCTCTATTATTTGTAGAAGAAAGTTGTCGTCGACACATTCCAAGAACTTCCTGGATTTCCTGTGCTCTGCTGTGTTGTCCTCCTCTTGATCAGGCCATCTGTAGTAAACACCAACCATGAGGTCTCCTTTGTTGGCTTGGCCTGTTGATTATTTTTTTTTTCAAGACAGCTCTGTGCAATCACTTTTTTTTTTTTTTTTTTTTTTTTTTTACATAGAGGGCAACCCCATGGCCTCAGCTTCCTTGCTACTGTCTATATATTAATAATGGATAATAAAATTTGTAATAGAAATGTCCTATTTTAGCTACAAAGAACTGTCATTTAACCAGAACCAGCAACTAAATTTGACATAAGGAGACTTGTCCAAGGTTCCTTCACCGGCTATTTCCTTTACTGGAGCAAAGCCTTTGCGCCCTGGCTGGGCCACGGGATCTGCCTGTTCTCGGAGCTCCTGTGACATACATGACACACACAAGATTTCCCTTTGAAGCCCGGTCTCCTAATTACTTGTCTGGGTGTGTGGTGGGGACTTTGCCTTGGCTCCCACAGAGAGGCAATGCGATGGTGTCAAGCCACGCAGGGCGTTCCAGCCAGGCTTCTGCTGATGAATCATCTGAAGGACTGTTTTTGAAAGATTGGGCTCTTGCATTTGATTCACTCTCCTTGGCGAGCTGAAAATAGCGTGCATTGTTCTCATAATCCTTAGCAACTTGAAAACTGCTCTAAATTGAATACTTTTTAATCTTTACCTACAGCAAGAAAATAGGCTGATTCAGTTATCCCTGCAGTTACTTAGCCAATGCTAATTAACTGAGATTTTGATGGCTTTGTTTTTTTCAGCAGTTTTCTAAACATTTCACTTATCATTTCAATGAGTCCTTTACAAATCTGAGGCTCAGTGAATAGACTTGTTTTCTACTGTGTGCATTATTAAGTCAAAGGAACATGTAAATATATAAATGTCCAGGAAAAAAAGACCCACTCTCACAATCTCATTAATCTTAGATTATTAAGATTCGTAATACCCTGGATATGGTTTTTGCAGAGAAGTTGTTTATAGTCATGTCATAGGAACGGAAATAAGTGAAGGTGATGTTGAGAAGTGGTACTGCACATTGGTGCTACCACACATTGGTGCAGCTGTAGGGTACATACAGAACAGAGACTACAGAGGTAGTAGGTAGGTACCAGACCTAACAATTACACCGAAAACCTGATCTGGACGACTGTGAATTCCAGTTTTGGCTATTTTGATTACTATTTTGAGCTGCACTTGCTTTATTTCCCCTGAAATTTGCTCGTTCTCAGTTGGGTTACAAGCAATTTGGTGAATGACTTACATGTGGTCAGACGATTGGTTGAAAGCCCTAGGTAGATAACTTCAGTCTGATACTCATTGCTTAAAGGTTTAAAGGCTGTAGTACATCTAGGAAGGTCATCTCTCAAATGACCAGCACAAGTGACCACACATATTGTGTGATGCGAAGGAAGCACCATGGCTGCGTAATGGCAGATTTCGCTCTCAGAAACTTGGGAATGGTTGTTCTGCATACCTATTCTGTGGCTATGATGATCCAGTGCTTACCACCAGTTTGAGGAGGTGTTACAGTAGTATCTTGAAACCCTACTGACCCAGTAATTTCTACCCTGATCTGGCTTCTGGGCTCAACTGCCTTGAGCAAAGGTTTGCCTCTCCTGTCAAAACTGCATTAAGCAGTGGACTGATGAATATTAACAACCATCAAACCGTCTGGGACCGTTAGATTATCTCAGTCGACGTTCAATAAGGAATGCCCTCCTCCTTTTACCCTACAAACCAAATGCCTCAAAGGCATCTTCAAGGACTCTGTGGTGGGACTGGAAGCAACGCAGAGAACGAGCAGGACTAGTGGGATGATGATGGGGGTGAGCAGCACTGATTTGCCTTCTGTGCCAAGCCAAGGAGTAGGTATTGGCTCTGTCACACCCTGAGGCTTTCTCAACCCTGTGGAATGCGGGGACCGAGCGTGTCCATGCTCACATCTAGGGGCATAACATGCTGTTCCTGAATTCTGCTAGAATTTTTCTGCTGACTTTGATAGGATCAGTCCCATAGGTGGAAGATAAGGTTTTGCCTCTGGATAGAGTGTTAATAATTGAAGCACTTTCAGCATTGCATGAGACGGTAGAGTGCTTGTGGTAAGCTAAGGAGGTAAAAGATGCTTCGGCAAACAAAATCCCCAGATAAAATACCTAGAGAAAGGGCGGGAATGAACGAAACCTGATGTTCACAGCAAAGAATTCTTCCCAGACCTGGCTGGATCGGGTTTGCTAAATTAACAGGGTGAGAGGCTCATTCATGATCCCTAGGCCAAGTGTCTAGGACAGACTTGCACCTACCCTGCTTATGACCAGTCTGCTCTGCATCTCAGGTATATCCACACCACAGAACACTTGGCCCTTGGTCTCCTCGAGGGCCCAGGTGGTGCCATGATGGCCCTCACACATGATCAATATACTGCTTGGCTTTTCTCATTTCAGAGGGTCTCATAGGATGTGAAGAACCATGTTGCACTCCACCACAACTGTGCTTTTATAGTGTGACACTGAGGGTGTGAATTGCATGGCCTGTTGACCAGTGTGGGAAGCTGGAAGGTGTTGCAGAGAGATCTCATTGTAGTGATCCCAAACTGAGCCAGGTTGTGAGCTGGGAGACAATCCATGGACATCAGGCATTTGGAGCTTGAGTGAGTGCTTAAGCTCATTTCCTGGCCTTCATTTATTTGGCATTTGTAGATGTGTCCCCACCCAGGGAGGTTATGGAGTTCCCTTCTCTGGAGATCTTCAAGACCTGCCTGGATGCAGTCCTGAGTAATGTGCTCTAGGCAATCCTACTTTAAGCAGGGGAGTTGGACTAGATGATCTCTAGAGGTCCCTTCCAACTCTGACAATTCCGTGATTCCGTGATCTCCCTCCCAGCAGGAGACCCCCACATCCTGAAACTGGATCTGCATGGTCAGATCCTCCAGCAAATCCACAACCTCCTTGAGATGACCAGCCTGTCTCCCATCCCAGCCAATTTCAGCATCGGGAAGGGGAAGCCTTAGGGCTGGTCTTGGTGTCTCTGGACCTGGAGGCTGGGCTGGTTGCTACCCTACCTACGGAGAGGCCGTTGCTGATCCCAAGTTAAGCGTAGCAGCTGGTGGGTAGGAGTCGGCGCTAAGGCAGCATCCTGTGCTTCCCTGGCGGTGTGAAGAGCTGCTCGGCGGCGAGGGAGGGGAGGAGGGAGTATGTTGGGAGGAAGCTGTCACGGATCTGCCTCTCATTGCTGCTCGCAGTCCCACGCTGGCTGAGTCAGAGCTGGCGGGAAAGGCGAGACACATGGGTGGTCGCTGGGGAAAGTCCACACTCAAAAACAGATTTATGAGGAAGAGAGAACCAACAGAACCCTTGGTCTAAGGGCTGCAAACCCAAAGGGCTGTGCCTGGTGTTACAGAGCGGATGAGGGTGAGGAAGACTATGCTGGAAGGCTGTGGTTGGGCAGGTGTCAGTGTGCTGTCTCACACCCCCGGGAACTGTGAATTTGTCAGCGTGGTTGGCTGTTGGGACACTCAGCTTTCAGTGTGGACCCAGCCACGGCATTCGAGCTGCTGGGAGTAAACGGGCAAGATGGTGTAATCTCCACCACAGCATCCAATGAGTTTCCCTTCCTTGCTGCCCTTCTGCCCCTGTGTTGTGGGCTCTCCGGTGCTCACATGGCCATCCCAGCACACAAACACTGTTCTCATCAATGACACTTTTAAAAAAGTTCCCCAGGAGCTACTTAAAATGTTTTATGTTGTTCTCGGTTCAGATGTGCAAAGCCAAACAGGGTGAGCTTTGAAATCAAGCTTATGTTCGGCAATAATCCAGAGAAGAATTAGCAAAGACTTGAAAGTTAAATTACCCGAGATAGCATGTCAAGCCATTGAATTTCAGTTTAGCAGCATGCCAAAATATCTCAAGATGTCTCTTATGATGTATTTCATTGTTTCTTATAATTTGAGTAGTAGGAAAGTGATTAAAAATAAGACTGCATCCTTCTGTTTCTCTTTGATTCACGGTCTAAAAATTCAAGATGTTTAAAAAGGTATTTATGCTCGTACATTTAGGCTTCTGCAGTCATTTATTTTACTATGCAGTTTGAAAGTGATTCAGTTAAGCAATTAAGGTCTAAACTAAATTGTCACACACAAAAAAGGATATTTGCATATGTTACTTACAGCATCCATTTCAAGCTGATTTCCCAGAGAGAAACATGGGTCTTTTTGTTCCTTCCTTACATCTTTCCTAATAATTTTTGAAACATTGGGCAATTTGAGATGTATTTGGTGGAGCAGTAGAGTTCTCAGATGTAAATGGATCCCTGTGAGTTTTGTGAAGATATCTCCCTGATAAACAGAGAGCCTACAAGTGCATTCAGCAGAAGGAAATACATATTCTTGTGAGTTTTGGAAGCGGTAGCATGTGCCCCACAAACAGCTCAGCGTTTCCCGGTGGCTGAAACAGAGAGGTGTTTCCTTTTCTAAGTATAGAGTGGTTATTTTGAGGGCTTGACAGGGGAATGTAGCGTTTCATGCGTCACCCACGATGTTTGAAAAAGCATTAGGATATTGAGACTATCTGTGACAAGAAGTCCAGAAATGATATAAGAGTCTGGCAGAAATGCCTGGGAAAAGTTTAAAAGAGCTCAAGAGTTTAGTTTGACCAAGCGATGATTAATACGGGATATGTTATGCACAGTATCTGGTGGATGGAGACTGCCAGGGGAGAGAAATTGGCTGCTGCTGGAAAACTGTGACAGACCTTTTCTGATTACTCACTCTAACTGCAGGTGTTAAAAAAGCCAGGAGAACAGTTTCTGCAGCTCTGGTAACCTGCTACAGCAAGCGCAGCTCTGTAAACCATTCTGGATAAGGAACATCAGCAAGCAGCCAGGCTAGGATAAACTAGGACATTTAGGTTAAATAGTTTACGTGCGCATGTGGGACATTGCTCAAAACCATTGAAGTCACTGTGAGTTTTTCCATATGCTGGGTGAGCTGTGATTCAGGCTCTTGCTGAGGTGGGGAGAAGGATGTATCCATTTTTTCAGGGAAAAGCAAATACCGTCTGCAGAAACTTCTGTTCAGCGAGAAATTCCAAAGAAAACTTTGGAGCTCATCTCTCCTGTGACATTCAGTTATGGTAATTTTAACATATTCCTTTGAATTTTAGAAGAGAGTAACGTGCTCCGTAAACAGCTCAGCGTTTCTGGGTGGCAGAGAAGAGGTGTTTGTGATTTTGGTAGGAGTGATGGGGTTTCCATACACCCTCAGAAAGAGGAGAAGGAGATCCTGGCGGGGTTTATGTTATAGCAGCAGTGGTGGCTCCCATGGCAGCTCACAGAGGAAGAGCAGGAGAATTTGGGAAGGGTCCTGCTGGGTGCAAGAGCTTGGGAAACAGCCACGTGCCCAAAGGACATTGAAGCTAAGATTACCATGGTGGTATTGGTTATGAGACATCAGCCTCAGAGAGGGTAGTAGTGGTAAGAAAGTGAGAAAAGAATGAAAGAAAAAGAAGTTTTTATGGTGCGTATTGGGACGCTCTTTCCTACTAGTTGAAGTTATCCTGTCAGTGAAGCGTGAACAGATTTGTCACTCAAAGCTGAACAGGACAGAGAAATAGGGAGCCATCCTGGAACTTCAGAGGAAACAATCAAGATTGATGGAAAAAATGGTGCAGGAGTTTTTCTCCCCACTTGGGCCTTCTGCAGTTTGAAATTGCCTCTAATGCCAAGAAAATTAGAACAGAAATTGGCCAATATTGCAGATGCATTGGGTATGGTCACGCATGAGCAGTAATAGGCCATATAATGAATTCCCTTCTGAAATTTTGCAAAGTACGTTTTGTATTTTAGTGATGGAAAACTGGGCTCAGGTTGATTCTTCTCTGGAGAGTAGGAATTTTTTGAGTAACATTTATCTTCAGGTTTTACCACATTTTATAAATGGCTTTGTTCTGTTTTCCCAAATAGGAAAATCCACTCTGTAAAAGAAAATTCTTTCAAGATCTAGTCTGAATACAGAAACTACTTTTGTGCAAATCTGAATATAAACTTAAGAGAAGGGACAAACTAAAAAAACCTCTTGAGGTTATTACATCAATCTCAAAGTTAATAAGCTGGAAGAAAATGCATTTTAGATTTTATATTAACTTCCTTCAGACTGAGAACCATTTTTTCCTTGCACTTCAGTTTCCATCTCATTAATTTATTAATAATTAAACACCTGAAAAAATAAAAGATCTGTTATTTCTTATGTAACGTCAATCTATAGATTTCTAATTAACCAGCCTTAGAGCATGGAGAAGCAGTCCCTCCAGCAACTGTTGCTACTACCAGCAAATTTTGGTCACAGAAATGGAGTTTGACTGTTTTCCTGTGCCAGAACGGAGACCAGAGGCCCACTGAGATTTTTCTTAGTACACATCTAAGGCTACATCTAAGATGGGAGCATTTCCCAGCACCCTGGGCCCAGGTACACGCTCTTGTTGGATCCTGGTTTGTGGGGCAATCCTCTGCTGGTTGGAAAACCTGAGAGCACGGAGGGGGAAGGATCTGTCTGTGCTCCCAGCCTGGCTGTGGGGGATGCTGCCATGCTCTGTGCCAGGAGGTTAGCAATGGCATTGGTACATTGCTCTAGCCTTGGAGATCTCACAAGCCCGGGAGCTCATAGGTGAGACAAACAGCAGAAGGCAACATGAAAGCATTCGGAGGGGGAAAATGTGCTTTAGGGCACAGAAGGAGGTGGTGTCAAAAAAAGAAATGCACACAGTTTTCAAAACCTAGTTTTGCCTGTTTTGAGGATGAAGCTGTCTTACCAGCCACTCTCCAACACTTCAGAAATTTCCTGTGGTTTGCTGGCAGAGAAGTTGTTAAAGGTATATTTCATCTCGTGCTCCTGCAAACGCTTTTGGATGTAGCTTTCCCCCCATAAATAATCACCTACACAGGGAATTGAGAATCACATTCTCAAATTATAGCTCCTGATGCACCAAGTGCCTCTGACTAAAGAGTTCTCAGTCTGTGGAAAATACCCCTAGAAACTCTTTCCAGGTTGATCAATATGTTCTTTCAGAGTAATTTAAGAAAAAATATTTCCTGGCTAATAACTGAAAGGAGAGCCGTGTGTATAGGGTGAAACTGCAAAAGCTCTTTGGCGATCTCGGATTCTGCCTGCTAGAGCGGTGCCGAGGCTCCTCCTGTGGGGATCGTGGAGAAATACAAATGATGAAAATACTGGAAGCAAGTAGAAAAAGTGGCTGAGGAGCAGGAGGAGGAACACTGACCGACCAGTGAAGGATAAAAGTCTCAGCAATGAATCATACGACGTCTCTGCCAAAAGTATAAAACAAAGCCAGTATCTGTCTCCCCTTGCTATGCTACAAAGCTTAGAAATCATTGGTTTGTTTCTGAGTAACTTTCCTCCTCTTTTTTTTTTTTTTTTTAAGTGGTGCCACCAATTCAGGCTGAAATCAGGGTCTTATGGGTTTGGGTTTTTTTTTCAGGGAAACCCAGGCAGTTTCATGATGGTGTTGGAGCTCTAGGAAAGCCCTTGGCATTCCAGGGTTCAGGCATCGCTGCTTTCCAGAGAGCAGCACAGCATCGTTCTGCCGAGGCCCAGAAGTAACTCCCGTCATCTTTTCTGGGAATAACACCTACTCTGTTCTCCCAGAGAGGACATGCAGCCTTGTAACCATCTTTCTCAGCTCTTAGTTAACATTTCTCCATATCCAAGGGGAGGTTTGCCCAGTTACTGATGGGACCTGTGCAATGGGAAGCTCTGCAAAATTGGCTCTTCTCAGTATGGTTAAAAAACCCAAGCACATGGATTTGTTTGTCAGATAAACCCAGTAATGACAGAGGTGACCCTGTTCCAGATTGGAATTTATCATGAGAGTGGGATTAAATGTCAACTACAGCCCAACAGAATGTTTTGGGGGGCTGTCGTGCTTCATGCGGTCCACAGCCAACGTCGGCCCCGCTGGACACCAGGCAGTGATGGTGATATGATGTGCTGGAGGTGGGACTGAGCAAGCACATCCAGTCTGCCCCTGCCTGAGCTTCTGTTTCTGAGCCAGGAATAAAACTTGCAGATGTGCAGGGTTGGAGAGATAAGGGCCAAATGCTAAGAGGGACTTGGGCATCCAAAATGACACTTAGCTGGAATGTAAATATTGACATCCAAAGCTGTCATCATGAAGACTTTCACTCAGCTGCTGCCACCCTTGAGGGTGGGAAGAGCTTCCTAATTTGCTTGTTGTTATTTGCTCCCGTCTCTGAACAGTAATGAGCAACTCGGCACTAACTCAATTAGCCAAATTATCAAGTCCTTCCTCTGCCGAGCCCTGGAGGAGCTTGGTTTGGCAGCCAGACCCTGGAACGCTTAACAAACACCAACACGGTGAGGTCTAGCAGCAAATGGAGCTGCAGCCCCTGCTCTTTTCAGTCCCTTGGCCCAGGAGATGGTGCCAGGCTGTGACCTCCACCTTTTCCGTAGAGGCTTGGAGGCTGGGTACCCTCCTAGAAACTGGTGATGGGGTCTTGATTCCCTCCTGGAAAAAATGCCAGGGGAATGCCTGAACCAGCAGTAATGCTCAGTTTCAGGATCTGCTTTTTTCTTTCTTTTTTCTTTTTGTTTTCTGTATTTCCAAAGCCACAGATGTACTTCTCTTTCAAAATGTGTGAAGTCACGGGGGGAAAATGGTGAAGCTTTCTAAGAAACAAAACATTGATTCCACAGAAATGCAACATAAACTTACTTAATACTTTCTTTTTCTGTCATAGGGAGGATTTTTGCAAAACTTTATTCCACTTCTAAACTTGTAAAAAAAATATAAAAAATCAGAGTAAATGCATCATGTGGACAATTCACAATGACAAAGCAATGACAAAGTCTTGTCCGTGTACTTAAATTTTACTTTCACACATCTTAACGATACCTAATTTCTCTGCATTTGTGCTCTGGGCCAGCCAATTTAGCTCAGCATCAGAGGAAGTCAAGAGCCCAAGAGATGAATTTTAATTAGAAGGCAATCAAACCACCAGATGGCTCCCTGATGTCTTAAATCTCCACTTGGGTGAAATAAATTGACTTTTCTTGAAAACAGTGCTAGAGTAAATTTTAAACAATGCCCCAAAGCTGAAACATAAAGTAGTTTTGCATAGTTGTGAGAATAATTTGTAGACTCTGAGGCATTCGTCAGAGTGTTTTATTTGTTTAATAAAAAGCATTATTGTCTGAATTGCTGGTTGCTTTAGCAGTGCACCCTGTGATCTGTTCTTGGTATGACTTTTGTTTAAAAATATTTTTAATGTTTGGGTTTAGAGGTATCAAATTACAGAAAATAAACAAAAAGTATATTAATTCTTCCCAATTCTCATTTTCAGCGCTGTGCCCCTGATGAGAGCAGTGGCAATTTGTGGTCTGAACCATCCCCACACCCCCTGCAGTGCTGGTGGAGGTGGGATGGATATTTCCCAGGTGGGGTGATGAGGGCAGGGGACGAGATGATCTCCCAAAACCTGTGAGCGGAGGTGGAGCACGGTACAGAAGCAGAGTTGTGAGATGAACTCAGAGCATCATCAATACCTTAAACCAGGAGAGGCCAGAAGGCGGAAACCTTCGTCAAAGTGAAAGGGGAGAGCAGCATGACAGAGAGGAGACCTGGGAGGTCTGTAGCACCCGACTCACTGTATTGAGAGCTGCTGAAATCACTGGTGTGTATTTTCTCTAGGTAGTTGCAGTTGGCTTTCCCTGCAGACAGAGTCCTTTGCAGAGCATCTGTGGGATCACATCTTCCTCCTATGTCCCATCTGTTGCTTGAGGACCTTAGGGCCAAATTCAAAGCCTCTTTGTAGTCAGGGGAGAAGATGCCCGTTGACTGCAGTGATTCAGACCTCAGCATCTCACTGTGTGAGATTTCAGTGTGAACTTTGAAATTTGCCATCTTGCCTTGGGTTGATGGCTCGTGTGCCGGTGTGGACCAGGTGCCAGCAGAGCTGCATCCTCCCGCTCCAGAGCTGCTGCCCTGCAGGGTTTGCATCTGCTGCTGCAGGAGGGAATATCCTAAACCACGGCTGACTGTTAGGCAGTGGGTTCAGCTGCTGTATCTGGTTTGGCAGCTCACTCTGAGTTTCTAAATGATCTACATTTTTGTGCCTATAAATAACGACGGCAGCAAAAATCGTGACTATTGTTGTGCCGTCTGTCTCTGGAGCAAGCCCAGTTTTGTGATCTAACTGCTCCACCAAGGAGCTGCTGCTTTTTTGCACGCTCTCTCCATATATTGCACCTCAACCTGATCTCCTGCCTGTGCTGCCAGGGGGTCCTGGTGTCAAGGTGATGCTGCAGAAAGCTGTGGGTCCCAGAGGTGTCCTATACTGCAGAGACAACCCAACTGTAGCTGCAATGCCATTGCCCCGTCCACATCACTGGGCCAGGTTTGTGGTGGTGTCTGCATCGTCTGTATGGGACATGCACACCATGGTCTTGCGATGGAGACATCAGACTGTCTGAGACCCAACGCCTGGTGGTGTCTGCATCATCTGTATGGGACATGCACACCGTAGTCGTGCAATGGAGACATCAGACTGAGACCCAACCCCTGGAGTCTCGTATACTAGACCCTAGAGAGCTGGGAGGTCTGTTCTTACAAGCAGAGGTGTTTTGGGATATGTTTATTATTCTACAACAATAATGTCTGTCTGTTACATTGTCAGTACCTGCTTGAATCCGGAGACACTGCTGGGGGATGTTGTGTTACTTAATTAACCTGTTCTTTCTGCTAGGTGACCATGTCCTTAAGGAAGCTGAACCATAAAAAAAAAGTTGTAATAGCGCAGCTTGGCTTTGCAGCTTCAAACAGGGCTTGGGTCAGCTCTGAAAGTCGAGTTCAGCTGGTTTTGTGGCTAAGCCTTCAGCCTCGGGAGCGCTGGGATGTCCGGCGTTGCCTTGCGGGAGGGTTTGGGCACTTCCAGCCTCCGCGTTCAGGTGGCGACACTGAACGTGGGTGCTTGAGGTAGGACACGGCACCACAACAACAATTATAAAAAAACCCAGAAAATCGTAAAAATATCAGCTCTGCATTTCCCAATAAATAGTTTATTTTAACTGAGTGTTATACAGAGGTGCTTTTAACATACTGGAATAGCACTGTAACAAAAAGCACTTTAACAAGGGGGTTTCAGCCTGGTGCTTAACAGCTACAAGTGGGGGAAACATTTGGCATTTCTGTTTTCCTAACCCCCTGAGAACACAGCAGCGAGATTCCTCTTAATTGAACCCTTAAACTTTTAATGCAGTCCCTGGACTGATATGCATTTGCCATATGTTTTACTTAGCTGTTAAATGGTTGACTAAGGCCTTTACTTGGCCTGTTAAACTGAATTGATGACATTTTAATATTGCACAGGGAATACCACAGCCAAATAGAAAACAGACATCTGTGGCGCTGAGACGGGTCAATCCTGGCTCTGGGCTGAGGAGCCAGACTGGGGAGCTGAGTTCTTGCAACCGGAGCAGCATAAATAACACTGCAAGGGCAGGAGAGCATTTTCAGCAGTGGCTTTGGATGTTCGTACCTGGTTATAACTCATTATTCGAGGGCTGTCTAAAAGCACTTTATAAATCATCATCAGCGTGAAATCTGTTTTCCATACTGGTCTGTAACAAACGGCTAAAGTGAACAAATGGCTTCTTCCACTGCGTAAATACACCTGGTTTGCCTGCCGGAGAGGGGGACGTGCTCTCAATCTGCAAGACCAAACTTGGCTTGGCGATTTTTCAGTTAGTTATGAAAGACATGGGCTTAGATTACCATCTACTAAAAGCAGGACAGGATGAACATATTTCTTAAAGGGATGAATTTGGCTCCTTGCAAAGGTTAAGGGAACAATTGACATTCATTTTAATGGACCCCGTTATTGCTCCATGACATTAGCGTCAATAAGGCAGTCACGGTGCTGAGTAAGTGTTACGGCGCTGAGGGAGTCTTGAGTTATTTTCTGCGAGGTGGAACATTTTCAGAAGGAGGTATGGAGAACACCCTGCGGTTTAGGGCACTTTCCAAGAGTTGGAGCTATTGGCTTGAATCTCCCTTTCCTCTCCTCCAGCTGGAGCAGGGAGTGGAGTTTGTGCTCCATGCCCTGAGAGCTTTGCTGCTCGCAGTTGGCTGCATGGTGGGTCTTGACCTGTTGGCAATGGTGGTACCCAAGTTATCCGAAGCATGCATTTGATCACAGATTCCTGATTTCCCCTTACGGCACCTTAGTGCCTTTTTAGGTTCATCCTTTGGTGACTTGCCCAAGGTTGCAGAGGAAATCGATGACAGAGCAAAGGTTAAATGCTGCTGCCCTGACTTGAAGCTCTTGCCTTGGCCATGGTTTCATGTTTGCAGGGAGTGCGATGGTCCCACAGGTCTCATACCTCCCTGCACACTGGCATGAGGGACCTGGCGAGAAGAATTGTGGGGCTCTGAGGCAGCGCTCGCATTGTGAGTATCAGATGTAATTACTGCAGTAATATTCATTTCTTTGTCATACCTAGTGTTAATGAGACCTTGCTTGGCGTGCAGGCAACCAAAAATTGCCTGGTCAGCAGAGAGATCAGACCATCTAGCTGTGGATATTTAAACCCTTAGCACTTTTCTTTGATCTCCTCCTTAGGACCAGGGTAATAGCAGTTCACTGATTTGAATGCATTGGCTTAGGGAGAGTCAGTGACCCCCTGGCAGTGCCTGGGCTGAGTGCATTGATTTTTAATACTGTTTCCTCTGTTTTCAACCTCGGAATTGCTCTTCTGCAGGACCAGTTGCACAGATATTTTTGCCCTAATATTTGTGCATCAGTGTGAAGGGTCCAAGGTGCTGGGAGGCAACTGCTTGACGAAAGCAGGTATCCTGCAAAAGCTCTCTTGTGTTACATCCACATACAATGCATAGATGTTTTAAAAGCTAAAATAGCAGCATTCTTCAGCTGAGTGCATTGGGCAGGCTCCGTGATGCTCAGATCTCATCTGTACTGGACAGTGACTGGAATAGGTCCTATAGATAAGTTTCCTATAGATATGGTTTGTGCCAGAATAAAAGTCACTTCAAACTAATTGCTCTGCTGTATAAATCATGTCACTGCCTTGCCATGTCCTTCTTCATAATCTTAGAGTGATGGCTGGTCACACTGGCTGTGGACTTCCTTCCTTGTCAAGCCCCAAATTAACTTCATTTGGGTGAAATCCTCCACTGCTGTAATCAGTGCAGCTCCACTGGCACGTCTGGATCCGTCCCACTTGGGGTTTGCCCATCACTTGTCAGATGTTATTACCAAATGCAGGACAACTGGGATCGCTGTGCCAGGCGTGAGCCCTGCAGCCAAAGTCTGTATTTCATTTTTGTCCATAAGTTTTTGTGCTCTGACTGCCATATTAGCAAAAAAACCCTAAGTATCTGTCTGTTTTCTAAACTCCCTGGCGTTCTTAGTCAGTGTATAAATCACACAGCCCAGGAACGCAGTGAGGGCTCTATTTGCTAGATTATTGTTTGGGTTTGATCTAATCATTAGTTTTGTTTTGGGATGGAGGAGGAGCTTTTGATTTTAATTTTCACATAACTGTGCTTATAACATATGCAACAGATGCTAAGGAGCCAGGATTGGCACTTAGGAGTATCCCCATAAATTGTGAAAGGAAGATTTAAAACTTACTTTTTTAAGTCACAGCTGAATCCATGAAATGATGAGGTCATGTTGTTTTGTCAGCAGGATTGCCCAGGATTTTATCAGATCCTTTACTGTCCAAATTAAGTAGATAGCAATAAATGGTAGTGCCAAGGATTCCCCATGGGGTGTGATGAGCTGTTACGGTGGCAGCTCAGACCAGCTCAGCATCCTGCCCATCAGCACAACCCTTTGCATCCCCCAGAAGTGGGATAAGGTCCCAAATCACGTCTGTTGGCTTATACCTCATCCGTAGGCAGTATGCCTGGGAGAAAATGGACTCTTGGGGTCACCTCCTGCCATGGGCCTCCCCGGGAGCAGCAAGGCTGAGCTGGAAGGGGCAGTTCCATGGCTGTAATCTGAAGCTGGTGCAGTTTTACAGCTTGTATTTTTTTGCCGGCTTGCTCATAAATGGGATTTTATAGGGCAGTTTAAGTATGAAATGTGAAACGTGGGGGAATTATATCCTTTATAGTCCCCAGGAGGTAGAGCTCAAAGGTTAACTGTGCACAGTGCCTGGCAAATAGTAGGAGGCAGCAAGTTTTCTTTGAGGCTTTGGGGTAGTCCTGTTGAATGCTTTCGAGGCTGAGGGGCTTGGGGGTAAATGAGGACCATTTGCCCACTCTGCTTTGGGGTGGTACTTCCCAGGAGCTGCCTTTGGGGTGCTACTCCTGGGAGGGGGATTTTTATGGTGCTGTCATGTGGGATGGACAGGAGTGTCTCTGTACCCTGCCCCAGCACCACTGCTGTCCTCTCATTGATGGTCTGAGCTGGAGAAGATGACCCAGGTGTTTGCTGTGAGATGAAGTCTTTGAGCTGTGCTGTATTGGGCTTTTTGGTGGTGGACGTAGCTCCCACCTGAGAGAACCTGGTTGAGACTCTGGTATTTTTCCAGATAAGTTTGATTATTTATTTTATCAATTATAGCTTCACTTTTTACAAACAGTTTGTCACTAACTCGCCCATTGAAAGATATTACGGAAAAAGACAGAGTGATGGTAACAAAACTCCTAAAATATTGAGCATGAACTATGAAGTTTTGCTTGCTGGCATTGATTTGCTCCTCTGTCTTGAAAATAAGATTACTGTGGAGCTACTTGTGTTGATTAATGAAGAATTAGCTGGAGACTTTCATTTTCTGTGTCAAGGAAACCGTGCAAAGTGTTAGAATAGACAGCAGCCTTGGAGCAATAATGTATAAGTGGATATTTAAAATCTCTCCCAAGGCCATGGGACAGTCCCAGTAAAAAACAGAATGTCTGGCAGTCAGCCAGCCTGGTTTGTTAAGACCCAGGAGCAAATAAACCTTAAAAAATAACAGATACATAAAACCTTCCCTCTTTTACTGGAGTCCTCATTATTATTGTGAACATGTGTCTGTTTTCATTTGAGTTATTAGATTCTTGGAAGTTGTCTCTGTGATGAATTGATGATTTCCATTAGAAACATCTCAATGGCCTGGACTAAATCAGCCACCAGTAAGGCAATAATTGAAGAATTATTAAAATAAGCCCAAGGGAACATTTATTTTAGGTACGACATTCTGGAAATTTTCTCTTTTGTGTACTATGCTCCTAGTATATCTTTCAACAAATACTTCCCTCCAGAAAGCATGTTTGGGTTTTTTCTCTTTCAAAAGGTAGTAAATTCGCTGTCGTACAGAATAAAACCAGTAAATATGTGGCTGTGGCACCTGGTTTTAGTGCTGGGCAGCCCACACGGACTGATCAAGCACAGGGTGTTGGCAGGATCATCTTTTCTGTCCTCTCCATGCCCAGCTGGTTTCACTCGTGGTTTCACGGCATTTTTGGAGGCTGTCCTTTCTGCTGGCCAGTTTTTCTTGGTTGCTTCATTGGCTGCTGGTGGCACCTCATTCTTCCCGTCTCTCACAGGGATGCCATGGACAGCATCTCCTTGAGGAGCTCATCCCACGGTAGTTAAAGAGCAGAAATCATGTGAGTGTTTGTGGTTCACATGCCAGACTTCTGGGGTTTCTTTGAGAATATCAGGAATTAAGACCAGATGCCTTTTTTTTTTTTTTTTCTTCCAAGAAAGTGCCTCTTTTGTACATCATAAATCTTCCCTTGAGGCCGTGAGAGAATATCTGTGCTGCCCACCCTCCAGCCAAACCACAATAAATCAGTGGGTCTTCCTGGCCCCTGCCGTGCCTTATCTGTGCAAAGGGCGCAGCTTGGAAATTAGTTGTAATTAGTTGTTGCTAATGGGAGAAGGCAGCTGGCGATCTGCAAATAAACATGAAGCTTTAGTCGCGAGTGCTGTTCCTGGCCCATCAACCATGCACGAGTAGCATCATGAATCACGTCCACTCACAGGCTTCCTGCATGGAGCTGGAAAAGAATGGGTAATGTGAAAAATTGCAATTAATAGGGTAGGTGAGAGGAAAGTCTCATGCGGTACACAGCAGGGTATGCTCAACATCATAGATTGCAGTGGGGTTGGAGCAGTGGGATTTAGACCAGTGTGCGTGCCATAAACTGCGTTTAACAGCTTTGGTCTGGTTGTGTGTGCCACCCCTCCTCACTCACCACTGTGAGTGCGTCCACTGTCCCCTCTTCAGAGGTGACTGGGCAACAGATTAATCAACTTGCATACAATCCTGAGGTCTCCAAATTCAATTCCTGCTCCTCCTGGTTCTTTCAATGACATTACAAGTGCCCTTGCAGCTCCAGCTGAAACTGAATTTGCTGGCTTAAGACATAATATTGCTCTAAACAGTCACATAAGTTTTATTTAGCTAAGTCTGTATCCAAGCAGTAAGAATTCAGTTTGATATCTCTCTACACCGCTCAAAATTGGAGAAATTAACTTTCCACTTGGAAAACAGGCTTATTCTGATTGAACAGTGGTGAGATAAACATCATGATTTGTAGTAGAGTCAACAAATGATGTGCAGAAGAGAGTGGTAATTGGAAACCCTATATTCTGTTTGGATTACATTTGATTCAGTATTGAAATACAGATACTAAGTACCGGTCCGTATCCTGTCCAGGAATGGCTAGGTCATTATTGATGCAGATGTAAGTGAAGATACTTAACATGGTAATTCAAGTTTCCAAACGGAGGACTGGAAGTGAGCATCACTGTATGTACACTCAGCTCCTAGTTTGCTCTTCACAAAGGCTGTGAAAGTAGCTGTTGAATATCATTTTTTTTAGAGAGAAATATCAGATAGAAGCAGGAAAAATGAAGTTACCAAAGCCTAAAAAGAGTAAGATTGCTTTAATATTGCTAGAGAGTCTGTAGTCTGTGTAAAAGGGATCCTATGACAGGACATGAAAAATTATCATCGAAAAAAACCTCAATGTAATTAGTCAGTATGTGTAATTAACCACTGGACAAAGCAGACAAGGGATTAGTGGTATCTTCTAAGTCAAGCCTGGCTACACTGCTAAACGTTAGTCTTTTGTCCAGCCAGGAGCTATGGATCTGAGGCAAAAATTGTACAGTCTTTGTTTTGTCTGGGGTCAGATTAGATTATCATAATGGCTTTAAAATCTATGAATCTGTCATATTGATTTTAAGTGAGTGAATCAAAAGACTCCTTTAATGTAGGTATGCACATTCAGACCAGAGTTGAGTGAATAATTCAATAATTAATTTGATGAGCACAAACATAAGAACATGAGCGCCGTTTTATTGGGTCATACCAAAGATTCATCTGTTCCAGGATTGCTCCTCAGATGACAAAGGCTTTTGTCTTAAATCCACCACCTGCTAAGTCCACTAGGTTCCCCATTTCTCATCTATGGTGTGAAATGATTCCTTATATTTCCCTTTTCCATGTTCCATCCTTTTCATCATTTTGTAGAGTGCTATCGTATTTCCTCTGTCATCTCTTTCCTTTGTGAATTTGATCTCTCTTTTCATGGAGAAGCTCTCTGGTCCTGCTTGTTTTTCTTCTCTGCCCTTTCCCAAGTTTGGCTATGCTTTTGGCCAAAGTGGCTTCAGGACTCTTTTCCATAAAGGTCATCACGGTGGAATTTGTCCAAATAAGCACAGATACGGACATTTCTGTTCCTCGTGCCCTGAAGTGTGCCCTTAGCAGCATGACACCCTAGAAATGCCTCCTTCCTTGAGGGTGGTAGCTCACACACAGGCACTTATTCTGTAGATTTTCAAGACTGGGTGAGACAAGCTTTGTCAAAGTGTTGAAGGTGTGAGTTTAGGGGACGTTTAGGGGGACAAATTATCTTTTCCTTTGCACTTAGTTTTGTCCCAAACCTTCTGCTTGCTTTTGCATGGCCACAGAGCATTTCAGCAAACTGTCCTTGATAACTCCAACATTTATTTCCTGATTTTTATATATATTGTATATCCTAAAGTTGTGCATCTACCATAGAATGGGTTTTTCCTTGTATTAACTTTAGTTACTTGCAGATTTCTTAAGAAATACTTCATTATAAGCAACTAGAATTTTGTGTTTTTCTTTATCAATTCTCTGCAAGTTTCTTCACACTTTCTCAGAAGTTGAAGAGCACATTAATAACTTTTAAAATGTATATATAGTTGTTGTAACATTTCAATAAAACAGAGTGCCTATATCATTTATAGTTAAGTTGGTCTGTTTGTTTTTAATATTTAGGTCCCGATGTATTATTTCTACCCACTGCTTGGACAAGTTGATTTTTGCAACAACACATCTTGACCAGTTGACTGCATTTCTTTTTTTTGGTTCAAAATAAATTTTCCTTGGCTGTGTTTGTCCAGGACAGAGGGACAACTCAAAGTCTGTGGGTAT
Source organism: Numenius arquata (assembly GCF_964106895.1). Classification (NCBI taxonomy): domain Eukaryota; kingdom Metazoa; phylum Chordata; class Aves; order Charadriiformes; family Scolopacidae; genus Numenius; species Numenius arquata. Next base: position 125,239,898 of record NC_133577.1, on the reverse strand, counting down.
TGAAAAGTAGAATTTATGTGACATGCAGGTGATACAAGGAGCTTCAAAGTTCTTTCTGCACTGAGACAAGTGTCATCCAATGTTATCTTAGCATCAGCTGTTTCCACAGCCATGTCTGCCTGCAAACTTTATTTTAAGAAAGTATGGAATTCAGAGTCAGAACAAGGAATATACACACAAAAGCCAAATTTCTAGTAAGTGTTATTCGCAGAAAATCTGGGCTGTTTAATGTCCAGCTGCCCATACTTTTCTGTGGTCCTTTTTGATATTTAGGACAATTCTTAGTGCTGCATTCATCTTATATTTCATAATTGTTTACTATACATTGCGTAATTTACAGTATTCGTTTCCAGTTACATTGGTTCTCATTATTTTTAGGTCTGTTCTTCCTAGTTAATGCTGGCAGGACATTGAGGTTGGTTTCCATTGGAAAACAAGTCAAAAGGAAAATAAACCCACCCTATTAATGCTGAAACATGACCTACTTTTAAATTGCTGTCAGGTGAGGAATCTCCTCCAGCTTTTAACTATCCGCTTATTTTATGGAGAGCTGGAGGAATATGACAGCAGTTAGGAAATACATTGTTCCAGCCCTCAGACGCTGGAAAACATATTTTGTGTTGTGGCTTGTCTACAGAGCTCTACTTTTCTGTTTTCCAGAAGCAAAGTGAGAAGAGTTCAGGTAACAAAATCATATATATTTACAATGAGGAAGAGTGATTGTACTTGGACTGATTTACTGACATCTCATATAAGGAAATGAATAAATCAGGGAGTAATTGCTTCTTTAAAATGAAACTTTTGAGTTATTTCATGCATGCTGTGCATATTTTAATGACATTTTCTAAAATGCTGGGCTTTTTTTCACAGTGAAACCTGTGGTGAATCCATTGTATATATGGATTCACATGTGGTGACATCAAACTGTTGACTGACACGGTGGGCACAGGTGAAAGTCACCATTGCTGAGCTTCAGCTTTGCCTTTTCATTCAATGCAAAGCCATAAAGAAAAACAGGCTGAATACCCAACATATATGTCCATAGATCTTTTTTTAAAAGGTAAGGACCACACTTGAGTGTGATCAAGCTGCTAATACTAGATGATTCCTTGGCTCCTGTGGAGGTGCCAATCAAGCTATAAGAGCTCAGAGGAGCGGAAAAGAGATGTCCCCATCTTCTGCCCATCATGGTGTTTGTGGAACTCAGCAGAGTGCTAGAAATGTGAAAGTTTGCTGCAATATTCCGTAGGATTTGACTGCATGGTGGGGTTATCAGCACAGGTTGCTTTACTACAGATACGTGCCTCATAAATAGTGATAGCAGCACTGGGGGCATGTTGCTGTAGCTGGCAGGTCCTAGGTCTCCTCCACGCACCACTGCCTGGGGGAACAAGCATAGTTGGAGGCAAGTGGGCTGCTCTCATTTGAAGGGCTGTCATAAGCTGTCAGTCAGTAAGGTTTAGTCATAAGAGACTTAAAAACCTGAGGTCCTTTGCCATTTGGTTGCTACTAGTGCTGTCACAGTTTTTACCGTTGATGGAACCAGGGGAAATTTTGAATACAATGTTGAATATTTGAATATGGAATAAAAATTTGAATAAAACAAGACAGCATCGACCTCGAAAAATCATGGACCTCAAAAGAGCTCCACAGTAAGGATTCTGTGAAGGAAAATATTATCTCCAAAGATTTTAACTGCCAAACTACATTATATCCCTGAGCTGAGCTTTCCAGGGACTTAGCGGTCTTGTCCCAGTGGAAACAGAAGTCTGTTCTCCAAAGCACAACCTCACTACAGCTGCTCAGCTGTAATGAAACTTTTAATGCAGGGAAAAAAGTGGTTTAGATTGCTCAGTTTGGTTCTGAGAGATGATCACATCATTTTTGCCCAAGCTTTTCCAAAACAACCCCTCAAGGTGGGGGGCAGCCCTCTGGTGCAGCCACAATTGCAGTGGTGATGAAGGGCTGAGGAACCATCAGCTCTCCAGAATAAATCCCACATCAACCTTGCTTTGAACAGCACTGTCAGAGGAGAGGGTGCTAACACCCATCCATCCCTCCCCACCATGTGCATACACCTGTATTCTAGAAAAATAAGCCAAAATTAATCCCACGTCCTTTCTTTGGTGGCCTTGGAGCATATATTTATGTTACCATCAAACTTTAAGGTGGATGATTTAAAGCTACAATAACAAGGAAAGTCCTTGCCTCGTTCAGGCTGAATATTTTATGGTGTGCTGCAAATGAGAAAGCCAGTGCAGTTTTCTGAGATGTATACTGAATAAGGCAAGTGTCTGTAGGGAGTACAGTATTTCTGTAGCAATATCTGTCCCTGCCTGATTAACACCTTACATTATTGGCACAAGGAGAATTTTAATCACATACTTATATTTGCAAAAGGTCAGACTGAATAACCATAATGTTCCTTTCTGGGTCTAAAATCTATTAATCTGTTTACTCGTTTTCTTTTTATGTGTTACGTTGTTTGAACAATGAGACGAGGGCAGCCAATTTTTCTTTCCTTTCGAATAGTGAGCTGGCCAGGTTTGCTTTCTGGTTCTCATGCATTTTCACAATGCAGAGGAAGTTTAAAGCCAAACAGAAAAGCCCCCCATTAAAAACAAAATAAATTTTTAAAATGGAAATATTTGTATTAATAAGAATTCCTTCATTAGAGAAAAGTAATGCTCAAAGCCAGAACTTCCCAGGAATGGTCCCTTCGGTCTTTCTTATCTCACCTCGCACTTCCAGCTTCATGCCCCTGAGGCTGAGTTATGTGCTTTTTCTGATTTATATTGTAGGAAATTGCGAATGTGTAACTTCTGATCAGTGAGCTGTTCACAGTTGTAGGGTAACGCTCATATTTTACTATTTTTCATATTGGCCTGGGATGCCTCCTGCTCCAAATTTCTGAAATCATCCCTCTTTCAGTTAGGCATCCCTATGCTGAAGATTTAAACAGTGTTAATGAGCCCCTAGGGACGTCTCTGCCTTTTTGCACTGATTCTCTTGCCCAGTGTGGTGGTGCTTTGATGGCTTGTCCAATGGAGGCTGGATCATGGCTTGAACCGCAGTGAAGAATCAAGTGAACTTCATGTGCTTCTGGAGGGAAAAGCCTACCAGCTCTGAATAGTTTCGGTGGGATTCTTTGTGTAAATCCACTGCTGATGAGTTTATCAATAAGACTTTTGATAAAAAACAAACTGTCGAGCAGTAAACATTCCAGAGCAATTCTAGACTGTACTCCAAAAGACACAGAAAAAAAAGTCAATTTTTGGCCAAATGGCAAAAAAGTCAAAGTGATATTTCAAAGGGTGTTATTTTTCAAGCTCCTAAAATGAGCAGAAAGTTTCCTACACTTGGTAACAGTGGGGGATGCAGGGGTGAATAAATGAGAGGATTTATCCGTACACACAGATGGTACCAGCAAGAGAATGAGAGGGTAACATGAATACATTAATATCAATAAATGACTAACATCTTTTTAATTCCAGTATTTATTTGTTCTTTTATTCATGTATTTTTTTACCTGAAGGCTAACATGTGTAGGGATGTCCCCCGCCAGGCAGCCCTGCTGCTGTGGTGGTCTGGCAAGTACCTGGTAGAGTGACCTGCAACGCATGAGTGCAGGTTTCACACCGCTGGCAAAAACATCAGAAATCCAGAGAGACTGGCTGCTTCTTTATGAGTTTTAGGAGTCTTACATTACAGGGGAGTTTTTGTTTGGTGCTCATCTTTAATCAAAGCATTCCTTTGAAACTTTGCACGTTCTGCTTTCCTGATGGTACTGCAGAGGTTGCTTCAGGAAAAGGTTGGTCACATCCTTTCTTCTTCCCTGCAGCGGGGAAGACAGCAGGGACGGGTTTCTTTTTGTTTGTTGGTTTGGCTCTTTCCTGGTGAACTTGACAGTGAAATGGGTTAATGTCAAGTAAAGGTGTAATACGGATGCTGAAATGTTTCCTCATCTCTCCCAAGTTACATCTGTAAATTAGAAATTGCAAAAATACAGAAACTGTGTAGTGACAAGGACTGACGCCAACCCTTGGACAGTCTCTTAATGATCATTAGGATGCTGTTAGAGTGACCTCTCCTTTTCCTCTAATGAGGATCGTGAGGTCTTTCAGGGACCTTTCTTCACCGGCTGTGCAGGGTATTCAGTCAACAGTGTGCACACACAGCTCATGTAATGAGGTAGCTCATCCGGATACACAAAACCACTGGCATTTTCAAAGTGTTTTTTTAAATCAGTCCTAAACTGAGACACTGAGTGTGGCAGCCTGTGCTGGAGGTTTGGATCTACATTTAAACACCAAATTGGGAAGAAACGAGGGGCAAAATCCCCAAATCCAGCCAGAAAAAAAAAAAAAAATTAAAAATATAACAACGGACACCAATTCTGTTTTTAGCATCTGTCTCTGTTTCCTTTTCATCTTCATTTGAGATGGGCAAACTTTCTGTAGCTCACCCCAGACCAGAGACTATAGGATTTTATTTCAAACTCCAGCACCAAGTTAGATCCTTTGAAAGATTTGCATCATCTGCATGGTTGATAGACTAATTCTCCATAATGAAACACTAGACCCATAAGGTTTTATCTCAGGAAACCCTGGAATCAGAGAGAAATCTGTGTCTCCCTATTGGAACTGCAGATTATGCCCCTTTTTTCATATGGTCAAGCTGTGTCCTGCGCCCCTCTTCAAACTGGGGTTTGATGGCAATGCATCATTAGTGGGGTAGAGCTTGTGGAACAGGACATTGCTGTGTCTCCTGGTTGTTTCATTGGGGTAAGTCTGATTCTCTCTTTCCTGCAATGAGAAAATGGAAATAATGTTTATTCCGGCCTTCCTCGTGTTGATAGCGATATGAGCTAAAGGTACATAGCCTCAGGTAAAAGCTGTAGTAGAATTGAAAAGTGTTTGTGTTTATGGTTGGGTTTGTTTGGTTTTTTTTTTTTTTCATTTTAAACTAAATGAATCTTCTGGGCATTGTTTTGAAAGTGATTGCTATATTCCTGGAGCCAGGCCGGGCACGTGCTGGAGGTGTCCATGAGTGATGTGGACACCCAGCTTAGCTCTTTCTCCAAGTGCTGGGCTTTCCCCACACCCCTTGGTGAACCAGGGGAGAGTCATTCTTTGGTGGCTGAGCAAGGACCAAGGGATGGAGCCGCATGTGTCTGCAAGCTGTCCCAGCAGGCATCCACGCAGAAGATGCAGCCGCTTTGATGGTTTTTGCTCAGCTCTGAGACGCTGGGCAGGGCTAATGCTACTCTGGATCACAGTGTGACACTTGAGCTGTTCCCAGGGTTAAATGCTCTTCAAGTAACTGCACTTGGCTACTCCTCCTCTGAGTTTTTCTTTGCAGAGGAACCAAGATGGAAATCATCAGGGGAAAAAGGTTCCTTGTGCTGATGTTTGGGACAGAGTGTCCAGCTCCATGAGCCAGTGCCAGCTGCAAGACAGGAGCAGTTCTCTTCCACTAATAAGAAATTCCTCCTACCCTTTCTTTCTGGTCAGAAACTTTTTGTCTTAAATTTCTTTAAGACAAAGACCTAATTCTGCTCTTACTGCCTGCAGTTTCAACTCTTGCCCCCTGTGCACTGCTCAAAATTGCTGCAGAGAGGGCAAAGCTGGTGCTGCCATTAAAAAAAAAAAAAGAAAAAAACCAAAAAAAACCCAACAACAAATGTATCCCAGAATAATAAAGAGTGGAACAAACAAATTGCATCAGCACTTTGTGAGTGCCCAGGTCTGTTCAGAGCAGGTTGCCAACTCCCGTCGCAGCAGGGCAGAGAGGATTGGGATCAAGACCAGCTTTAGACAAACAAGCAACATCTTCACCATGAGCTTAGTGCTCATTTGAGCTCTCCCACCCCTGCCCTTGCTGGTTTGCTCCTGGAACAGCATTGACTTCAGTCATACGGGGAGCAGCATTCCCAATGACATTACAGTTGAGTTAACCCTATTTTGGAGGAGAAAAGCCATACGGACATAAGCTCCACATGGAAAGTAGCCGTGGCCTCGGGCGCTGAGTTGCAGAGCATCCCTGGGAGGTCAACCCCAGCCATGACACTTGCCCACAGCAGGGATACACTATAGGTGAGTGCAAACATGTAATGCAGACCCCATGTACCGTAACACGGAGTCACTACACGAATAAATAAGAGCACGGGTGCTCCAACTCTATGCGTGTACCTGGGATGCATTTGATGCTCTAAATAAGCCAGTGGCTGCGAACTTACCGGCTGGTGCTTCTGAGTCCTTGGATTAAGCTCTGGTTTACAATGCATCATTTAAGAGGTTGCAAATATTTTCCATGTGTTGAAAGCAAATTATAAACAGATTGAGCCTGAGTACAGTAGATCCACTGGACTAAATTTGACAAAGAAAAGCTTTCGATTAAAGAATGAGGCTTAAGGGGGACGGGGAGTGAGCTGGCATGGAGGGAGGGAAATTTTGTCATTTTAATGAAAAAATTGTTCTGGAAGTATACTCTGCAAACGTCGAAGGAGACAGTCCTTGTGCAGGAAAGCACATGATGTAAATCAGTATCTACTAAAGCAGTCCATCTCTTGAACATAACAAAAGTGACTGTATGAAATAGCAAAACAGCACACATTGCATTTTCATGGGGAAATGTGCTGTATTCAGTCATATTAATTACTGCGTGGGCTCAATTTTCAGTGCAATCAATCCACAGGAAACAAAAGGGCTGCAGGGGAAATATAAAAAGACAGTCAGCTAATAGGAGCCAGATTCAATAAAACTGTATCTGCCTGCAGTGAGCGGCGAGGCAGAGATGTGTCCCTTCTCCCCTGGCAAGGCACATGATGGGTCGGGCAAAGGGTGTAGGGCTGAGAGGGGCTTGGAGCAACACCCTGTGTATGTATACATGTATATGTATGTGTATATATATATATATACACACACATATGAGGAATGCAACTCCTATTGTGAAAAACTAGGAAGGAAAGGGTTTTAATTCAAGTTTTTCTGTGCAGTGTCTAGAGTGTCGTCTCGGAGCAGGTTGTCTTGTGGTGGCACTTCAGCCAGCGCAGCCTCTGCCTGCCACACGTCCATCCCCACTGTGTTCTGAGCCACAGGCTCTCCAATTTGGTACCATAACAGGGCGTTTTCCTCTGTCACCCTGGCTCTACTGCTCCGTCCCTCTCTGCTGGCAGCAAGCAACAAGCCCCAGAGCTGCTGGTGCGGCCAGGGTTCTCCTGGGTGGACTTCAGACCCTGGGTGAACTTCACCTTTACTGCAGAGTTTCAGTTTAATGCCAATATTTTAGCAAGCTGTTTGGTTTGTTTGCCTGGCACTTAATAGGGGGATTATCCGGTTTATTTCTTTTTCTTCCCAGATTGCTTTTCAGTTTTGAAGTTGAATGTGTTCATTTTTAGTGGTAGCCTTCTCTGCCATTGAGGCTCCAAACTTCCCTAGGAAGTGACTTCATGGCATTATTCAACCAGATTATTGCTTGGAGTGGCTGCGGCTGAATTACCCAGTGTTCATATAATGGCAAGCTCCCAGTCCGTATGTATTTAATGACTGTAATCATTTATTATTTTCCCTTTATTAGGTTTGTTTTTAAAGAAAGTTTTACTGTGCTATTTATGATATGCTAAGTGGTGCAACTTGCTGAAAAAACATATCGCATACATTTTATTTTTAATAGGTTTTGCTTGCTAAAATGGAAATCTTTTATTTACCCTAGTAGAGTAGTTTTTTGCTGACAGTTTTATTATTTCAATTACTCAAACATTTCTTTCCTCTTTTGTTTCCCTAGATATTCCTCCAGGGAGTTTTAATGTGTCCATTCTTTATTTAAGATTGGGTTCAGAAAGTGTTATTTCTAGCAGGGCAGAGGAAAAGCATAATATAGCAGACATTAAATAGTGGGATGTCAAGGTTTTATTTTCTTTCCTCTTTGAGTTGTGGAATCCTTTCCCCGTCTGTGTCATCCAGTGATTAATTGCCCTGATAATCTGCACACCTTCATCAATAACTGTCTGCCACCCTCGCCGGGCAGAGGCCATGGTCTGCCTAAAGAGTTTGTGGCTGCTGATTAATGAACATACGTGTATGACTAAAACGGGGCGAGACCCCTGAGAGCATTTAAAATTGCCAGAGACCCAGACTTCCTTTAATGAACTAACACTCTATAGGTACTGGCAGTAACTACCGTATACATTTCACTTGCTGGTGGGGAAAGGAGAATGGGACCATTCCTCCAGGGAGAAACCCAAGCTTTGGTCGGTGGAGTGAAAAGTGAACCCTAAGGGCTCACGTTAGTAGGGAGCCTCACAGTCTCTGTGGGCCAGCACCAGCAGGAAGGGGAGACTGAATTCACCTATACAAAGTTCACTGGGGTGGGACAGTGTGGAAACTGATGTCTGCTCCCCTGGCTCTTCTCTCTTCTAATGAGTCTTTGAGCACTCTCTGATGTGTGATGATTTTATCATCATTATAGCATGGCTGATTCTGTTTTAGTTCTGTTACTTCTTTTCTTTGCCCCTTGCTGCTCTTCTGGTCTTTGAGGCAGAGACCAGTCCTTGGACTATGAAGAAACCAAACCCAAGTGCTTGCTAGGACAGTGGGAGAGCCCCCAGAGCTGCAGATGGACGCGTGCTTGGACTGCCCGTGGCTAGTGCATGGCCGTGGCCATCCTTAGCGAGGTAGAAAAGCACGTTACAAAGCATGTGTTCACACCTCTGCATCCCATTGTGTTTTCCAGAGTGTCTGGGGGAGAACTTTTTGACCGCATCGTCGAGAAAGGGTTCTACACCGAGAAGGATGCCAGCACCCTGATCCGGCAGGTCCTGGATGCTGTCTACTACCTGCACCGGATGGGCATTGTGCACAGGGACCTCAAGGTACGACCGCAGTGTGACTTGGTCCTCTAGGCAATGTTAACGAAGGTTGCATAATTATGTGAGTCTAACACATTTACACGTGTTAGTAAATGTTTAGTCCAGCCTCCTCTGGGACTGGCTGTTTCAGGAGGGTTTTACCATAAGAGAGATGCTCTGAAGGCTCTATATCCCCCCCTCGCAACTGGTTTTAATGAGGACTTTGCAATCAATGCAGTTACACTGTCAGTTTTGCACATATTGTGTGGGAGAAAAGTCATTCATTAAGGCCTGAAATGTTATGTTAAGGCAGGAAACTCATCTCAGCTGGCATGTGTTTACTGCTGTAAAGTATCTTGCAGATTTGCTGTGCTATATTTACTTTTAACTTAATAATAATTAGTAACAACAAATAGTGTTGGAAAGTTGAATGTTTTCCTAGCGTGCTATTTGGACTAGTGTTTTTGGAGACATTTTTCACAGGAAAGGTTCTTCTAAGGAACATAGTGTGCCAATGTGAATTTTAGATAGTTTTCTTTCCAGCTCTACTGTGTTACCACATCAAAAACTCTCAGCTTTTCTGGCAAAAAAAAAACCAACCAAAATGTTGTTTCTGTATTGTTTCCTTCCTATATCTTAAACTATCATTAAGATAAGCTGAAAGGCTTGGATTTCATAACACACAGCTAAACCTCCCCATTTTTAATATCTTCAATAATAAAATAGCAGAAGGCAATAGAAAAAGATACAAATGTCAAAAGAATAGAATGGGTTCAGTTCCTGAGCTAGTTAATTCTACCAAAGTTTACTGCCAGAAATAAGGAATTCAGTGAATGAAATAACACCTCTCGTCGTGTTTTGGAGGGATGCTCCAAACAGGAGTTGCCTTGGATGTTGGTGCTGTGGCCCTGAATTGTCCCCATGTACAGATAATAGAATTTGACAAAACAGGTCAAATTATGCAAAGGCTTAATAAACATTAATAGAGTCAAGAGCCTCAAAGGCCACAAAGAACTCCTTTTTTTTTTTTTTTTGTACTTCTTAAGTACCATTTCATATTAAATGTTTTTTTAAATCAATTGTATTTTTAATACCTTCTAATATTAAACTGCATGTTTGTGATTCTTGGCAAGTCCCCTTAGCGAAGGTTGTAGTGCTGAGAATGTGACTTTACTGTTCTGCCTTAAGATGGATGAAAAATTGTAGTGATGAGAGATACTATTTGTTTGCTTTTTATCTCCTTCAAAATTAGTGCTGATGTGAGATGCTGCATGGAGTAAAATAATTATTCCAAGATGTGATGCAGTGAGGCCAAAACAGAGTCTGTTACCCCTGTAACCACCAGCACCACAGTTCTCCAACGTGGAGCAGTGCCCAGGACAGGCAGACATGGCCTCGTTTTGTGAAAACCTCAACACAGTCATTTCCTTCTGCCACTCTTTGACTCCAGATGTGAATCTTTTTGCTGCACAGGGGCCGTTCCTGCAGGATTGCAAGCTTTTCCACACCTTACTGCTAGAAGGGACAGTCCTGGGCACCTCTGCCAGAAGTGGGCACCCTACGAGCTTCACTTCAAAAGATAGAGTAGAATAATAGAAAGTATAAATATATTTAAGTATTGCTTTGCACATTTTTAAGGCAAAAGCTTGAATATGCTGAAAGAAAATAAACACCGATGTCCGCAAACTGTATTTCCTCCTCATTATTGTGCGATTTAGTCCTAACAGTCCTGTATAATGGGGTTTTTTGTAAGGAGGCAAGTTGGTCTTCTGTCTCCTATGGTCTTCACATGCTGCCCTCCGTTCTCATTGATTACCTGGAGTACACAAAAATATTCTCATATTTATTAGAGTTTCATTGCACTTCAGTATGGAAGCATTGTTTAGTATTTTAACATGACCAGCTTTCTCTTTATTTCAATTTCTAGGAAATAACTTCAGGCTTCTTTCTGCAACCAGAGGTTTTGGAGGGAGGTCTGAACGCTCTTAATTCAGATACTCCATAGTATGAGCTTTTAATATTCCTGCCTTTATAATTTAAAGAAAGGCTGTAGCTCTCACTTTAAAGCAGATTAATCTTATTTAAAAGTTCCTATAATAAAATGTGAGATCTGGTAATTGGGAATAGGATTCATCTACAAATTACTTTCAGAGTTTATGTAAGGACATGCTGAATTTAGATCAAACCAACCTTCTTCAGTGATATTTTGGGGCAAAGACTAGCTCTTTTTCTCTTTCTTTCTTTTTGTTTGCAAGTCTTTGTCAGTATCATATCAGTTGTTAAAATGACTCATAAAATATGGTGTATGAGGAACACCTACTGTGAATTTCTGTTAGCAGAAATATACCATGATGACAAAAATACAGATATAATAAGGCTTTTTATGATCTCAAAATATCATGATAAGTGCAAGTCTCGAATTGTGATCCTCAAAATGAAACTCTGGGAAAGAATCCACTCTACAAAAATACAACCCTTGAAACATCTATAACAATTATTTATTGTAATTATGTGTTATTCAGATACCAAAATAGTACTTGCTGTAGTTGTAGGAAAAGCAGATCTGTCCTCCAAGTCTCTAATCTAAATAACGCAGCAGCAGATAACAGGAGATGGCAGCAGATGAAGTCCAAGGAAATCAAAAGGACTGAAAGGCTCAAGCAGCTCCACTTTGTACAGAGTTCTTTTAAACAGGTTTTAAATGAGTTTGAGTTTTACATGAGTGGGTTTCTTGGCCTTAAGTGAGGGGCCTGAGATGAGTTTGCAGAAATCTTTGAGAAATAATTGTCTTTCCCTTAATACCAGCTCTACCAACCCCTCAGCATTGCACCAATGAAAATCAGGAGTAACTCCAACCAAAGGCAGACCATGGCATAAAACTGACTCCCGTGGTCAGTGAAAACAGTGTTGGTGTTGTAAAGGACAGTTAAAGCACTGGACTTACAAGATATTGTGAGAAAAAACCATAAATGGTACAACTTCATAATTATTTTTATGAACAGAATCATTTCCGTTTTTGCCTCAGTCCCCACTGGCTCACAGCTGTGGATGCAGGTTGTAGATTCTCTCATGACCATTGTGTCCCATGGATAAAGCCATCTCTATGTGGCTTCATGCTGGAGCTGGGGAGGCAGAAAGTGCTTTAACCTCCACTTGAAGCTGAACAGGAGCCTCAAAGTAGAGTGGAAGCAACATCACCCCTCAGTGCTTCTTTGTCCCCCCTTTCTCCAGGGCAAGAGGTTACGGTGATGGAGGAGGGAAGACAGATGCTGGTGCTGCTGCAGTGCAATTGCTCCTCCTTACAAATCCAAGCTTGGATGTGTCCCAAAGAGTTTGATGATGTTGCGTGACCCCAGCTGCTTCCCCGTTTCCTGGTGCACACAGCGGGCTGATAGACAAAATGTGTCACGTGCGGGTGGGCGTTCGTACCAGCTTCTGGGCAAAAGTCTACACCAGGGTTATGTTGAAACGTTGAGTATCCATCACTTTTATAGATGAAGACCCCAAGGCACCCCATTACCACCAGACTGTCAGAGTGCCAGCAGATGCTGGGCCTTTTTGTGAGCCCAGATATTAAGCAGGGGAAGAAGTGTGCATTACAGCAGATAGTGAGAGCTTTGCTTTTTAACAGTAGCACATTCAAAACATATGGATGGAGGACTCTGCTGTATCAGATGGAGTTTGGTTGGGCTCTCCAACCCTCCTGATATCAGCATAAAGTCACGGGCCTTTGTGGAGTGACTCTTCTTTCCTCCCAGCATAAACAAGTCACTGTGCTTAGTGCTGTAGGATTTTTTCCTAATCAGCTCTAGCTGAAACATCCTTGCTGCAACTCTGTTAACTGTAAAGGCATTTCCTCTCTCATAACAGTTTATTTCCGGGGGAGAAGATACATAAATTCTCTAATACCTAATGTTTTCCTTTTTCTAAATGCTGTATAAAATTTGTTCATTACACTACCTGGATTTACTGTATTTACCTGCCTTCAAATCAAATTAATCCTTCTGTTTTGTCACTCGGAAGTGATAATATGTCAGACACATCTCACAAGTAAGGGAGGAGCCTTCGTTCTTATTTGAGATGCTAAAGGAGAGTTTTTTTATCCCAGGAAAGTTACTGAAAGCTGAAGGTATCAGCTTCTTCCATTAGTTGCCATACAGGAGTCTGGAGAGGATCTCCATATAGGTTTTAAGAGCAACTCTTTAGGGTTGGAACCAAATTATATTGGCATATGATGTAACTAAGGATTGTATTAAATGCAAAGCATCAACCAACAGACCTTGTTACTGGACTTACATATTCAAACCTCTTATTCTCCTTTCTAGCCTGAGAACCTGCTTTACTACAGCCAGGATGAAGAGTCAAAAATCATGATCAGTGACTTTGGATTGTCAAAGATGGAGGGTAAAGGAGATGTGATGTCTACAGCCTGTGGGACTCCTGGCTATGTTGGTAAGAGGTTTGGTTATACTGTCTGTCCACTCTTCCCAGCTGCAATACAGACGCATAGTGAAAAGGGAATAATACTTATTTTCCAGTGCCATTGCATAGAGCACATGAGATTTTACAGACGTTCATTAGAACTAGAGATTTCAGAAGTTACTGGTGCTCTGTCTTGTGTGCTCTTCTACTTTGGGTCCACGTCCTTCGATCCAGGTCAGGGACTGTGGGTTTCACTTTCATAATTTTAATCCTTTGCAAAATATGTCTTCTCAAAGACACTGCCTGGAGCTGTTAGGGGCATGTGAAGAGTATCCTCAAATGCATTGGTTCTGCAAGCACCTATAAAACCAAGAAGCTTTACCTAATGTAAGATATTATTTTCATCATAAGGGATAGCATTTGCCAGATTCCCCTGATAGAAGATAGTAAAATGAAAGACTACATTTATTGAGACACGTTCAGTCATCCTCTGTTCCAGCCATGTTAAGTTACTGACTCCTAAATGTCAGTATGCAGAAGCCTTTTAGATCTCTGAGCCTTCCTGGACAGTATCGAATTGTTTCCTATCATTTATTCTTTGGTACTTTGTCCATTCAGGGGTGATTGTACCCAGCTGATTACCATTATGTTTACCAGCATCCTTTTAAAAAAGTTAAAGTAACTGAGTATGAGAATTATATGGCAGGTGATGACAGGGTCTGTTTGAGCAAACACAGTTTAAAAGGCTCACTTCACGCATGAGACAGCCAGCAAGCCTGTGCCTCCTACGATACCAATTAGTCAGCTGAGGCAGTAAAATTAATCTCCGGGGTATCTATGAAATCCCTGAAACTGAAATGACAGTGGCTTCCCCAGGGATAGATTTGTCTCACATCTTTCCAGTAGGAAGGACCTGATGTTTTCCAGCAGTCAGAGAAGCTCCTTTTGCTTTGCAGCCGCCACCTCACCTGTGTTTTCGTAGCTCTGAGGATGCCATGGTACAAGAACTCAAAGAGATGATGTTGCTATGACCCAGTGATCCAGATTTGTCACAGGAATACCTTTTTCCGGGCATTTTCTTCACACTGCACAGGCACACTCTATCCTGATAACATCAGGAAAAGGAATAGATTTCTTTGGTCTCCCCACGGTGAAGCCATCAGCCCATCATTTTTGTATTTTAAGACATATGAGTCAGGATGCACTCTATGCAGCCTGAATAGCTGTCTTGTGTAATCACACCAGACTGGAAAACTTCTTCCAAAGCACTAGCAGAAATCGAGCTGAGACTGCAATTTTCATAATTTTTACTGTCAGCTCTTCTGTCCTTAATTAACATGTTTTATTTTGTTCTGAAATGGGCACTGACTAGAATAAGCCTGCGAGACACGGGGAAGCTCAGATGATGTTTGCTGAAGCGTTGATGAAAATGAGGGAGTGCGACTATGTTCGGGCACCGAGTGATCTCATATGGCCTCTCAGAGTGCCATTTACATAAGAAAACTTGCTATTTTGGAGAGGAAGCTCTTGGAGCATGTGACATGAATTGTAGTGCTTTGAGAGATGTTTGAGAGCTCTCATTACTCATGGTCTGGGCACTGATAGCTACAGAAGTGCCTCCAGGCCCGTTGTTACCTTGCTGAGCGCAGGATTTACTCATCGTGGTTCAAGAGGTCACGGCCGCTTATTTCTGAAGTGCTGACAGGAGTTGTTCCCCTCTCTCACAAAGAAAACCGCTTTAAATATTTGTTCTATTGCTTTTTGTTGCATGGGAGACAGCTCCTCTTTAGTGCTGCTTTTTTAAAAATACATAATTGGTTGCCCAGACAACATTTTCCAAGCACAGAAAAATTTTGTGGTCAGTCACTGTGGTGATGCCCACAAATGGGCCTCCGTGAGCGTTACACCTGATGACACGGCTTCTCCATACCTGGGCTGCAATTTTTTCCGCATCCACAAGCTTTCGTGCCTTCCAGCATCACTCCCAATTTGCAGCACCCACCTAAAATGCCCTCAAATAAATGTAAAAGTTGTTTCTCCTAACAGCAACACATGAATACATGTCCTCATCTGGTTTGGGGCAGACATGGACCACAGTGTTGCCCCATGAAGTGTCCTGCCAACTCTTTCTGGGTTTTTTTCCAAGTGATTTTACTTAGCGTTTAAGTAACACTCAGGAATCCATCACTTACAATGTAATTCATGGCACTTTTCTTTAAAGATATGTAGAACATCCCATTTTCCAATATTTTATGAGGAATTAATTATTTTTGTCAGTTTAAGCACTTTCCTTTTAAATTCCTAGAAAAAAAGGCATGCATCACATGCCAAGGGTGTGGTTAATTAGCCATTAAAATCTGCTACTATTTATACTTCTTCATCTCCAGAAGCGGACCCAGTCAGATTCTACTGGACAAGCTTCTGAGTTGGTAGCAAACCTGATCTTAACTCATATCTGCTGCCCTTTCCAAGTATTTGCAAGTGTGCAAGCCCCCTGTCATCTCTACCTAATTTTCCTGATTAGGATATACTTTCAACTCTGGGTGTTTCAATTCCTAGCCCAGCTTTTCGTAGTTTCAGCTCCAAGAATGGTGGTACCCAAGACACTAAATTCCTGTTTATCTGGTTGAGAAATTCGTTGAATAAGGGAGGGTGTAATTACAATTAAACTTTTAGAAAATATCACTTTTCTTTCTGATAATCAAAATGCTGCTTATCAAATTAGAGTATATCTAAAGTGTGCATAACTGGTAGTGCATTAGCACATTAGCTTTTGAGGCTCTGCCTTACAGATTAAATTACTGTCAACAGTTCAGAGATCTCATTCTTTCAGGAGTTTTGTCAGAGATTTTGGTCCCACGGTGAAAAGATGAAGATTAGGATAATTTAACACAATTAGACTTAGTTGAGGCACTTTTGTTAAGATGCAAATCGAAATGTTTACTTACTGAAAAGAGGGTCTGATGATGCAACCTCTTGTAATGAAAAGGTCTTCTGTTTTCTTATCTGCTTAGGACTTTTATCTCTCTCTCTCCATTTCTTATGGAAGGAGTGTACGTGGGACTAGATGCCCAACTTTTAGATAGCACCTAAATTGAGTAAGATGAGGGAGCTTGTGTGACTCATTTCATTGCAAATTAGGCATGTGGACTGGCTTGTACGGATCCCACCCCATCTCTAGACTGGAGAAGAAGTGGTGTTTTCAAAACCCTGAGTGATCTCTGTGATTATGGGCAAGATCTGTATAAGTCATTAGTGATTGGTCATGGGCTGCTTGGCTTGCGACTGTTTATAAAAACTTGATTTTGATGAAGAAGGTGTTCAAAACTGCCTGAAAATGAGTCACCCTCAAGGTACATCAGTTGGCACTCACCAGGAGGTGACTCCAGTCATTCAACAAATTCTTTAAAAGAGATTTTGGCTGTTTGGGAACTAGGTCTCACTGACTTACTTTCCATGAGAGTTGGTCTCTCAAAAGCTTTGGTTACTTCTGTAGATGGGACTTAGACTCACAAGATGCTTATGAGCATTGAGAAGTTTGGAAAAAAATGTTAGAAAGCCTGTCTCCGGCAATCTGATCTCCTTTTGCAGAAATGCTGAATTATGAACTGTGTTTGTGGCTGGCTAATATCTTAATCCTTCTGAGATTTAAAATTCTTGCATTGAGTCCCAACCCAGCTTCAAGTAAAATTTTGTTGTATTTCCCTGTCATAGGAATTGGGCTGGACCCTGGATGTGTGGTTGGTCCCTGTACACCCCACCTCAGTCACTTTATTCTCTATAGTGCTTTTATGAAAGGTCATTTCACACCTTTCAGATCTATCAGAAACCCAGTAGCAATTTCAGACCATATCAAAGCCATGTGTTTCTCTTAGCCCTGTGCAAGACCAAAGCATTTAAGTAAGCAATAGATTTCCATGCTGAATTTTGACTTACTCAGTATCTTTTGAATCAAAAGTTTGAAAATATTCAATAAACCTTATAAGCAAAAAGCAGCCCCAGGAGTTGTTTAGGCAGTAAAATCAGTAATAAAGTAAAAACAAAGCATGGGAACTGCTCTTACCAGGGTTTGCGCAGGCACGAGCTCATGACAGTGCGATCACTCAGCTCTGTTGCTGTATCCTGAAACAGGGTTTGCCTGCGTGTGGTTGTAGCTGCATTATGTTCCATGACAGCTATCTAAATCTGACCCAGCAACATGAAATAGGGGCAACAGGAGCCCAAGAAGCCAGCAGAGCTGCACCAAAACCCTGCAGTCCTTCGGAAACTGCACAGAACTGCAAAGTCTTGACCAACAAGAACAAAATGAACACTGGAGGACTGTGTGAGAGAGAAGGAAGTTGTTTTCATCCCAGGAGTCAGTAGAAGAGGGACTCTGGTCTGGTGGTCAATCTGCTTCATATGCCTCTCAGCCTGTTTGCCCTATGAGGAAGATGCTTTGTATGGCAGCAGGGGACCTCAAGCTGCTCTTGCACTGTCTTTGGCTTCAGGAGGAGCTGGGTTGGCCCTTTGTGCATCCAACCATCTTCTCAGTGGTGCAGGGTTCTTCCTCTCTGTCCCATCTTCTTGAGGTGGTACCTTCAAGTCCTAAGCAATGGGGCTGGCACTATCTCCCTTTGGTGTCCCTTACAAACTCTGCCTGTTACTCACCTTCCCTCTCAGATTTTATGGCCATCTCGTTCCTGTGCAGCCCAGGTTTCCCCTTCTCTACTTGTACGACCTTCCTACATGATGGAAACTGGCACTAAAATAGTTACCAGCTGAAACTAGTAGTCCTGGCTTGCACCAGGCCAATTTTCTTGGCCAACTGAGCTGTATCCCTGCCCAATGTAAGCAGGTTCCTGGTGATTTTGACCCTATTTAGATCTTTTTATTCCTCCCACATTTACGGCAGCCTGCTGGTTTGTCAGTCCTGTGGGGATCTTCAAAACCACCATCCTTTGTTCAAATGCCCTGTTCCTTCTGGCATGCAACTTGTGTGAAGCCATATAAACCACAGAAAATAGCATTAGACTGAGTTCTTGTGAGACAGCAAAATCTGCTGGGAGTAGCACCATCATGGGAGAGTGAAGGAGAATGGCTTTTAAGTAGGAGGCTGGTATGAAGAACAGGCACCCTCATGACTTGTACAGTTTGTTCAACAGGCTTAAAGTATCAGAGCAATCCCCATCACTTGAGCTCTTTGCAAGAACATGGATTGCTGGTTTTGGCATCCAGCAGCTGCATTTTTAGGGAGCTTATTAGCATAGCTGCACTATGGCATAGTGCTCTGAAAGGTTTCCAAATGTTCCTTTTCTGTACCTGTTCTTAAAATCTCCATTTGAAACAAGCCTTTTCATTTTTTTTCTCTTATTAAAAACAAAACATAACTAAACAAAGAAAACCCTAACTGTAAAACAGCAGATCATCTGGCCTGAAAGTGGAGTGCCCTGGGAAGCACATCTTCATGCACCTGCAGGTGGGAAGAGGCTCTGGGACCACTACCCAACATTTTACCTGCCATGTGTGGCCAATAGCAATGCTGATTCGGCCTGAAACACAGTTCCTGGAAGTGGAGGAAGCGTCCAGGTTTGCATCGACTCCCCTGTCTCTGGCTGACTGTCGTGTAGCATTTGAGCACACAGTGATTCCCTGGGGCGGTGCGGTACTGGAAGCTCAGATGGAATTTCCCCAGCACCACAAATGGGAGCTTTGACTTTCCCATTCTTCTTACTGCTGTTTTGTCTCCTCAGTCGTCTGTGTTGATCCTTTAGTGCCGTCAGCTCTTGGATTTTTTTCCTTGCTTCTTCTGCTTTTGCCTTTTGGCACTGATCTACCATCAGAGCTCCTCTGACTTGTTTTTCTGCTCATTAAATATTTCCTTCTTTTCCATATATCAGAGACAGATGATGCTAAGCTATGTTCTCCCATTCCTGTTGCATGTCTGCTCTTTGGAACAAAAATCAAAAGCAGCCTTTTGGCCTTAAAATAATTATTTAAACCTCCTGCCTGCCTTCTTTAAAGTTTACCAAAAGGCGAGATACTTGCTTTGGGCTTGATCCTGTGGTGTTCTTACCTGCTTCACTTCCACCATCCGCAGCAGCAACTGTCTGTTATCAGTGCTCTTCACTCCTTTAAAACAGAGAGAAATGCCCCAGCTCAGCTTTGATGTTTTAAGAGGGAGAATCTTTATATAGCTCACATTCCCTTGTCTCAGATTTGTTTTCTGTTATGTTAATGTGGCATATCTGTATAATGTCAGGAGCTCACTAGGATCCGTGGTGCTCAGGAGCCATTTGCATAATGTTTTCTTTGGGGGATATAAGATTTAAAATGTTTACCAGTCTTGAAAATGATGCAAACAGGAGCAGACGGTCAAAGGTAGAAGAGCTATGTGAAGAAAATATTGGGAATTTGGAAGGACTGGAGAGTTGGAAGACATCTAATCACCTGAGGGCAGGGGAAAATCAACTCCCTTCTTCCACATATTTTGTCACAAAATTCAGCCACAAGGAATGGAAGAAAAAAGAAATTGATTCTTACAAACCCTATTTGATGCACATTTTGGAAAAAGATTCTTTTTAGAGGAAAACTTGGAGGCAAATTTTGATGAATGGGGAAGGAAAGAGTGAGATTAAGGGACACAAGAGTTGTCTGGGAAGGTTGTCTTGAGGAACTTTGAGGAACAGCTGTTTTAAACAAGAGAAATGTAAATTTGCCAGACTGTCCCAGCTTGCCAGGTTATCTGGGAGGCAGTGGCAGGCCAAATATGATAACTCTCCAGTGCCTCATTCTTTTATCTCAAGTTTGTCTTCAAATTCACCCCCACTAGAGTGACTAGCACCAAGCTGACACGCAGACCCTGCCCCAGCTGCTGGGAAAGGAGTTATATTTTCGGTGCCAACTGTAGATGCCTTCTATATTTCCACAGCTCTGTCCCCTGTTGTAGTAAGAACATTTTAACCTTTATCTCAATACAGCAGCGTGCCCATGTCCTGGAAGGAGTCAGGAGTTTCTCAGGAATTGGGGTACAAGTTTCTGACAAGCACCTAGGACCAGGTTAGGAAGCCGTTCATACTAGGTATGGTGGAAAGAATCCTTTGGCACAAAGTGGATAGGTGTTGGAGCATTCACACATTGCAACAGTGTTTGAGGATTAACAATATACGAACAGAACCATCATTTTAATTTCTTATACATGCAACGGTCCCAGTTTTCTGGATGACTTTTAAGATTGGGGTGGTATTTACCCTGTGCTGCAGATTGGGGCATATCCCAATATTCAAAAGTCTTCACAATCTGACTGCCAGCTATATTTTTACCCACATTCTCCTGGATTTTCTTCTTTTTTACAATGTGTCCCCAGTGTGACTTGACCCTTGCCATCATTCCGCTGCTTGTGGAAATGCAACGTGGATGCCCTCATCTGCCTCATGCACTGTCTTCCCTTCAGTCCCTTCTATAAGCTCTCATGCCCAAGCATCAGAAAATCTTTTCTGTGTCTCATTATGGCTTCCTGTTCCCTTCGTTGCTGGCAGTTTTGACCTTAGTTTTGCTGACTTGCCTAGCTTAACAAGATAACTCTTTGAAGAGTCCTTACCAGTACACCAAAGCATATGTAGCAACCAAATGTGAGGCTCAAGTTCTAATACATTTATGTGCTTCACAATTTTTTCACTATTCTTCAAGAAACTAACTGCTTTGATATTGATAAGGCTCCTACCAGAGGAAGGTGTAAGCCCAAAGAAATATTTTTGCAGGAACTTGCCCCTTCATGATTTTCTTGCAGCATTTGAACTCCAAAGTGCTCAGAGGAAGTACCGTGCTTTTTAAAACCCAGTGCGGCAAGTCTGCTTTAGGAATGCCACAAGCAGTGATTTCTGGCATTACTGTGGACATTTGGCTTTGAAAAAAAAGCAAAAGCTTCTTTACATGAAAAAGATTAGAGTCACAGGGTTTTAAAATTTAGGTTTAAGCATTTGCACTGAAAGGTCCCAACAGGGAAAACAAAATACTTCAGGCTCCCAAACAAAAAAAGGCACTTTTTTAACTCTCACTGGTGTAAGACAGGAAAGCAGACCCACAAAGGCTTTCAATAAATGCCAAGTTCTCACTTCTAGAAAAATTCGGACTCTGGTAGCTGAAAGCTCTAGAGGCAGAAGGCTCAGTTTCTTTGTGCATGTGTCCAATTCCTGCTACGTTTCGCTTCCGTTTCTGAGGCATCTGTGTTTCCAGAGACTGAAGGACAAATGACTCCCTCTGACATCCAGCAGGATTCAGAAGGCAGTTGTTGGGAGGTATGGCAGCAGCTCTCCTTCCTCTCCTGCAGATGTAACTTATCACCTCCCTGCCACCCTGTCCTTTCCGAGTTGCCTCTTGAAATCCCCCGTTTGGCAGCACGATGAGGTGGAGCTGTGAGGCTGTCAGGGTGAATGTGCATCTCTGCACCAGTGCAAAGCTTGGCCTCATTTTCTTTCAAGTTTCCTAAAATTCCTCTGACAGAGAGGTGGTGGGCTTCTGCTTCTCATGCATATTTCAGTCTTTGGGGTTTTTTTCTGTCCTCAGGGGTAGAAAATAGGGAGTTTGCCCCACTTTAGGTCTCATCCTTCTTTGTGAGAATATGAGCTTCAAAAACATCAGGATATTTCCAAATGCAAGGGCTGTATGTGGAGGGCAACAACACAAGGTCTCAGGGAGCTTCAAGTTTCAGGGTCCTACCTCTTGGCCACATTTATATGTTTGGTCTTGTAACATGTGCTTGTTTGGCTTTTTGTTTTTAGCTCCTGAAGTGCTGGCCCAGAAACCCTACAGCAAAGCCGTGGACTGCTGGTCCATCGGGGTCATCGCATACATCCTGTGAGTATCCGTTGGGCTTTCAATCACAGGCAGCTTTGGGACCTGCAACATGCTCTCCCACCATATAATTACCCACTTAGTCTGGGCCAAAAAAGTTAATCTCTGACACTTGTGACCCAGGATAACTTGAACCCTGGACACCTCACCATTACATAAAGGCTCAAATTTGGGCAGAAGTGGTAGGAAATGAACCAAGACCCTTCAAAAGCAAAAAATCCTTGTTCCCACCTGAGCTACATTGTATGCAATAGTATAGGCTTGTCTAGGTTGTGACATTACTGAACCTGTTCCCTCCCCTGCTCGGGTTAGCTTTGACCAGCAACAAATTTGGCTATGTCCACAGAGCACAGCATCATGCCCACGGGTGTATCCTGAAGTGCCACCTCTCTCAAGGCATCACCGTAATGGCTTTTTTTTCCCTGGGGAGGGAGGGCACAGAGGGACACAAGGGGGGAAGAGCTTTTCTTGTACTGCAGCGAATTATTCGCATCAAAACATAATACAAAGAATTGAAATTTTACTGAAAATGAGGGATCATTTTTCTTAACACATCCAACCATCAGATCCCATATGAAAGGGTGAGCTGATTTCTGCCCTGTCAGTTCTGTCACTCTTCCATTAAGCCTCTGCATTCATGGCTGAGATTTGCTTTCCTAATGGGGCTAACTGCTGCTCAAAGGAGTGGGGATTGGTTGTTTGAGAAAGCTATGGGACCAGGACTTCTGTGCATTCTCCAAACTGGTGAATAGATCTCAGAACTCATGTTTATGGAGATTTAGTGCCTGTCCTCATTCAGTACTTTCCACTCTTCTTCACAAAGGCTTACTAGAGTAATTTAGATTGGAAGGGACCTCAGAATGTCCTGTCCTTGAGGCCATACAAGGTTGCCTGGGGCTTTATCCAGTTGTGTCTTGAAATCATCTGAAGACGGAGACTGCACAAGGTCTGTGGGCAACCTGTTCCACAGCTTGAGTGTCCTCATAAGGAAAAGGTTTTTACTTATATCCAGGCTTGTCTCCATGGCAGGGATAGCCAGTACTCTAGATGTGGGTGCGCCTCGAGTGCTTGAGCCATGGAAGTAGGTAAGCCAGCTCGCGTCCCAGCGACACTTGGAAGGATTCAGGGGGTGGAGCGATAGGACGAGGGGTAATGGTTTTAAACTGAAAGAGGGAAGATTTAGATTAGAAACTAGGAAGAAATTCTTTACTGTGAGGGTGGTGAGACACTGGAACAGGTTGCCCAGACAAATTGTGGATGCCCCATCCCTGGAAGCATTCAAGACCAGGCTGGATGGGGCTTTGAGCAACCTGGTCTAGTGGAGGTGTCCCTGCCCATGGCAGGGGAGTTAGAACTCGATGATCTTTAAGGTCCCTTCCAACTCTAACAATTCTATGATTCTATGATTGGAGAGGTGTCCTGGCCACTGTGGTCACCAGGGGTGACCAGAAAAGGGCATCTGTAACATTTCTGGGCACCATCATCTGTATCCAGCTCTGTGTGCATGAGCATATGAAAACATTGCTAATATTTGGGTTGAGAGGAAAATGCAGAACTTGTTGTCTGTGAAACTGTAGGAAGACTCCCTCGAGCTTAGGGACCTGTCTTGATTGGGGTGGTCTATGCTCAGGGCTCAAGTTCATGACTCCATGTATATCATTCAGATAACAATTGCTTTGGTTGCTTCTGCACAGTGTAGCAGACTTTGAAGCAGGAGCTATTCATGCGGGTCTTCGAGAAGAGGTCAGGCCATCCCCATGGGCTGACTCGAGGTGACCACGCGGAGCACAGCAAGCCCGTTCCTTTTGTGCAAGAGAGCACAGAGCTGCTGTGTAGCTGTTGACTGCTGCAGAAACAAATGTCTTTTCCTCTTTTTGTTTCTCCCCTTTACACAACTGTCACAGCTATACAAGGCTGAAGGAAAAAGCAGCTCCAATGAGGCACAGCATTAAAGCATTCCTACTTTATTCCCTTTCTCCTTATGCAAACATTTCATGGCTTGTCAACATGAATAACTTTTTGATGCTGTAATAGAACTATTTTTACCGGGACACACCTCATTGCTGTATTATCCATTCTGTGCAATGTTCATTCTTTAGATTTTCATTTAGTCTTGAGCATGTTATATGCTACCCAAAATAGCTTTTTTTATATTAAGATAGTATAGGAAAGCTTTATTTCTTTGCATGTATGTTTATTTATTTAAAACAAAGTCCTGCCTAAAAACATCAGCTTTATGACTGCCCCTCCAATCTACATGAATATTTGAAAACTTGTTGAGTACAAAACTTTGCAGGGGAATGGATTTATCTTGGAGCAATCATCAATAGCAGGATGCAAAAAAATTTTGCATAACAAAGCAAAAATCAACACTGCTGATTCTGACTTCGTGGCAAAGCTCAGCAGGACATGCTATAGCAGTGAGGAAGACAGCAGACATGCCAAAACACTTCGGAGGCTGCTTCACACATCATTCCCTAGTGCACTTTTAGATGAGGATGGTGTGTGCTGGCCCAAATTTGCCATCTTCCACAAGCAAACCTGAGCATGGAAAGCCAAGAGGTTGGGTTTTTTTGACATTTTTGGTCCTTGCCAGCCACGTAGAGTCTTTTCTGTTGCTTTTGCAGTACTTTTCTGAGTGCTAGCTTGAGAGAGCAGGAGGAAGGAGGATGCGGGTGGAAGACAGCAGTACACTGCCTCACTTCTGGGCTTGACCACTGCCTAGGTTCAGTTTATTGTCAAATACCCACTATGAAAATCTGTGTCCATCTGGCAGCCCACAGGAGGGGTGAACTGCTGCATCCTGGTTGCCTGGAAATAAACTTGGCTCTGCTTTCCTCCAAGTTTTCAGTCCCATTCAACCATGGCTCACGTACCAAAGGTCTTTTTGGCTGGCAGACTTCTTGTTATTTCACTTGTTGTCTTTATGTGTCTTGTTGAGGAGCATGGATGAGGCAGTGCTAAGCAATGTGTCCTCCACCACTCGGTTAATGAACATATCTTCGATAGGTGGGAGGTTTCAATCTCATCCATAAACCTCCGCTCCACACCTTCCTGAGCGAAGCTGCTCTTTCTGCAAGGTTCAGCTCAGTTGTTTCCCACTCTGTTTTCCAAATCAGCATGTGCTGGGCTTGTCAAGAAAGGTGTACACACTCCTCAAATCTAAATTCCTCATTTGCTGGATGGGGAATTCCCAACCCTGAAGGCTTAAATCAGTTTAGTAAGAACGAGTCTGTAGAAATTCATGTTTGAAGGACAAGAAAACCTTTTCAGGGTTTCTGTGCTTCATGTAATAAGGACCTGATTTGTGCTATGTACAGTCAAAATGAATGGCAATAATGTGTTGCCATAGAAGGAGCATGGTAATGTGTTTGCCAGATGGCTACTGCCTGGGTGGATTGGGTCTTGAGATCAAACCACCTCCTTGGACATTTTTGCATGTGACCTACATCCTTCAGCTCCTGTTACAGTCAGCAGCACTCCAGGGCTCACTTTGGTTACCCTAACGTAGGTGCTTAGTGCTGTTTCAGTCACCTACAGTGTTCCACCTAGTCTCAAGCTGGGGCTGCAGGACAGTCCAGCCCCCCATGGCATATCTGCCAGCTGGGAACAAGGGTCCTATGCACTTGACAGCTTCTCCAGTGGCACTGGGCTCTACACGTGGGCACCTCAACCCAGCCTAGGTCAATGCAAGCAGTCATTTCACCGGGATGTACTATTCAGTTGCCTAAACATACACATTTAGTGCCACACTGGGGTGTCCAGGACAGCCACATGGATTTGGCAAGTTTAAATCACTGTGGAGACCTTCCTTCTGGAGTGGCAGATGGAGGCCAAGTGGAAGACCATGGGCTGTGTCAAATAGCACCAGATGTCCATGCTGAGGCTACTGGATCACACCCTGCTCCATACTCTGCCTTCACAGTATAGTTTCATCTGCTTTATGGTACATTTGCGTCAACCTCCTGTCTCTGTTGACTCCACCTCTGTTGACTGCGATGGGAGCTTAGAAGCCCAGCCCACATCTTACTTTGAACTAGGTCTCATCCAGGCCTTCAGGAATAGCCAGAAACTGCAGACAGACACAACCTCGTAAATGGATGTCAGGGGTATGGTAAAGACAGAGAGGAGGACGGGTCCTTCCCTAAGCTGGAAGGAAGTAGCCCTGCTGGGGTGTCTGATACCGTCAGTGATGGGCACAGGTTTAACATCTAGGTTTGCTGTCTCAGCAGTGCCACACCACCAGAGGTGGCAGAGCCGGCGCTGAGATGCCACAAACACCAGCAGCATAGCCAGCCTGGTGCCATGCTGGTAGTTAATCCTGCCCTGAGCAGGAGTTATTAATTCCAATATATCCCCACATCTGTCCAGATATGCCATTTCCAGCTCCACAGTCAGCGCAGTTGGAGCTACTTGCACATACCCAAACCAGTCGGAGACATATTTATGCACAGGGCGATCCAAGCACATCATCCTGCATCACCTCCCCACCTCTCCCACGAATCCTCACAGCCACTCTGAACAGGCTGTTGTCATTTAAGAAGATGGAAACTCTGGGGAATCCAGCACAGAAGCCAGGCATAAATTAAGGATGCTTTGAGCTATTATTACTATAAGTGGTTTGAGTGCCTGCAGACACAAGCTCAGTCTCACATGAGAGCCTTCAGTTTATGACACTGGAAGAACGAACTGTTTCTGTGGCACCAATGCTCTAGACTAATATTTGTTTCTGTGATATGCAAGGTGAAGAATGTCTTAGGAACGAATACCTTTGTTTCAGTGCCAGTCTCTAATGTTTCTCGTTAATGACAGCCAGATTGTAGAGGCTGCACCAGCAGAGTTTTTATCAAAACCTGTTTTGCATGAGAAGTCATTATTCACAGCAACTAATTTTAGCAGCCTGAAATTTCCTGTTATTCCAGTTGCAACATTTCTCGATTTGAAACAGCCTCGCTGTTGAGCTCCGCTTTCTACTCATCACAAGGTAGTTTTGATATATGTTCAGTTTAAAAACAGAAGGTGTTAAGAAGAGCAAGAGATGACTGGATTCCCAGAAGCTGGATTTTGGACCTGTCTGGGTGACATGAGGGATTACAAAAGCTTGGGGAGCTAAAATACTGATTGCATGCATACCTGATATAGAGAAGATTTTAGTTCATTTATGCAAAATATAGAAAATCAGGTTCCAAAGCTGGAAAAGCACCTGGGTCCACAGAATGCTCTGCCTCATCCCCTGGTTATTCATACTCAACACCTCCTGTCTCTTCTGTACTGGGCTGAACACATTTTGCCCTGTTTTCTTCTGATTCTGTTCATTGAGAGGACAAGAGAATTACTGGTTTGTTAGCATTATTTATAAACAATGATTATCTGGACATAAATCTTGGATCATTCTCTTTCCGTACTACTTTGCTGCTGAGTTGCTTTTGATTTTCAAAACATGATTTCATGAAATAGATGTGCATGAAATCATCAATGGTGTTTGTAGGGAAGGATTAACCAGGGACAGTACAAAGTATAATATTCCAGAAGAAGTTTCCACCATTGTCCTGGAGTCATGCACTGGGAAAAGCTGATCAGCCATCTCACCTGCTGAGCATCACACACAAACCTAAGCAAGGAAGTGGGGAATAATTTTCATGTTTGGAGAATTAGTGGAGGCAAAATGTACATGGGCATGTTGGATTGCTCAGGATAACACAGTTAAACACTGGGAAAACAACCCCAAATGATTGCTCCTCATTGCTTGCTTCTTTATTTTTTATTCCCCATGCTGGTATGTCCTTGTCCACAGTTTCGTGAGGGCACCAATGTCAGCCAGTATGAGGGTCCTTTCCCAAAATAAGAAGAAATACATGTGTTTATTCCTATAAATAGCACTTGGATTGCTTCCCACACCATACATCTCAAGTCTTTGAGCACTTCCTGAATTCTTTGCTCTAATCTCGCTATAAAATAGTTTGTAAAACTAACCCCAGTGTCTCTCGTGTTGCAGGTTGTACACTGACCACGCGAATGGGTTATTTAGCCTTTAATATCACCCTCAATATGTAATGGGAGTTTGCATGGGTTTTGCTTCTCTGTCTGATGTGGAGAAGATGATCTTGGTATTCCTCTTGTGCTCTCCTGATGGCTTCTAGGAATGACTTCTGGCAATATCTTTCATTTGTACATCCACCTGTGTTTTTCTTATCTGCATCCCATTCTTTTTAAGGCAAGACTGGGAATAGGAGGTTAAGGGAAAATATGTTGCTGATGTGATAAGGTTGCTAAATAGTTTTGAAAAGCTTTTATTTGGTGAAACTGCAAGAAAATTATGACAAATAATAGCTGCCTGAAGCTCCCCCAGGAGAATGCAGGATTTTTTCACATTGAAGACAGAAGGGTTATTTTTGTATTTCTGCATATCTAAAGAAAAGCAGAAGAACCTCTGATAGTGAGGTCATTTTTTTCACACAGAAATGTCCCAGCAGATGGAAATTAAGTCAGTGGGATTTTGAATCTGTAAGAATTAAATAAAAACTTATTATGGACTTTGGATGGTGGCCCAGTTGCTGGAAGTCCAGCAAGATTTCCTCCAGCCATAAATTGCATGTTGGGCTAATTTACCGGGGCTTTCCCATCCCTTACTGCAAAGCCAGTAATGTTCTAACATTAAAGTAAGTAACGTTAAAACTTCTGTGTCTTCCTAAACTCTGAGTTTAAGGGAAAGGACAGCAAGACAGCCTAAATTTTGGCTCCCACCTCCTCTCTGTGCCAGGATGCCCTGGTGTTCCCCTCCCGCACGTCACCTCCTCTGACCTAAGGAGCTTTCTCACTTCTCACATGCTTTCTGTTATAGATCCTCAGTGATTCACCACCCGTAGGAACATCCTTGGGTCCCCCTTTGCAGGAGATTCATCCCCATCCCTGGCCGAGCCAGGACCAGCTCTTGCCCTGCACTCAGCCCTCTCTCAGGCAGGGGGCTGGTTTGGAGGGATGTCCCTGCCCATGGACTGTAATAGTGACTAACACTTCTCAAGCCCTTGCGAGCAAGGGAAAATTAGTGCCAAAACAGACTGTTTTCTGCCCTGTGCCCTGCTCATACCATCCTGGTATCCTCCTGCTTGACACTGGCTCTCCTTGTGCATCAGCCCTCCCAGCGCCCGCTCTTGCAGTGACCTCCCAGACACAGAAGTGGATACTCCAGACGTGTAGATAGTCAAGCCACGCAGAGGAGCAAGAGAAGAGCTGGATGTGTGTAGGAAAGAGATTGAAAGGCTCTGGAGAGGCTGTTGTTCTTGCTGGGGTTCATGTCTCTCTGCTCCCCTCCCCTCGCAGGGTTATAGCCCTCCAGCTCTGCCCTGCTCAGCAGTTTGCTTCTGCCTTTTGCTGCCACGAGCGTGTATAAATCACATCAGCCCTAACTTGTGCTCTTGTACCTTTGCCAAGGTAATTAGTACAGTGCACATTTTAAGAGAGTTATTTCTCTCTGCGGAGCAGCCTGCCAGCGCCCCAGCATGCGCAGAGCTGTCTGCTCGCCCAAAAATGCTTTATCGGAGCGGTTTGGTTTTGTTTAAGGGAAGTGCTGAGGAAGGCAAGAAATTAATGAAGGGCTGTCAGGCTTCTTATATGGAGCCCTCTGAGTCCCCCAGGGAAGAGGGACAGAGCGGTGGTTCCGAGTGCCTTTGGAGGAGCCGTTTTCCTCCAGCCTGGACATCTCTACCCCAGTGGCCATCCCAACAGCTGTGGTGCTGGTGCTGTCAACTCCAGCCTTGCCAAACCCCCCAGTAAAGCACCCAAAATCTTGAGCACTGGGACAGAAGAGGAAGAAGGTGAAAATCAGTTTGTGTGCATCCTCTCCCAAGACTGTGGGGCCTGAGTGCTGATATTTATTACATTAAAGCAAGTTGTATAAATATTCTTCATGGATACCTGTAGAGCTGGATGCCGGTTGTGGATGCAGTTTCTGCATTAGGTTACCAGATGCTTTTCCTTCATTTATCCAGGTGCATAGTGGCTTTTTGGTGTTTGCTTAAATTGCTTTTAATTGCTTTTAATGGCCCTTCTCATACGCCACTTCCACCACTGGGTTTCACGTAGGAGTTAGTGCATCAAGCCCCGTACACAAGCACGTGCCCGTTAAGTAGACAGGCAGTGCTGCTCTGAACGTAAAGCCTTGTCTGGCATGAGGTTATCTTACTTGCTTTTGATAATGGCAGTCATCCAGTGGGACACAAATGAGGACTGGCTCATCTGCTTTGCGAGATAAAGAGAGAGATTTCAGGTTCAGCTGAACCACAGCGGATTCATGATAATGCTGCAAATTTTAGTAGAGTTCTTCCAGGTTAATATGAATCTGATGCAGATCAACATCTCACTCAGCATTTAAATTATTTATCAAGCACACTGGCTCTTCAGAGCTAACAAAACATTGCTCCTTTCACCCTCACGTGTTGAGTTGGTTCAAATAACCTCCAGGGCAGACGGCTGGCTGTGGGTTATAAATAACTTGAGTATTTAATTTCTTACAGTTTTCCCCCCACCCTTGCTCTGTGGTTGCTGCAGTGTAGTCTTTCAGCTAGATCTTCTGCCTGTTCATAATGGCTGTCTCTCTCCAATTAAATGCTTTATTGAGGTTGATTGACTCAGGGTTTAAGAAAACTGTAGGAAAAAGATCATTTCAATACTGGCAAAGTATGTGAAAGAATAATTTACACCATAGACTAGAGATAAGAGATGGGACATCTCTACAGAGAGACAATAGAGGCAGAAAGGCCTGTTTAACTGAGAGCAGGATGGGTTTGCTAAAACCTTGGACCAGCTTCAGAGGTAAATCTGACACTTTGCAACCGTGGTATCAAAACTTGAGGAAGGGGTATCTTTGCTGGCACGTTTGCACAGAGAGGGACAGGCTGCTGCATGCAGCATCAGGTGGACACCAGGGATCTCCAGTACCTGAATTTTATTGCTGCATTTGCTTAACACAAGGCCAGATGTGTTTTTTCCTATGCCCAGTGTCTGCAGGGCTGGAGGAGCCCTGCCGCAGCAGAGTGACTATCCTGCTGTCTGCAGCACTGGGAGGGTGCACCCTCAGTGTTTTAGCTCTAACCAGGAAAATAATGTTCAATGTCTGGCTTGTCCTGGGGCTAGGTTTTCTGAGAAGTCTGATTGTAAATGCCGAAAACCAGGACAGGACTGTTGTTAGCCTGAGGCAAGGCAGGCAATTTGATATGGGCAGCAAAATCACTTGCAGAAGTGAGAAGGGGAGAGGCTCTCTGTTTGCCTCACCAACAGCAGCAGGTCCATGTGCAGCCCATGCAGGCTCTGCTGCAGAGATGGAGGGACTCCCAGATGTCCTCCTTGTTGTGCCCAGCACAACCTGCAGATGCATCCTGCCCTCTGCCTGATAGCTCTGTGGGGTTTCCACAGAGCTGCTTTGCACCAGCTCTTCCTCCCTATTGTGCTGGAGAAGAGGTCTATGTAGGTGGCCAGTGGCTCTCCAGATGTACAGCAAACCTTCCTAACTACAATCTCTTGCACAAGATAGAGACCACAAGTTGTGCTCAAAGCCCATCCTGATGCCATGCATGTGGCTGGGTAGGTGTTGTCACCTCTTGTGTGTCTTCAGTTTCTGGGTCTTTGCTGTGCCCACATGTCTGCAGAACCACTGCACTGCCTCTCTGCCATCTGTGAGAGAGTAAAGCTGGCGTTAAGTGGCTTGTGTAAGGTGTTGGGTGAGAACAGTCCAGAAGGACAGCTGGAGCAGTGAAGCCAGTACGGAGAAGACTCTTGGATGGGCAATGGTTGTGCTGAGGGATGAGAGGGACTGGTGCTCTGCGGATGTAGGGTGTAGCCCATGGAAGCTCCTCTTACACATGTTTAGGAGAGGATGGAAGGGCTCATGGCTGTGTAATAAAACTATTCCCCTGGCTAAATACCCAAAAGCATGCAGAGGGAGGCCAGGATATTTGCCTGAGTCAGTGTAAGATCAACAGCACCAGGTTTCCATGTAGAATTCCTCTTTGTCCAGGACGATGCAAATCTCCAGAAGTGGGTTTACGTGTCCCTGAAAAAATTTCTCTCGTGGCAGGGCTTGCCTGCTGGAAAACTTATTGGGGCAAGTCTTAAACCAGAGTTTCTCCTTCTTCTCTTTCCCTCTTTCTCACCTTCTTGGCTGCAATGGGTCCAAGGGTCATGTGTCTCTTTTCTTGTTCTCTGTTAGGCTCTGTGGATATCCCCCTTTCTATGATGAAAACGACTCCAAACTCTTCGAGCAGATCCTGAAGGCAGAGTATGAGTTTGACTCTCCGTATTGGGATGACATCTCTGAGTCTGGTAAGAAGTTGCTGCTCATTTACTTGCAACAACCATGCCTGCATGCCTGCCTGTTGCAGATATGCTTTGCTGGATGTGAGAATGCACCCTCCATCATGTGTGGAGCTCCTTGTAACTGAGAACCATAGGGAATGTGCATTTATTTTATCTCAAATAACAGGAGGTTATTTCTGCAGGAGAGCAACCTAGGTACCAATTTATCCAGTCATACACAAAGTGCTAAACCGTAAGACAGAAGATGAAGACAGCAGAAGACTGTCCCAGAAAGACATATCAGTTTAACTTCATCATATCCAAACAAAATGCAGATGTTTCATGTGTCACTAATAATAAGAAGGCAAACTAATTGAGCTCTGTTACTAAAACTGTACTGCAGTGTACCAAAACTGTACTACACTGTACCGAAACGAGTCTGCAGTGTATACAGCAGAGACAAACCTATGTAATTAATGGCTTCCAAGCAACACAGGTAAGCAGATTCAGAAATTGGGA
The DNA here is from genome assembly GCF_964106895.1 of Numenius arquata. Lineage (NCBI taxonomy): Eukaryota > Metazoa > Chordata > Aves > Charadriiformes > Scolopacidae > Numenius > Numenius arquata. The sequence continues at coordinate 125,206,987 of NC_133577.1, read as the reverse complement.
GTACCATCCACATGGTTGGATCTAGATAGCTGCCCATATGCTCACCCAGTTCTACACCCAGTGCCAAAGCCATTTAATTTTCTTCCATGGAGGTGTTGAAGGCCAGGCTGGATGGGGCTTTGAGCACCCTGGTCTAGTGGAGGTGTCCCTGCCCATGGCAGGGGGGCTGGAACTAGGTGATCTTTAAGGTCCCTTCCAACCCAAATCATTCTGTGATTCCATGATTCTATGAATCCATAGCTCTGGTCAATCTGGCAGAGAAGCAGATATATGCCCTTGTTACAGGAGGCAAATGTGCCTAAAGGCTTCCAGCTCCAGCACAGCTCATGGTCTGCCAGCATCAGTGCCTACAGGTGACAGCAGGGACATGTTCAGCATTGTACCCTGCCTGTGCCACTGATGTGCTGTGTGGTCTCCAAGAGGACACAAAAGCTCGGTGTCCTTGCTCCATCCAACCTGGGGGAACAACTGCTGTTTCTCACAGGAGAATAAATGAATTCTAGGAACATTGTATCAGACAGAAGTGCAGTTTTCTGATTCATTAGTACCACTGATTAAGGCAGGGAAGATATAAAAAGAAGTGTTTTATTTTAAAGATGATTATATATCCTGTTATTTCCACATAGAACAACATTTCACGCTGCTTACATCTGCAGTCCAGATATCATTGTGATGGATTGCTTAAAAATATATGTGATGAGAAGTTTTTTTAAGCCCATGAGGGGTTTCAGAGAAAATATGAAGGTCTGCTGGCAGACCCCTTTGCGTTTTGGGGGGAAAGTACATCACCTAAATCAGCACAAAGATTTTCCTGCCATATTTGGCTTTGCTGTAGTTCCTTCAGCTACTTTCTCCTGAAACTACTGGATGCACGCCATGCTGTGATCTCCCTTCCTTCCATTATAGTGTTGATTAAAAACACACTACTGCATGCCCAAGGGATCCCATTTTCCTTGGTAACTTGCTTTTAAATACACAACATGTCCTCACAGCTGCCCATGCGAGTGATTGCTTGGAGCGAGAAGCAATGAGAAGCTCCTCTTGCTGAGACATCTGACTTGCCTTTCCCACTCAGTTTACCAGCATCTCCAACAGATGTGGCCGTATTCAGACCCCTAAGAGGGTCAGGGGCACTTGGCTGACCAGGGAGCTGAGACTTGGCAGGCTTGAACTCTACTGACTCTGAATTATCCATCCCACTCCTAAATACACCTGCGGGAGTTGAGCCTTCAGCATTTATCTGCCATACTAAATAGCTTGGATTTAGTCCCAAGTCCCTTTGGTTATATCTATACTAATAAATGACAAATGACCCAGGGTCATTTTCTGGTGCTGTGGCCAGATGACACTTGGTAGCTTGGTCAGTGCTGTTGGCTGATCATCCTGCAGCAGAACTGGGCATCAACCCTGTCCCTTTAAATTTTTCTCTTTTTTTTTTTTTCAGCTAAAGACTTCATTCGGAATTTGATGGAGAAGGACCCTAATAAAAGATACACCTGTGAGCAAGCAGCACGGCACCCTTGGTAAGCGACAGTCACTGCTGTGTGAAACCTGCAGGACAGAGAGCATCGTTTAACATTCATGGATGGAAGTGGGTTTTCTGTCACGTAGTATATTAACCTCTACTAAATAACTCTGCGCTCTTATTCTTACAACCCCGCCTTTGTCTTCCAGATTTTCGTGGAAAACCATGATGGACTTTAATCTCATGTACCAAGCTGTTGAGTATCTGTATAAGGATTCAGTGAAATGCTGAATTATGTATGTTGACTGTAGTGCAGCAGTAGGATATGCCAAAATGATTGAACCCAGAAATCATATTTGGGGGCAAAAGGTCAAATTCTGCAGGTGTGCAGAAAGCTGGATATCGGCCTGCTGATATGGTCCTTGCTAAAGTAATATCAGAGCACTTAAGAGCATCGCATGAAGTAGGAGGTCCTAATCTGTGCTTTACAGATGATAGTGCACCTCCTGCTTGCAGTAAGGAACTGGTTTCACATGCTGTTTACCGTCTCTTGCTGAATGGAAGAGATAGGAGACCCTAGAGAGGGATAAACTGTGTCTGAGTTGGCTGTAGCAATGGTATCTCTCTGCAGTGACTACAGAAAAGTACCTGATCTGCCTGTTTTCATAATTTAGACCTCTGTTAAGTGGTTTAAATTAGATAATGCCTTTCCACATGGATGACTTCACCAACATTACCCAAGGATTATGTAGCTGAAACAAGAGTGGCTCATGGACTTTTGACTAGCCCTGGGTGACCGAGCATCACCCCGCTACCAGCTGCAGACAGAAATGGGCTTTGGATGTAAGTCTTTCAGGGCAAGGATCATTATATATGAAGCGAGGTATTATTTTGGTTATTATAATAGCTGCAACAGAAAGGAGTCGATGGCATGACATTTTCACCCCAGGTGTGCATTAGACTGTGTTTTTATGCTATCACAATTACCACAAATGTCATTTCCTTTTGCAGTTTCTGGAGCACTGGCTGGATAAGAGCATTTAGGCTGTGCATTTGCAGGGGAACAGAAGGTTTCCCTTAGCGTCCATAGCCTTTCAGAAAAGCCGCTGAGCCAGTGTCGTAGCTAGCTGAACAGCCTGATGGACCACAAAACCATCCTGGTGATGCAATTTGAGCCCAAGAATCAATCTTGAGTAGTGTAGTTAAGTATAAAAGGCATGGTAAGAAAAGCACAGGCATAGAAGTCATCAGTGAGTTTTAAGGTAGCACAGCTTTTTGCTGGGAGTTGGGGACATTCATTCCGAGGATGGAGTCTGCACCCCTCTCAGCTTTATCAGCGGGGCTCTGGTCATCTCTGCTTCCTCAGCAGACATGGGTTTTGGACACGCTCCTTGACCTTTTTAGCTCTGAAGGGTCAGAGCCTGGTACCCAGCTTAAAACTGTGTTAAATTTCAAAGCAGAGTAAAACTTACAGCTAAAGCTCTAGAACAAATACTTCAGTTTGGCTTCAAGGGGTTTATGCTCCTTTCTCCAACTCTCAGTGGTTTGTCTCATCTCACTCGTGGTCTTAGTCTTGGAACAAGACGGAAAGTAAATCCTTTCAAAGGCTTTTACCATTCTGCCGTACTTGCTGATAAAGTTTTACCAATACACAGGCTGATGAATTACCCCCATCATTAATTAACAGCTTGGCACTCATGAAGGCATTCAGAAAGTTATGACTATGAAAGTGGTCTAAATATAGTGAAATGGCACTGATTTCTTCATAGTATGTACTCATGTCTGACTGCAGATTGTCAGTCACTGTGATTACAGGTCAGGCTGAAGATAAGATTGAGGATCAGCCTTTACAATTAAAAAGTTTTAGGAAAGGTTTGGGATGCAGAACGCATAGAGAAAAACAAGGTTCTTGCTTTTCATCCTTCGTGCCAATGACAATGAGACACATTTTACAGATGGTTTTTAGCTGCATCAGTGGCTGGCATCAGTACAGAGGTGAGGAGGAGTCAAGACCTGGGCCTGTCCTCTTTGCTATGTCCCATCAATAACTATATTGTTTGTGCGAATAAAAGGAAATTTGGGAAATGAAATCCAGCTTTCGTGAGATGACAAAAAAAAATATATTTCTAAGTGATACTGACCTGGGCCTCAGGAAATTAAACAAGTTACAAGAGTTAGTATTAGAAGTACAGAGTAAACAGCGGGAATGCAACTCCCAGCAGAGAATGAGGTGATCATTTGTATTACTCAGAGGCAGATTTTCCAAAGCCTTACATCCAAGATACACAAAGCGTAAGCATCCAGCTCTTGGCCCTGCTGCATCTGTGTTGGTTGCTGGAGTGCAACAAAGAAACGTGGCACTTGTAAGACACACAGCTTCTGGGCCCTCCTACAGGAACAAAATGATAAAAAGTGTTTTCGTTCCTTTTTTTTTTTTCTTTTTTTCCTTTTGCATGTCATGGCCAGGGGCCAATGGAAACTCACAGACTGCTCCATAATTTTTTATATTTTCTACAGAATCCAATCTTCCACCTAAAAACAACCCCCCAAAAAGGGTTTTCCCTATTTCTGTGGCAGGGGGCTCTCCTTCTGCCAGGGTGAATTTGCAAGGCAGTGGTTCATTTGCGGGGCTACATCCCAACCATGTAAAGCATGGCTCAGGCCTTCGAGATGTCAGGCATGCAAATGGCGCTGCAATAGGGAGGGTTAAAATACTCACCATGTTTCTGTATCCCATCCCAAATCCACCTCCCCTTGACACAGAGGCAGTACATGCCAGTGGATTAAAGCGCAGAAGGACACTTGTACAGTGAAAGCAAAGGATGGGGGTTTCCAAAGATATGGCTTCATATCTGCCTCTGTCCTTCCCAGTGAGCTCTTGAGCAAAACTCAGTATCTCATTCCACCTTGCTCTGAAGAGCTTCCTGTAAAATAAATGTTGCAGTTTATTTTGGAGAGTGGTGCAGTGATCTTTTGGAGAGTTTGGATCCTGTCGTGATAAATGCTACTAAAATGCCTTTTCAGATAATCAAGGCTACTGACCCAGATATTATCTGTTATTTCAGAGTTAGTGCTAGGGTCTCCTTTTGCCAAGCCATTGCTCAAGAAGCATTTTCCACCCAGATTGCTTATGCCGGGAAATAATGAGGTTTTCACTGCTTCTTTTCTCATTCTAGCCATTATATCTGTTGCAGTGGCATCCTCCCCTCCTCTTTGAAGGAGAGTGGAGGAGGAGGAGAGCTCTGTGCTTCCTCTCAATGGTCAGCTGTGTCCTTTGTTCAGCCTGGACACATTTAAGTTTCCAACAAGTCCAGGCTTGAGTTCTTCTCTCTCATGAAAGAGGGTAGATTTAGCTTAGATATTAGGAAGAAATTCTTTACTGTGAGGGTGGTGAGATACTGGCACAGGTTGCCCAGAGAAGCTGTGGATGCCCCATCCCTGGAAGTGTTCAAGGCCAGGCTGGATGGGGCTTTGAGCAACCTGCTCTAGTGGAGGTGTCCCTGCCCATGGCAGGGGGTTTGGAACTAGATGATTTTTAAGGTCCCTTCTAACTCTAACCATTCCATGATTCTATGATTCTGTGATTCTGTGGTTGCATTTAGCTGTTGTGACTTTTATAATGGGGACATCCTGTACCGCCTTTTCATATGAGCATGTATTTTTCAGCATACATCCATTAGCAACCTCACCTTCCATAGTGTCTGTATAGTGGTGTCTTCTCTGTGTGCGGTCAAAAGTAATGAGGTACATAAGACTACTGGCTTTGTGGGAAGAGATGGTCAGAGCAGACTTCAAGTGGTCCCATGAATGGTACGCTTTTGAAGAGTGCTTACACTTCAAGTAGGCCTTAATGGCATCCCGTAAAAGGTATTTTTCGTCTGCAGGATTGGTTCTGTAGAGCGATGTAATTGGAGAACCATCTTTGGACCCAATAGTTTGCATGAAGTGAAATCCTGAATCCACTGAAGTTAATGGGAGTTTTGCCACTGACTTTGGTGAGAGTCGGGGTTTGGCTCCTTGTCTCCACAGATGACCACAGAGCATCTACCCAAGTCACTGGTGCTGTGCAAATGGTAGAGAATTAGTATATATGATGAGGTGGCTCCGTGTAGTGACATTTTCCAGCTTTCCCTTTTTCTTCCTCCTGTGAAATCTTCTCCTGCAGTATCAGATCATTGGGGTCACCAACAAATTAGGAAGAAACCTATCAATTCATGAATACTTAACACATACACTATAATCTGACTCTGATAAAAATAGTTAACTGTGCATGAGATGGCTACCTGGCCATGAGATTTTTGTTGTTTCAATATGTAACATTTGTGAAGAACTAACTGATTCCAAAATACACCTCTTATTTTAATTACCATGATTTTATTAAAAACTTCCAAACAAGGCTTGCAAGAACTGGATCTTGCAAGATATTGTGTTCATGCCTTTGAGGTTAATAATCTCTTTGAATTTCGGGAAACTGCTCAAGAATAGCCAGCTATTCGCATGACTAAATGTTTGTACAGGATCAGACCCTAAAAAAAGTAAATACTTCTTCCCAGTGGCCCACTTTTCTGGGCTGTATCTGCTCCCCACATGCCTGCATTTACGTGATGTTTTGCTATTTATAATCAAATGGCCTTGGCAGGGGGACGGTATGTTAAACTGGGAGTTGGCAGAAAAGGAGGCTAATAATTGCGGTGAAGTATGGTAGTTGAAACAGTACAATATGTAAGAATTGTTGGTATAATGATTACACCCCAGCCTGTACAATCTGTCCATTTATACAGATTTCTCCAGTTTATTATACAGGTGACTTATGCTTTCCATTGGAAAACTTATTTATTTTATAGCCTATCTTTCACTGAGGTATGCACTGTTTATGGTGTGTTGCAAAGGTGCAATGTTCTGCTTAGTTGTTCCACTGTTACTTTTTGTAAAGGATGTGAAAAATGAAGGTAACAAAAGAGTGGGGTAATTTTGCTGCAGCTTCATACATTTTAATGTTTCCCTAGCTCATATTAATGACAGCAATTAAGTTTATTAAATATATTGCCATGTCAGAACCCACATCCTGTTTAGGGCAGTTGCTCAGGCTGCAGTGATTGAGAGCGAGAAGCAGAAACCTGAGGACATGTTTTTTCCAGCTACAGCATCACACTGCACTCTCTGGTCAGGTCAAGCTGGGTCCTGCAGCCCCAAATTCAGCCTCCAGGCTCAGGTCAGAGGGAAAGAAAACAATCCTCAGAGCGTGAAGAGAAGGTCCAACAGTTAGGAAGCTAGTCTATGATTTTGAAGGCATGCTATGAATTTGTTTGCTCTGTCACACATTTCCCAAGTGACCGTAAATGGGATTTAGAGCTGTGTGCTGAAGCCAATTATGGCATTGAAGGCAACTTGGAACATCTACATTAAATGTATGTATCACTCCCCTTATAGACTCTATTGGGGAGAATGAGGTTGTGGCACCTAAATTAGATGCCTGTGGCCACGGGTACAAGTGTGGGCCTTGCTTTTCCCCACTGTTCGTGCAGAGGGAGATCGGCTACTTGGGATGTGCAGATGTCCATCCCCGCCTACGCTGAAGAATCACAAAGCTTTGGCAAGGATTGAGCCTCTGCAGATTGTGACCATGACCCTGAGTGTTTATTATGTGCAAGAGAGCACGAGCCAGATAATAATTTCCACCCAGGGAAAGGACACGGTTTACAAAGAGCTCGGTTCTCAGACAATGTTGTTTGAAGTGTGAAAAGGGCTCCCTGAAGGGAACTGCTGATGTTTACAACATTAAATCAAACTCTTATCGAGTTTGTCCTTTCACTCTATTTATTTTGGAGCATCACTGATAGAGTATGTGTGTGTGTATATTTATATGTGTGTGTGTGTGTATATATGCGTGTGTGTGTATGTATGGAAGAGTTATGATCCTTCAGCATTACCCATTACAGCTAACTCCGTGTTTCCTGTCATCACACTCAAGAGTATTTCCAAGCAGCGTTTGGCCAGCACAGCGTTTGAGTTGGCTGCCTTAGGTATGAAGGTTCAGAAAATAATGGTAGATTAAAGACTCTGTCTGCCATTGTGGGCAGGGAGGATGCAAGAGACACATGCTTGCAGCGTGCTAACAAAGAACCATCCAAAAGGAAACTTACAGGTTTTGTCTTTGTTGGAGGTTTCTCTCAAAGCTTAGAAGTGGTATGGCCAGATAAATTACTGTGATAGCTTTGAACCCAGATAGAGATCTAAAGTAAATCAGTTACTATGAAATTATATTTGATCATTAGATTAGATTCCTCTCATGTGCAGGGCTGGATTTGTTATGGTTATTCACAAGAAATATCCTTCTTAGCATCAGTGGAAGTATTTGTGATGGAGAGTCATCAGATTTGGCCCTTGGTATCCAATTCTGTGTGCCTATAAATACTTAAAGGGTGGGTCTCAAGAGGATGGGGCCAGTCTTTTTTCAGTGGTGCCCAGTGACAGTACAAGAGGAAATGGGCACAAACTTGTACATAAGAAGTTCCATCTAAACATGAGGAGGAACTTCTTGACTTTGAGGGTGGCAGAGCCCTGGAACAGGCTGCCCAGAGAGGTGGTGGAGTCTCCATCTCTGAAGATGTTCAAAACCCACCTGGACAAGTTCCTATGTAACTTGCTCTAGGAGGACCTGCTTTGGCAGTGGGGTTGGACTAGATGATCTCCAGAGGTCCCTTCCAACCCCATATCGTTCTGTGATTCTGTGATTCTGTGTTGAGACACATATATTTACAATTGGATGTAAGACCAGCTTCAACATGAAGTTCCCAAACCATTGTCAGTATGTAGCTGCTTTCAGGTGCTGCAAAATTGGGACCCCAGGAGAAAAGCCAGGTTCCAGTTAGGCTAATCAGTCCTTGCTCAGTTCTGGGTGATGCTTAGCATGATAACAGATCATGCATTATTCTGATTTGTTTCATTTTCTTTCTGTAGATGTGTGTGGTAGGTAGAAGAAATATCTTTTACTGGGCCAACTGGTAGAGTTGGTAAAAACAAGCTTCAGTGCTGACACAGTTAACTCCAAAGTTAACTGCAAAGCCAAGAACTATTGCTCAGGGTTTGACTACATACGCGTCAGTTTGATCAACTCTGAAACAAACGATGGCTGTTTCTCAGGGAAAATAGAGCTGATTCCTGTTGGAGAAGGGTATGCTGTGCAGGGAGGGGAAGACGAAAGAAAGGTGTTAAGTCCTAAAAGGACTAGCAAGTCCTTTTTTTGTCCTAAAGGAAAACCAAGATGGTTTATAGCCTGTGGACTTGGAGAGTTATAGAAAAGTGGAAGGGTGATTATTATTGCTCTAAAATCAGTATCTCTATTAAATTTCGTGCGTTATCTTCTCAGCATGGGAACTGAAGTTCGTGATTAAATACATTCAATATAGATGTGATGATGCTCATGATACCCATCTCACAGTGGGCTTGTGTGCCCAAAAGCTTATCTCATTTTTCAAACAGTTGATCATATAAAAGATACGACTTCTACCTGCTCACCTCCACTTCTCTTGCCTGTGTCCTTAAACCACCACATCTCCAGCAAAATACCAACAGCAAATGGATGTTAACGTTTCTTTTATTTTCCTACAAGTAAAACTATACTATAAACACTATAATGCCATGAGTATTGTATAAAAGTTTGAAGATCCTCCAAGGCAAAATACAGTATAACAGCAGAGTCCTCACGTTACAGCATTGCACCGTTAACAGAATAGCTCTTCAGAGGCATCTTGGAGAATGATCCCACACCCGGATTTGGCAGCCGGGGCTGCTTTTTGGGCCACACCGTTCAGCGTACCAGCACGTGTTTGAACAGATCTTGCTGTGCTAAATTAGCCCCAGCACTGCTGTTACTTTGCACTGATTAAAAACTAGCATCTGCAAGGTGCTAACGCTGAAGAGACCTTAGATGTGGGATGGTCCCCCCATCACTGTAGCGTTGGAAGGCTTCACAAGGTCCATCCCCTTGTAAAGTAAACAACTGCTATTCTCCCTATTTGGGAAACACCCAAATACCAAGACTGTTTTTCCAGAATTACTAGAATAGCATAATGAACATAGAGTTAGTGGTGGTAGAAGACAGTTTGTGAACTATTGGAACCAGCAGTTTCTTATTGGAACCACCACCATTTCAGAAAATGATCCCTAAACACAAAAAAAAAATATATAGCCTGTATTTGAGCTACATGCCGGATTAAAAGTTTCATATAGCAAAAATGCATTTGCAAGTCCTTGTGGAGGCTGGCAGGAAAGACCTTCTGGAAGAGTTGGCAAAGGGTATCGTACCCCAAGAACTTGGTCTGCCCATGTTTCCAAAATAAAATTTGACAAGAGGGAAACATGAGCTGTACTTATACAGCTTGTTAACAAACTTGTTCATAAAGCAAAATGCTTCAACAGCTTTGGAGGAAAAACGTTCTTTGCAAATGTAAGTAAATTTTCTCTTTGCAGCTTGGTCTTTTCCATCAGTTAGTGAAGGGATACTTTGACTTGTAGCTGTCCACATACACAGTGTTCAGCTTAGTTTTCTTCTGCAGATTTGTAGTATGATGGTCAGTGCTTCCAGCTGGTTCATGTTGAGGACACCTACCTTCACCAAGGAGGTGTCCTTGGGCAGAGCAGAATGCTCATGGCATTTTGGAGTAACTATAGGGCCTGTCTGCACCAAAAGGCTGAGTGGGTGCAAGGAGAGCATGCACAAATCTGCACACAACTGTGCACCTAAGCTAACGAGCTGTGCAGGGCAGGCAATACAACTAGAGTCTTCTCAGGCTGCTGGGTCATCTCTTCATAGAAGTGACCTGGAGGCAGTCAGGGACACTCTGGGTCATGTCATTCCAGTCATGTAGGTGTGTCTGTGGTAAAGCTTGTAGGAGCTACTTCACATGATGATTCCATTCTAGAGAAACACAGAAAATGCACTATATGGTGAGTGCAAGGCCAGGTGGGCTCTGTGTCCATCTGGGAGCATACACTGCACAGGATTTGTGCTGGGCCTGGCATTATTCCCTGCGAGGGACAGAGGATGGAACAGTGAACATGGTGCTTAACCTAGATGCTGCCTCACCAGACTTTTAGCCACCTGGCCAGAATGAGAAATCCAGACCATTTTGCCTCCCTGTCAGTGGGAGAGGTGATCGGAAGGAATCCTCTTCAGAGAAAGATTTGAAGATCTTTCAGTTCTTGGTCAAACACCTTCCCTTCTCCATCAATGGCACAGGGACCCAAGAGAGGATGGCAGGTGCCCTTTGGGAGCCATACTTTGCTCATGGTACCAGTTCTTCCGTCTACTTGAATAGAGGTTATATGGAGGTGGTAGTCAGCCAAGTGCCCTTCCCAGTTGGAGGTGGGCTACCCTGAGTGGGAACCCTGCTCCTTCTTGCCCGCAATCCCGCTGGCTCCAGTACTCTTCAATAACTCAATATAGATTAGCTCAGTGGCAACAGGATGGGATTGGTGGCTCTCCACTCTTGGGACATGGGAGTTTAGTCTCTCACCTTTTCAAGTAGTTTGTCACATTTCTCTCTCATCTTGGGTGAGCGTTGCCGGCAGGAAGTATGGGAGCAATTTGGAGGAGACTGGTCCCCAGAGAGCACTTCTTAGGTGTGTCATTGACATGAAGGTAGAAAAAGCTGCATGTCCTTTGAAGAACAGCGTTACAGTTTGGAACGATCTGGGCAAAATGAAAAGGAATGTCTCCAATTCATGGGACACATAAATGGAAACAGCAGGCTTGGGGTATGTAAGCAGAATTTCGTCTTTTAGGAAACACAAAGCAATGCTGTCATTCTGCTGCCTTAGTTGGAAAACAGTGAACACTTCGGGTACCGCCCTCTAAGGAAGATGTGGACTCGTTGGAGAAAGTCCAGAGAAGCTCACTAGATCAGAGGATTAGAAAATATGAGTTATGAAGAAACAGTGAAAGGATCAGTTTGTTTAGTCTAGAGAAGAGAAGACGGAGAGAAGACATGATAACAGTCTTCAAATATGTGAAAGGATGCTTCAAAGACAAAGGGAATAAACTATTTTCCATGTCTTCTGGGAGACACTGGGGCACTGGAATAGGTTGCCTGAGGAGTCTCCATCTTTTGGAGATCTAAAGATCTCTGACTGATTAGCCAAATATCTGTCAAAGTTATTTTTCCAGAGCTGGGATAGGGGAAAGGACTGGATGACTGCTGATTCCCCAGACCCTCTGGTTATTTTATTGGATGTCCCCGGACTGGGAGTGTCTGGGTCTGATGGATTCTTCGATTTCTTATAATTTTTTATTGCTAATGGACATTGTGTTTCTACACTGTGGCTAAAAAACCGATTTCTGTAAACATCACATGCAACACAGAAGGCAATCTTTGCTTCCTGGCTTCACCTACGTTAGATAGCGCTAATTACCCCAGCATATGGCCCAACATCAGTTCACTATGGTGCCTACTCTTCCAACATATCGCATGCCTCGAGGAGCTAAAAAAAATCAATAAAATTCCCTTGAAATGATCATGTTTACTGGAGATTTGAATGTGTCTTTATCTGTTCAAGAAACTGCATGAGATCAGTTAAGTTTTTAGGTTGAGTGTTGTTCAGCTTAAGCTTCTTTGTGCAGCCTGTGCTGCTTTAGTGAGTGTCCATGTATCTACTTTACTGTAAATCTACATTAATCATGATGAATGGCTATGTACGTTTCAGGGTGGCAGGAAAATCTCCAGTGCAAACAGCAATCAGACAGGTTGGAGTGGCTCTGGAAGCTGCTGCATGGTTGAGGCTAAAAGTAGTCTCAGCCTGTTGATGTTAAATCTTTAGATGTAAAGAAAAAAAAGAAAAAAGGTAGAATGTTTTCATCTAGGGCTGTAATGGTGATAGAAAGCAGCCGTGCACCAACAAAATCAGGTCGTACCTCTTTGTAGCCTCCAGACCTACAAGCCTTATCTATGCTTGCTTTTATTGTCCCAGATTTTCCACCACTGCTGCCAGCAGAGACAGCGGTGGGAAGTTTGAGCCCCCGTGTGAATGAAATCATCATCACTGCAGGAGCAACCACACCTTGGGCCGATCAGGAGAAGAAGAAAGAGTGTTCAAGGAGAGAAAAAGATCTCTTAAAACTTGTCTTGTCTGTCCATTTCAGGATCGCTGGTGATACAGCGCTCAATAAAAACATCCACGAGTCGGTCAGCGCTCAGATCCGGAAGAACTTTGCAAAAAGCAAATGGAGAGTAAGTGATCCGTCCTCAGGAATGACGCTTAGACACATAACTTTGCTAATGTGGTGGCCATGAGGCCACCCTTTCAGCGTGTTAGTGCTTTTGTGGCCCAAAGTTTGGGTCAAAATAATTGGTCCAGACTATTCAGGCCCTGCAGGGCCTTTTAAGGGGAATGTTACTAACCAAGTATATAAATGTAATGAGTGTGAGAGGTGGGGCTGGGGCTGCTCGTAGCTAAAGCACCCGTGGTTATATGATGAGTTGGGGTCAGCATCATGGGGGGACATGAAGCAATGTGGACGCCCTGTGTCTTGGTGCAGGGAGGGATGTGTCAAATATGACTTTCATTGTAGGCAGCCGCATCCCATCTGAGTTCTGGAAGGAATGATGAGCAGGAGCAGGGCGGAAAGGCATATGGTTTGATATTGCTCTTTCTAGCTTAGAAACTAGAAGTTGGGAAAAGTTTGAAAGATGATGGACTCATTCACTTCTGTCAACTCTGAGCAGCCGGGAGAGGAGCAGAAGTAACCCTTCCACCTTGAGATTTTTAATTCTTTTTTTCTTGTTTGTTTGTTTGGTTTGGTTGTTTGTTTTCTTTTTTTTGTTCTCCAGCAAGCGTTTAACGCCACAGCGGTCGTGCGGCACATGAGACGGTTACACCTCGGCAGCAGCCTGGACAGCGCGAGCGCCAGCGTGTCCAGCACCCTCAGCCTCGCCGCCCCGCTTCCCGACACAGCCACACGGAAAGATTGTGAGTAGCCCACAGCCCGGCAAAGCTCCCCCCCCCGGCAGCCGGGCAAATTCTCAGCATCCCCATTTTCTCCTTGAACCCTCCCCCCAGCCCAGGCTGCAGTCCTCGCTGCCAGTAGGTTTGGCTTTGTGCGAGCAAGTGTTTAAAATACGGACTGAAAAGGGACCAAGGCCTTCATTTTTAGCTGGCCAAAAAAATAGTGATTCAACTGGAAAAGTTTATGTGCTGAAAAAAAAAAAAAAAAAAAAAGAAGAGTTTTCAGCTTGGTGCATTTTTGAGAGAAAAACACTGTTTCTTGTGGAGAAAAAGGGCTTTCGCTTGGGAAAAAGACCCAGACCCCCACAGCAAAAAAAGTTTTGTATTTGGTTGAAAGCTGAAAAAGTTTACTCAAACTGTTTATGTTTGAGTTTCCAGTATTATGATAAGACATTTTTCTGTAACAATTGGCTTACTTTCCATTTCCATTTTCCATGGGGGAGACTGATCCTGCCAGTCTGACCCAGCTTCCCTCTCCCTGGGCCAAATTAAGCTCCTGTATGAAGAGGCTCATTTGTCTGAGCAGGACTCGGGCTCTATACACCACAGTGGGACCTGGCTCGCTGCCTTGTTTGTTATATGCCATAATTGAGATTTGCAAGCTGCCCAATGGAGTCAGATGCTTGGAATATATATTTTTTCCGAATGCCAGGGAAGGAGACGTGGCAGCAAGGGATCATTTGGAAGACAGAAATGCTTCCTTTGCAGTGAAGCCTATTTAATCTCTGGCTTCTGAGCATTTCTTTTATTCCCTTCTGTCCATCTGTAGAGATTTTTATATCACGAAATGGAGGGATGTGGACTTTACAATTAGAGGAGATTATTTTAAGGTGCGGCACCAAAAAGGAATGCTAATAGTTTGTGGTATTGGAAGTCGGTGCTTACTTCACTGGGGTAATCAGTGGTGGAAGTGGTCATTTCTAGACTATACCCTGCACTATTCAAGAACCAAAGGCACTTAACTATTCAGGATGGATTTTGGATGGCGCTGCTATCTGCCTCTGCCACCCCTGCCTGCCGAACTCTGCTCCTTGGTGATGACATGCCACCAACCACAGTCCCCATGGCTCTGGATGGAAGCTGTATTTTCCCCTGCTGCCACGGGCACTCTTTCCCCCATGGCTGGGGTGGGATCTGCCCTCTGGGCACTGCGTGAGATGTTTTTCCCAGCCTTTGATATGGCTGAGCCATAGTAGAGCCCTCTGCATCCCAGATCTGATGGGGATTCATGCCCAGTGCCCAGTTTGCAATGCCCAGTGACAAATCCTACACTTGCTGCTGAAAAAAGCATCACTGTGGTCCTGGCATACATCTGGTACCTGCAAAGGAGTGATGCAGCGTCGACCAGCAGCAAAGCACTTCCAGCCATCCACGGGGAATGCAGCGATGTAGGAAACCCCTTACAGGGGAGAAACACGCCTTTACTTTGGTTCCTGACGCAGTATGGGTAAGCTGGACCCTCAGTTAGGTCTAGAGCATCTGGTGGCATGCTTTGCTGTTACACTGGTAGGTGATTAATCTCCATCCATCCATTTGATTAATCTCAAATGGTGTTAATTAATAGCATTGAGTAGTCTGAATAGTAATGGAAAAACATCTGTGAACAAGAAGGGTGGGAAGAGAACGAAGTCTATTTAACCGCTACAGAATGCAGCAGGTCCCTGTAGAGAATTCAACCATCTTTTGCAGTGATGGAGAAGTCAGCCAGGATATGAAGGATAGAACCAGATGTGTTCAGATAGGTGAAGTGTTTTTCATGTCAGAAATATCAGGCAGAAATGTATCAAAAGATTTACAAGCATCCCAGGTTAAGTCCAGCTTGCCAGACAATACAGAAGAGCTTCCCTTCCTCACAGAAATTAATTAATGAGTTAGGAGATGCTGGAGAACCAGAGAACCAGTGAGGAGAGCCAGAAGCAAATACAAGGAGTGATATTAAGAGTGATCTGACATTAAGTGATATTAAGTGATTTGACATATCAAATGAAGTCTATCAAATACCTCCTGGTGGGAAAAGGGAAACCTCTGAGGTCTCTCTCCTGCCTCTTCCTTTCTCAGCGGTTTTCTCTGGGGACAGATTTCTTGCACAAGAAAGGTCCCCGTGCAGCAAGTTACATGAAACAGCTGTGCCACCATTACAAAACATAATACCGCCTAATGCTATTAATAGACATTTAATGAGCTCTCCAAATAGTTTCAAATGCAGCAATTTCACATCACTGAAGACAATTAAATACAGCCTTCGCTCGAGAGTAGGTTATGTCAATCTGCATCCTAATTCTGTTCCCTGTATTAGGGCAGAGCAAGGCTGATGCATTAGGCTGGATTATGCTACCTGTCAGGAAAGTCTAAGTGAATCAGTTGGGATTTCTCAAGTGTATTGGCCTGATTCTCAGTCCATGCCTGTTTTATTCTGTTTAGACATGATTGGACTGCCTAGATTAATTACAGCACCTAGATCTCTGTATTTTTAAGGTAAAAGATCAATTACAGCATGAAGCCAAGATGTCAAATATTGATACTGCTGGGAAATGGGATGTGGCCAAGTGTAGGTACTCCATAGTCATCCCTGAGGTTGAAATACCACTTTGAAGTGTGGAAAAGTAGGTAAAAGTCGTAACAAACGTTGAAAAGATCCTGAGTAGTCAAGGGGCCATATCAAACTCCAGTCCGAGAATATATTAATACAGATTTCATCCATCCTTTATTCACCAGGCTGGAAAAATGAACTGTATTTCTAATCACTCTGAGCCTGCGTCTTGTCAGATCAAGGTGACTATGCTGGGTCCCTGTTCAGCAGCTTTTCCCATATCGGAGCTGCCTTTGCACATCAGTGCCTACAAGGCTGCCAAACTGCATGGAGAGCTGCACATGCCAGCAAAGTCTAAGGATCTCCCCTGTGGGGTCTCAGCATCTGCTGGGAGAGGGGTAGTTCATCCACGGAAAGCTCTGGCAAGGATATATTTTATTTCTTTTCATGAATGCTTTCCATAGAAACTGCTGATGTTGTGCTGGAATAGCAAAATCTTGAATCTGTCATTCAAAACCCAGCCTACTTTGGGTTTTCAGGAGTGATGCTTTGGAGGGTTTTGCTTTTTTAAAGCTATGGCGGAGGGTTCACTGGAAGTCAACACTTCCTATAAACATTTTAGCTAAAAACCTTTTCTTTTCATACAAATATCTGTCAGAGTCTTTGATTAGTTCAAAAGGAACTACCTGAGTAGTTTTGATTCCAGATACTCAACCTACGTCAACCTGCGTCTCTTAGCTGGAAGTCCTGGAGATATACCAGCAAAACCTGGATCGAAATACACTGTCGCTAGAATGATGCCAAGTCACACAAATTTACATTCCCTCCAGGTTTACTGGAACTCAGCAATGAATTTGACCCACTATACTTCTTTATCAGCAGCTTTGCTGAATGCCTGGGGAAATTTTTTTAGTGCAGGTGCACAGTCTGTTCGTTTAGCTAGATGGCCGTGATGAGAAGTTTAATCATCTTTAACTTGCCCACGAGGAAAATTATTCCGAGCAAGTACAATGCTGGAGGGATTTTTGAATCCCGCAACTCTTTGTCTTCAGCCCCAGAAATGTGGAATCGGTCTGGCTGAGCACGTACCAAAGCTGGACATCTATTCATTGTGACTTGCGTATGCAACTGCCAGTGGTGGCCGTAGGTGAATGGCTGTGGGCCAGGAGGGCAGAAGATGCCCCATGGAGGTACCCAGCCAACCCAGTGCTGCGGGAAGAGCAGGAGCGCCGTCTCCGGCTGCGGTCCCCTCCGCTCCGTAGCGTGCTACGAAAGAAACGCAGCTTTGCCCACAGTCCCGCCTCCAAGAATAACATTTCTAACTGTGTTTCTGGCTTTCCTTTTAGGTATGTCTCCATCCACTCTCTGTAGTTTTGTTTCATCTGCTTCTTCAGGCGTTTCTGCGGTAGGAGGGGACCGGAGACCCAGACCCACCACAGTGACCACAGTGCACACAGGGAGCAAGTGAGAGCCGGGGCGGCGAGGAGCGGGCAGGCGGCTGGGCTGGCAGGGTTCCTCCGTGCGATCCCACCCTGCCGTGCGCGCTCAGCGAAGGACTAGAAGAAAGAAGATTTTTTATGGCCATATTTTATACTGCAATTCTGAAATGTTTCATTTATCACAAACTGCAATGACTCCAGGGGGAACGGATCTAACAGTCTCTGGTGCTGTACATATATATACATATATATATAAATATATATATATATATGTGAGTCTAGCAATGTTCTAACTAATGAACACTCATTCTTTTCCCCAGTGATTTACTCTTTTCTCAGTGTAGGTAACAGTATATGTTGTATTTTTTTTCCATTAACTACAAACATCTCAACTGGATTATTTAAATAGAGATACTTTTCTGAGCATTATTTTTTGTTTCTTTTAAAAAGTACTTCCAGTAATGTCCCTCCTTCCAGTTTTCTGGAGGATAGGCTATTTCTGTAGGTAGGAATTGACATTAACTTTGCAACATGGGAGGATTTCAATGGCATGCCATTTCTTGCTCCTCAAATTGGACTGCAAGTCTGTCTGGCTTTAGCAGAGCTGTTACTGCTCAGATTAAGAAAATGCTGCTTTCCCTCCCCTCCTCCTCCTTGAAAGCCATGGCGAGAGTTAAATTGCCACCAGCTGGGAGTCAGCTCATCCTTGACCTCGTTCCTGTAGTGCTGGGGATCTGCAGCACCCTTGTTTCAGAGGAGAGGCAGATACACGCTGTGGGTCAGGAGCCCACCAGAGCTGGGCAAGTGAAATGGCAGAGCACGGTCTCATCCTGCAGCTCCTATCTCCTTCAAGTTGCTCTGTGTTAATGAGTAGAGCAAAAGAAAAGAAAGACATGGGGCCGGGAGTCACAGTCATCCTCTGCCACCGACTCATTGTGCTGCCCTTGAGCAAGACATTTAATTCACCAGCCTCCTCCCGTCCATTCTGAGGACTCCGTGCTGGAGGTGCTGAGCACCTGCAGTTCCTCGGGGGCTTTGCCTGGCGTTGCTGATGCTCAGCATCTCCCAGAGTGGCCAAAATTGAGTATTGGAAACCAAATAGCAATAGTTTGGACCTTAACATCTGTGTGCCTGGGTTTCATCCCCGGTGAGAGGAGTGACGCTTGCATCGCTCCGTGAAGCACTGGCAAGTTCTTGGGTGCAAAAGTGCAGGATCTGGTGTAGCGTAGCTCCACCATGCTCAGCTCCGGCTGAAGGCTGGCGAGGATCACCGAGCTGGGAAAGCAGGACCTTGCCAAAAGGCATGGGCTCATGCAGGGACAGTGGTGGCACCACCTCCCCCTCCTCCCCAGAAGCTCATATACAAAAACAAGCTCAATTTCCCCATATTTTTTTTTTTAATTGCTAAATACATGCACTTCCCAGGCTTCCTGTGCTGGTGCATCATTCAGGGACAGCTGCTGTGGGTGTTGTGCAGCCGTGCATCAAAGCAGCTTGAAATAGAGAGGAAAGCAAATCTGCCCAGATTTGCTGAAGGGCTCCAGGTTACTTCTATGCCATTCCCAGCTGTGATTTCCCTTCCAGGAGGCGAGAAGGGAGGTGGGCAGCAGAGACAGGCACCTTTCCCTGGCTGCTGTGAGCCTCTTGCACCCGAGACAGGTCCATCCCCAGCCAGAGGATCAAGCAATTCCCCACAGGATGTTCTTATTGCCATGCTCACCTCATTTATCCTGCACAAGAAATTGTGAAAGCCAGTCACAGACACAGCTGAATGTATCAGGCAATAGTAACAGTGCTGGGAAAAGCCATAAGATACCTATTTTTCATTGAGACTTCAAAATCCTGCTTCAGCTTCAGTTGGTTGGCTTCGAGCTGGGATTTCATCCATCATATTTTGAGCACCAAAAGCTGGAAAAGCAGGTGATAGCGAGCACTGACTCTGTTTGAAGAGGCTGCTCCTTTGGTGGCACTTAAATCTGTTTCACCTGAAAGATCTCTAGTTTCCTCAGTATTAAGCTGCTCCCCTTTTTCAGAAGGCTGTGGCACGTCTGAGCAAGCCCCTGGGAGCTGCTGGTTACCCCGATGGTGTTGTAGCCAGCATGGATGGTCATGCAGAAAGGCTTCAACTCCAACTTCTTGTTTTAGGAAGGATGCCAGATATTGGTCTCTTGGGGACTGGTAGCAAAACTCTGTATAATTTCCCTGATGAGGACTTCTGACCGAGATTTGGGCAGATTGAAGGGATTCTCCTCACTGCAAGTCCCCATCCCCAGGCAGCTGCCCCATTGACAAGGAGTAGGAAGAGCTTGATCGGCATTTACCCTCAGGGCTCTTTATATCTTGCTGCCAAGGTATCTGAAAATGAGTATAATACAATTTAAACTCATTCTAAGGCCACTTTATTTTGCCAACCTGAGCAAGGAAGCTTTAGTTCAGGAGAGACTCCTGTCCCAATAAATTCAAGTTATTTTGAACCCCTGCGATTTCATAAGCCCAGCTGGCCCTATTCTGCTCCAGTTGCAGGGATGTAAATAGGCAGTCTCCCAGTTTGGTGTCGGTGGAGCTCCCTACGTTTACATGTGTGCAACCAAAAGTGGGATTTGGCTAGGGAATATTTTTGTCTTTGTAGACTGGTTTTACAGGTCAGGGCTCAAGCGTTCCCTCTTCGCCTTCTCTTCTGAAACCTGAGGTCTGGGTTGAACCTGATGTAGTTGCTGAGGCCACTAATCAAAATACAGCATCCAAACGTTATCTTGCCAAAAAAAAAAAAAAAAAAAAAAAAAAAAAAAAAGAAAAGCAAGTGGATTTCCATCTGCAAAACAAAGAGCAGTGATGGGAGCAAAGGCAGACATATTGTCCTGCAGCTGGGGGGGTGTTCCCGTATGCTGGGTGCCCCTCCTTGCTGGATGCTTTCCGTGTTTTTTGTTGAGAGGGCTATTCTTTCCTTCCACACTTGGAATTAAGGTGATTTGTTTTCCTTCCTGCAAGTAATATTCTCCCGTAGTTGTGTAATTTATCATCATTCTCTTTGGCTTGCTATCAGCTGCTGGGATCTTAAGACAAGAAACAGAAGCACTTAAAAGCAAAATTGTTTCTTTCTGCTACAGTTTTGGGTGCTGGGAAGCTCTTTTTTTGTATCAGTGGAACACAGCTGGAGACCTGACCGGGGGTTCACCACATGCTTACAGTTCTCTCTTGTCATTGAGTCCTGAACTATCTCTTGATTAAAATTTCTCAGTTTAAACCTGGATAAATCTGTTACCCAGGATGACTTAGCAGCACCCAGGCCGGATTTACGGAGGGGGCTGGAGCTGTTTGCCCCTTGGCAGCACAGCCTGGTACAGCAAACTCTTGGGCATCACTTGCCAGGGATGCTCTGGTGCCGTTGTGTGTCCTTCCCCTGCCCCAATCCACCTCTGCTCAGCCACTCTCACAAATGAATGCAAACACAGGAGTAAAGAGTGTGTGCATGTGGGGAAGGGGCTAATAGTCCCAAAGGAGAAGACTCAAAACAAATCTCCACTGGCCTTGCCATGAAGGAGCAGGTAGAAGAATCCCTCTGGGCTCTTTCCCAATGGGCTGTCCTACTAAACAATGTGTGATTTGCTTTTCACATGAGGACTTCAGCCTGGACTCACCTGTCTGTTACCCTTTTCTGCTTTACTTTACTGGCACCGATGTGTTTTTCCTTTATAACTTGTTTTCCTCAGCTCCTTCCCCTTCTTTTTCTTTGCTTGCAGCTTTGATTGTTGATTTTTACCTCCAGAGTCACAGAGGCCATCTCTGATGCCAACAGCAGTGCTCATGCTGGGAAAACAAAACACACAAAAAATCCAGAAAACCTCCAGCTGGCCCCTTAGCCTGCAGAAGAAGTTGTGAGGACAGGCTGCCCGTGAACTCTGCGAGCTGAAAGTCAGTGTTGCAGTGGCAGGGGCTTCCGCTGCTGATTTTGCATGTGACTTCATTCCCAGTGCATCCTAACTTTCTGCTGGATCATCCCTTCTGCAGCGCGAAGTGGATATTGGCCCCGTGGCACGGCTAGTGGGGAAGTAGGAGTACGGGGAAAACCTGGCAGTGATGCTTTCCTGAGACTGTGTTACTCTGTTGGTGATGTCTCCTCTGTCCTGGTTGCTGTTGTACAGGTGCCGTTAGAGTAGTAGGTGCAGAAAAAAAAAAGTAGGATTTTACCTATGCCTCGTGTGTTTGTTATGGTTGTGGTGCTGATATAAAACCAAGCAATGATAGAGGTTCGTTCCTGGTATGAATCAAACCACAAAAAGGGATGTCAGCCCACTGGTAGACATCTCCATGTAGTTCTGTGGTAGGCATTAGATAGGGGTTTCCACTGTGCACGTGTCCTGCATTCCTCCATGGCTCTTGACAGTATTTTTTCTATAACCAGTTGTCCTTCTTCTGGGCCCCTGCCCAGCCCTGAGGGACTTTGGGGCTTGTCCAGAACTTTTCCCAGCCCCAGAAGCAAACACAGCCCCTGATCTCTGGCTTTTCTCCCCAAACCCTCTGCAAACCAGAACATGGACCTCCAAGTTGCCCAAGAATTGCCATGGCAGCTGGCCTCGAGGCTGCCCCTTACTTAAGTGTGACCCTATTTTTAGGGAAACAAGCCCCCAGGGAAAGCCAGAAACCTTCTAGCCATTGAGGCGTGGTGAGAATATTGTCCTTTGATCTGAACTTGGCATTAACTGGATCAGATATAGGAAAACCTGTGCTATTATTTCTCCCTGTGGTAACAAGCTCCAGACCAAAGTAGCACTAAGTGAGCACTGCATAAAAACACCAGGTTGATTTCAGCCAACAAGTTCGTGCAGACTCTAGCCTGTTGCTTTTGCTCTTTCCAAAGAGTCAGGGGATTCATCTACTGGCAAAATAACAGTTTTGAGACTGAGCCCTGGGGTACAGGAGTATCATCCTTTCAGCGTATGAAAATTCCCATTTAATGGGATTAGTTGCGTTCTTGCTCCCATGCGTATTTATCTGTCTGAAGGGGCCTGAATGCATCCACAACTTTGTTATCATGCTTATTTGCACCAGAAATTTGATGCTAAGAATTACAGTCATTCAAGCAAAAAGCAGAAATGCACACAAAAGACTACGGTATCCGAGGAAAACAGCATGGAAACCACACGTAGAGGATTAGTTGGCAAATTACTGTGAGCAATGGCTGAGTGAGGAAACGGCAACCTGCTCACAAAGGTTGCACAAGCAGAGTTTCCCCTGGTAAATTAGTCATTCCAGATTTCTTGCCCAGCAGCAAGTTTTACTCAATCCCTTCCTTTTGTTTTTCCCTGCATGCCTGCGGCTGGGTCCTGCCTTCCCATCCTGTCTGCCGGGGTGGTCCGGTCTCCATGACACATGTGTGTGCGTGTGTGTGCATGTGTGTGTGTGCGTGTTGTGGCCCCAGGGATCACAGATCCCACCAGTGGGAGGTTCAGGAGTTGGTTCATGTTTTTTGGTCCGACTTTGCATGGTTGGGTCAAAGCTGTGTAAATAGTGTTTGTAACGGAGGATAAAGGCTCTTTAGCCCAGACTCTGGTTTTCAAGACCCCTTCCCCACCACGAACCGTGCCACTGGTCTCTCCAGGTAGCTATTTATTTCCTCCTGTTCATAAATGATAAGGTCAGAAGAGTGGCTCTTACATTTTTTCCATACTCCAAAGTGGAATCAGGGCATGTACGCTCGCAAGCGTTGTGAAAAAAACACTGCTGAACTAACGATGTCACCAAATGTCCAATAAATGCATGATACTGCACTGCACGTATTAAACTGCTGTTCACTGTTTCTGTACTTCCCAAGCCTTTTCTTTATGCACATTCAGCCCAGCCTTTTCTTCGAGGGGTTTACTTCTACGTTTTTGCTTTTAAATGACTCAATGTATCTGTAACTCGAAATCCATCGTTAAGTTTGAGTAAATGCAAAAGCTGATGTTTCGTAAACAAGATACTGCAAAGCCTGGTAATGTATTTTGTCTTTCTGTTGAATGCTCTGCAGCATGTACAGGAAGAGTCACCATCCAGAGCAGCTTAAAACTATGCAGCAGTCGCGTACACACGTCTAGAAACAGGGAGTCGGGGAGGGGAGGATCCCTTTTTGAATACAATGCTTAAAAATTCGATCTGCATCAAAAATTCCTTCCCTGGGTCGCTAATGCTCAGGACTACTAAGAAGCATGTTGGTGTGTCTCTTTGTTTTTTCTTTTGGTTCGTTTTTCTTAGTCAAATCTTAGACTGGTTCACTCAATTCTTAGTATTTTTCTCTTCCTACAAGGTATTTCTTTCTCACCTCTTGCAGAATGAACTGCATTTTGGGGACCAAGATGCTGTGATTATTTGCCTGCACAAAAATAGGGCAGAGAGCTGAGCTAATTATCCCATCCTTTCTAAAGCACCACCACCTAAATACTAGCATTTAGTCCTTGAACCTCCATGTAGTACCACCATTTATACGTGGGAAGAGTTTGGTGTGGTACTTTTCCTTCTTCCACATGGAAATCATGCCCTTGCCTTCTCTCCCCTTAATCATTGACCCATTTTCATTTGTGCTGGCAGGGCACAGGATGGCCACATGGTACTTGTAGTAGCTCAGGCCGAATCCTCTTGTGGGCATCAGCAGGGCATTGGTCCCAGCTCCTGAGTGGTTGCTGTGTTAGTGTGGAAGATGCTCAAGTTCCCAATACTCAAAGCAGAGTCATCTGAAAGGGTTGGGAAATCGCTCTGGGTTCCTGGCAGGGAACAGCCAAGCAGTGGGGCTGGAGAGAAAGCGCCACGCCAGTGCTGTAGGGAGCAAGTTATCAGTCCTTGGAAATCCTGCAAGGGACTGCTCCATGATGGCTGAAAGCACCAAGAAGTCTTGAGCCCACCTTCAAGGCTGGTGTTCAGCCAGGATGCTGTTCCATTGCTGAAGCACTACATGGCAGCCTAAAAAAAAATCATCATTAATAATGGTTGTAAATCAGCCTGAATTCAGATTGCTGAGGCAGCACATGGTGCAAGGCTTCATGAGGAGGTGGATGTGCACTGTGGTTCCTGGTGGGTGGGAGCTCCTAGGGGGATGCTCAGGGTACCTCCGAGCTTTTCCATCTCTCATCTGCGTCCCCTGAGCCCAGCATGTCATCATACATGCTATGTCTTACTAGATCCAGCTGTAGCATGACCCCCAAAGCAAAGAGCGTGGAAGGTTGTAGCTCAGAGGGAGATACGGTGTAACTCATGTTTCTGGCCAACATGCCAGCATCCTGTTGCACATTGGTCTCTAGTTGAGAAACAGCATTTTGGTCAGTTTGGGGCTTTTTTAAGATAGATATTTGATTTGGGTCAGCAAACAATGAAAAAAGCCCAGTCTGCCCAGACTAGTGACTCCCCAAATATCCCCAACTGCAAAACATCTCTCAGTTGACTTTCAATGAAAATGCAAGCATGTTTTCTACAAAGGCTTAAACCTTAATCAAGGAATGTCAGTGTGCCTAATATTGCAGGTCTTGTGATTGATACAAGTTCATAACAGCATCCATGTCCAAACAGAAGGGAGAATGTGTATTTACTCCATGCATGTATTAAGGCATCGCAAAAGTTTTATCTGCATAATGAGTTTGCAATACTGCAAATTGTTAATGGGGCTACGTCGCAAGTGGTTCTCTGCCTTGACAATCATGTATACATATCGAGATTTCTATCATAATGACAATTTAAAGGGATGACTAATTGTTTTCCTCCAATAAATCCAATTAAATCACCCTGATGTGAAGTCTGATGTTTTTGAGTGCATGAGTCTCCACCCATGGGCAGGAAAGGGAGTGAATCATTTCTGTGGCTGCTCCACTGCTCCCTTGTGTTTTATGCAACAATAAACTGTCCCTTTTTGTCGCAAAGGACAGTGAGATTTTTTTTCTCCCCAATTCACTCCATAGCAAAACAGATAAAAAGGATGATTTGTCCTTCAGGTGTTTCCTAAAGCAGCTGTTGGAAGTGATGCTGAGTGTCAACATACAGAGACATGGCTGTCTCTGGGGGGGTTGAGAATATCTGTGTGGGGCTGGTGAAGGAGATGCAGTTGTTGGAGAGTGCTGCCCCTTTGAGATGCTCCTGGTGATTTACACAGCCTGTGGTGGGAATCATGAAAGAACATGGGATTTTTGCTGGTGTTTCTGAGCCCCTTTGCAGTCAGCAGTGGCCTCCAAACATTGCTGTGTGAGCCCCATCATTGCCTTCCTTTTCCTCCAGACCATATTCCTGCTGTGACTTATGACTGCTTTTTTTCCCTCTGTATTTTTTCTTAATTTTCCCCACTTCGATTTCTGCTTTTCTGGCTTTCAGTCACTGGTACACAAGAATTTCTTCCCCTTTAAATATAGCTGGCAAAATCTCTATGCCCAGACGAGCGTTGGGCACCCAGCAGGAAGGTGGGCCCATGCTTGAGGTCAAAGCCAGGTGGTTTCAGACATCTGGTTCTGCTGAAATGAACAGCAGTGATAACGGCCAACTCAAAGCCATAGAAAGAGAAGGCAAATTACTTTAACAGCTTTTATATTGTGGATGAAGAAACAACAACCAGAAGCAATTTGATTACTATTTCAAAGCTCTGGTATGCAACTGTGGCCTCAGAACTAGGATTAGATGCTAGACTGTACCAGGAGAGATGAGGTGACCTCTTGCTTGTGCTCTGGAAAAGCACATCCATGGGAAGGTACATCTTGGAAAAGTACATCCAGGTACCAAAATGGTGTCAGGGAGTTTCTGATTTGGCTCAAATTCTGCAAACTTATGGTAGTTGAAGGCCTATCCCATATTATACCACGAAATTAAAATCTTGGCCAGGAAAACCTTCTTCTCGTGTCTTGGATTTCACGGTTCTTCTGTAGGCTCAGTAATCACACAGCGTGCGCTGAGCTTTTCCTAGTCCCCAGTAAGACAGGACAGAAGATCACCACAGGACCATTGAAATCCTGATGCTGTAAGATGGGCCCTTGATGTCATGTCAGTATTTACTTCATCTTTGTGCATTTTCTTCACTTCAGCAACAAATTCTTGGCTGTTTGAAACAAATGAGATATAATATCAGTACAGAGAAGCCAGAGGGACAAGAACGAGATGGGGCTACAGAAAATATTATGCTTGCAAAGTTGCCAAGGTCCACAGCCATGTTTGCACTGGAGGGAAGGGGACTGTCCTTATTTTGAAGACTTTCCGAGTGTTGGTATACACTGAGGGTCTGGCTTATGCCGTACATCAGCCTTTCTTCATTCTATACCAGGCCCACTTCTCAGCTCCTTTGGTCCTCAGCACTGTCCCTCAGCAGAACCAGGGCTCTGATGGGCATCGCTAGGTTATGGGCAGCTCTTCTTTCACATTCAAGAGGAGTTTTGCACGAGTGATATCTCCTGAAGCAAACATGTGCAGGTGCCCAACTTTGAAGACCATCCAATCTGAGCAGCGACAGACCCCCCCTGTGGTTCAGGCCCCCCACGGCTAGGCGATGCTGAGAAGGAGACACTCTGCACAGGTCTTTCAGTCACGGCACTTTTTTCCTTGCAACATAGACAGTCCTACCCTTTTTCTGGTTATGCCTACAGTGAATTTCATCCTTAAGGCCGAGCCTACCTTCCAGCTTGTCTATGTACCCACAAAACCATATTTATGAGGATTCCTTTGGGGACTCCATGAGGAGACAACATAGGCCTGTGCTGTCCCAGAGCAATCCCAGGACACCATAAGCTGCTATAGGGACAAGGGGACATGCAGTTCCCATCATATTACACTTCCTCCCAGCTCTGAACATCCCTCAGAGAGAAGGTCCACCTTCACTGCTGTGGGTATGTGCCCTGCCCAGCACATCTGAGTCCTTGTTTTGGTGGGGCCTCTCAACAATGCTGAATTACTGTGATGATAACCATTTTTATAACTGTGGGGGTGGGGAAGAAGGACCATCTGGATCAGCACTGCAAGTATTCAATTGAGTATTTCCAGATTGTTTGGCGTTTGGGCTTTCTGGATTACACTGGGATAAATTCCTGACTTTCAAACTCTGTTTACTTATGCTGAAGTCAAGAGTTTCTTCTCTTTTTTCATCTTTAGGGTTTTTTTCTTTTCATAATTGCAATATTCTGATAACATTATGGTCAATTAATGGTTCACTTACCTTCTTCATAAAGGTGTTTTATTTAGGGAAATTAATAATAGAGTTGAGAGGCAATTTGTCCTTTCCATCGAACTCACGAGCTTTGTGCTTTCTTTGGCGCCATATAGGCTCCTGTATGTTTTTCATTTTCTTTCTTTAAGGCAGGAGCAAGAGCTGTGCTCACATCTCTGCCTCAGCCTGCAGTTTAGCACAAATGCATAATAAATCTCAAACAAATACTGCCTTTTGTTGGAGTCCAGCTGCCCAGGTGCCCTCCATACTGGTGAGTAACATATCACGTTTATAGCAGAGATACTTCAAGTTTGCATTTGCTCAAAGATCTGACACATAACTTTCCCTCCCAGTGTCTGATCCACCACAGCTCAGCGTAGCACCTAAGTGGATCGGATCCCTGATCCACCATGCAAAAAAATCTGTGCCACCATAGTCATGGTGAACCCATACTGACCTTCAATGGGAGCTGATGGATCAACTCCTGTTCTCAACAGATAGAACATGGGTATGTGATGGACACACACTGGAGCTGTAATATGTATATGTAATATATGTGTATGTATTACATATAAATATATGTAATACAATACAGTACAATACAATGCAATTATATTATATTATATTATATTATTAATTTTACTACATTATATTATTATAATGTCTCTGCCAGACCAAAGCAGAGGGACAACATGGCATAAACTGAAGGCTGGGGACTAGGCTACTCTGCCTTTTCAGGACTCAAATTATAGGATTTTATCATGAATTTCAAGTGTGGAAAGAAGAAAGAGGTCAAGCTTTCAGATACTTTTTGGTCACAATATCTAAGGAGAGAATTCAGCTACGATCAGGCTAACGCTGAATTCTTAAGACAATGTTTAACTTCACTGCCACCAAACATGTCATCATCAGAGTCCACTGCTGAGTCAGCTGTTGATTACCTTGGAAGCTTGTGTTGAGGGACTTCCAATTCCTCTTTCCTCCCTAAGTATTTGTAGTAGTTGCATGCTCATTCCTAGTGTGCTTTGCAGGAATCTCAAGACAGAACCACAGAATGCTTGAGGTTGATAAGGACCTCTTGGACGTTATCTAGTCCAACCCCCTTGCTCAAACAGGGTCATCAAGAGCAGGTTTCCAGGACTATGTCCAGATGGCTTTTGAATATCACCAAGGATGGAGGCTTAACAGCCTCCCTGGTCATGGGCTTCACTAGCCCAGGGCAACAGCTTGCAGCATTGACCAAGCATTCACTAACAAGTCCAGATAATGTACAAGTTAGTTAAAGATCCTGAGGAACAAAGGTAGAATTCAGACTTTACTTTCAACCTTCACCCTTTGTTTTCCTTCTTTTATTCCCCAGAGAAGCTGAGTGTCTGTGCAAATACATGTTGATAAGGTCAGTAGTCTAAATGTTTTCCTGAAGGATGCCCCATCCCTGGAGGTGTTCAAGGCCAGGCTGGATGGGGCTTCAAGCAACCTGGTCTAGGGGGAGGTGTCCCTGCCCGTGGCAGGGGGGCTGGAACTAGGTGATCTTTAAGATCCCTTCCAACCTAAACCATTCTGTGATTCTATGAACTTTCCATGATGCTGGCCAAGAGGATCATTTGGGGTGAAAAAGTCACATTATGCAGCAGTTGTCATATGCTTGAGTTTACCAGTAGTTCACATTAAATCTATGGACAGAAACAACTGTTCAGCAATTCCACTGGAAGAAAGACAAAGACCTTCAAGAAAGAGCCAACAGCTGTGGCTAAGAAGGATATGTCAGCTTAGCACCTGGGGCATTTACTTATCTGAGCAAAGGAGGTGGTGACAGACCAGTGAGGTGGTCTATCTCCAAATGTGGCTGAACGGATGGATGGGGTCCAGACACCCATGCCTGGAAGTCACCATGCACAGGGCTATGTATGGCCACTGCATAGCTGGGGATGGTACCCAGGCAATGCTCCCCAGCAGGCTGATGGACCTGAACCAGGCCATGCCCATCACCACCAAGCTGGTTGTGCTAAGAAGAGCTGGGGATCTCAACTGGAAAGTATTTCATTCTTTAAATTCTGTGGCAATGTTAACAAAGTAATTCTGTTTAGCATCAGCCTCATAACTTGTTTTGATTGTCTGTGGCCTTATGGTGGTGATTTAAACCTACTGATTTATTGATTCAGTCTTAATTGGGTCCCGAACTGGGTCATTGCATCATTCTATCTTTAATTGCTTTAATGAAAGTCTAGCAAATTAGGCTGGTAATATGATTGCTTAGAGGAACTTTTGCCTGTTCGTGCTTCTTAATGAAATCCATAAAAAGTGAAAAAAAGGAATGAGCTTATCCTACTGAATTGCCACTTGTATCATGGAGTCTGAGTTAAACTCAGAAAATCAATTTGCAGTGCCCTTGGTTTTTCCTCCAAATATAATGTCCTCAGAAAGACAAAACTTAGAACATCAGGAAATATCTACAGAAGAGGAATGGATGGAAGAAAATAGCAAAATGTGAAGCTAAAGCCTGGGTTCCAGTTCCCACTTTTCAGACTTCCTTTGATTTTGCATGCAAGTCATTTAGGAGAAGACCTAAAAGCCTACTTAGATCCCAAAAGTGAGCTTCAGCCCAGTGGCTAGAGCACATCCTAAGTATCTCTCTTTTTCTGGGATCCCAAATCTCTGTGCTTTTCAAGGTCTTTCATCATGTCCCAAAAGGTTTGTCTCGTTCCGCCTTCTCTGTCCTGGCAGCTCGGTGCCCAGATGAACATTTTAGGCAGAGGACTCAGCAGTGGCTGTGAGAGAAGAACTGTTTTCTCCCTACTGTCTGCTGTGACATCCATGAGAAGCAGCCTTGGCCCTCATGGCTGCCTTCCATCACTGCTGGGTACTGCCCCTTGCCTGCACAGGTCCTTACCACCTCTTCCCTGCTTGATTCCCAGCAAGGCTGCTGCATCTGCAATCCATTTTCTACCCACTGGGCTAAAGAGCTCTGTGTTGCCAAAGCTGCCTGTAACTTCTTAATGTCTCCCTGTTTTATGGCTGGAAATATGCTGCTGCCTCCCACTCCTTGCTCATCAGTGAAGACTCTACATCGCGTCTCACTTGACGCTGGCTCCTGCTGCAGAGAAAATATCATCACTTATCAGCAGTGCGAAGCCCCCCACCAGCCCTGCTCATACACCCCAAAGCCTGTTTCTGTAAGGAATACAAAGAATCTGCTTCAAAGATAAAGTTATGAAACCAAAGAAAATCTGCAGTCAATTAAAAAAACACCGAGAATTAAGCACACAGCAGATGAGGAATACAAAGTTCAGATCAGCTTGATCCCCAGCGTGACAATGCATTTTATTTTATCCCTTTAGCAGATCAGGGATTTTTGTCTCCCCATGGGCTGTAACGATGTGGCTGGAAAGCTTCCATTGTCTTTAATTAAAACAGTGTGATTACATTTTCCATTCTCTGGCCTGTTTAGCCCATAAGTCAGTGCACGGAACTAGGCAGCTGTCACGGGGGCTCTGAGTGTGGCACTAACCTTGCTCCACTGACCAAGGCTGGATCTGATGCCACAGTGGCCTGTCCGTAGTCTGCCCACAGCTCTAACTGTGGTGCCAGGTGGTCTTAGATGCCGTAGTAGGAGTCAGCTGTCCCCATTTGGCTGTATCTGATGTCACAATATGCATTTTAGGACAGTTGCAGCTGGTACAAAAAAGCCTCCTGCCAGATCAGACCCACCAGATCAGGAGATATTTACAAAACCAACAAAATGTGTAGTTTTTCAGGAAGAAGTTTTTCACTATGAGGGTGGTGAGACACGGGAACAGGTTGCCCAGGGAAGCTGTGGGTGCCCCATCCCTGGAGGTGTTCAAGGCCGGGCTGGATGGGGCTTTGAGCAACCTGGTCTAGTGGAAGATGTCCCTGCCCATGGCAGGGTGGTTGGAACTAGATGAGCCTTAAGGTCCCTTTTCCAACCCAAACCATTCTATGATTCTATGTTTTAGTTTTGCCTAGAAAGTGGGCAAGGTTTGTGTCCACTGCAGGATGGCTTCATGTTTTCTGCCTTTGTCTGATGGATTTTGTGCCTTACTGAATGTGGTTTGGGAGCTGTGTAAGCAAATGTGGAGAGGGTGGGCTTGCTTTTCTTCATGACTGTGACGGCTGGTAGCTGAGACAAAGTTCTGGCCTCTCGTAGCAAACAGCATCTGTGCCAGCCACGTTTGGGGAGGGACCTTGATGTTGTGTGAGTCATATGGAGCTGCAGATGTTGTGGAGTCTCCTTCTCTGGAGATATTCAAAACCCACCTGGATGCACTCCTGTCCAGCCCGCTCTAGGTGACCCTGCTTTGGCGGGGGGCTGGGCTAGATGATCTCCAAAGGTCCCTTCCAACCTGAAATTCTGTGATTCTGTGATTCTGCGACTTGCATGATTTTACTTGCAAGAATGGGGCTGAGAAAGAGATATCTGAGGTTTGGGACGGTTTTCTATTTCCTGACATCCTGGGGCCGGTCATGCAGCAAAGGTGCTCTGCAGTTGGGGTCTCACCTGCATGCCAAGGAACCCTGCCAAGTGAGCCCCTCCAGCTCAGGGCATGAGTTGGGGTGCCATTGTGCTTTGCATGGTCCACGGATGCTTCCTGGGCAGCGTTCGCTTTGACACTGGTGAGGTTTTGCTGGAGGTGTGAAGGATCACTGCCTACATAAGCATGAAGCAGGTGGATTCAGTACAAGGGGATGTGTGGAAATTGTTTCTCTCGCCAGATACCCTGGCCTCGGATGACCCACATGGCTGCAAGGAGAGCAGCCCCTGCACCCAGTATTTAAGGTTCAATAGGTCCGTGTCAAGCCACCATCAATGTATTATCTCCTCCTTACACTCACCTGCATAATTGTGCAGAGGCTGTGAAGGCTCCTGGCAGATGTCAAACACCTCATTAGTGCTGATGTCTTCTGCCTCAGGCTGCACCTCAACAGGTCAGGGATTTGTTGTCTCTGCTTGTCCAGCATAGCCTGAGTACAGAGACCCGCTGAAGCATTCATGCGTGTTGCAGCACATCAGTGTATGTTACCCTCCAGGTCTGGCACCTTCAGGATTTTCATCTGAATATGTGCACTCACCTGAAAGCTGCCAGGCCTGGGCCTGGGAGCTGCTCGTTCCCTTTAATATTAAATTGCTCTTGGAAAAAAACCACAAGATAAGCGTCTGAATCAGGCTTTGGCATGAGGGCTCCTCCCTGCTTTGGTCGGTGTTGGTGCCACCAGGCTTCAAAACCCTGTTCCTCACAAGCTGGTCCTGGGGGTTTTGTAGTCCTGGTTGTGTTTTGGTCCAGGTGTGGATGGAGGATCCATTCCCAGCCTGGGGCTTTGGCCGCAGTTGACAGCTTGGTGACAAGGATGGGTGCTGAGGGAGGTGTTGAACCATGGTTTGAGCTTCCCGCAGTGTTAATCGTGGTGTGCTAAGCTGTGTATTAGGTCATATATTGAAACCAGATACTGTCACTGAGGTATTGGATGGCTCCACCCTTGTTGTTATTTTTTAATATCAATTTTGTTACTAATTATTCTACTAGTATAGTTTTTAATTTTGTTGTATTATTGTTCATTATTCTTTTCATTGTTATTATTTATTCTACTTTTATTTAATAATACTTATTTACAATTTCATTTCCTTGGGTACCCACTGAAATAAAAGAACTGCCCAGTTACCTGGGATGTCCCTTTGGCCCAAATCCCAGACAGGTAGCTGCTGTGCATGAGTCTGCAGGTGCCACATGGGCTGGGTCAGCTGCTTCTGCATGTGCCTGCCCTTGCCAGCTGTGCCTTCTGCATGTTCTCAATGAAAGGGCTTGGAGATGCCCGGGAAATCATCCCACCAAGGCTGTGCTGGGAGGCAGAAATACAGTGGGGTTCAGCCCAGCAGCTCAGTCTGTCTCTGCAGGCTCTTAAATCCCTGCCAAGGTGACCCTCCGGTTTGGGAGGACCTCTACTGCTGGCGATTTTGGTGCCTGCATTGACCATCTAATGTTGCCCAATCCCTGCCAAAACCCTAATACTCTTCTTCAGAGTACCTATACCTTTTCCATGGGGTCTGCAGTCAGCTCCTGGTCGCCAATCAATGTGAAATCCTTTCTCATTGCTCATCTTAAATGACTTTGTTGCTGCTTCAGGGATTGTTAAATAGCTCTCCTGTTCCAGATGTACCTGCCTGGCAGAGCTTGGCTGATAGTTATCAAATGTGATGGAGGACTGAAGGAACGGTGGAAACATAAGATTATGTTATTATATCATTGATGGTTGGACTAGATGATCTTAAAGGTCCCTTCCAACCTAGACAATTTGATTCTATGATTCTATACTGTCATATGCTTTGCATCCCTTAGTGTTCTCAGCAGCTCAGGATGTGCCATTCCTGGTGATCAACGTGGCAAATCCATTTGAACGGGGCCCAGAGAGGCAACCTCGTTGCCTTGTGGAGGTGAGATGCTGGAAGCGATGTATGTAATCCTGGGTCTCGGATGGATTTGGTACGCTCGTGATGTCTGACTGATGCTCGGGATGCCCATGATGTCTGACTGATGGTCAAGACCTTGTCCTGACAAATCTGATCCAAATGCTGTGTTGGCGACACTTGTCATGGGGGTTTTAAAGATGATTCTCCCAAACTGCTCTTACCAATTTGTCCACCTCGTTGACATCACCTTTAAGTGTCCTTGTGCCACCCTCCTGCAGCTCTCTCTTTGCTGGAGGGGGTGGATTAATTTATTTCATCTCAGCCACGCTCCATCTCACAACCCTGCCTTGTGATGGGCCATTTAAAGGTAAGTGCAGTGTGGCTGTGGCACTGGGTGTGCAGTGGCTTGTGTTTGGTGCAACTGTTACCTGCTTGTGGGAGGGACGTGGATTATCAGGGAAACATCTCAAACAACAGGGCTATGAGCAAAAGCAGCTGGTACTGCTGGAGCAGGAAGTGTTTTTTGAGTTAGGTGAGCTTCTGTGGTATTGCAGGTTCCCAGGCATGGAAAACAGCCTTGTTCCCCTAGATCTCAGTGGTAATGAGACCAAGACCATTGTTTTTTTGACTGGACTGTCAGTCTTGGACCACCATATTGTACTTTATTACCCAGCTGTGGTACAATGCTGGGGACCCCACCAGTGGCCAGTACTACTGTGGTCCCTAAGACTGGGACAGTGAAGCTGGTTTAGAGGGATACTTGGCTGAGTGTCTGCAGCTGGAGAACTCTTAACCATTCATTATAACCTGCCTGAATTGGGGTGGATTTCCCACAGAAAGAATAGACTTGATATAAAAATGTCCTCATCAGACTCTAGCTCTTTTCTCTGAAGACGGTGATGGTAAAAAAATCAGTAAAAATATTTAGAGAAAAATAAAATGTTTTTCAGTTGCAGACAGCCCCAGAGACAGTGACAGTTTGGAAACTATTTTTTCCGTGCACTGTGGCAGAGATCGGCATCAGCACGGAAACTTTCAACCTGAACAGTGTAAATACAGCTACTGGAAGTGTTGTAAAATCACAGCTGTCCTGCTTTCCTGGCAAGCAGTGCTGGTTCCAGCTGCAATTGTAAGATCCATTTCTTGAGGCAGGAATTAGCTCTTCATCTTGTGTTTGCAGGGAGCCAAACAAAGCCCTCATTTTATGTATGTGAAGAAGAATCGATTGTAATCCTAAAACTAGCCTGAACCACCTCTATAAGCACAAGAGAAGAGAGGTCAGGTTTTAAGAGGTTTTCTTTTACTACTGAAAAGGTTTTCTTTGCTGCCAGCTTCCAAGTAACAGGCTATACCTATTGGTGCATATTATAATTTCTAACATCTCTGAAATACATAATTTGAAGAGAGCATAACCCATGATCTGTTTTCTTCCACAAGAGCTGCTTTTCCTGGCATCAAGAAATGGGAAAAATAATTTATTGACAACAGTCTGTGACATTTCCTCTTCCTTATCTCTTAAGGCCAAGTCTCCAGCTAGCAGGGTATTTCAGAAATAATCATAAAAGAAGTATTAAAAAGAAGAAACCAAAACAGTTGTCCCATGTCCATGGAAACGCATGGGAACAGTTCAAGCGAGCACCCCTCCATCATGTGGTCATGTGTTTGTCCTCGGACATTGAGTGGAGATCAGGCATCTCATCCTCTCTGCTGTCTGCCTGGGTTTTGCTGGCATGGCAGATCAAATAAATCCCTTTTGCCTTGGAGGCTCTCTGCTTTTCTCTGGGCAGGGGAAGTGGAACAGAAATGTCATCTGAGATGTAAATAAGTGGTTGAGACAACCTGTTGCTCTGTACTTTCCTCCTCCCTTCTTGGCTGGTCCAGCCCATCCCTTGTGTGCTCTGGCACAGCTTGATGTCAGGGCCCATCTACCCTCTTCCCAAGCCACCAGCAACCCCACAGGATTACCTCGGCCCATTGGACCTGCTCCTATCTCCTGGGTGAGAGACAGATGAAGTAATTGGGCTGTGAAGGTTAAAAAAAGCGTGACCAGCAGGTCGAGGGAGGTGGTTCTGCCCCACTACTCTGCTCTGATGAGATCCCACCTGGAGTACTGCATCCAGCTCTGGAGCCCCCAGCACAGGAAAGACATGGACCTGTTGGAGCACGTCCAGAGGAGGCCACAAAGATGATCAGAGGCTGGAGCACCTCCCCTATGAGGAATGGCTCAGAGAGTTAAGGTTCTTCAGCTTGGAGAAGAGAATGTTTTGAAGAGACCTTATAGTCCCTTCCAGTACCTAAAGGGGGCTACAGGAATGATGGGGAAGAACTCTATCAGGGAGTGTAGTGATAGGATGAGGAGTAATGGTTTTAAACTGAAAGAGGGGAGATTTAGATTAGATATTGGGAAGAAATTCTTTACTGTGAGGGTGGTGAGACACTGGAACAGGTTGCCCAGAGAAGCTGCGGATGCCCCATCCCTGGAAGTGTTCAAGGCCAGGCTGGATGGGGCTTTGAGCAACCTGCTCTAGTGGGAGGTGTCCCTTCCCATGGCAGGGGGGGTTGGAACTAGATGATCTTTAAGGTCCCTTCCAACCCAAAGCATTCTATGATTCTACAATTCTGTGAATAACCTGAAATACTTTTCAGTCAGGCTGCTGCTCCCCTCCTGCTCTACAAATTCACGAGACAACCCACAATCTCCCTCATTGCTCTGCAGGAGGCTAATGAAACACGTCTGATGCCACTTTTCTGCCTGAGGTCTCATACCCATGGAGGAGATTTGCTTTACTGAGCAACCAGCAGCCTAAAGACCCACTTCCAGCTGCAGGTCCGGGGCTGCCAGGGAGGCTGCGGGCAGAGAGGAAAATCCTGAGCATGTGGGGCTCCAGCACTGACTCAGCTGAGCAAAGCCCTGGCAGAAGCAAACATTTCCTTTGGAGCCTGCGTGATGTGTGCAGGGGTGGGGGGAACAGAGCAGATGACAGGGCAGATACTTATAAACTTCAGAGACAGGATTTGACAGTCCTGTAAAAATTATGGTTTGGATTATGGCCTATCTGCTATAGTAAACAGAACAGAATAGGAAAAAGAAATGTCAAAAATCCTCTCTGCTCTCCAAAGAGCATGTCTACTCTGCAAGGAAACACAGAGAAAAAGCATTAGGTTTCCAGCTCCTGCTTGTATGAGGAGCACTAGGAGAACTGCTGGGGGAGATGCTGCAGGTGGTGGCTTACCTGACCAAGCACTTGTGCATGGTCATAGCAAAGAGATGACATCCCCATGGTTCCTATCATGAAGGATTCCCCAGTTTGCCTCCTGCAGTCCGGGTGTATCTGAAGTGCCAAATCCCAAGAAGGACCTGGGTTCTATGTGGGGACTGTGTAAGGACTTTCAATAGTCAGAGGCTGTTGAAAGATCTCTGATGCCAAGGAGCAGAAGGAACCTCCCTGAGCTTTGCTGCAGTCGAAAGTACTTTTGTCCCATCACTTTTGTTCAGCTACGTGTGTTCCTGTGTGAATTAGCGATCCAAATTTTGGCACCTGATGCAGAACACTCTGGTTCACCCTCTGCAAGGAGCTACTTCACTGATGTGCTGGCATCTCCCCTTCCTGCCTGACTTTGGCAGCTGGCAATTTTAGAGACTGGAGTAGGAGCCAAAAGTTGAGGATCCCTGAATTTTCTTGTGCAGACCTGCCATTGACCTGGCGAATGCATTAAGTGATTTACGTGTGTCTTGGTGCCTTTACTTGACTTTGAGTGGAAGAGGATCATGCAAAGCCTTGCTTAAAGCATTTTAAACATTTTAAGGACTCGACGTAGTCAGTGGAAAGGTGAAGTATTTTGTTGCATTTGTTCCCAGACTGTGATCTATGGGCTGCACTTTGGCAGCTGGTGGCCCTCCAAAACCATGTGGTTTTGGGTTTCCTTTTGACTGCCTTCCTTGCAGAAAAGATCCCAAGAGTCTGTAAGAGCCATTAAAAAAGGAGAAAAAGAGCCAGACCACTTTGTGTGCTCTGGATGCTGACAGTGATGGGTTGAGCTCATCTCTGCTCTTCACCATGCTGCCAGGTTGCCACCCAAAAGCAGTGCCTCCAGATCAGCAGCCAGTTTGCCTGGATCATTCCCACCACAGAAGTCATCACTTATTCATTGCTGTCCATACAGGTGCTTTAACTGGAGCTAGAGCTGGAGCTATGCATCTCCTGGCCATATGTTGATACAAAACACATGTATGAAGGAAGCTGTCTCTCCCACAGGGGTCTTTGCTGAGGGCCACAGGTGTCCTGGGCATTTTTGAAGGCACTGGGCTGAGAAAGTCAGCTCTGACTGCTGAGCCTTATTTCACACTAATGCAAGTGTGCAATTGAACTGTGTCACAACCTCAGGAGAAGCAGCTTGTCAGCAGTATCACCAGTGCCTTGCATGTCATCGCTGCTCCTGCCTAATGTGAGAGGACAACTGGGTCCATAATCTGTATATGAAGTGGAGAGCTGGGTGCTGAAGACCAGCACATCTCACTGCAGTGCCTGCCCACTCCTTGCAGAGACCAAGCTGTCAACCCACTGTGTGTGGATGGAGGGGCTCCTGGTGAAAGTGGACACATGCACAGATACAAAGGACTCAATCTGGCGTCTTGTGAGCCCCACCAGCCAGCTCCAGATGTCCTGAGATGTCAGAGACACAGTCAGGCCAAGGTTGATGGGAATGGGGCCAAACACACTAAAGTACAAATTTCCCCATGACCATGGCAGGGGGGTTGGAACTAGATGATCTTTAAGGTCCCTTCCAACCCAAACCATTCTATGATTCTGTGATTTCCAATGAATATAGTCTGCCCTAGTGACCGAGAAGGACATGTTAATAACCTCTCTCCTCTGTGGCTTCACAGCTAAAACGAGATTCTTTAAAGCTCTTTAATTGGTGATGCTGTCCCTGTGTGATGCTGCAGCCCATGGCCTGGCAGGAGAGGGCAAAAAGCAACACACTGGCAGGGTCCTCTTAAAGTCAGCCCAGCGTTTGAAGAGCAATGTGAGGGGAGATGGTGCTTGTTCACAGTGGTGTGTCCCTACTTTCACAAGGCAGAGTGTGCAGGATGGGCTGACATTAGCAGAGCAGATCCCACCCAGGTGAGGGGTGGTGGCAGGGTGCCATGGGGGGACATGGCAACAGACGACAAGTGATTACATCTGTGAGCTGCTGCAATGTAAGTGCTGGCTGCAAAACCCTCAGAGAACTTCTATGGTGGAAAGGAGTAAGGAGTCCATTTGAAGCAGACTCCCCCCTTCTCCCAGCACTGACACTGGCCACTTTCTTTCTCTTGCTTGCAGGACTTGTCTACCCTGGTGTGTGTGACAGGGTACTTTTGACTTCATTGTGTTCATTGAGGTGGCCAGTTTCTGGGTGACTTGCTCTGCTGTGTGTTAAGAGGGCACGATGCTGATAAATCTGACTTTCTGAGGGGAGTCAGCAATTACCTGTATGACACTCAAAAAGATTTGTATTTGTAAATGACTTCCCTTTCGGATCCTATCCAGTCTTAGATCTAGGCAATTGCAAGCAGAACTGGAGCTCCTACACTGTTTTTCCAGCAAAAAATGGCACAATAAAACCCACTCTGGGCCCTGGTGGAGGGGATTCAAGGGGCACGTCAACACGGACAGCTGCAGACCAACCTGAGGGATCCAACTGCCTTCTTTGCTGGCCAGATGAGTCAAGCAGGTTGGAAAACACATACCCACATGCCTGAGCAAATATGTGGCTTTCTGGTAGTATTTGCGGTGTGGTTTGTGGGCACAGCACCAGCAGAGCCCAAAGCTCTGCCCAGCTCCAGGATTTTCCTCGATCTCCAATAGACTTGTGCTGCTAACACAGCATCCCAGGTTTTTTCTCATCAAAGCTACGGATTTTTCTCAGTAGTTCAAAGCTAAGCTTTGAAACTGTAGCCATGCCTGGTGTTTGGGCACCTTTCCCGAGAAGTGAGAGGTTTCAATGAGCTTGGAGGGAGCAGGTCGAATGCTCTAGTTTTTGCTCAACTTGCTGAGCTGATTGGAGCACCCTCGTCCTGAATGCACCTCCCTGTATGCACAGACTGTGAGCTCCTCCAGCATATGCTCCAGCCCCAGGACACTGTGGAGGCATCCTGGAGATGGAAATATAGTAAAAACCTGCTTTTATCTGTTCTGGTACGGGCTGTCTGTGATGCTGTCGTTGATAGCTCAACTGTCTGGTGGGGATGAAGACCCAAGACAGGCTCAGGAAGGTTCATTAAGGGCATTGGCTGTGGTTTTAGCCATGAAGCACTGCAAAGGCTTTGCTGAGCATGTATTCATTGTAAAGCCAAAACACTTCAAAGGCTTTCTGATGATTTTTTGGGGGAAGGGGGACATAAGGATGTGAAAGGACTTCTGCCAAACTTTGTCACAATTCCAAAGTGGGAGCCTGCCAAAGAAAATGTCACTTCACTGGTTGTATTTTAGCATTGCAAAACAGTTATTCCCACCACCACCTTGTTCTGAGAAATGGCTCCTTGTTTGTGGAAAATTTCAGTAAAAAAGAAAAAGAAATTCCTCATGAGGCAGACAACCAGAGGGGGAAATGCCATTGTCCACAACTAACATTAGCCAAGGCAGCAAGCAATTGCCAAGACGCTCTCATCAGAAGAAAACCATCAGGAACCTTAGAAGTGGTGTGATGCCACCAAGCCCATCTAATGGAAAACCAAGCAAGTCACCAAATCTCAACCAACCAAAAGACGATTCCTTGAAGAGACAGCATTGTTCCTGCCCGGCTACATCTGTGTTGTGCCTGCCTCCCCAGGCGTTCGCTCCGATGCCAACTGGGAAATGCCTGTTGGGGTGACTTGGCCTGGTTCCCCACATAGCCGATGTGACCGGAGCCAACGAGCTCTCCCAGCACAGCACCACGTACACTGGGACGTGCTGTCCCGCTCGCTGTGTTTGTTTTAGGGGATTAAGGAC
Organism: Numenius arquata; assembly: GCF_964106895.1. Lineage (NCBI taxonomy): Eukaryota > Metazoa > Chordata > Aves > Charadriiformes > Scolopacidae > Numenius > Numenius arquata. The sequence goes on along the minus strand of NC_133577.1, from coordinate 125,166,011 downwards.
ATGCCTATACTCAAGAGCATGTTGGAAGCGATGTTTCACACGCAAAGCAGACTGGTTTGGAGGGAAATAGCAACGTTTCGGTGATTAAATGAAAATAATTGGGGTTAAGTGGGGAGGAAAATGAAATTTCCTTGCAATTACTTGGATTTATTATAAGAAAGAATGACATACCTTGTCAGTTTTATCTGCTCTCCACAGTTTTCCCTTTATGTTCTTTCTCCTACTTTTAGAAATGAATTCGGGCTCCTGTGCCTCATTAATGAGAGATTACCTAGCTTGGCGAGACGTTTTGTGTATTCAAAATGGGCTTTATTGATGCAGCTCTGAAACACTGATGTGCCCTTCTGTTCCAGAAACCTCTTCTGCTAAAACCCAAACAGAATAACATGGCTATTTCCTTAAGTTATTGTTCAAACATGTGGAAGTCGTTCTCTTCTCAATGGTTCTGGTGTTAAGAAGAAAAGAGAGCTGCTCACATTGCCTGCTCTGCATAAATCCTCCTTTACTACGTGGTTCTCCCATGTAGGGTTGTCAAATCAGGACGATGCTTGGGATTTAAGAGAAAATAATACCACTTATTTGATGCACTTTGCTCTATAAACATTCGCTTTCAAAAAAATTCTTCCTATCGTAAAGTCTAAGGACAGAAGGTGCTTTCAGGGTACAAATCAGTGTCTGAAGTATCCACTTCAACTCTGGTGAGACACACAAACCTTGCAAAAGTTTAACCAGTGACTGACATAGCACTGCAGAGACACATGCTGGTGGTGAAAAGTGGAAAATCCCCAGATTTCCCTCTCCTGTTGCCCTCCGACATTCCCCTCTCTCAGTTCATCTCTTCTCCAGCCCAAAGTCCTGAAAAATTTAGTTGCTCATTATATGAAACTACTCCTCTATTCTGGATTTTCTTTATTGCCTCTCACTGTACATTTCCTATTAGACACTTTTGTTGAGACAAAAGGGAATAACTGTGCACTGCATCCCAGAAGTGGGCATACCTTGTCCTCAGCAATGTAATCATGGTCTCTAGCCCTTTCCTAACAATTTCTACCATTTCACCAACTTTTTTTTTGATTGCGGCTAAATGTTGAGCCAATGGTTTCATAGAATATGGTGTAACCTCTCTATCTTCGTGATACCAGGTTGATTAGATTGACTAATTGACCACTGACTGTATATAATGATATTATCTGGCTGATGCCAGCTCAGACAATCTCATTTCAAATGCAAAGATAGGACCATTTTTCTTTCCACCCATGAATAACTATTTACATTACTTACATTGCATTTCATTTATTTTTCGTCATCATTCAGCTGATTCTACTCTCTGTTACTGTTCATACCCCTTTGCTCTTTGTCCTTGCAATTTGTTACTATTCTTTTTGCTCCTTCACTTCTTTTTGTCATCCTCTGGATCCATCAGGAAACTCTGATTCGGCTATGAGAGCATCCCTAAATTCCTCCACAGTGAACACAGATGCCAAAAAGCCCCTCCTTGCCTCCAGTTCTGACTTTATCTGCTCTGGGAACCCCTAGCACTGGCCCTGCAGACATTCTGGCAGCCTTCGAGCTCCTGATGTGTTTGCAAAAGCAAGTGTTATTAATTTGTAAAGCATCGAACTTCTTGTGGGGGGCTGCCACATTTGGTGGTGTTTGTAACCAATTGCTTTCCTCATTTGAACACTTCTGCTTCCTTTTTTTTATATTTTTTCTTCTTTTTTTTTTCTTTTTTCCCCTTTTTTCTTTTTTCTTTTCTTTTCCCAGAACGTATTTTGTGTTTCTATACCATGTCTTGCCAAACCATCTAGCTATGCCAACCTCCTCTGCAATTCTGCACCTCATTTTCTCCCATGTAGTACATCAAGAGGAACATGCTCAATCATGCCTTTCACATTAATTTGGAAATGGCATGAAATTTTGCCCTTTTTGTGGGTTTCCAATCTGGATGGGGCTTTGAGCAACCTGGTCGAGTGGGAGGTGTCCCTGCCCATAGCAGGGGGGGTGGAACTCGATGATCTTTAAGATCCCTTCCAACCCAAACCATTCTATGATTCTATGATTCCATATTAGCTGGTCCCTGAAATAGCTACAGAACTGGTCTAAAACTTAGTGTCATGCCCTATGTGATGCATACCAACCAGAAAGGACGTAGCCCCAATTACACTTCGTACTCGTGTTTTCCGGCCATACAGTGTCCCTGGTCACTCTCTGGATACTGTCACCATCAGGGACAGGCAATCCATGGTGACACTTTAACAGCATTTTCATTTGTGTTTGGCATCCCCTGTTACTTGTTGAGAGGGTTAAGTTGTGATCTGATCTGACTGCGAATCCTTATCTCTGGAAATGATCCAAAACCAAGCAGGAATGAAAGGGAAAAAAAAACCCACAAGGAAACGACCTTTTTTTTGGTTTTGTACCCAGAGGCAACATTTCAGGTTGCATTTGGATTTTGCATTTGGTGGGGGGTGTTTTTGTTTTCTTTACAAAGTAACAAAATTCTCACAAAATTGACAAGGAGAACAAAATGGTTTACTTCTTTTTTTTTTTTTTCCCAAGCTAGAGAAACGGGGAAATAGAAAGAAAATTCCAATCTTTTCATCAAGAGACAAAAATATCAGTCAAAAAAAAAAGATTTTAAACACTGTGTTTGGAAAATTTGTAAGAATAGCAAAGGTGTAGCTATATTAACTATACTTTCTCAGCTTTATACAAACATTTATAAAACACGAATGAATACCAGAGGGAATATTTTTATTAACAAAAAATTAAAACACAAGCTTGTAATACCTATACCAGAAAAAAAACAGTTCATTTATTTAAACAGCAGTTTAGAAACCAGAAACAAAAAAACAAACAAATTTAGTTGCTTTCCTATGGATTTAAATTTTGGAGTTAAAAATCTCCTGGTGGCTTCTAGGGAAGCCTTAGGTCTGTAGTAATTCTCAGGAAACAGCATTGCTGACTGCAGCACAAAACAACTCAAAATTGTGCTGATTCGGTACGCAAAGCCTTTGAAACCAGTGGAGCTTGTGGAGGAGTCAGAATCTTAAGAAATGCCAATATTATTTCAAGAGGGAGGGGAAAGGGAAAAAAAAAAAAAAGAAAGAAAAAGGAAAAAAAGCTTTATTTCCAAAAGGAGCAAAACTGGAAGGTAATTAAACTCAGCAGCATCCTAGAAGCCAACACAAGGCTTAACTTCTGAGTTCAGCTTGGACTGAAGCTCATGGTTGAAAGCTGATACGGGCTTTTCCTAGCGCAGGGTAGTTAACGCATGGTCCAGCAGGGCTGTAGCCTGGATATACTCTATTTTTGAGTATTTTGAGTGCTGAGACACAGCATGGAGACCATGTAGTGATCTGGTAAAGTGTGGAGAGTTAGGAGCAGAGTGGTGGTTTGCACGCTGGTCTTTCTGAGGGCCTCACCTCTATGTTAAAGAACATCTGGATCAGTCCACCTTGTACAAATCGGGTTTAGGCCTGGCAGATTGTCAGTGTTGCCCGGGGCTGGGCAAGGGCCGGCTGCCCCTGTCAAAAAGCATGAAGCATATCTGCACTTGGATTTCATGCTTGGAGTAAGAAAAACTATTTTGAGAAGGGAAGAAAAACACAAAACCTCTTCTTCTACCTTTCTCTCCTTACGGTGCCTTGTTACGAAGGAAGGGTAGTTGAGTACCAAGACCCAGGACATGCTCTGGTACATTAACACAGCTGAAAACGTTATCAGCCACGGATGCCTTAACCTATGCTGCTTGAGCAGAAGTCAGTTTGTAAATGTCTAATAAAGGACATGATGGGCATTTTTTTAAATGAGAGTAACCAAAAAACAGGATTTACTTCATATTTTAAGAAATTAGACTATATCAAATGTGTAATAAAAATATTTTCTATAGGATTTTAAAATATATACATATATAAACTACCTTAATTTTTAATGCCCTGTTGATATTGATGTGGTCTCTACAGTATCTAAGTGTAACTAAGAGAGGCTGCCCAGCAACCTCCATTATACCTCAAACAGTGATTACAAAACTTGAAGCCTTGTCCACGCTGCAAATTAAACCTGCTTGAAAACAGGATCTGAAATTGTCTGCGGGGCCTGAGCCAGCACCCACTAATAATCAGACTAAGTCCACTCCTGACCGCAGGAGCAGGATTAGGTCCTAGACACACTCTCAAAATGATGTGGTTTCCATGGGCAATGATAAAGGCACCTGAGTGAGTTACCGAGACCCTTGAGGCACTTCCTGGTAAAATAAAAAATATTAGATATTTTTATTTAGACTATTTAGGGATATTTGGAAATGCTCTTAAGACAATTTGGGCACGTTACTTCATTCTGAAGAGGGACACAAACTGACTGTATCCTGGACATAGCCTTTGCTCAGACACGGGATGTAGACTTTAGTCAAGCTTAAGGGAGGTTGAGAGCTTGGGGGTGATGATGGAGCAAAAGAGCATTCATGCCTGCATCCTTCCTACAGCATTCATCTCCATATATTGCCCTGGCCTTGCTTACCCAGCCCATGTGGAGGAGGTAAGAAGGCACCAGATCTTTCTGAGAAGATTTCCTGTGTCAAGTGCCTGCAATAGCCCATGGGGCTGAACTGGCACTTCCATCAAAGACAACTTAAAAGTAGTGAGGGAGGTGGAGGGGGATTGAGGGCCAAGAAGCACAGATTACAGTCCACCGAGGACAGCGAGGACACGGCTCTGGGCTGTGCCTCCAACACCCAGCCAAACACAGTTTGCATTCCTGTTTAATCTAGCACTGTGTCCAAAGCAAGTTCAGATTCACTTTCCACGCAAGGTTTGAAGCACAGTGTAGACAAGGTGTGAGGGCCAGATCCTGATCTAACGCAGGCAAAATTCACCATTATCATTGGCCTGAGCACTTACCCTTGCATTATACTTTAAGGTAGGCACCATGGGAGTTCTCCTGCTTCAAAGAGTTAATATAGGGGATTTGAGCACCTGCAGAGGAAAGCTTCTCGCTGAGCTTTCGGTTCATCTGCTCCATGTGCCTGGTGTTTTTCCTGGCTTGCCGGAGAGACCTCTTGACTTTCTTCACCCGATCTCGCAGCTGCTTGTTGCGCTTCTCCAGCGTTGCCACCTTCTGCTGCAACTTCTTCACCCTGTCCTCCTCCTCAAACAGAGCTTTTTGGACCGAGGAGCACATGAGCTGAGGGGACAGCAGAAACGAAATAGCAACTGGTGAGCTTTACACAAAAACTTATTAAAGGGTTAATTCAGATGTTCCTTGAAACAGCTCTCAGTTCTTCAAAAGTAGACTGGGTTTTTGGAAGTTCTATTCTTTTTTTATACCTTTTTTATTAAAATCCACTCTTTCACTTCTGTATTCAGATAGGACCCAAAATCGTAGATCTTAATGATACTAGTGATTCACAATTACTTTTATGAATTGTTTTGACAGACCTGTCCAGTCCACGGAGGCTACATTGAATTTATGGAGGAAGGCTGCCCCATTTCTGGTATGAAAGTGGAGTTCAGGCAAAGGGGTGTCACTTTTGGAAAACTCTAGATTTGATTCAGCTTAGCGGCACTTCAGAAACTCCAGATTTTGACGTGACCCTGCCTTTTGCTCTTCATGTCAACTTGTGAAATAAGGACAGCACCAGCCAAACACAGAACTGGTTGGTTTTGCCTTTTCAAGAACTGAGTTGTCTTAAATATTTCATTATATGGGCTTCTTTCAGACAAAACCCCTAAAGGGTAAAACCTCAGCAGCCTCTAGGAGCATTAAAGATCCCATAACTTGGGACTGAAGTGATTTTTGGGAGAGGGTCATTGGCTGAAAACTGCCCCTCCCATTCAATCCACTTCCAACTTATTGCAATATTACCCGCAGTAGGGACATCAAGCTCTTGATGTGCACTCATGACTGTGGTTCTTAGATAGGAAAAAAAAAAAAAAAAAAAAAAGGAGCCAGCTTCTTCAAAGGATGCCCAAATTCAAATCTGCTGGGTTGAATGATGGTCCAAATGCAAAACATCTGTGGGACAATTGTTGTTCCTCTACTACCTCATCCTAGGATGACCCAATGACACAGAGGTCTATCGCATCTCAGCTATATGTGTTTGCCACGTTTGCTGTCTCCTATTTCCGACTTGCCTCCTGCTTGTAGGTAAGAATGGGATGAGAAAAACAGCTACAAAGGCTGCTGACTAGTTTCTGTGCAAAGGAGTTGGGCTCCTGATGCACAGTGTCACTTGTGATGGGATGGGATTCAGCTGCCTTTTCTTAAGCAGCTAAAAGTGAGGCTCAGCTCTGGGCTCCTCTCTTTCGGTTGCCCCTGTAATGTCTGCAGGGAAAGAAACCCTTCAAGAGGGTGATCTCCACCTCCTAGGGAGGTTCTTAACAAAACTCTCCTGTTTCACTGACTACAAAGGCACCAAGTTCCATGTTTTCTACCTGGGCAACGTTTTGCAAGCAGAAAAGAAGGACAAGGACAGCCCCACCATAAAGTTTCTCATCTAGAGGAGCCACCATTGAAATCTATTTCTGCCCAGGGTGATGTGCCTCCTTCCTTTTTTTCCTACAAAAAGCATCCTGAGGTATTTTATTGTGCAAGTGGGACTTTCAGCTGGTTGCTGCACTGGTGTGCTGTGAGGAAAGGCAGTGTCTTCTGATGGATTTATCTCCTATATACATCTAGAATTTTTTTTTATATGTGTCAAGCACTCCTGGAGCCTGGATGGGCTTTTTCTGGCGGAACATTTGGAACAGACAGGGAATCTAAATAAACAAGTAAATCCTCACTGTGGTGATGAAGGATTACATGTTTCTTTCCATCTTACTTTGTAGTATTTTCAACAACTGAAAGCAGGGGAGGGAGCCCGCTTTGATGAATAACATTTCATTTGCTTTGGAAACCCCCAGCAGCTGAAAACCATGGCCAGTCAACACAAACACAGCAACTGCTTCCAGTTGCCATAAACTCTTGTTTCTTGTGCAAAAGCACTGCAGGGCTTTGCTAAAAAGCAAATGCTTTCCCTGATCGCCCTCTCACAAGAGTTCTCCTATAAATGCATGCTAGGGAGAGTGGGACCTCACAGATGAGGGCCAGAAATTGCACCAAAGAGGAGGGAATTTGGTTTTGATCACAGCTCATTCCAAGCGCTATTTGAAAACAGCCAGCACCTCTTGGCTTTCGTGTTTGCCAAACCTTTGCAAAACGTCAAGCAGAACACTTTTTGAATTTAAATCCCTGCAAAGGAGAACACTGAGTTAGGAGAAGATGTTTGTTGGGAAGACAGGAAGTGGAAACTCTACTTCATGAGGGATTTCTTGCATTTTCCATGGATGCAGTGGTAGGTGTGGCGTATGACAGCGTCCGATGCAGAGGAACAAACAATTAATGCAGCTGAAGTGTGAGGTTGTGAGAACCCAACCGTGTCTCATCTCTCTGGGCTGGCTGGTGGTGGCATGGCAATGTCTGATGGCAGACATCAGGGATGGCATTAGCCTCATCCCAGAGGCACTCCCAAACCTTTTGAGATTGGTCCTCTGTCAGTAGAGGTCGTCCATCACTACAGAGCCACTCAGAAACTTCTCAAACACCATCAAAAAGCTATCCAGCTGTGGTGGTGCAACCATCCCACCTTTTTGGTCCACTCGGAGTGATTTCCCCCCTGACCTGGGCCACATAATACAATGGACCAGAACGTTACCTGAGACACATAGTGGTACACACAAAAGAAAGAAAAGAATGGAGAGTAAGGGACCAGAATGCTACGGCAACCCCTTAGCCTACCTGGCTCCTCTGACTCCTATCATTGGGGAACAATAACAACAATCAATCACTCCTCACAATGTATGGATCATGGCCCAAAGAGAGGGGTGTGATACCAGAACTTCAAGGTCTAGCAAGTTCTACGCTTGCGCAACTGGTGGAAAGGACCAGATTTGGGCTGGAGTGGAAAAGTACCTGATGAAAGTAAATTATCTTGTACCTTATAAGCAGCAATTCTAGCGAGACCCTTTGAGCTCTCCTGTATTGCAGCGGGCTGTGACCAACATCTCCCCTGAGCTGGGACACCACTCAGGTAAACACCTCCAGGGTTAAAGGGACAGGGTGAGTCAACCCTCTCGAGTCTTAGTTATCGCCCGCTGAGGAACGCTGATGCATTGTTAGTACTTACTCCAAAACTTGAGAAGAGGGAAATTTTAACTATAGGCTGCCCTCTCTTTCATCCACCTCTCTATCTATATGATTCTAATATACACATCAGCTCTTACAAGTGTGGGTGATCTCATACCCTACTGGGTCCAAAGGGTCACCCATCAAAAGGGTCAAAAGTCGAAAGGGTCACCCATCAGCTCAGTGGACTCTCCCACTGTGGAGGGATCTTTGGTTCTGGCAGTTAAAAACTCGTGCGTGTGTGCGTGACCCCTCGAGTGGTGAGTTGGGGTGTTTGTGCATATGTACTGGTTTGGGATACCTCATCATAAATTAGTGTGAATCTTGTCATTTTTGAATCTGTAATGAAGTCTCCGCTTAATTATTTTGTTAAATCATCTCATAAATCCTTAAATCGGTTAATGATTAAGTGCTGCTAAAATTCAACCTCTTGCTCTGCCTCAAAGCATTAATAAATTTTGAATTGCTGCTAAATCATAACCGTGTCAAATATTTCCAGCCGCAACACCAGCTCATTTGCTTATGCTCTTCCAGCTCCTCACTCTCCGGTCTGAAACCCACCGTTTAGTGCTTAAATTACCTGAAGATTTCCAGAGAGATCACTGGAGCAACACGGTTATAATAAGCTGAGGTGCTGTCAGACATACTCAGCTTTGCTGACCAACAGGGCAGGCGACAGGAAGAGCCCAGCTTGATAATTGGATGCCTGCCTGCAATCGCAGGACTACCAGCCGAAAAATAAACTCTTTGCTCCTTCTGCATGGGGAAAAATAACAAGGCGGAGTCCTCACATTCTCACCAGCTGGTTGCAAACAGCATTCTTCATGGAGCTCTGCGGTGAGGATGATGTTTAAATGTGAGTCCAGTCCTACCCTTGCTGTTACTGCTGGGGCTGCAGTTCATAGAATCATAGAATCATAGAATGGTTAGAGTTGGAAGGGACCTTAAAGATCATCGAGTTCCAACCCCCTGCCATGGGCAGGGACACCTCCACTAGACCAGGTTGCTCAAAGCCCCATCCAGCCTGGCCTTGAACACCTCCAGGGATGGGGCATCCACAGCTTCTCTGGGCAACCTGTTCCAGTGTCTCACCACCCTCACAGTAAAGAATTTCCTCCTAATATCTCATCTAAATCTCCCCTCTTCCAATTTAAAACCATTACCCCTTGTCCTGTCACTACATCTCCTGACAAAAAGTCCCTCTCTTTGTCACGTGGGTGTAACCAAGTTAGTTCTAAACTGGTGCTGAGAACTGTGTAACTGCAACAGCTAAGAGCTCAGCGCAGCCTGTGTAACTAAGCCAGCTGCTGAACAAATGGGTCAGAAGTTAACCAGCCCTCGGTTCCACTCAAATGCCTCTTGTTTGCAGGCAGATGCGATATCCCTGCATCGCGCAGTCGTTCCTAGGGAGCGTATCTACGGACAGGAATTTCACACCCCGTTTTGTCTGGTCTCGAGCACCCATAAACGTGCACACTTTGCACTCGATGACCACCAAGATCAGACCTTAGTCCAAAGGCATTGCTAAAAGCTACAGAGAACTGGATTTTGTTTCTGGGAATGGCCTGTGCTCCCGTTCCCCACCACAGCTTGCCTTGTCAGGTACACTAGAGAAGGTGGGGGGTTATGCGATATTTAAGGGATAATAAAATCTCCATCCAGCAAGGTAAGTCACCAAGAACCCAGTTCCACTTGGTGCTACTGAAGGAAAGGATGGAAAAGGACGGATAGGTGATGACAACTGTTCCCGCAAGTTATCAACAGCAGACAGTTAAGCAACAGCTCCAAAATGCCACACTTGGCATGGCATACATGCCCACAGACCTCAGAAATGGAGAAAAAGACCAGGAAATGGCTCCTCAGAAAAACTTATGGGTTACTTTTCCAGGTATCTTTCAAAAGTTCCACTCTCTAGTGACCCACAGTTCAGAAGAGTCATTTGTTCTGTACATTTGTCTGCATGTCTGCCTTGCTCCTGTTTTGTTAGCAAGGCCTCCTCAGCAGTGGTTAAACTTGAGTCCAGAGCAGTACCAGGAGATGTAACAAGAAAGGTAGCACAACAAGAACTATACTGGTCTTTAAGATTTATCCCAGACAGCCTACAGCTGTGAAACTACAAATTAAATGTATTTGAGTATTTGTCTGAAACATCCTGTCACAAATACGCCCAGTTTTAAGCTTCACCACATCTAGATGATTTACAAAATCTGTCCATCTGCCAAACAAATCAGCACTGTAACAAATCAAACTGACCATCACATTACAAGCATGTGAGTCCGTGAGTTGGTGTATATATACATTTGTCTGATTGGCAGACACACACATCTGCCTTCTATAAGCTTCCTTCCAATGGGACAGTGGCTAGAAAATGTCCCATGGATAAAGGTGCAACAGTAGTGTTCATCCACCACAAACCGCCCATAAATGGCTGAAGTTAGGGTTACAGAGCTCAAGTCACTCAAAACCCAGCAATGGCACCCAAGTATTGCCCTTCATTTACCAAAGGGAGAAAAGTTGAGTTCTAGGTCATGCATGCATGCATGCTCCCCGTGGGCAGCAAAGCTGAAAAACAGTGGAGACCCACAACCTAAAAGTCCTTCATTTCAGATCTCCTAAGAATATCTTGCATGTCAGACTGGTTATGGACACTTATATATAGGGTATCATCAGGCAAGATGATTGTAGGAATGTCTTTAAATGTGTGACAGTGCGACCTGATCTCTGCATGGACTTGATGTGTTTTTAGAAGAACTGGACACAGGTCACTTTGGTTTCTTGTCCTCAAATCTTCCTCCTGACCCGCACTGCTGACTGGGGCAGTGTCTAGCTGGGATACTTCCTCAGTGTCCCAGACCCAGCGTCGCCCCACCACAACCTCTTGGGAGTGTCTGGTGGAAGAAATGAGAGTGTCTCTCTATCCCAAGCACTGTGGGTTGGGAAGCACAGCTCCTGCTCTGCTGCCGAGCCTCCTCCACACTGCATCCCAGCGAACTCACCACATCCCCACACCACTCTCCTCTTGCCCTTCCCTGCTATAAATCTGCTCTGCAGAAAAGGTTAAAACTGTCTGCATTTGCTGCACATTGCCTTGCTGCTCTGTGCTGTTCAAATTATATAAAACATCTTAAACTGAAACCTTACACAGCACAAAGTGTATACTCTGTTTGTCTCAGCACAGCAATAATTCATGAACCCTCTCTCAAGGGGATCAGGAGCCAAACATAGCTCTTCATTTTTCTTTAACTCCACCAAGATTTATTTCCCCAACCCCTTCTCTGGTCTTAGCAAGAGGAGGGCTCTGTGCCCTGGGGAAGCCGATAAGGACACGATACAGCTCACGCAGATGATCTTCACCTCTCCTGGCCAGGGAGGTCCCCTTTGAGCCCTGCCTTGCCATGGCCACATTCCAGACTCTGAGCATCACTTTCTCCTTTTGTTCAGCCCCTTTGGGCAGGCTTCGTGGGAGTGAGCTTCTTGGATGGAAAGACGGATGGTGCGGTGAAGGATAGCAGGAGGGGTCTGGCAGCGGAGGGTATTGGGTTTGGGATGGAGTGACTTAACCTCCAGTTACTGGGACTTTTCAGCCAAGACTAACACTCCTGCTGAAGTGTGGAAAAGCCCCTGCCAGCACTGTTACACCATCATGTTGGGTGAAGTGGTGGGGGCACAGCAGTGCTGGGTTAAACCACCTCTGCTTGCTGCAAGACTGCACCTTTCAGAGGTACAGAATTGGGGTTCCGAGGGCAGATCCAGCATCACTGGCGTTGATGGAGATGAGCTGGGATTTCACCCTAGGACTCCATATGAATCATCAAGATACTTAAGACCTGGATGGAGAAAGAAATTACTGTGGCTGTGTTTATCTTACTTATCTTACTGAATGCTGGGTCAGCATTTGCTGTGGGAGGTGTAAGGCTGGTGGGCACAGTCTCCAGTTCATTTGAAATATTAGGGATGGGGACTTCGTTGCGGTATGAAGCACTGCCTGCAGGGAGCCTCTGCCAGGTTACACCCACCCTGAGGTGCCTCGGCACTGCGAATGGTGTTTTTCTTCTCCATTTCACTGCTCACTAAATGCAGATTTTCACTTTAAACTCCTAAGATGAAGCCGGTCAAGGCAAGTCATCTCACCTTTCCCAACCGTCATCAGAGAAGAATGGGCATATCCAAGGGGAGACTTCTTTCCTACCTTGGCTGGACCACTTTTATGGACCCCTCTCCATTGCCTAGATAACTAGCTCGGACTGAGATGGATCCCACCCCAAGTCCAATGAAATGGCAGCTGGCATCACTGACCACATGTGGCAGGCTGCAAGGGCAGCATACAGATAGTTTTCTAAGAGTCTGGAGAACCTTGCCCTGGAAATGGACCCAAATCCATGTCCACAGGCAATCGGAAGTCTTTGAAAACAGCCCTGTTGGTTCCAATCTCCATCAAACCACTTCTTGGTGGAAAACCATCCAAAGGACTGTTAGAGGGCCTGCCAGGGGCAGCTTTTAGATTGTGTCCTGGCAGGTGTCTTGGGTGATACTTGGCCCTGATGTCCCCCTGAGCAGCTGAGAAGGGCCCATGAACCCGGAAAATGTGAACAGTGTTTACAAGCTGATACCAGGTGACAGTCACGCTCGGTTCCCTCTGCCAAGATTGAGGATGGAGGTGGAAATGTGTCTTCATGGTACTTGGATTGGTCACTGTTAGTACCCAGGAAGGGATCAACACCTTATTCCCTATAGTTGCAAAGGAAAAAAGGCAATGGTTTAACGAGAATAGAAACCACACTAATCAAGAAAACAGGAAAGGGTAAAAAAAAGGTGTAGGGTATGAGCCAGGCTGCCTACCACAGGCACCTCACTTGTGCCGAGTGAGCAGATAAGTCAGTCCAGACAGTAAATCCCTAATTTCCCTGCCCAGGCAGTGGGAGACAGAAGGTCTCCAGGAAGAGAAAAAATAAATCAAGAGGGCAGGACCTCACTCTGGGGCATCTCCAAGTCCCTTTCCTCTCCTCGCTGACCACGCAGGCAGTGAGGGAGGCACACCAAGATCCAGCCAGCTGCTTTTCCCCGCCACTCTGAGGTGGAGGGACTCCGTTCTCGCCTTGTTTCCTTTGAAAATGTTCCTCCGAGCAATTTGCCCAAGATGCCACAGGAATGCGGTGGTGGATCTGGGAGGGGAGCGGCAGTGAAGTCTCCCGTCTAAGTGGTTTAGCAGGAGCAGCCGAGCGTTGGGCTCGGTGCTCAGCCCCACCAGCCCCATACCTTGTGCTTTCAGCATTTCCAAGAGCTTCCCAAACTTTGGCACCACTCCCAGCTTGAGGTTGGGCAATGCACACCCACTGAGATGGTCAGGGCGGGGGGAAGCAGAGGGTCTTACAGCCATCCCAGGGGTTTAGTTCCCAGGGACAGGCGGTGCCACCCTGCCAGGCTCTTTGCTGAGACCCACGTCACCCTCTCTGACTCCCTCCACCAAAAAATACTCAGGGTGGCCAGTGAAATAACGAACTGTGGGGTGGCACGCTCCTCCATAGCATGCAAAAGCAGAGACAGCAGCCAGGACACAACTCCTGGCTCTCCACCCCCATTACGGGGGACGTACAGAGCTCATTGCAAGGGCAGACGGCCCGTAGACTTTGCAGCACAGCTATTCGCAAGATATAAAACCAAGGCAATGCAGTGTCTGCTGTGGTTCCTTCTAGGTACCATGTATGGGAGGTAGATATTCCTGATCCACCCCTGTCCTGTTCCTGATCAGTGCAGGGTGCAGGCGTGGATTAAGCTGTTTACTTATAGGTAAATGACGCTGAATGTTAAAGCGCACTACTCAGCTCAACTATGCTGAGCTTAAAGGAAAATGTTTTGAGTGAGGAAAGCAAAATCTTTTCTCTTTTGCTAGAAGCAATTTAGGTGCTGAAAGCAAACGTAGTTTTAAGTCTACCTTAAAAGAGTGGCTGCTTCATAGATTTCTACATTTTGCTCTGCCTGAATGCTGAAATGACTGAGTTACTGAGCTACTGCTTTTTTTTTTTGCCTTTTTTTTTTTTTCATTTCTGTCTCAGAGCTAGGGTTGTAGTTTCAGCTGGGCTTCAAAAGTCTCTGTAAGAGGCTTTTTTTTTTTTTTTAACTTGTACAGCAACCTTCCATTTCCACAGCCACCAAAGTTTCCAAAACTTGCTATCCACTTTAATTTCCGACTTAGCTTTTTCCCACCTAGTATTACTATTATCACAATAAAACTAATTAGGTCTGATATACCTAAAACTACTTTGCCAATATACCTTACCTCAAGTGTATTGTTCTCCAACTGGGAGTTGCTGTGTGACCACGTCTCCATCTAAACTTGTTTCACTTGGCTTGTATTTCAATAGGATTAGGTCACCATTCCCCCACACACATACACACAGCAAATTAATTAAATACCAAGGCAGGGATAAAAACAGCAAGACCCAGAAACAGAGTGTATTGTATCCTTCCCTCTCACTGATGGGAACACAGGGAAATGAGGAACTGCTGATCAGAGCAGCACGGCATCTTACACTTTGCTCCTATTTATTGAAATGTCGGTTTTTGAATGACTTCTACCTTGTGTTACAACAGCTCCTAGAAACTTCATTTCATTTAACAGTCCTGTTAAATACACAGTATGCACCCTATAGCAGGGTACCAGTGAAGGAAGTACAATATATTCAAATACAACATCCCCAGATGCAGCTGGAGCCAAGAACCAGCATCAGCTGGTGAGGAAACGTATTTATCTTTACCAATATTAATTTGCATAAGAATAATATTAGTTTAAACCAGGGCTATACCGGGTTTGGGGCATTTACTTTAAGTATGGTTTACTTCAAACTGATGTATTATAACTTGTAGGAGCTCTCTGGAGGTCCTAACAGAGGTGATTGATGCTCCGGTGTGGCAGGTGCTGTATGGATGCCTGCAGGCTGAGGTTTAGATTAAATATAGTTATTAGGGGTACAAAATAACAGGTGGGAGACGTGGGCTGTGGGAGGACAGGGGGGCACATGGAAGCAGTGAAACAAGGTTGATTAAGGGCTTAAAGAATTCAAAACCTCCTGTAGGTAAGGCAATGCCGTACCTTCGCATACCCCCCAGCAGGTTCAGAGTGCAAATGCTCAGTGCCCAGATCCTCTGTTGCCAAGAAGAGAAGGGAAGGACTGGGCTCAGTAAATATAAAATAAAAAAATATTTTATATATAATATGAAAAAACCTTCGCTTCTCTGTCACCTCTAAGTCAAAATGGGGAAAGAGAGAAGCAGAGCAAATCCCAGCAGGCTGTGGATGGGTATTTGCAAACGGCCGCAGTGTGACTGCAATGCATTAAATGCTGCCTCTCAAGACAGCACAGAAACAGGGACATTTACTCTAAGTGGAGACCGTGTCTTCTCCCCAGCAAATACATCATACCTAGGGGAATTTTTATGCACAGGAGGAGAACCCCGGCTGAGAAAGGCAAATGTTTAAAGTTAACGCAACATCTATAAAAGTCGTGTTCCCCTATAAATCCCTCCACTCTGGACATCTTGGCTTCATACTTCACATGAGCTGCTGCAGCTGAGCTGCCTTTACAAACAGATAGGATTTCCTTGGCTACAGGCTCAACGGGAAGCCCTGAGCCTGCACTGCTGCTGGGCAAAACTTCTGGATTTCCAAGAGCAAAGGCAGGTGCCCCGGGGCAACCTGCTGTTCTCCGGTGCCGCTGGGAAGTGGAGGTGTCTGCCCTGCTCCTGAGCATCTGTAGGAACTGCTGGAGACGTTTTACTTCATTTGTCAAGTCCTCTTGGGTGCAGGAAGGCGAGGGGAGTGAAAAGGGCATACACAGACTTGTATTTATCTGTGCTTGGTGGGTCCCTCAGGGTAGTCTTTGCACCACCCTGCTTAATGTATGTAACCTAGATGCTGGGTAGGAAACACTGGTTTTCTGGGCTCTTTCCACAGTCAGTGGAGAGACAGAAATTCCTCTGGAGGATGAGTCAGAGAAACTAATTCAGAGCAGGGGAGCAGGCACTAAAACAGAGCTGAGCAGTATGGAAACAACTCCGACACTGTGCTTACGCACACAGCCGGAGATGCCCCTGCCAGGGCAGGAGCAGGACAGGAGTCTCTAATGAAGCCTGTCCCTACAAGCAACAAGGGATCTGTGAAACCTTGAGGGAAATGACGGCAGCAGCATTGAAATCAGGCTGGATGAAGCACGGGGGCTTGACGCAGGGCATCTGCATCTGCTCCCGAGCCATTCTGCAAGCCTGGAGCAAAGAGGAGCCCTCAGCAAGAAGCTGTTTGCTTTGCCCCAGGCAAGTAGCCCCAGGAGAGGTGACCGAGCCAGCGGTGGTGAACCGGCACACGCACGGCAGAGGACCGGGCTCAGCCCTCATCCAAGCATGGAAGTGCCACCGGTTGCCACAGCAGTGAAGTGGAAAAGCTTCAGTGAGGTTGAAGAAGCAAAGACAAAGGGATGGAAAAACAAACATCTGCGACCCACAGGCACTCCCTGGCTAACGTCAGCACACCGAGAAAGGAACCGAGGAGGCAAAACGCCTGAGAGACTAATCAGCATCTCTGAATAACAAGCTCCAAGCACTAACATCTGGCTGACGGGAGCTCACTGCTACTCCCTGATATTCCCGTCCCCCCGGGCAGCTCAGAGCAGCCTGTCCACAACTCCAGCTGCTGCGTGGGCTGTAAATCCTGAAAGGGCCCCGGACCACCCTAGATGCAATAAATGGGCAACAGGCTACTCTGAGCATGGCAGGGTTTGGCAAATAGCCAGTCTTCAAGGTGCAGAGACATGGCATTTAGGGGACCACCCTCCTGCTTGCCTGTGCTTGAATGGCCCCAAGCATTTGGGGCATTAATGTCTGTTTCCGTAAAGAGTCAAAAGCTCCTGTTTCACTCTGGTACAACCCCTCAGATAGGGTCCTGTTCCCGAGCCAGTATTGAAATTCTCAGTAGAAATTTCAAGTCAGAGAAATATAAGGTCATATTTGAAATTGAAAGCCGTAGTTAATGGCCCAACTCTCTCCCTGCCGATTTGCTGTCCTTCAGATCTTCAGACCTTTCTCCCCCTCTACTCTGCACTGGTGAGGCCACAACTGGAATACTGCATCCAGTTCTGGGGCTCCCCAATTCAAGAGGGACAGGGAACTACTGGAAAGAGTCCAGCGAAGGGCAACGAGGATGATTCAAGGATTGGAGCATCTCCCTTGTGAAGAAAGGCTGAAAAAGCTGGGACTCTTTAGCCTGGAGAAGAGAAGGCTGAGGGGAGACCTTATCAATGCTTATAAGTATCTGAAGGGTGGGTTGAAGGAGGAGGGAGCCAGACTCTTTTCAGTGGTTGCCAGTGAGAGGACGAGGGGCAACGGGCACAAGCTGGAACATAGGAGGTTCCACTCAAATATGAGAAGAAACTTCTTCACGGTGAGGGTGCCAGAGCCCTGGAACAGGCTGCCCAGGGAGGTTGTGGAGTCCCCTTCTTTGGAGATTTTCCAGACCCGCCTGGATGCAGTCCTGAGTAACATGCTCTGACATGCTCTGGGCAATCCTGCTTCAGCAGGGGAGTTGGACTAGATGATCTCTATGGTCCCTTCCAACTCTAAAAATTCAGTGAAATTCAGTGAAATTCAGATACACACAGAAGCATCAGGAACTCCCATCAAATGCTGCACAACTCACTGCCTTATACAGGGAAAAGCTTTTCACACAGGACTGGTTACAATACCCATGGAAAATAAGGTCTTAAGATAAGCGTGAGTCAGGTCTCCCCACACACGCAAGCCTGGAGCCCTCTCTCCAGCCCGATTTCAGGAGGAGGAGGATTGCAGCCACAGCTACACCTGACACATGCCCTGTGGTGAACCCTTCCCTGCAAGCATCTAAATTATAGAGCACGCACTCCACTGCTGGTTAATGTTACGATGGTGCCTCTCGACTGTTTAATCCTAAGTTAATAATTGTGTTGGAGCGAGATAATTACATAGCAAAGTGCCACACCACCGCACAGCGAGCACACGGCGATACCTCCGAGCTACAGTTCAGTCACACACTACTCTGCTTTTTGGCTCTTTTGTGAATTATTCCCCTGTGGTCTGAAAAGTCTTGTAAAATCCTGCTGTCAAGTGCGCTTACCTGTATGATCTGCTGTTGCTCCTGGCCAAATGCTTAGGGACAGGTAGCAAACGTATCCCTGCAAGTCTGTGTATGCATGTGTATACGAGGGCTTTAAATCTGGTTATGAAATTAATTTTCTCTATCAGTCCAAAACCACTCCCGTGGATATTCATTTTGCTCTTCTCACATTTCTCTCACACAGAAGTTATCTATACTTTCACCAGCTTTGCATTGCACCACTTTAGCAATAGCAAGAGCCAGGATCTGGAGAGCCGCGAGGAACAGTTGATCTGATTTTCCCCCCACCCCTCCTACAGTAGCAATCACAGTATCCGCACCAGGCACCATCTGCACAACCCCACAAGAATTGCCTAACATCATAGCAATAAATAAAAAAAAAAAGACAAAAGACCCCAAAACCTACAGTGAGGAAGCCAGGACCCGGGCTCTGGCCTAGTCCCTTAACGAGGACACTTTCCTTGTCTTTCGGCAATGGTAATTTTGGAATAGCAAAATCGCAATTATTTTGAGCTGCGTTATCTGAACAGCTTGTTCTCATTAAGCAACATGCGCACTTCACACCTAATCAGAGGGCAGATAAAATGAATGCACTAATCAGAGGAAAGGAACTGGATGTCTCCACTACAGAGAGGGCAATAATCAGGGGAAAAGCACTCCCAGTAAGAACTAGTTTCTCTGTGCTTAAATTCCCCATCTTCAAAAATGGGGATTACAGGACCTCTGAGATTTAGAGAGCTCTCTGAGCCATTACAGTCCCAACCAGAAAGGTCTACACTCAAAGTCTGGAGAGCGTGGGGACGAGCAATGGGGGAGCCAGGACTCATGGTCAGATACTTCGCATGAAGAATGTTCTCATTGCTTCTCTGTGCATATACAGAGTATGAGCCCAGAAACCACATTTTTCTGTGAATGGCACTGCTAGGCATTGCCTACCACTGCAGCCCTGTCTCCAGCAATCCGGAAACCCATTTTCCAGTCAGGATTCTGTATAAATTGCCTGGCACTGGAGCTCATGACTGGTTGAGCTTTCAATAATTAGGGGTTCAGTCAATAAAAGTTTGTAATATAAAAGTTGCATCTCTGTGTGTCACAGATCTGTGTGTCATTTAAATTCACATTATTCAAGATGGGGAAAATCCTGGCACGTGGATGCTTAGCTTAAGCATGTGAGCAATGTCCATGGGACTTGGATGTGTGCTCTGTCACATTCACAACACTCAGGAGGAATTTTCAAAGCTGGGAGGATCACAAATCCCACTCAAAATCATTGGACGCTTTTGGAAATATCCCCACATGTCTAAATGATTTACCAAGAGTTTAAGTTTCCTCTGAAGAGAAGGGTAATGTGGTTAAATGTGCCACAATCCTGAACCCTCTGCAGGACCCAAGGCCTCTGGAGGGACTGGTAGAGACCCTTTCCTGCAGGTATTTGAGGCCTCTCTCCATCAACCAGATGTGATTTAGGGTTAATACACGTAAACTGCAACACAAGCTCAGCTGGAAAGACTGGATAACCCGCTTGCTTAATCTGATTCCCATCCAGACAGCTCTCTCAGTTCTGCCCTGGTCTGTTTAATCCTGTTAATAAGTACATCACTGCACTGTTGTACAGTACCTACACTTCTCAGAGCAGCCACCGTTACTGAGAGACAATCAAACTGATCTACACTGCTCCCTCAGGATATAAATTTGAGGCATTTCCAGTGAAGAAGCACCAAAAAAAAAAAAAAATCATTAAAATTTGCATCATTTCAAGTGGTTTTCCTTCCATACACTCCCCACCCTAGAGATCCTACCGCTTACTAACATTTCTGTATTTAATCCCTTCCTAAAATAACCGTTTTCCATTGAGAAATTTGCAAGTGTTTGGGAGGGGGAGGAGTTGTTTGCTGTTTTGATGGAAGGAGAGAAACTAAATTATTTCCTGGCTGAGATTTATGTGTCAAGTTTTAGCTTGCAGCCAGATTTTTTTAGCCAAGTTATAAAATCTGAAGATAATTCCAACTCTTCTTCTCAGTGATTTTGTGAAGTAATTCCTGATACGTGCCGAAATAAAAGGAGACGCCAGACTATGGAGGTTTTAAATGGAAATCCCTGTGCAGAAGGAAAGGGCACTCTGGGCCCTTCCCACAGAAGGAACAAACATCACTCTGGGCAGAGCTGTCAGCAGAAATCCAGCCCCAGTTTACTAAAAACTGGTGAATATGTTGATGAACCGGTGTCTCTTAAATGCTTTGGATGCAAACTGAGAGCAAGGCAGAGGTTGCACTTGACAGTGGACAAAATGAAGATGTTTTTCTTCAGGCTTTTTTCTGGAAAGCCTTGACGTGATACCTTAAAGATGCTCCTGATCTGCTAAGACTATTCAGTTTGATGCTGGTCAGCTGGACAGTGTTATGGTCATGTCTTCCAACAAAAGGACACAGAAATCCCTCACGAAGCCACGGGCAATGTTGTACTCCTCCATCCCTTCTGTCACATTTGTCATGACAGACCAATGCAGCAGCGATGGCTCAACCGGTGCCTGGGGTAGTAAAGTGGCTGGAGCGTCTGCCTGTGGACCAACTTGAAGGGAAAAGAAAAGAGGCAGTGGAGATGAGTAACCACGTGTGCCAAAAACCCACGGTGAGACTTGGGTGCCCGAAGGGCAAGGTCTCAGGTGAGACTCACTGTGAAAAGGCTGAGGCTGTTGGCTTCACCCACGTTAGCAAGTCAGTTGGAGCAAGAGGAACATATCTGCACACTGAAGTTCTCGATGTGTTTGGGAGGACCAAATATGTGGGGAAAGGAAATCAGGTGTATGAAGGACCAGCCATGGATCCCTTGTGTTCCCACTAGGAGTTGATGCACACCAGACGGGCACCTGGAGCAGCCTGGCTGTGTTTCCCCTGGGAGGAATCTACTCAGTGTACACCAAAACCTCCCTGCGTACCAAGCCAACATTTGCTAAGCCAAATTATATCTCTTACTTATCAGGCTCGTTCCCTGTCATGAAGGAGATTGCAGTGCTTTAACACAACTTCTTCTTGACAAACCTAGGACACCTATTACACTTGCAGGTGTTTTCCCTGAGCTCCAAGTTTTGGTAGAACTTCAGAAAACAGTAGCCCTCACAATCATTGCACAGCCTCCAAACCTTCCTGATAGGTCGGCTCCAGCTTCTCAAGGTCTCGGCACTGTGCTGGTGGGGGCCTCTCACAGCTTGGCTGCGGACAGGAGGTGAAGATGAATGTGCAATGAGGCTCCAGGACCGTGTAATCCAATTGTAACTCAGAAATAGCAGCTGGCGGCTCCCCAAAGAACCGTCTACCACTGGAGCTCGCTACATTTCTCTCCCTGAAGGTTTCCTTGAAAGCTTGAGCAAAGAAGAGGGCTGGCCTGGCTCTAAAATAACCCGCCTGTTTCCCTCTACTTGACACTCTGCAAATCCTTACTGGTGCTGACATCCACGCTCTCCCAAACTCCCACATTTTTTAAGATCAGATGAACCAACAAGTGCTGGGACAACACAGAGCCCATGAAGCCACCTTGGCTGTGTTTTAATGCCTTCTGGAAAGATCCTAATGCAAGACAGACATTCATGATATGTTTGCACTTGTAACTAAGCGCTGGCTACACTTGAGCTTGGCTGTAACGAGCTCTCCCCAAAATACCACACATGAAATGCAGGAAAAGAGACAGGGAAAATGGTTTCAGAGTTACGTGTGAAGGAAGGCAGATGTCTAGATGTGAGAAGTAGACATGAGGATCTCCAAACTGCCTCCCAGCTCTGCTAATGACTATCCACACCTTAAAGCCAGCAAAAAATTCCTTTGGTACTCCAGTTGTGAAGTCCCTCAGACACAACCAGAACATGATTTTCAGGTACATCATGAGGCTGGAGCTGGGCTGAGTTCAGTAAAAGCCACAGATGTCCAGATCTACTAAAAAATCCAAGAAATTGAGATTGCTGTGACCTTTTGCTTTGTGTGAGGGGATGGGGAGTGACATATCAGAGGAGATGCTCTGCTATAGACTCAAGGCAATAAGTCGAAGACTTGCTTACATGACCAGGTAAAAATGTGGATAAGGTGACAGAAAGGAGATCAAAAGTGAGTCAATAGCATCTAAAGAAACTACCATGTGTCCAACAGCCACATGTCAGCTTACACATGCCTTTTGAAGTCAGTGGTATCATTGCTGGGTAGGTGTAAACTCACGTCTTAAGTCACTAATTTGAACACTTAAATTTAGTGAAGACTATTGAAAACACATGCCACATCCTCACGTACACCTTTGATTACTGAGGGAATATTTCCCACGCATCTCAAAGCTTAATTATTCAAAGGCCTTTTCAGACAATTAGAATAAAATTAATGCATCTATAATAATAATCAAGAAACAAGAAAATTATAGGGACAATCCAACATAAACACCAGTTGATTCAATTACTGGGCTGAACCCCAAAGTTCAGAGTCCTCCTTGGGTCTGAAGACAGCCTTTTGCCTCTTCGTTTGGCCAATCTCAGAGCCAAGTCTACTCCAGAGAGTGGTGAAAGAAGACCTCACAAAGCAATGTTCCACCTCTACTGCTTATCAAAGTAGACCAATATCCTAAACTAAAAAAGCCACTTTTATCCAAAAAATTCTGGAAGTGGCTTCAGGTTTCAAACTCATTTATTACTTTATCTTTGTACGTATGACTCATAGTTAATGAAGTTGACAAAAAATCATACACAGGAAAAGAAAAAAAGGGAGGGATCCTGTAATAAACTCTACATTACCTGAAGAGAAGTTCTAGTATCAACTCCCCTCCATGTTAAATAGGGAGGGGTCATATGCAGTTATACCTATCAGTTCTGAACTGAGTTTTGAATCTTGGACGGTGACACAGTGGATTCAGATGTGAGTTGCATGGACTTTAAAAATCCCAGTTAAGAAATAATGAAGTTACAGTAATGGCCATGACAAAGCATGTCTGTAGGAACCACAGGCGAGCACTCCTCAGTCTTCATCCTGCATGCATATTATGCATTAAATCACTACAGGTATTACAGCACACAAATAATTCACACTCCGCATCTGTGAGGTTTGCAGAAGTTCAGAGGAGAGGACACAGCTGGGCTCAGCACTGACAAAATACAATCAATTCACTGTTACAGATTTTCCACGTCTTCAAGGGCAACGTGGTGTTATGGGGCACTTTCACTCCTTGTAGTCAGCAGAGACAAAAGCTTCCTGAAGGCAACACCAAAATTTCCTCTCCCTATTTCCATCAGGACCTAGAAAAAAAAACCCCGTAGCAGCCGTGAGCAGATGTTATTCCGGCCTTCCTTTCAACAGCTGCCGGACACCTCCGAGCATGGGGCTGCGCCAGCAGGACCAGCGTGATGCATTGCCGCGTCCCCGGCCGGTGGCAGGTCAGCAGCATGCTGCAGACCTCAATCTCCTTCCTGCTTCTTTTTTTAAACTCCACGGTGTCAGCTGAGTTGAACCAGTTTTCTGGATGCTTTCCCATTTCCTTAATACTTCAGCAAACAGCACTAAGAGTGCGGAAGGGCTCAGCACACATTTTTAAAGGAACCCAGGCCTGACAAGCACTACTTGGCTGTCACCGCTGGGATGGAGAGGTACCAGCCCTTGCTTTCCCTCTGTTTTTAAAGCTACTCTGCAGCGTGTTTTATTGTATTTGATGGGGAACTCTAAAAAGCTCCTGTTCTGAAGTGATTTTAAAAGACAGCCTCTGAACGGCAATGCTTTTTCTCACCCTCACTCTTCAGCTATAGTTGAGCTTGGTAACATGGTGCCTTGGGCAGCTTCTGACCTTGCTTTCAGGGCTGCTTCTTGCTCGCTCCTGCGGTTGGGATTTCTTTGTGATCATGGCTGTACAAGGCTTCCCATTGCCACAGGGAGACAAATACCTGTGACAAATGGGCTTTGGGGCAAGGACACTAAATTATCCATTACATGGTGTATAGCCCCAACTCCCAAGTTTTCTGTTAGCCAAACTAGAAAATAACATGCTGAAAGATCAGGTCCAGTAAAATCAGTTCTGTTTAAACCAGATTAGATCTGACTTCCAGTATTAAATTGCTGTAAGCCATCCCTACGCTCACCAAATGACCTCAGCAGGTGCGTATCTATCCCAGAAAAAAGATCCAACCCCTCTTTCAGTGATGGCCAAACTGAAGACAAATGATCTACTTCAGTTTAAAAAGCCACCGTATAAGTTGGATTATATGGACGTATATTGCTACCAATTTTCAGTTGCAGGTCAAAAATAAAGATTTAAGGCAGAACAGTTCTGGTTTGATTTCTGAGTCAGGAAATCCTCGCTGTAATTGCAGGCTCCCAGGTAAGTCATGCTTCCCCCCGCGCTCCTACCCACGCCACATCCAGGTGTTTAAGGAGGTGCTACTTTCCTCTCCAGAGAAACACAGTGGCCTCTAGCAATTGCTAATTAGCACTTTGCTGATCGACAAAGCGCCGAAGAGGGTTTGCTTCTGTATCACCGCTAACTCCCATAACCGATAATTACATTTTTGTCAGGCTGCCAAGGTCCTCACACACACCTGCACGTTGCCCACACGGTCGTTATGAAGAGATTTATAATAATTAATTGTAACATTCCTATCACACATCTCCCCACCCACTTCCAGCAGCGGCATGTAAGTCTGACGATGGGCATGTCTGACTTCCCCTCCTCGTTAACCGGGTTCACAGCATTAGAATAAAGTCAGTTAAGAGCATCTTGTGTTTGCATCCTTTGAAGCTTTGATTCATTTTTTACTTGACGTCTTAATTTAATTCTAGGTGAGGAATCACGCTTTCTTTTCTTCTTCTTCTATTTTCCCCTGGTTATTTGTTCACACCTTCCTGACTAGTCTAGACAGCCCTACCACTTATGATTTTCCTGAGATGGACGCTTTCCAAACTGCACAGCTCTCCTCCCACAGAACTTGGGCCAAGCTTCACAAAACCAAACCTCTTCCCACGGATCACCATTTCCCTGGCTAGCAACTGACTTCCAGAGCCGAAGAGGTGGGAACTAAAGGCTGTGCAAGATATTCATCACCTCCAGGACCCTTCCCAATTTTCAAAGGCACCTACGGTCCATGTAGCATCCCACCAAGCCGCACTCCTCATGCTGATATTTCTGCCCCCTCCCAACTCCGTGCTCCCAAGCTGCTAACATGGATGAGCCCCAGCTGCAGTGCTCATCTTGCTGGTCTTCATGCTGCCCTTCGTTGGGAAAGCCAAAAGCCCTGTTGAAATTTTCCTTCTCCCTCATTTTCTTCTGATCTGTTTTGCATTTTATTCTTTTTTTTTTTTTCCTTCTTCTTCTTTTTCCGCACCATGTTCTGCTTTTACATCCTTCTCAGTTTTCACTTTCTCTCACAGGTTGCTGGCACTGCTGACATCCATCTGCACTTAATCTTTTTGGGGTTAAGTCTTACACACAAATATTTGCTTTCCCTGTTGGCACTTCCAGCAGTCTAGGCAAAACTTTGAATTTTCCCTGTGTCAATAGCAGTGGGAGGTCCCGGACAGTCAGGGAAGGGGCTTTACACCCTCTTTTCTCATGGACTCGCATCGCAGAGCATTTGTGGTAGCCAATTCCCATCC
Organism: Numenius arquata; assembly: GCF_964106895.1. Lineage (NCBI taxonomy): Eukaryota > Metazoa > Chordata > Aves > Charadriiformes > Scolopacidae > Numenius > Numenius arquata. The sequence goes on along the minus strand of NC_133577.1, from coordinate 125,140,106 downwards.
AGGATAGGACAGAAACAACCTCTTTTGATGCTCAGACATCAAGCACGGTCTGTAACCTTGCGTTCTGTGATATGAGAGGATATAGGATAGTGGCCTACACAGTCACAAGTGCCATGGAGGGAGTAAACAGAGCCTGACAGCATCTTCCAGCAGAAGAATCAGGAGTATCAGATGATATAGCAGCAACCAGGTTCAAAGCAACCAAAAAGTGATGATTGTCAAGAAGAGGCTGGAGAGCTTCATCCACTGAAAGTCACTGATTATATAGAAACAATTAAATATATGGAAATTACTTCACCACAGAGAGTCCTGTACCTGAAAACACTGGAGGCTGGGAAAGCATCAACAGGAACCACCATATATCATTACCCTCTTCTTACACTCTTCCCCAGATACCTGCTTTAGGTATCTGTTGGTATGGGGCGCTTTTTTGCATTTTGGGGGGGGGGGGGGGAGGGGAACAAAGATGCAATGTTGACAGTCTTTTACTGCATGTGAAAAAAAATAGTGCAATAGGTTCATTTCAGCTCTTTCACAGCCAAGAAGGCAGCAAGGACCACTTCAGCTCTGAAGCTCACCTTTGCCTGATAGCCAGATGTTAAGGTACTGATGTCCATACCCCGCCCCAGTCACCACTGATGGGGTACAGGTGCCAGATGTAGGTAACCTGATTTTCACATCATGCTTGTTCTTCTCAATCCATGGACTTTGTGTCCTTTGTCCTTGGTTCCTTCTTCTTTGCCATCAATGGGAAATAGTTTATTGCCAATTTTAGAAGGCAAGGCTGGGACAGGAGCTGGAAGGGAGCTCCTACCTACTGGGAGACACGGTGGGGGCAACCACTTGCATGACCTGAAAGGGTCTGTAAAAATCCCTCACAGGTCACTAACATCACCCCTCGTTAACACCAAAGCAAAACTCATCCCTCTGCCTTCCCAAGAAACTCATCTCATGAGTTGCTTGGAAGATGGCTTTGCTTGGCTCAAGGATATTAACTGAAGAAACCCATGCACGTTTCACCTTGATGGAAGCTCTAGAGAATTACTTTAAGAAAACCCATGCCTAGAACAAATCACATCAGTTTTTCTTAATGGCATGTCCTTGAAAAGTTTAAGTTCACTGTATTTCTAGGCCTTCATGTTAAATACAGTACGACTCACCATTCCCTTCAAGGGGTCAACCAGGCCTTGAGACTACTGCAACTACAAGGCTAATTGATCCTTTAATTTACAAAGATGACCCTCAAACTTCTCAGATCTGGTTGGATCTTCTACTTTCAAGTTCAGCCCTCCCCAGAAATGGTACCATGTAAGAATGACAAATTCTAAATAATGGCTTGAGGCAATATAAAGCGATACGGTGTTTTAGTTCCTGACAAGAGCAAATCTTCCCAGGATCATTGGTACCTTTCAGGCACCATGCCACTGCTTGCTTCATTGTGGCAAGAGACAACCCTATCTCCTGCCCTTTTCCAGAAATTGAGAGTTTTTCACAAAAGCATGTCTCCTCTGTCTGGCATGGGGCAATCCTGTATTCAAACCCCACAAACAGAAGCAACACTGTGGTTGGCTTGGCTGGCTCTACTGCCTGGCATCTTTCCTTTCCTCCAGCCCAAAAGTGCCCAAGTGCCTCACACTAACTTCTTCCATCACAATCATGGATCACATACTTCTCCAATTACAGGCGCAGGCTGAGGAGGAGGAGAAAGTGGACTATATTCCTTAACACATAAATCCTCTTCCTTTAAAGTCAGTGTGAGTTTCACTGGATACGGGAAAAGGTCCCAAGCTGCTTCCACCAAGTAGACAGTACAAAGCACAGTAGACTTGGCTACTCAATGGCTTGCTTTGCTTGAATATAACTTGATTTCTATCTCAAACTTTTAAAATCAAACCAGCAGCTTCTTTTGTAGCCCCAACTTATATTCTTCACTTTTCCTCAGAAGACACTATTTTGCATCAATTCAGGGCTTCCAATACTGGAGCACCTGTCAAAAAGACTCCTATGCTCCACTCTGCTGTTGGCTGCAGCGCTTTAGAGCCCTGTATGCAATGAAATTCAGTCTTTACTCACGTTTTGGGAGCACTACTGAAGAAGAGAAGCTCCCTAACTCCTTTCAGCTACTCAAAAAATTATCCAACCAAGAAGCTAATCCCAAACCAGAATATATATACAAAAATGCATGAAAAATGCATGGAAAAAATAAGTTCAGAGTCACATCTAGAATATATATTTGGAGAGCAAATAGAAAAAGCCCTAAAATCAATGTTGAAGTAATTCAGAGAGCCCCATGTAAAAAGGTCGTCTTACATGATGGTAACAACAATGTTGCCTGGAGTAGAAAGCTTATTCCAATTGTTACTGCAGGCTTTGGAGTCTAAAGTTTTCTATGGTCAGAGACTTTGTTACCTTTTGATAAAGTATTGATAACATATGTGTCCTCTTTTTTTTCTTTTCCTAACACCATTTTGAAAAATGCTTCTAGTTTCATTTTACACCATTTCCTAAATCAGACTGTAATTGACCACAAGTGTTTAAAAAAGGTGGGGCAGGGGCTTTGGAATTTCAAAACAAAAGGAATTACTTCAAAGCAATTTAGAAGATTGGATTTAAATCCACAAAATAAAACTCAACATCTTACATGCATTCAGCAAATCATATCCAAAAGGCTTTATAAGCTAGAAGATAAAGGCTCTAAAATGCACCATAAGCTCCAGCCAAATTCAAGCCACCTGCTCTACACAGCAATAGATACGGGAGGAGGACCCCAGGCAGGCTGCAGTGCTTGTTTCCAACTCTCGACTTTTCCAGAATCCACTGAATCTAAGCCCAGAACTGCTATATCCAGGAAAAGCAGACAGTGAGACAGAGCCATAGTCATGGTCAGGGTGTTGTAGCATAAACACTCCAGGACCACGTCAGTGCCTTTTAGTCCCTGATAAGTCCACATGGGGCCAAGGCCAGACCGCAATGTGAGCTCAAAAGAGCTAAAGACTTTAGCAGTCAAACATCTGCCTTCTCACCATGCTCCAACGGGACAGAGGATACTCCCCTAACTACACAGGAAGGTCTTCTCTATTGGAGAAGGTGATGTTTCAGTGATGAACAGCAGGTTTCCTGCTGTTCCTGGTCTTGTGCCCTATCTCCCAGATCCCCTTTGGCATCTCAAATGCTAACAGGCACCTACTTCAGGCAGTTGAGTTGTTCCCACAAGGCAGGTATCCCAGTCTGACTGTTGATTCCCACCCAGGGGTCAAACTGCCAGTGACACCCTGCCAGCTTCATCTCTTAACTTTCTGGGCTTAAGGGTGGAAAAAGGAAAAAAACTTTCTTTTTTTCTTTTAGTGGTTTCCCTTATTAGAAAAAGGTATGTTACACTAACTGAAAGCACATTTCTGAGATGTTGAATAGCAGAATATCACATTGGAACATCTGCTTGGTGACCTCCTAGAGCAGACAGAGACAAACCTCTTGCTGAAAGCACAGAATAAACCTGCAACAACCTCTATTCTGCTCTTGGACTCCCAAATTGCTCTGAATCCTCATTTAGCTAGATTGAGATCCTGCCTGCCCTCCCTCAATCCATTGTTTGCCTGTACCACTGCCCGCAAGGGCTGCCTGCATCTTTCCAAGACAGAAAAAAAAAAAAAGGGGAAAAGAAAATTCCCTAGGATCTGTAGAGGAAGGGACAATAGACTGCCCCTGATAAATACTGAGAGCAAACATTAACACGGCAATAGTCATGTTCCCAGCTCGGTGGTTGTGGGGTTGAGATCCACCCTGGACACTGCCAATGTGCATGTTAATGTTTAAAGATACATGTGGGCTTAGGAGCAGGTTAAGAGTACACAATTAGCCCTGGGCAAGCCTGAGATCTCTCCATTTCAAAACATAGGAAATGCTGTAAATACCATAGCAAATGCAATTACCAGAGCGTGATAAACACCATTTCATTAGCAGCAACCACGGGAGGCTTCTCCCATTTCAGACATTTCTGACAATGAGCAGGAACCAGAGGTTAGTCCTGAAATCCGGACACAGAACAGGCAGGCAAATGCCTCAGGGATGCCTCCAGTTTGGGATTTTAGTTTTAGCCCTTCTCTGTCCTAGCGCTGTGATGGAAGGAGCCTGCTCCTTCACATCCTCAACATCTGTAATGTGTTTTTGAAGCGATGACTGTCCATAAGGAGCAGGATGTGTTCCAGCAGCTCCAGAGTGCCACTGACTTGGAAGCGCCAGGACATTTCCCGTCAATATTTCAGCTGCTTCTAGACATGGGTTAAATACAGGAGAGTTTTGTCACTGGATGTGGTTTCAAACCATTTTTATTGTAGCGGGAAAGATTTGAGCATAAAATATTATTTCCAGGATATATTTAATCTACGGTTTCGCACCTTTGGGAAAAGAACCAAGAATCACATTTGTTCCCCTGCCCTTTGAAATTGAGACTTAAGAAAACACAGGCTCAATTAGGATTTCAAGGGACAGATCATGAAGTGTTCACTGAACTCAGGCAAAACGTGCCTGAGCCTAAAACATGTAAAAGGGCAGAAACCCAATCACTGACGGCAGTAACAACCCTTCCCTGGGGTCTCCTTAAAACTGTTTGTTTCCAATCCATGGGCTTTTCCCAACATCAGCATTCATGTCCAGCATGGCTGTAGCTGTCTGAAGGGCCCAGGGAACTTGCAAGTGGTTTTTAGAAAAGTTCACTTCCAGGTTGTCTTTTCAAATCCAGCTGATGGAGGTGAGCTGTGGATGTTATCTGCTACCTCCTGGAGCTGCTCAGCCACAGTGTGGAGGATCTAAAGCCTCTCCAGAGAGAGCAAGTCATTACTGTTGCCACAGATATCCAGTTTGAGGAATAAGAAGTGGACATGTACAGAGCATTTTGAAACTCTATATAGTCCCTCCCAGAGCCATGTCATGACCTGTGCAATGGATCTTCCTCCAGAGGCAGGCAGCAAGAGGAGAATGTCTTCTTCTGACTAAGAGACCCACTGCAATCCCTGAGCTTGACCCAAGCCTTGTAAAGGATGGAGATTTCACCACATCAGTTGGTTCCGTGTTCTGATGGATTATTTCCTCATTTCCTATTTCCATGGTTTTTTTTTTAATTTTCCTCATTTACTTTTTTCTTTGTCTCTACTTAGAGATAACTCCCCAACAGAGGTATTTACACACCAAGAATATAAGCTGCCTGTTTCCTTCCCACAGATGAGCGACATAAACAGATTCTCACTTTATGGCATCTTTTATAGACCATGAACAAACTCTCTCCCACCCATCTGAGACCTCAGAGCTCTTCTAAAGCATGGACTGGCATCTGGCAAAGCTCCCCCATTGGTCGCCGTGGCTGAGCCCCTTCCTCATTATCTCCCCTCTTCCACACCCCAAGATGATGCTTTTAAGGTGGAAAAGAGCTTTCCTGCTCTGCAACAAAATGGAGGATTTTGAGTGGATGCATCTGCTATGTTCACACTTTGAAGGCTTTGAAATGGGTCTTCTTTACCTGTGTAATGGAAATGGGGACTTACAGCATCTGAATTTCTACTCCAATCCTCAGCCAACATCAGTACAACTTGTTCCTCCATTTTGACTTTCCTTCCTTTCTCTCCCTGACTACCATCCAGTTATGCAACTGAGTTTTTTCCACAATAAAAAATATAATCAAAAACACCTAGAAGAACAAAATTGTGTTCAGACCCTGTCTAAAGGCTCTAGAAAGACAAAAAGCAAGTCAAACAAATGAATGCGCTCTGAAACAGGTTTACAGTGAAGACTAATGGAGGTGATAAACTCATTGCATTTTGAGGCAACAAAGAGGACATGTATCACTGTCCACCTGCAGAAGGAAGCCAGGCTTCGTGCCACCAACGTGCTCTGGTTTGAACAAATAGCCAAACCCCAGTTGCTCATGTGTCCCCCATCTAAACACATCTTCTTACTCAAAGTACGGCACTGCCTGTGCAACAAGGCTGGAAGACATGGAGAGGGAAGGGGAAGGGCACAGGATTTCATAGAATCTTAGAATCATAGAATGGTTCAGGTTGGAAGGGACCTTAAAGATCATTGAGTTCCAACCCCCCTGCCATAGGCAGGGATACCTCCCACTTTCGACAAATAAATTTACAAGCAGAAAAAGTGTTCAGACAGTTGCTTCTAATCTCAGTGGGTGTAAATTCTGGGTTAAAGAGAACTGTTTCCACTGGACTAGGTTACCGAGCCTAACACGCCTGCCTCACTTTTACCATCTGTAGAATGGGAACAGTTCTCCTGCTACCCCTGCATGGTGATGTAGATGAGTCAGTTGGAGGATGACAGCATGTAAGTACGAGCTTGCATTTCAGTCCCACATCTTGTCTCAATACAAAACACTGCATTGACATTCCCCCTTACAGTAGCTAGAACTTCTACTGGTTCCCCACCAACCTAGGAAAGGTAAAAATACTGCAGGCCAAGTCCATTAAGTGCTTTTCAGATCTCAGGAAATATTTTTTTACTTGCTTGCTCTTAAGTTTTTTGGGCAGAAATTCATACCTGGCTTTCTAGCTGTATTATTTCCCCTTCGCATTATACAGTGTCATGGAAACTTGCATCTCCCTCTGTATATTTTTCCCTACCGTCATTCATTTTACAGATAACTGGACTAACAGTCGTAGCAGCGTTCTTCCAAAAAAAGCCCGCAAATTGGGGCAGCAAAAGGAGGTAGTCACCGCGTCAGCTGCCAGAGGCACCTGCAACGATTTGAGCAGCAACCAGCTGCAATGGGTCACGCTGAAACCTCATACTCCCAGTGTCCTCCAAGCCGGCCGCTCTGGTTTGTCACTTCGCATTAGCTGCGGCGAGGGGCTGCGTGCTTCCAGGGCTGGTGGCGAAGCCAAGCCTGGCACCGGGCGGCTGCTCCTGGCCCAGGCAACAGGGCAAGGACACTTCTCCGGGGGAATGTGGAAAGGTGCTTGGCTTGCAGAGGCAGGATGGGCTTTAAAAGGCTCCGTCTGCAGCTTCCATTAGGGATTCGAACTACGGCTGCCTCAGAGCCAACTTGGCTGGCCGTTTGCGAAAACAAACATCAAAATGCATGGGCTGGGAGAAAATATGTCCCAAATTAAAAGATCTCATCTCCCTTCAAGCCGCAATGGCTGATCCAGTTACAGGCAGCATTACAGGTGTCCCGCCTGCCAGCTGCCAGCTGGATTTTGGTGTCTGTTGATTTTAATAAACGTTCTGCTCCATCTTTTTCTGTATCTATTTCACAGGTGGGTCAGGAGAGAGAGAGAAGTGGAAAGAAAAGACTTTTCCCTGGCTTCAGGGTTGACTGAGGCCAGCAACTGAACAAAAGATCGGCTCTGCCCACAGTACCTGTAGGAGCAGCGTGAGCATCAAGGACAGACCCTGGCGCAGGAGTCTTGGTCCACGTGAATCATCCTTCCCAACTGCTGACCAACATGAAACATGGATTTGCACACACAAAAACATGTAACGCATCTACAGACTCACAGACTTACAGAAGGGTTTCATGGCTCCCACAAATGGTCTGAAGAACACACAATTTGGGGACCTCCTTCATTCATTTTTGTCTGCCCAGCAAACTTTCCTGAGACTCACTCTGAATGTATTCCCCAAAATGGCCAGCCCAAACCAAGGTCTAGGAGAATCCAAACAGGTGAACAATCAGATGCATCTAGCTCAGATGTTTGCTTCTCCCTCATGTTCCCAATCCAACCAAAACCACTGAAATAGTCAAAATAACCAGTGGGTTACTGTAAGTGCAGTGCCAGGAGACATATCTGAGCATCTTCCAGTAGCTCTCAGGCTAAGTCAGTACCTCTACTTTCTAAGTTTGAAAAATCATGGGACAAGTATGAATAAACACCTGTGATCTGTTTCTTTGGAATGTATATTTTGTTTTGCCTTGGATTAGTAAGATAATATGTCCACTTTACAGGAACACCAGCCTCAGCCCTCCTCCTTGGATGCCAGGTGCCAGATATCTGGAGGAGCACCTTTAGTACAGGAATCTGTGCCAGGGAAGGTGATTTGACTGTGGACCCGTTGACTGCTTTCAAGCACGTGTTGCCCTGCACCCCTTCAGTTCCTAGCTCCAGTAACTGCTCAGGTCCCCAACAGCTGCCTCCCTCGACGACCAGTGCTTTCACCCTTCCCAGTCTACGTGTGGTGGGATGTCCTCCCTCACTTTCCCACAGTGGGAAGGCCATGAACAGAAGGGCAGCGCAGAAAAGCAGAGGAATCACTGAAATGCTCACACACAGGAAAGCAGACAAGGGAAGAATGTCAGCCTTGGTCTCCTCATGTCTTCTGATAGCTGCTTTTCCCAAATTAAAGTGTCATGTCCAGAGGATATAGATGAGATGTCCGCCTCTTGTTACAGTGCTGTAATTCCCAACCCACCTTCACGTGCGGATGCTCATGGAAGTAGCTTCAAACTTTCCATTTCCCTCCCCAGAGGGCAGTATCTCCCACCTTGGCCACTTCTGTGCTAACAGAGAGGGAATGTGACCAGCTCAGTGAAAGTCCCATCTCTCTTACCTACCCTGAGACAACAGCAGCAACATCCTACCTGTGCTGCACGCTACGGAGTTAGGCCTGCCCAGGTAGCTGCATCTTTCTAACACGACCAGGAAACACATTGCTTCAGCCCTGGGCTATGAGTCAGCAGTTGGGGGCTTGCAAAAAAATCTTTGTCCAGCTAGGCAAGCACTGCAGCAGAATTCGTGCTCAGCAGCACCACTGCAGGTCTTTCAGCCACCTCTGGGCTGGAAAACCCCAAAGGTACAGCACCGCTTCAAGCAGCCTTGGATTTGGAACACAGGAGGGACAATGGGGTCCCTTCAGTCCCATCTTTGTGTCTTTCAGTGTGCAGAGCTCAGCCCACAACTGCCAACTGCCTCTGTGGCCACCAGCAGTTTCCCACCCCTGTGGTGGTGGAAGAAGCCAGATTGAGGGTCAAGGTGTCCGGGGACCCGGGTCAGATGCCTGCTCGCCACCAAGTTCATGTATAGCAGCAGATAACCTCATGCCACGAAATCCAGAATGATTTAATGTGTTTGGCAGAACTTCATTAAGGTGTGGCTCTGGATAATTAAAAGCAGCCTGGAGCCATGTGGGTCTTCATTCATTGCCAGTTCCTGGAAAGATTGCTGTTTTGCCCTTCGGAGGAGGCAGCCGTGTGCAGACACACACATACCCATGGCTGTCTAGGCATTTTCTTGCTCAGTGGGCTGGAAACTGGATATTTTTAAGAATATCATGTACTTGGATGTGCCTTAGATATAGTCGGAGAGAGCTGTGCTGTGGAGTAATCTGCATTGCTTGATAAGGAGCAAGTTGGTCCAGACTCATTCACCAGGAGCTGGGACACCAATCTGGCTCTCCCCTCACCTCATCCTGCACCCACGTTGGTACCAGGAAGGCACAAACTGGGGGCCTCACCTTGGCAGCTCCCCACCGGTCACGGCTGCCAGTGGGGACAAAAGTTCAGATGGGTGGGGAAAAGCTCCTTATTCAACCCCAAATTCAGACTGTTCACAATTGACATAAAATTCAAGGGTCCCATGCTAACGCAGGTCAACCCTCTTGCATTGTATATGACAGTCAGCCAACCTACCTCCTGATACAGAAAGAAGGGGCCTCTAAAAGACACCCTAAAACCAGAGAAATTTCCCCTTTTATCCTCCTGGGAAACACTCAGGACACTTTCTGGGTGCTATAAATACAAGACAGACCATACACAGTGGAAACATCCCATAGATAGACTGTTTTGAACTCCTCTGTGATCTTTTACTCTGTATTTTAGCAGCCTGTGTACCTGTGGGAAGACAGAAAACTGATAGGGAGCTGCCAATCAGACCTCTAAGAGTCTCCTACCACAGCCTGGGTGGGAAGATTTGGAAATGAGACAATGCCATTTCTATGCCAAAAGACTCTCGGGGATGTTACCCAAACGTATCAACTGTCTCATGGTCTCCCCTCATCCCAGACACTTGTCAGCAGTTGTCTATTTAATCTAATGCTGCTTACATGTATTCAATTAAACACAGATTGTAGGAACGGGGTACACTCTGGGTGGGTTTCTGGGAGGAAAACAAAAGCGCTGTAAATCACTATTAAAACAACCCAGAAGCGACGTACACTTTCTATCATGCTATTAGGCTAATGGAGCAACAGCTCCTCTGACAAATGGCAAGGCAAGACACTGAATCTAAAAGATTTTCAGACCTTTAGATACTGCTCCTTACTTTCATCTATTTTGAGGTCTTTTTGCCCTGCCCTTGCCACATAGCAGTGCTGTGAACTGAATATTTTCTATCTCCCTAGTGACTTAGGATCAGAGAAGGGAGGATCCTTTATATGGCTCATCCCACAAGCAAACACAAAAGAACAGTAGATGGGTATTAAAGCCAGGCTGGTGCCTGCTTTTTTCCAGACCAGTCCTTCCTCTAAAACCACTGGTTCTGGACTCCATGACCAGTGTTTTCCAGTCCTGCAGTTCCTTTCCCAGCACTCAGAGCAGAGAGGGAACTCCTCAGGTGAAGAAGTGCTTGACTTTTAAAGAAGAAAAACCAAACTGCTTTTTCAGTGGATGCTGTGGATGAAACTTCAGCCAAAATCCATTATAGTTATCAGCTATTTTTTCTAGTGGTATGGTTTATGGCATGATTTATGTAGTGGAGTCACCTTCAGTTTCACCAATGTCCATCTCAGACCCTGCAGGAAGAGCTCTGGTCCCCGCATCCAAGGCAGCTTGGGCAATCTCCAGAGATGCCACAGGCACCTCTCCAGCAGGTACCCAGCCACAATACTATTTAATCACTGTTCAGACTCAAAATCAGGGAGGTCAGAAAAATTATGGAGACTACACCAACTTTCTTTCTTCTTGTCCCCTCTTCAGGGGCATGTTGCCCTGGGGAGGTGGATCAAAACATGTCCCCACGGCAAACGGCACATGAGAGAGCCCTCCTCTGGTAGCCCAAGAGCTTTTGTGTAAGCTCCTCTTTCTCCGTGATTTAAGCCCTCATGGTTCTGTGAAGTGTGACTGAATGAGACCTGCTACCATCCGCCTGGTTGAGAGCATCAGGGAATGGACAGGCTGGGACCATTTGCTGAGCAAATGTGCTGCTGCCCAGAGATGGGTTCAGGGAATGATCCGACCCAGTGGCTCCCAGTTCATGCACACAGCCATTGCGAAAATACAAGTAGCTCTGAAACTATTTCCTCTAGTTCTGCAGAGGAAGAATGTAGTTTAATTTAATTTTTACTTTGCATAATAATGTCAAGGCCATTTATGCAATTACATTGCTTTTCTTATCCGGTTCCCTTTTCAGCTGCTCCAAAGCCTTGCAGGTGTCATATTCAGGTCATCAGGTTGTTACAGCAGCCAAAGTGCCACCAGAGAAGAGGATCCAGGTCCAAAGATGCTAAGCAGGTATTTGTAGACTGCCCTGCTAACCCACTAATTACCTTGTTTTTTATTTAGGACACCGACTGCTCTCATAAAAGCTTTATTATTACCCAGATAAACCTCTGGAGGTCTCTCAGAAGGCAAATCCATTCATCTAAATCAATTGAAGTAACAGCGTGGTTGTGGCTCCGATGCTTGAGAGAAGTGATGCAGGGATAGAGGCTTAATATGATCTTCCCCTGCAATCTCGCCAGGCTTAACTGAAGTTATTGGACTCCCTAATTTCCATGGGGTTTATCACAGTGCTAATGCTCTCACAGTTGCTCACAATCGGTTTGACACGCCGCTGTTAGTTACCTCGTTATGATGCACACAGGGTCATTTTGCAACTCTCCTGCGGGAGGGGGGTGCCCTGTAAAAGCAGTACTGCACGGCCCCAGGTTGTGAGCACCTCTGCTGCTCACAGCGAGCTGGGACAGAGGCCAAAAGACCGCATTTCCCTATAAACCTGTTGACAAAACCAGGAGTTAAAACCCCTCTGAATAATAAATAACAACAAGCGCTCTTTGACACTTCTATAGACCTTATTATCACCAGACCTCGAGTCCCTCACATGCAGACAAGGCAACGAGCTCTTATTTAAGAGATCACAGAACCCTGCAGAAGGCCTAGTCAGGAGGAGAAATTAGAGCCTCTAGATTTGCACTAAAATGGTAAAACTCTCCAGGTGGCAGGATTTCAGTTCCAAGCCACTTTGCCACCCCCAGGATTAGAAGCAGGCACTGCGAAAGGAGGGTAACCACAGTGACGATTCCCACCTCCCAGCCTGAGGAAGCAGAAAGCAACCCCCTGCATGTAGAAAAGTGTCATTTAGCACCGAGCCATAAGAAAAACTTGTCATGGGAAACAGGCATTGGCAAATATGGATGCTCCCTGGGCCTTCAGTATCTTCCCGTTCCCTCTCTCCATCCCTGGAGGAGGATGCTGGCTGCACCCCCAAATGCTCATCTCCATCTCCCAAAAAAAAGATCTGGCCCCTCTGACTCCTTTTGAGTAAGAAAAGGTTGCAAGGCTGCTCCCTAAAAGCAGTAATGAAACACCAGCACCACTGGCTGCACCAGAGAATAACTGGGCAGCACGCAGCAGTTTGTGAGCAATTTTAGGAGAATTGGGGGAAGGAAGAGGTGGAGGAGAATAGGTGTCTGGGGTGGTTTCCCGAGGCAGGGGATAGGACAGCCTGGCATGCCCGCGTAGAAGGCTGTCAGACTTCACAAAGTCTTTGATACGTCTGCAGGTCTTCCCTCAGGGGTTGACATGAGACATGGGTAAAAACATGCAGCTTGTCAGAATTTTAATTAGGTTTTTATTACTTCTTAATTGTTCCTTTCTTTAATCAAAGCACCTTATTAAAAGAAATTTCTGTGACTTCAAGATTCCTAGATGAAAACTGCATTTCTCCCAGGGGCAGAGGGTAGGAAGAATCAACTAAAACTGTATCTCCAAAGGGGAAACAGGAGCATTCCTGTGTTATTATCTCCACCAGCATCATCTCTGGGACTCGGCCAAGCCCAGGACCCAGGTACCTGTAACGTGCCGCAAGAAGGGGCCCCTCTCTCTGCAAGAAGTTGTAGCCTCTCACAACCCCAGGTCCAACCCCACGCCTTGGGGAACTTGAGGCTTTAGCAAGAACCTTGTGGAAACCGCTGTGACAGCGAGATGGAGTAAAGCAGGAGGTCTGCAAACATCAGTAAGGGGCTGTAAGAAAAGTCAGGATGGAGCCCAATTAATTATTGCCTCTGCACATGTGGAAGCCAAAATGCAAGTGCCTAAAGAAATGACAGCCAGAGCTACCGTTGCTTTCCAGAGTGGCCAGAACAAGCACCTGAGTGAATTTATGAGACTGTGGGGTTATTGGGAAACTATGGAAAGCAATGCCTGGCCCTCAGCCCAGACTGCAAGGGACTTAAAAATGCAGCTGGAATTAGCTTCCAGCGACAGCAGCAGGGCCGGGATGACAAATGTGTTATCACTAACAAGAAGTGTCTTGGGCCTGGCCTCCTTTCACCATGCACCATGGGGCTTTTCAAAAATTAAAAGGGTTTTCCCGTTATGGAAAAGGCAGGTTGTGCATCCCGGTGCACATCCCTTTGCTCTCTTTTTCATCATCAGACACATTTGCTGGTAGGAGGAGAAGGAGCTGTCAGGATTTTCCTCGTTTCACCCACTGGGACAGCCCAGACAAGGCTGCCTGCAGGCAAGGAGCATAGCAGAGAGAAGAGGGCAAGCAGGAGGACAGCATGTCAGCAGTCCCCTTTGGGTCTTCTGCTCCACAGCTGGATCAGGCACACCCCAAAGAAAGGACCTCTTGCTAGGAACAGCATTACATGAAGGAAAAGAAGTTCATCCATCACAGGGCTCTCTCGTCTTCTGGCTGAGCACCCCAGAGCTACAAACACCAACAATTCATTGCAACTGCACATGCTTCCAGCGCCGAATTCTCCCTTAAAATGTCCACCCTAGAAATAGATCCAGAGTAGGGCACAGGGCCATGAGCAAATACAGGGATTCAAAAAGTCTTTTGGAATACGGGATCCAGCTGTAAACAGGAGATCTCCTCATTTCTTTATTCCAAACCTACTTAGGCACACTGGTTTTTGACAGAGCCACTTTTCAAGATGTCCCTGCATACAGCTGTCCCAAGACCCATGGCAGAACTTTAGCTACTAACTCCTGGCACCAGACCTTCGCCCCGTCTGCTCTGAGCATCTCATCATCTCCATCTCTTCCCTCAGGCTGCAGAAAACATCCATGATGGGTTTTAACTAGCAATTTATGTCAGTACACAGCAGCTAGTGAGACCCCCGACTTCTCACTGCAGTGTGAGCCTCATCAGAAGACCCTTTTCTATGTTCTTTACAGCTTGACACCATAACAGATGTCTCCAGGCTCCCTAAGAGTCTCTTTTCCAAAAAGCTTCAAGAATAATGCTCCATGTAATGTTCACTTTCTGTGCCGTGAAGCCAGCACATGCCACAGGTTTCGTCTCAGGAGCCAGATCGGGTCAGCTCAGCCAAGTGTGTTTGGAAATGGAAATTGCTTGCACTGCGGTGGGATGCAAGCAGGGGCGGTGGCAACTGGGAAAGTCACCATTGGATGTGACAAGGCAAAGAGAGGAGTGAAATGCCAATAAGAGCTGCACCCTGGACATCGGCACCTGCAACGGGAAGAGCTGGGGAACAAATTCCTGATACCATGGCAGCCAGAAACACCATCCCCTTCCCAGGCTTGGGGCACGCAGGCACCAGGAGCCGGCGCTGGGCTGGGCAAACACAGATGCAGGAACTGAATGGGAGCACAGTCAGCCCGAACTATTTTTAACTGGTGCAGAGGAAGCTTTTACTTTTCATTACGAAGGGGAGACAAAGTGTCCATCAGTTGTGCTGAATTAATTCACTCCACGGGTGGGTGTTGAAGTATGTAAAGCCCCCAGCCCCGATCTGTGCAACCAGCAGCTCTAATCCCCCCCTAATCTGCTCACAGCTGCAGGGGGCCAAAGAGCACAACAGCTGAAATGCACTTTTGAGACATATGCTTTTGGTTGCCCCAGCTTACCCTGGGGGTTTCTGCCCTGTGATTTCCATTAAAGCTAAGCTGGCAAGATTCACCACTGGTGTAAATGAGCACCAACCCATCAAGATCCCCTGCATTTATCTTAGCGCAGCTAAAGAAATAGCGCAGAGGCATCACAAGCAGGCACTGGGAGTTGGGTCTGGTGGTCTCTCAATGCCACCTGGCTCCTCTGGAGCAAAATCAGTGGATTTGGCAGGGGTACTGCCTTTATTTGCCAAATATGTTGCTGGGGGTGCTGGGGAGCCTGCGGGCTGGCAGGGAGGAGGCAGGGCTGGGACTGGGGCTCTAGGCCCCACCTCTTCTTGCCCACCCAAGGTTATAGCTCTGCGATCTAATTGTAAGATAATTAATTTTCTCTTAAATATCAATTCCTGCTGCTGTCCCCAAATATGACACCGTTGCCCGCTCCCCTCCCCAAGATGTCAGCAGTGGGCAAACGCTTGCCCACGGGGCATCCCAAGGAGCAAGGTTGTGTCACTGGCCAGACGGCCACGCAGCAGCTTAAACTGTGTACGCTGGCACTCGGCCAGCTGGTGGAGGGAAAGGGCTCAGCCACCTAACGAGCTCCCTCCCTCCATCGCCCAAATAAGCCACTAGTGCATCTACTGCCGTACACAAATATTGTGCCTTGGATGAATCCACAGAAGATGCAAGCGATGACACATGTCCTGTCCATCCTGACCTAAGGAGATGCTTAAAATATTCTCAGCTACCAGTGGAAACCACTAGCCTCATAAACAAGGTTTGGCATTAGGACAGCTCTCCACGTTCCACTTTTGCAAGTGTGTATGCACACCCAGAACATGCACGCACATAGCTGCAGGTTGCTCCTGGCTGCCAAGGAAGTATTTATTTAAATCCTGCATTTATTACATACACTACAGCCCCATAAAAGGGCTCAGAAGCCACTAACAACAGGCATCGTTGGACTTTCCATACTAATAATGTACTTTCTTAAGGGAGGATTGCCTGGAGGGTGAACTACTCGCTGTGGCCTCCCTTGAGAAGAGAAAGAAGCATTTCATTCAGCTTGTTCAGAAGTAGGTGCCGCCGTCGGTCAGATGAACCATGCCCTCATCGCTCAGACGAACCATGCCCTCAAGAGTCAATTTTTCCCCAGCTGCTACAAAGACAGCTTAGGGCGATTAGTTCAGAAGTAGATGTTTATGCTGTTGTGTGGAGTTAGGCAAGAATAATCCCTTACAGTTTGTCATGGTCCAGGCACTGCTCTCGCTACATGAGATGGACACAGAGGTACAAAAGCAAAGCTCTGCTGCTGAACATTTCAGCTGGAGTTAAAGTATGGGGTCTGCAGAGAGCAAAACCAGGAACAACTTGGTCGGAGTAAGACAGGATCACAAGGAATACTGGTTTCCAACCTATTGCTCATGAGCAGGTTGATACTGAGCTTTGCTCAGGTAAGTTAAAGAGCTATCACAGAAGTCAGCTTGGAAAACAGAGTCTAATATCTCCCCACCAGTGTGTTCCTTTGCCAACAATGCTGCCAAAGGACCAGGAAAATCAGGGGCCTGCTGATCTACATTCATATATACATATATGTTTGCAAATGACACGGGAATGCCCGTGCCCACTCAGAAAACAAGCGCTGGAGAGCAAATAAACCCCTTACCCGGTTGTCCTCTTGAATCTCCCAGTCACTGGCAAAGCTCAACACATGCTGCGCCTGAGAGCAGTTAGAAAACTGGAACAGGCTGGCAAACATCCTTCTGTTCTCCTGGGTGTCTGGGAAAATCGCCTCCTGGAAGTTGACTCCGTGTGGCAGGAGGATGTAGTTCTCATCCATTCTGAAATACAAATTGCACGGGCAGCCCGCTGTGAGGCTGAATAGCACTCTCTCTCCCACAGAAGTCACCCGTTGCACTTCAGCCTGGCTCAACAAGTGCCACCAAAGTCACACAGACAACTTTTAGCTGGCGCGTGGCTCTCGGCTCTCCTGGCACTTAGCTGCCAAGACGGCAATTTCCACTACAGAGGATGGGACCAGGCAGCAGCAGTAGGGACCTGACAGGCTCCTGCCACCCTGCAGACATCAATGAAGCCCCATGAATGAGGCAAATCTATATTTCAGCCCACGGTCCCTACTGAATTTGCATCACTTTGCTCTTGATCCCAGAGTTCGAGTAGTCCTTCAAGCAGCCAATAAATAACTTGTGTAAAACATGTTTAAAGCTACTGCCACAGACTGAGCACTAGACAGCATCAAACTGTTTCGTTACGCACCCAGTGCAAGAATATACCAAGTATTTCGAAACAAGCCACTGAGTAGTATTTCACAACGCTCTTGGATTGAAGGTCACGGAGATGGCTCTGTTCCCACATTGTGGTTTATTTTCTTATTCTTTCGATGAGCCCAAAGTCAGGATTTGGCTGGGACTTGGGAGAGCTGAGAGAAAGCTATCGGGTGAGTATTTGGGGATGGGTTTTAAGCTCCCATGCCAAACTTCAGCGAACAGGCGCTGGCTTCTCTCCAACTCCGTGACCGTCCCGCCGTAAAAACAAAACCAGCAGCACCCGGGAGCTACTCAACAGCAGCTCCCCGTACATCTGCTGCCCTGCAAGGCTGGAATATTATGGGTTTGGAGGGTTTTTTTTTTCCCTCGATGAAACTGTGCGTGGACGCGCAAAAGAGAAGGCGCTGTGGCGAGAGCGGCAGCGGGACGGAGCCATCCCTCCCGGGCCGGGCCGGGCGCGCATCCCCCCGGGGATGCCCCGGAGCCGGGATGCCGACCCCCACCTCCCACCCCCACCCGCACCCGGCTTTTCCCGGATCCCCCCCATCCCGGGACTCACCGGAGGAAGAAGAAATAAGCGTAGCCCTGCATGACGGTGTGCGAGTGGCAGGAGAAGTAGCCGAGGCCGGTGAGGTTGAGGCGGGAGCCGGCGGGCACCTCCAGCATGCTGCCCCACGCCTGGTCGCACAGCAGCTCTATCTCGGCCGAGTAAAAGAGCCCCCCAGCTCCCTGCTGGGGGCCGGCGGGGGGGCCCCTCTGCCAGGGCAGGTAGTTGTAGGCGCCGTAGGGGTCGGGGTGCAGAGCCAGCACCCGGGCGTAGACGATGATCGCCGCCAGCTCGGCTCGGCAGCCCTCGCTGAGCGGTCGCCACTCGGCTGGCAGCTGGCAACCCCCCCCGCCGCTCGCCCGCCCCCCCAGCCCCAGCCACAAGCCCAGCACCAGCAGCGGCGGCAGCCGCGGCGAAGGCGGCATCGCGGGCGGCTCCGCGGCCGGGCCGGGACGCGCCGGGGCGGGCGGGCAGGGGAGGGCAGGAAAGGGGGGTTACGGGGGTTGGAGATGGAGCTGGGGAGGGTGGGGGAACGTCCGGGAGCAGCTGCGGGCTGCCCCGGAGGCTGCGGGGTACGGGGTGGGGGGGGTGCTGGAGGAGAGGTGCGAAAGAGCCGGGGTGGAAAAGGCAAGGAGGCGGCGAAGCGGAGATGCGAAAGGGCAAGGAAGCGAAAGGGAGGGGGAGCAAAGGGGCAGGGAAGGGGGGGGGCAAAGTGGAGAATGCCAGGAGGCAGATACCCAAAGGGCTGAGATCCAAGCAGGCAGCTGTGCAAAGATGCAAAGGGTCGAGGGGCAGGGGGTGCCCAGGGGCAGAGATGCGAGGAGCAGAGATGCAAAGGGGAGGGATGGGAAAAGGCAAAGATGCGAAGGGGGCAGAGAGGCAAAGGGGAGGGATGTAAACGAGAGAGGTGCAAAAGGGGAGGTGAAAAGGGAGGGATACAAAGGGGAGGGATGCAAAGGCAGAGTTGCAAAGAGGAGGGATACAAAAGAAAGAGGTGGACGGGACGGAGAGTGCAAAGAGGCAAGATGCAGAAGAGCAGAGATGCAAAGGGCAAGCACACCCTGGGGTGGGGGCAGCTGCTGTCAGGCCCCCCCGGGGTGGGCACTGGCAGCACCCAGGGCTTTGGGAGGTAAAGGGATGGTTCGTGGGGCACTGGGAATGCAAAGGGTCCCAGTGGAGCAGGGGGCTGTGCACTGCACAGATCCTGCTGGGAAAGAAGAGCCTGGGAAACTAACTGAAGATGTGTGGGGCGGGAAAGCTTGTAACCCTGCTCACCCACTTCAGATGAAGACGGAGAGAAACTTTTAAGTAGAGGAGAGCAGCTCTTCCCAGCAGCCTGCAATTGTTTTTCAAAATGCATCTTGTGAGCAAGGTAAAAATAAAAAGCCAGCTCTCTATATATTTTTGCTTTCCACTGTTTCCTCCTAGAACTGACTGAGGCAGCTTTAGGCTTTTCCAGCTTTTTGGCAGATGGGTCAGAGACTGACCCTCTCCTCTCATATAAACTGCTGTGGAGCTTCTCCTGAGGATCCCCAGGGGCCCCGCACCACATGCAGCCCAAAATAGCCTTTTTCTATTTCAGTATTGTCCTTTTCCCATTTCGGTATTCTCCTTTTTCCCACATCTGGTCTGGATGGGGATAATAGAGTCAGGAATGGGCATGGGATGCTTAAAAACTTTTGTTAGAATATGAATATCATGGAGACACGGTCCCTCTTAAATATCTTCATAGCTGGGATGGTTACTAAAAGTTTGACAGTATGTTCTAGCTGGTTCCTTTAATCTCATCCTCCGTCTGCCTGTGCGTCTGTCTGTGTCCATTTGCCTCCCCAGTCCTCCACAAGACTAGGAGCTCTTGGGAGCAGAAGGTGCCTTTTTGTTCCATGTTCGTGCTGTGCCCAGTTTACGGGGGTCCTCGTGCATGACTGCCGTTCGAAATAATGTGCAAAATAATGAATCATCAGTTAAATAATGCTGAGCCAAGTTCATGACAGTGAGACAAGACTTCCTCTGTGACAAGTGTCTCCCTCTGGAATATTTTCATCAGACTCAGCTGTGTGCTGAAGAGTTTAACAAAGGTAATATTCATATTTCATGATGGCATGGTCCTACAGCATATTTCATCATAGCTTTGTGTAAGAACAGCAAAGTTGGTTCTTGCTAAAACAGAAACAGATTTTGCTTTTTTTTTCCTAACAAAAGCTCCAGAATGACTGTTAGAGATTTTCATAACTATTTTCATAATCTACTTCTTTAAGATCAGCAAATTGCTTCACAGCTTTCAGGAAGGCTTAAAAGACAGTCCTGAAAAGAATTTTTTAAAGAAAATATCCTCAGGAAATCCCAACAGACCAACAGGCTCATTTTTTTAATGTTAACCATCAGGAAAAACTGCTTTTGCTTTGGAAACTGCAGGGACAGTGCTAGAGAAGGTTTCAGAACCTCGTTCGGTAGTTTTGAGATACATAAATAACAACTAAGGAGAAAAACCAAGAATTGAGGCTGATGTTGACTTCAGACAAAACTGAGGCAGTCCTGGAGGCATTTTGTGCAATCTACTGCACATGGAGACCTTGGTACAAACCTCCGGTTTCTGTTGAGAAATGGTGCTTTGGGACATTGGCAAAGACATGGGGGTCGTGTGATGAAAGAGGGAAATGCCCCAAGTGATGGGAGAGGTGTTCAGCCCATCCAAGGTGGTCTCTCCATGTCTCTCCATGGTCTGTCCATAAGGTACAACTGGTGTTAGAGCTTGATGGCTTCAGCAACACGAATCTCGTAGTGGGTGTGGGCAGCAACATACAGGTATGTTATTACTGCAGCATTGCTGCTGAGGAGGTAGAGCTCCAAGAAGCCAATGAGATGTTTGTATCCATAGGTTGGTTGGTTTTGTCCTGGGAACCAAATTCTTAGTTTGTGTGAAACTCAATTGCTATTTTTTCTGTGTATACATAGGAAATTAATATCTTCTGGGTAGAAAAGTCTCATATTTAAGCTTCATCTCTGTTTACTGTGTGTTGCAAGTGAGTAATGGCCAACTGTCCTCAAACCACTTTGGAAATACCTAATCTAAGCTGTGATCTGTTCTGCTATTCCTCACATTTCCTTTATCCACCGCATAGCAGCTGGGAAGGAGGACAGGGTGAGAAAGGGATGGACATGGGCAGCTCAGGCCCAAAACACGGTTGTGTCTTTCCTTAATACTACTGTTAGTAGCTAAATCAAACTGTTTATATTTGGCCAGAGTGTTTGAGTCAGTGAGCCATCTCAGAAAACAAAACAGCATTTGCTGGTGTACACTGGCTCTGGCTGATGCTCTCCAACTCTCTTTTTGGCAGTGATTACCAGAGTGTGGAAGCGAGTAATTAATGTTCTTTAGAATTTCTTATCCTGCAGAGTGGTCGTGATGGTGTTTTGAGGATACAGTGGGAGTTCATGGAGCTGACTTCGGAGCTGACTTCAGAGCTGAATGAGCTGAAAGGAGGTCTTGGCCATGACTCTGGAGCAGATGCAGTAGGTACGCAAGCCTGCACATAGAAATAAAAATACCTCTCACTTGAAAGTGTTTGATTTCCCTGTTCTATTCCATTTATGTTTGCTGGTTCTGTGCCCAGTGTCATTGTAAGGGCTCGGGGTGGCTTGTCTTCTCTTGTGCCCTCTGCAAGACATCCCCAGCTAAGACCTCTCCCTGTTAGGAGTCTTTTTGAAGATTCATTAGTGTGTAACCGTTCCTTCCCATCCTGATAAGCTCGTCCCTTGGGCTATTTGCTGTTTGAGTTCATTAGCAACTTTCAGATCGATATTTTAGTAAAGAATTAGAACCGTCTACATTCAGATCACAGCGAATAACATGATTTTGCTCTTAAATTTCTCTCCACGGAACCACCATCAATTTTCTTCTCTCTTCCTTCATTTCCAAGGTAGTAAAAAGTAGCAGGAGTATCTGAATCCATTCCAGGAGTCCTTTCTCTTCCAGCTCTGGATAACAAGGAATTAGTGACACGAAGTAAGGATTTAGAAACCCTCCCTGGAGACTGCATCCTTCAGATCTGTGTTTGCTCTTTCTCTGCAGGGATCCACCGGCTGATCTGAGGCGTTCTTCAGTGCAGTGTGAATACTTTTGTGCTGTGAACTCAGCGTGGGTCTGACGAGAGCTGTAGCCAAAACCAGCTAATCAGAGGAGCACCAATAGAGCCAATTACCGCTCAGGCCGTGCTTTCAGCCACTCATGCATGTGCCACAGTTATTCATTCACTTCCTCTGCTTAGATAGTCTTGTAGACTTGTGGTTTTCTCAGGCAAGAGCTCTTCCTTTTCTTCCACACATCTTTACAGACATTTAAACCAAAGGTTTCTCCCTCTGGGCTGTGTCATTTTCTTTGCCGTTTCTGTGGCGATGCGGGTGATTTAAGCCATTTAATAAAACATAGCTCTGCTCTGTCTCTCTCTTTGCCTTTAAAGTATGGACAGAGTCGAGTGCTAGTCCAGGTATCAAACAAGAGAGCACGGTGCTTGGAGTCTGGCTGCCTTTCTGATGGGTGTAGGTGATCTGAAACCTCAGCCCAGCTGTCTTTTATTTATACATCCGCAGTGATTCCTTTGTAGTCCAGGGTACAAAATATCAAATACAGACTTCTTCCCCCCTGCCCACCCCTCTTTAAACTGGGCAACATACAAAGATGAATATTTGGCTGTGTTAGTGTCCCCACAGGAAGAGGTATTTTCGTTACCTTCTTCTCTCTACGCTTCTCTAATTTGAGTCACTCTTCTCATACTTCAACATTTGGTCCATCATATTTAACTGTTTTTGTACCAATAGATGGGCTGGGTGATTCTTATCTAAAAAAACCCCAAAACAGTAGTTCTTTTTGTTTTTTCTTTCTTTCTTTTGAAGAGTAATCAGGATCATGAAGAAACAGGATCTGTCTGTGGGGATCAGCTGGGAATACGCTGCTTTCTCAAATAATTTTCAAAAATTTACTTTATGCACAGCAGTAAAAAGACTTTAATGCCATTTTGACTTTGAATGGAAAAGCGTGTAGAAGGACCAAAGAGTTGGTATGGATGGAGACCTTTGCTTACACCTTCATTTTATCTTTCTGCCCTTTCTTGGCCACTTTGGCCTTTACCCTTCGCAACAGTCCATCTTCCCCATCCTGCACCCACTGTGCCCACAGAGTCCTGCTTTCCTCTCCCTCTGTCTCTGATCTCTGACAAATCTCACCAATTTAAGTGCAGTTTCCTTTGGACATGCACCTCTGTCCTGTCAGCTGTGTTCTCCTACCCAAACTCCTATCTCAGCCTGACTCCCTGTCATTTGGGGATGTCTGGCCCTCATCTCAGAGCCATCATGGCTGAAGGGGAATGGCTGCTCTCATTCCAAGTGGTCCTTTCTCCCTTTCTCAATCACTGGTACTATCACCTCTTCTTATGCATCACTTGGGCTTACAACCTGGATGTCATCCTCACCTTAGACTTTCCTCTCTATTCTCAAGGTTGTGTAGACACCCTCCCCATAACTTCTCCCAGACATGACCTTTCCTACTATTTACACAACCAAGATGCTGTGCAGCCTGTTTCCTTTTCTTTTCCATGTCTTGAGTCCTGTAGCATCTTTTCCTGGGCAGACCCAGCCTTGGCCCACCACTGTCCACCCAACTTGTTGCTGCATGCACTTTTTTTCTAGCTCATCACTACTGAGCACATTCACCACACATCTTTTCCCTGGGCTCCCTTGGCTACCAGCATCCACCCCTTGCTTCATGCCAGGCTTCTCAGAAGAGCTCTGAGGCAAGGACCTCCTCAACTCTGCATTTCTGCAGCATCTGGTTTGTGAGCCATGACTGCAGGTCCAAGAATAAGAATAACAACAATGTGCAAGCTGATTCCAGCCCAAGTCAGCGGAGGCCAGAAGTTGCTGCGCTCAGAAGTCTGTTCATAAATCAATGTGAAATGCGCTGTCTGAGCGTAGCTCCCAGTAGACACACATCTGCATAACACATACCACTGACACAACTGGTGATGGGAAAAATATCTAAACATATCATTCCCACAGCTGTGGAGGAATGAATAAAGATGTCTAATTCCCCTGTCCCTGGGGTGAACCCTGGTCCAGGTAAATGCACTTCTTATAAATCAGAGGTTTTAAAAGCAGAGGAACCATTAGGAAAGTCTAATCTGACCACACTGGCTAGAAGATGTCACCCAGGGACTCCTGTGTCAAGATCATAACTGAATTTAGAAGAAGAAAGCAGAAGAAAGACATCCTCACTTTAAAATCTCAGATGCTGGAGAAGCAAACTCATCCCTTGGTGAGTTGTTCCAATGTTAAAATCTTGTGCGTTTTCCCATTCTAGGTTTGCCTTGGTTCAGCTTCCATCCATGGGATCGTGTTTTGCTGTTGTCTGCTACTTGAAAACAAAACCTCTTATTAGAAATACCCAGTTTTAGCATTTATAATCCACTAATCAAGCACTCCCTTGAATAAACTGAATGCAAACACTTTCTTTTATTCAGTGGCAGGATGACCAGATTATCAATCATTGCTGTAGCTTGATTGTCCCAGGTTTTCAACATAGTTTTCAGACTAGAGATTGGATTGTAGAATTCTGATTTGTAGAGACCGGTCTCCAAAGAGCCAGAATGAGGGTAGAACCACCACTCCTATTCAGTTTTCTGCTCCTTGATCCAAGAATCACATTTATTCTGCTAGCCAGCATTATACAAGTATGGAGCAATTTTCATTGGTCATTCCTGAAGAAAAATTTTACTGGCAAAGTACAATTTGCACTTCAATCCTAGCTCAGTTAAGTGAAGGTAATTCTGGCCTGGTTTTGGACCAGAGCAGTCATCCCTCCCGCACTCATGCACTCACAGTGGGTCTCTTCAGCTGCAGGATGATGGGGGAGTGATGAAGAAAGCGATACTGGATGTGTCCAAGTCCTAATGAAACAGTGATATTATAGGACTTTGGCTTTTTATCTGGAAATAAAAAGATGGAGATCTGAAATGTTTTGCCTTTGCTTTAATAGTTCAAGTTGCGGGGGGGTGGTATTTATATAAAAAAACTTCATATGTTCTCAAAGAGTTGAATCTGTTTTAATTTTTGAATCACAGCTGGAGGTAACATGTTTGACACCATCTTCTTCTGAAGTGAATTTAGTGCTGCTAAGATGGTACCAGATTCCCAGGGCTGACTTCTCTCTGTGCCCCCAGCAGAAGAGCTGCAGGACAAACCTGAGCTGATGAAGGGTTTCCCTTTCAAAAGGGCCAAGAAGCTCCCAAACCAAAGCCTGTTTCGTGTTTGCTGAGCACAGAGATGTGCAGGTAGATGCAGCAGAGGCAGGTCATCAGAGACAAGGTCTCTCCCTGTGCAGCCTTCCAGTCTGCAGGAACCTCCTTACCTTTCCTTCATCCTCAGAAACCAGCATCTGACCTTAGAAGATCTCGTGTAGAGCCACAAGGTAATGAGGATCATCACTCTCATGTTATTGCTGATTGAGCAGGAATGGGCACACATGTGCAGGGGTTTGCATGGCCTGATTTGAGATGAGCCCATACAGACCAACCTTGCTTCTTGCAGTTTGCCTGGATAAAACAAAAAAGCGAAGAGAGACATCTATAATAAGAGCTCTTGGCACAACATATAGTTAATGCAATTGAACTCACACTCCACTCAGTTTTCACAACTGGGTTCTTATTCTGATGAGTTAATTCCCTTTGATGTCCCTTCTGTCCCTCCCCTGCTTTCGTTGAGCCTAAAATAACCCAACTGTCCATCTTGCTTATGGAATTACTGAACTTTTAAGAGAACACAAAGTGCTCTCACATGAGGATTTGGGATTAAACCTCTCGTGTTTATGTTAAACATAACATCTTAATTCTTCCACTGCTGGAGGGCAAACGAGTCTCCACAACCCCAAAGAAACCTGCTTTCAAGCCCTATAGCAAAGGTCAGTGTGATTTGTTTCTCATTACAGATGTTCTTTCCGGTAAAGTTGTCTCATGGTATATGACAGTTCTCTTACAAAACAGCTTTATGCAATTTAAAGCATTTTTAGTTAAATGTTTTCCATGGTAAGACAACATATGATTAATGTTCAGCACATTTCTCTCAAACTGCACTAATCAGTGGAATATCTGACTTTTTTCTAGGGATGTAGTAAGGAACACAACTGCCTGCCACCCTTTTCTCATCCAACACACAAGGAGGTTTGGATTTGGAGGGGGGAATCCCACTGAAGCTGGTAGTTCCCTAAACTGGGGAACTCATGCCAGCTTGACTCTAACCTCCTGGCTCTGGGAGTACATGTACTCTGGGAGTACAGATGTGTGTGCACATCTGGAGAGGCAGACCTGTGGGAAATGGGGGCAAAGCAGAACAGATTACTGAGTGGTAGATTACTGTAGAGTACTACAGAGGCGAGAAACACCCCTGCACATTATGAAGTCCCACGGGTGAAGGGAATACAAACAAGATGAAGGACGAGGTACACACAGCAATGCAAAGCCCAGAGAAAAACAGAGACAGCAGGGAAAAGGCAGAGGAATTGGGAGTAAAGGCAGGAAAAGACTCAGGACAGGGGAGAAGGGACCGTGAGGGAAGTAACTGGTCAAGGAAAATTTTAGGCAAAGAAGGAATGAGTGAAAGAATTAAGACATCGTATGGTAAAACTACTGAAATCGGGACAAAAAAGGAAAAAAAGAAGCAACTACAATCCTAAACTTTTTTCTTTTTTTAAGTGAGCACTGCTGGAGGTGTCCAGTATAAACACCATCAGAGACACCTGTGTTTCCCCACAGGAGCTGTCAGCCCTTCTGTAAATCAGCTTTCATCCAGCAGTCTCACACTGGCCAGCTTTATTGTCCCTTGTCCTGCAGAAAGCTGGACTTGGCTTGAGTGTCATGCCCTGCCTCTTGACTTGTCCCCATGTTCCCGACCTGCCTGACGCAGGAGAGCTGCTCTCCTTCATCTGCCCACCTTCCCCCCACCGCAGTCCCACCATCATTTTGTTTCAGGAGCATCCTGACATCTACTTCCATTTCTGGGCCATTTAGATGAAGCACAAAGAGGAGAGAGGTAGGATTTCTTGTCTGAGGTGGCTTTATAAGCTATGTCCCTGACAGTGTGGGGTCACAGCCTTACCACCAATGTCCATCAACGCTCCCATGAGATGTGCTTGCTCCCCACGAACCACCTATTCCCCAACCAAACCTCACAAAATGGCTCAGTTCTCTGCTTCATTAACATGTGGGCTCTGTATTTTTCTGCATCTTGAATATGTCTTGTTCTTCTCTGGTATGCTTTTGAATAGGGCTTTCCAGGTCTTTGACACAGAGGCAGTTCAAGGAGCAGATGACATGAAAGCACATCCCCCTCCCCCCGCCATTGTGCAGGAGGTTTATTTAGATTTTAGAAATTGCCCTCAGCAAAGGATAAAAAAACTGCATTTAACCCAGTGAGTTAACTCAAGCACGTGACCAAGGTAGTGAAATGGGCTCTGATCCAGCTCCCCCACTGGAGATTGCTCCCTCCTCTCATTGCAATCAGCTGGCTCATTGCTGAGAAAAACTGTCCTCCCGACTCAGGGGAATTTCTTCCCCCGGGAGCCAGGTTAGCAATGCTACCAGCATTCATGAGGGATTCACTTGAATGCTGGTGATGAAGGCCATGCTGCTGACACTTAACTGCTGGTCATTTCGTCCTGCTCCCAACTTCTTCTCCTGACCTGGGTTTGTTTAGCCTAGAGAAGACTGAGGGGGGATCTCATCAATGCTTATCAATATCTAAAGGACAGGTGTCAAGAGGATGGAGCCAGGCTCTTCTCAGTGGTACCCAGTGACAGGACAAGGGGCAACGGGCACAAGATGTAACACAGGAAATTCTGTGATGGTGCTGGTCTCTTCTCACAGGTAATTAATGACAGAACGAGAGGGAACGGCTTCAAGCTCCAACAGAGTAGGTTTAGACTGAACATTAGGAAAGAATTTTTCACAGAAAGAGTGGTCGGGCATTGGAATAGGCTGCCCAGGGAGGTGGTTGAGTCACCATCCCTGGATGTGTTTAAGAGCCGTTTAGATGTGGTGTTGGGGGATATGGTATAGGGGAGAACTTTGTAGAGTAGGGTAGATGGTTGGACTCGATGATCCCAAGGGTCTCTTCCAACCTAGACGATTCTATGATTCTATGATTCTATGAAATTCCATGTGAACATGAGAAAAAAGTTCTTTACTTTGAGGGTGGCAGAGCACTGGAACAGGCTGCCTGGAGAGGCTGTGGATTCTTGTTTTCTGGAGATATTCAAAACCCTCCTGGATGCATTCCTGTCCAACCTCGTCTGGGTGACCCTGCTTTGGCGGGGGGGGTTGGACTAGATGATCTCCGAAGGTCCCTTCCAACCCCTACCATTCTGTGATTCTGTGCTTTGGCAATGAGATGCTCCCCTGTGCCATCAGCGTTGCCAAGGAGGAAACACCTCTACCTCTGAACCTGCCTTTGCTGAGCGAAATGCAGCCATGCAACAACTTGCTGATACGCCGTCAGGAGAGGCTGACTGCTACGCCGCTGTGCAGTAGGTCGGTGCATTGGCACGCACACAGCAGGCAGCGCAAGGTCACACGTTAAGGCCAGGACAGCTGACCCCGGCCACCACTTCAGGGGCTGATGACACGTGTACAAAGCAGGTGGTGCTGGAGCCAGCAAAGGCTACAAAATCCGGCAGCAGCAGCAGCCGAAGCAAATGATTTGCTGGATTATATTGCCTGTCAGCTAAGCTGCCTGGCTCCTCCTTGGATTGCATTAACTGTTTGGGCTGAAACACTGCATTTTGCATGTTTCTTGGGTAGATTTCTGTGGAAAATATTTCAATGGTCTCTTCACCAGGGAAGGCTAAAGAGCAGAATCTTGTTTTGCCTGTGTTGAAGACTGTGTTACTATGAGTAGAGGCAAGACCTTCATACCTGGCTGAAAAGCGGGGATGGAGAAGGAGATTAACTAGAAGGATAAGATTTGGGGACCAAAAAGCCAAGCCTGGTAGATCACACATGTACCAGCTTCTAATTATATAAAGGGAGGCATAATGGCTTCAAACTGGAAGAGGGTAGATTTAGATTAGATATCAGGAAGAAATTTTTCACTATGAGGGTGGTGAGACACTGGCACAGGTTGCCCAGAGAAGCTGTGGATGCCCCATCCCTGGAGGTGTTCAAGGCCAGGCTGGATGGGGCTTTGAGCAACCTGCTCTAGTGGGAGGTGTCCCTGCCCATGGCAGGGGGTTTGGAACGAGATGATCTTTAAGATGATCCCTTCTAACCTAAACCATTTGTTGATGATGATGGTGATGATGATTATTGCGAATTCACATCTATTAACATGTTTGTGGCCCTCAGATTACGTGGAGACAACCATCACAGGAAAGCCTATATAGTTCTGTCTCTCAAAGTTCCACTTCTCAAATCCTTAGTCATTCAAGGACAGAGGATTTCAGGACATTTGCACACTGAGCAGTGAAGATAAAACATAACTGCTCTCTAGAAGGGCACAGTCCAAACTGCCTCTCATGGCTCACTGCCCTGAAACAAGGCTTAGGAGACAGCAGACATTCTTGTGCTACTGAAGATTCACCATTACGCATTTGTATCCATGTGCATGTAGTGCTTGTTGAGACACCAGGGAAGACCTTCTCTGCTCTTCACATTTCCAGTGCAATAGTTTGAGAAGAGCTGCTTTCTGCAGACACCCTGCTAAAAACCCTGCTGTGCAGAAGCTGGCTGGAGCTGGGCACAGGCCCAGCCGAAGGTCTTGCAGGAGTCTGAAACACTTAGGAGGGGCTCCCACAATGTACATGCCCCCAAAAAATTGTCCTCAGTACTTGGAGGGCCATCATATTCCAGGAGTTACTGGGAATAAGAGTACAAAGTCACTTGCAGACCCTCCATCCTCTTGCTGTGAGTTTGCTGCTGAGGTTCAGCTCCGAGCCTTGTCTGCTGCACAGGTGACAACATAACCATAAGGGGAAGGAAAATATCTCTTTCACAGAGATGTATGTTAATCTCCAGTTCTGATTAAATATATCCCAGCTGCTAGGAACAGCTGTGAAAGATTTTTTTTTCTTTGCCTTTTTCAAGTGTGATGCATTCCTCCTCTTCACCATCCCCTCGTGAAGGGGGGAAGAAGACCTTCGGATAAAAGCCTTGCTCCAGGGCAAGAAAAGATCCAAACTGCAGCTATGCATAAATCTGTCACTTTGATTCCCCTGAGAACAACTGCAAACTTGAAAAATGGCATAGTGAAGCAGGCACAGGTGTTAACTCCTCTTTTTTTAATTGGTAAAAAAAAAAGAAATGGGGAGAAAAAGTTGCTGCGAACAGCCCCCAAAACAGATTTCTTTCACTCAGCTTTAAGCTTCATTAGCTCTTCCAGGACTATCTCTGTGTTGATAAAAATCTTCTTTCTAAACCAGAAAGGAAATGGGGAAATTGTCTTGTATCAATATCTGCTGCAAAATCCACATTAACCACCCTTTGCTGCTGCTGCTGTTTTATTCTCTCCCTGGAACAATTTCTGAGGGGGGTTTTGCTCTCTCTCTCACTTTCAAATGCTAATGCATCAAAGATTTGATGGGTTTGGCTGGGGGGTGGGAGGGCAGCCTCTGAGGAGACTCAGTGATGTCTTTCACCCCGAGGTCAGCTTTGTATCCTGCATTAAATTTGCCTCTTTTACTCAAAACAAAGAAACACTGTTGTTACAAACACTTTTCCTCTCCTCAATCCGGGCACTTTCATCCCTAAATGCTTCAGCAACAAGTGGCCAGATTTCGCTCCGGCGAGTGGAGGCGGCCGTGGGGGCTGAGTTCATCTTTGCTGGGGCCCAACACGAAGATGCCCTGGTCACATCCCAGGAGGACCAACAGCACTGAGGAAGCCTGGAGGCAGAGGCTTCCCAAAATTGGGTGGAAGGCAGGCGAACCAACCGCATCAGGGGGATGCAGTGGGGCTCCCCACATCGGCAGGGACAGCACAGGCGTCTTTTGCCCTGTCTGGGGCTCCTCTCACCCCCGGCCACCCCACACAGACCCTGACTGGCCGCAGCTCAGCTCCACACCCCTACCTTTGTCCCTTAATCTTCCGTGCTGTCATTAAGCAGGAAGGGTTTTCATGAAGGCTCCATTGTAAAGAAGGAAATTGCTTTTGCCACTGCAGTCCCAAGGGCTATGCATTTCTCAGGCAGTCAGACCTTTATCAGGCTGTACGCTGCAGAGATAAGGTTTGCTCAATATGTGTTAGCTGACACAGACTGACACAGACGTATAGCTTAAATAATGTAAGTGACGTGCTTTGGAATCTTTTTTTTTTTTCCTTCTTTTGGGTCTGTTTGTTTGTTTGTTTGTTTGTTTTAAGTCCTTGTCCAGTTCATTGGCGAAACTATATTTGCAATAAATGAAGTGAAAATGTTTAGGACTGTGTTGGCTACCACTAGTCACAGTGTCTAAGCCTGACAAGCTGCTCTCTCCAGGCGTAATGGACTTGGTGACCACTTCTCTCCTGTGACTGTCTCAGGAGCATGACCTGATGGGACTGGAGAGCCCACCAGATTGTTCACTGCTTTCTCGCGCCAAACCACCCCAGGACTCACAGTGCCAAGCCAGGAGACCCGGCTCTTGCCCTGACATCAGGGGAAGCTGCCCACACCAGAACAGCTATAATCCTACTCAGCTATAATCTAAGAGTATATAGAAATTTATTTACCCACCAAGGTAGTTTTGCATTTCAGTGCTATGCTGCTTGAGCTGGTAGCCAAACTAATAATAAAGTTTGGCCAAGTTCCGCGTAAGTTGAAACCTGACTTTTGGCTCAGCTTCTGCCTGACAAAGAGCAAGATTTAAGCATTCCCATCAGCAGCTTTGCTTCTATGGCAGTCGTTCCCATTCCAGCAAACAAGCCATGGGTGGCTTGCCTCCAGTTGAGGATACCTGTGGGTCTTGTGAGTTGTGGTGGGAGAGTGACATGGGGTTGGATTTAAATAGGTGAAGAGTCAGAATTTATGAGATTTTTGCAGCCCTTGCAGTTAATTCATAACGGCAGAGCCAGCAGGAATTCCACCACTGCAGCACATGGCTGTGCCTGGGGACACACAGAAGTTCAAGCTACTGTACAGCTCTGCCCATTGCGTGGCGACTGATGGATCACACTGAATCATACAAAGAGTTGTGCTGGTTTGTGCTCAGAGTTTCTCGTTTCAATAATCTACCAGCTGAAGTCATTAGGAGGCTGAAACTGGGGTTTTTAATGTGAGTTGGCCTGGCTGTTGAAACCTAACATTATTTGAGATCATCTCTCTTACTTTCTCCCGCTGAGATTCAGGCAGTTTGCTACAGACAAGTGCTATCATATGTAGACACAATGAATATATGATATGATTAATACTCCACAGTTCAGATCAGAGTTCAGATCTCTCTTAAGCAAAAGACCTTTTTCTTTTCAATATTCAGAAGTGACAGAAGACAATTGCCCAAGAGGAGTCCTTGGTTCTTAAAATCACTTCCCTCTTTGTTCATCCTTCCTTCGTGGCATTTGAGAAAGTGATGAGTCCTGCATGGATTGGAAATTGCAGAACATTTTCTGAAAGGCAATAGAAATGCACTGAAAGACAGGAGATCCAAGCTGGCCCAGCAGGTAGGGACTTGGACTTGGGACACCAGTGTGTAATTCCCTTTTCTGCCACTGGCTTCCTGTGACACCTTGGGTGAGTCACCAAAGGCTAAACACTTAAAAATGTGCATCCTAGTCCCATTGTATCTCAAATTCCCATTTGTAAACTCAGGATAACACCATCCCATGTGTATCAACCCCATCCCTGGGGTTTCACAATACTGCAGTATTGGGGACTGCATGAATAAAGCCCGTCTGGTTTGTTGTAGGAAAGACTACTGACAAAGAATTTATACCTAACAAATCGAGGACAAGAAATACAGCAGTGAAATGTTCAGAATTGCTAACTGTGTGTTTAAAGGTTTGGGAAAATGCCTAGAGCTGCGAGTAGGTGCCAGAGAAATTAATTATGATAATAAAACTTCTGGGAAGAGGTGGAAATGCTGGAGTGATCAAATCATGTGTAATTATGAGGAACATTTTCTGTCTTCTTGGTAACACAGAGCTGCAAGGAATGTATGTGTTGCCTCCAGAAATGTTAGGGGCTGGGATGTCATTCTTTCAGAAACAAAACAGACAAGAACTGAACGGGGAAAAAGGAAAAAGAGAAAAAAAAAGAAAAAAAAAAGGAAAGAAAAAGATAATAAAAGCCAAACAAAACAAATGTCTCACAGGTCACGATGCAGCAGCCAGAGCTTTGAAAGGCAGCCAGGGGAAATTCCCTGAGAAGCTTCCCTCTGCTCAGGTAGGAATTCCTCACCCCTAACCTTTGTTTGGGATCAGCTGAATGGTCTTATTTTTCCCTCCAGCCATACACCTCCAGCCTGCATACATCCGAATGGATTATCAGGGACAAACAAGCCTCTGCTCTTCCTTTCTTTCCTCAGGCCCTCATGTTCATGGTTGGAACTTCTTTTCCAATGTAGTGGCTTCTGCTGGAGCCACAATTGTCTCAAAGGGTGGTGGGCAGAGCCCGGGAGACCAGAATTGCTTGCTGTAAAGGAGAGCATTGCGATTGCTCCTTCACTGACATATTTAAGAGAAATATTTGACAAAATGCTGCTCATTACAAAAAATTATTTATAAAACCCCAGCCCTGATGGCAAGTTGGCAGCACAATTACCTAAACTCTATAGAAACTCTGGGTCACTGGTGACTGTTTAAGGCAGTGCTGTTTCAAGATGAACTAATTGCCTCCTGGGTTTCCCCTGGCTCTGCAAGGCTTTTCCTGGACTCGCACATACTGCCAGCTGCTGCACAGAAAGCCAGTGGGGAAAGACAGGGCTGGGAGAGGAGATACAGATGGGCCCTATCTAGCAAAGCTTTGGTTTCGTTGCCTTCTGAACATCACGATCTCTCCGTGCTGCAGCTCTTGTTGTGCTGCAGGCCATCGAAAAGAAATAATAAATAATAACACATTGCAAGCCATGAAAATGAGGCTTTGATCTTGCTCTGCTGTTTGGGGGAAAGGCTGCAAACTCCACCCCGCTGAAAGGCAGCATTAGCTGAGCTTCTGGGAAACTCACGCTTACAGGCTTCATCCAAACTACAAACTTGAGTCCGCAACTGCAGCTTTAAAGAAAGCTTTGATACACAGCAGTGGGATTCCCACACACATCAGTACAGAAGGTTTTCTTGATTCTTATCCCTTACAGAAATGGCATGTAATTCTTATTCCTTATAGAAATGGCATGAAATTCTTTATGGAATAATTGCTTTGGTCCCCAACTGGGCACCCAGAAGCCCTGACACAGTGAACATTCAGCATCGTCCCAGAGCACCGTCTTGGTGGATGCTCTCATCCCTCGGCAACATTTAAACACCTTTAAATCAGGCTGTCTGTGTCCTCACACTATTTAGGATTCAGAGCACTTTTCCTGGACACTCTGCAGAAGGATCCCCAGAGATCCTACCAAAGAAAGGAAATCTTTACATTGTATTTTGTGTTTGTTGGCTCCTCAGTGATGCTATCATGTATCTCCTGGATTCCTGACATCTTGGCATTAATTCTCATTGGATTTCTTTGTTGGCTGTACCTTGATGTCTCAGATATGATTTATTCCTTTACTGACAAGTCCATCAATAGACAGTCTATCCCACTGAAACAAGACTACCCCTCAGAGGGGTAGTTCTCAATATTTATAAGTGGGTTTGATCTAGAGATTCTCAAACCCAGTACTTTCAAAGAACACACCATGCAAGCAACTTCCATCCGTAAACTGAAAAAGCCACCACGGCAGTATGACAATCTGACCTGCCATCCTACTGCACCCCTTTCTGATGGTTTACTGGAATTAAGAGACCCTGTCCCTTAACCACTGTGTAATTTTACCAGAGATGTTAGAAGTTTATTGCAGTCTTTTCCAGAGGTGACAGTGTTTCAGTGAGGGGATGCTGTGGAGCATCATATTCTGGCAGGGTTCTCATCCTGCACTGCAAAAGTATCCAAATGTCCTTCAGAAATGCCTCCAGCAGCGTGCCTATCATTTGCTAGACATGTTTATCGCCTTTTTTTTTTTCCACTCCTCAAGTTAAAAGCTATTCTTTGTCAGGGTCTTTTCTTCTTCATGTAGTTTATATGATCAGCTCTCAGTAAGTGCATCATTTAAGCTTTACGATGAAACCTGGAAATAGCACTCAGACCCCTGGAGAGTTCATTCCTACAAACTAAAGATGCTTTCAGACCATTCTGCCTGATTGCATCCCGATACCGAATTATTCGAGAGAGCAATCCTTATTCACTTTTGCTACTCTTTTGGTGAGTGCCATGACAGCACAGCACAGGGGGGAGCAGACTTTGACTTTTTTTTTTTTATTTTGGTGTTTTTATCCCATTTTCCACCTCAGTCTACACCTAATTCTCAGATACTTTAGCTCGAGCTAGGAAGTAACTGCTCTGATTTCAAGTAAGATGGGGTTTACTCAGCTGGCTGCCTGCTTTGCTCAATTATTAATGTTGGAGAACTATTGATTTTGCCTCCCTGAGCTCAGTGGTGAACAAGTGCTGAAAAATGGAAGTGGCAAGCAAAGGAACAAGGAGAAAACAGCATCTGCTTCCAACATAGTTCAGTCACCTGAAATCCAAGTGGCCCGTGAATTACATTAACCTGTGAAAGGTCATTCCTTCAGAGGTCATTTTTTTCCTTCTCACATTCCTCTAGTTACTTTCACTCAAGATATTCTTCGTTTCCCAGCTTCAAGGGTAAAGGTGTTTTGGGGTAATGGTTCTAGGCAAATGTTACCTTCACATGAGCTGACTGCAATCTAGGAAGCTCTGAGATTTGGTATTTAGATACTGCACTGAAGAGCTTACACGCAAAACAAGTCACAAACCCGAAATGATACAGTAGCCCAGCTCTCAGTCTCAAACAGAATCTTCCCCCTTCAATCCTAAAATGTACTTTACTGGCTACAGTTTCAGGCAGTCTGAAATCTTAGATGACCCCTTGCTTTCAAACAATAAAGCAGTGAAAATGTCTCTTAAGAAGTTTACCTTCATGAGCTCTCCCTGCCCCAGCCCTAAGCTACCCCATAGCTTACAAATCCTACAAAAAAGTCCTCCAGGACCCTAAAGCACCCTCCAGATGGTCTTTCTGCTCTGGGACACACTACTGCTGCCAAAACCCACCGTGTCCAGCTGGAACTCCAGCAGCGGCTGTGTTAGAGTCCAGCTTTGGCCTCGAGGAAGAACTACTGGGGCTTTTGAAGAGATTTGTACTAAATCTCTTCCCAGAGCACAGCCTATAAACAGAGGGGGTGGTTTCATAGGGAAAGTTATCAGGTCAAGGAAAAATCTTTGCAGAAGTCAGAACTGGCCATGTACAGATCAATAGGGTTTTACCATGACATCAGGGCATGCCCAGATCCTATAGTGATGCACTATAGAAAAAACAAGTAGAAACAATCCCTCAAAGGGAAACCCTGTTGGGAATGGTGCCAGGTCTTAGTGATATTTGATTCAGATTTTGTCACAGGTCCCTTTCCTGGGGAAGAATAGGCCAAACCAAAGCAATGAGACTTGGACAGGAACTCTGTCATTTGAGCCCTACTCTGACATTGCAGTGCTGATAAATGCATAAGGTAAAAATAATATGCCAAACTAATACCTTAAATGAGCATCCAAGCCCTTCATCAAGAGCAGATCCCTAAAAATCATTAAATTTCCTTCCCCTTTCTGCATCTCTTGCAAAAAAATAAACAGCCCCCTTTTAATAGACAGAAGCTATGAGGTAATGCAAACAAACACAAGTCTGACTTTTCTTTCTCTGCCAGCGCACACAGTTGAGGGCAGGTACCCTTTCTCCTTTGTACCCTCTAACCCAATGGCCAGCCAGAGGAATCAGGCAGCCATGGAGAAAGGAAAGAGATGAGAAGAAATGGCTGCGAGTGAAAAAGTGAACACCATAGGAATGACTGCAAAGAAGCTACCTGGGATCCTGTTCGGGTCTCCACTGTGTCCTGTGCAACTCTGTTCATCTCGGGGGGAGCTTAGCAAACAGAAGTAATCACATGTGTTTACCTCCTGTACACTATATTCTCCAACAATCTACTCAAAGAGAACAATGTTTCTTTAAACAAGAAAGGAAAGGAACAAGTAAGTGAAGAAGGCGGGGGGGTGGGGAATAAAAAATGTATAAAGGTTTGAGGCTTTAAGGCTACAACCTATGGGTTAACAAGATCTTTTAATACGTTGTTTCTCTATCCTCACAGAACTCAGCATGTCTAGAAACACATTTTTTATAGCTGGCTTTCTACAACATCAGCTTGTTCTCATCTCTGTAACCCGCTTATTGCAGCTATGATAATAATTGATCAACTTGTAAACCTGATTATAAAGTCTGCTCCCTCATCTGCTTTGTTCCTTGGCTGGCTCTCGCTTTTTAAAGCAGCAAGGATTTAGAGAGGTGGCTGTCTGCAGCATCCATCCCCTCCCCGGCTTGCCATTAGCGCTGCCTGGTTCGGGAAGCGCAGTCTGGCTCCCGTGGAGTGGCTGAGGATGTCTGCATGTAGAGCCTGCAGCCATTAACCCCACCTGGATCTGGTCCTAGCTGAAAAGAGAATATCAAAGTTGCGGAGGGAGTCAGAAAGGCTGGCAGAAGGGACAAAATGCCTCTGTCTTGTATTCCAGCAGCCCAAGGTCCTCATGGGTCACACTTGTGAGATATTGAACTGCACAGAAGTAGATGCCCTTTAAACAGCCCTCTGGATTTGACAGTTATGATGCTGCATAGGACACCTGAAGGCCAAAGATAGACAATATACTAAGTAGGAGATATCTGAGAGGGATTACTTGCTACTGGGGACATCCACAGGCTGTCCCTTGAGAAATCCAGTCTGAATCACCCCCAGCAGAGTTGACAGGCAGAAACAGGATTCAGCAAAGGTTTTGACATCTGGATATCAGTCTGCATCTCATCAGGAAGATGGACCTGATTTCTGTATGCACCAATGTCTCTCCCTTTAATACCCAGGTACATCTTTCTGTAGAGAAAACAGAAGGTTACTGTGCTGCCTGGCTGGGCCGTGAAGAACTTATGTGTTGCCAAAGCCATTTTTAATCTCATTGGAAATGCTGAAATGGGTTGGGAATTCCAGATTATGATTACTGAGAAATTATGTTTTCTCAGTGAAGAGACCACCAGGACAAGAAAGAAGTTCCCAGGACAAGAAAGAAGTTCCTTGCCATTTCTCTGCAGTGCTGTGCTTCAGCCCTCAGTGGGGAATCCATGGAGTAGCTCAGGAGCCAAGTCCCATGCCCAGGGGTGACAGGAAAATCCCACCTGAAGGCCTCATGCCAGCTGCAGCCTGGCTGGGTGGTTAGACCTGTCACGCAAGACAAAGAGAGGAAGACATTTGTTCCATGGCACAATGCAGAGCCCTAGGTGCCAAGGCATCTAATCAAAGCAAATGAGCTAGCCCATGACATACCACGAGGCTCTGCACAGCTTGAGTTAGGAAGCACTATTACAGCCACATTATCATACACAAACCCTAAATTAAGACAATTTATTTCCACATGGTGGGAATTCACCATGCACACACGTACCTAAGAGAGATGAGCCAAATGCCCAATGTCAACTAGACTTGCAAGTAACAGGTACTTTAATTTAATTACCAGTGCTTGAAAGCTCAAATCAAAGTCTCTGTGAATGAAAAATATGGCAATTGACTCACACAAAAATCCTTAACTTTCTAAGCCAAGACGTCCTTTTAGAGGGAAACAAGTAAACAAGTATAGAAGTCATTGCCTTGATAACTAGATTAGTCTTTCTTCTCGAGGACGTGACATATCCAACTTACCAAGACTTTAGTAGCAGTAATTACTTGACTTAAATAAAATAAAAGTATGTATTAATTGTATTTCAGCAAAATACACTAATTTTTGTTCATACGACTGGTGGTAATAATAAGAGTTAACAAATCAGAAGCATTGTTTCACATCCTAAGGAGCTTTAGAAGCACTAAGGAATTAAGGATTTGCTAATAAGGAGTGGTGAATAAACAAAAATCACAGAAGGATTTTAAGAACTTTGAACAAGCTACAGAAATCAATGGAAGATAAATGAGAACCCAGAGAAATCTGGTTTATATTAAAAATCCCTAAAAACAATAATGTAACATGGTCTGGGTGAAATGAGGTCAGCGTGTCTTTTTCCAGAACTGAACAGATGTGACCACAACACAGAACCCACCACAACAGAGGTCCTTTTCCGGAGAAATTCAGGACAGATATAGATGGTGATTCCAGCAAAGGTGTGTCATGCCAAAAAGCAGAACCCAAAGACAAGGATAAAGCCAGGATGAGAAAAAACTGCAAGAAGATGGTCAGAACATAATTATCCAGGTATATTAGCCTAACATCTTTCACCAGTTCTACTTTAATGGAGATACTTGAAATCATAACAAATAAATAAACCCCTGCTTCTTCAGAAGGGGAAATGTGTGATCAAAGAGTGCTTTCAAGGTGCCATTAAAATTAAGGCATTAGATTTATGCTTGTACTGAAGCAAATAAGCAGCTACTTAACCAGCTCTGGACCTTTTCTTTTTCAGCTGTTGGCAGTATTAGAGCCTAAGCCCCTGCCCAGGCTTTACTCACTAGCAGCACTATCTTTGATTCAAGCATCGGTGCCGTTTAG
Organism: Numenius arquata; assembly: GCF_964106895.1. Taxonomy (NCBI): domain Eukaryota; kingdom Metazoa; phylum Chordata; class Aves; order Charadriiformes; family Scolopacidae; genus Numenius; species Numenius arquata. The sequence continues at coordinate 125,100,469 of NC_133577.1, read as the reverse complement.
CCTTGTATCTTAAGGCTCAAACCTGCGAAACACCAACTTCACTTAAGAAGTGCTGAGCGCCCTCAGCTGTCTGAAAAGCGTTTTTTCTGCCACAATTTCAAGTCTGTGTTTAGTGCCTTGAATAGCCTCGGAAAGCTTTCTCCTTCTCTTCTTTTTCTTGCAAACCAAATTCTTCCCAGTATTCACCACTCTCCCAGTGACAGTGCAATGGCAGGCTCTGGATTTCTGGCCTGTTTTGCAGAGGATGAGTGCTGCACGTCTCCCACCAGGCAGGGCAAATACCCCTGCTGTGCTTGGGAGGCAGAGCAGAAGTGCTGAGCATCCCTCTGGCATTCCTCTGGGATCTAGGCATCACTGAGAGCTGGGGTACCCCTCTGTGTTCTGCAGGGCAGATGTCCATTGAAGGCCTCTCACTCTAAGTTCCCATGATGATCACATCTTTTTTTGTTCCTACGAGTTCTCTCTGCCTTGGGATTCAAGGTGCTCAAACACACTGTAGTTTCATGCAGAGTTTATGACAGCATAAATCAGCATGGCTGCTGAAAGAATCAGCCCTTCTTCCCCTCTATTACTGAATCACAGAAGGGGTTGGGTTGGAAGGGACCTTTGAAGATCATCTAGTCCAACCCCCCTGCCATGGGCATCTTGTACTAGATCAGGTTGCTCAAAGCCCATCCAACCTGACCTTGACTGTTTCCAGGGATGGGGCACCTACTACTCTCTTTCAGTTTAAAACTGCTGCCCCTTGTTCTGTCACCACAGGCCCCGGTAAAAAGTCTCTTCATCTTTCTTATAGGCCCCCTTTAAGTACTGAAAAGCCACAATAAGCTCTCCCCAGAGCCTTCTCTTCTCCAGGCTGAACACCCCCAACTCTCTCAGTCTTTCTTCACAGCAGAGGTGCTCCAGCCCTCCGATAATTTTTGTGGCCTCCTCTAGACCCAATCCAACAGGGCCAAGTGCCACTTCTTCACATTCTTCACCAAAGTTGCATGAACGTGTGGTGAAACAGCACAAGGGAAACTGATTTAGTTAAAAATTGATCCAGGTTAAAACCTCTGGTCTGGTTCACTCTGATCTGGCTGTCTACGTGTCTCCACCTGTACTTTTTCCAAAGGCAGTGCTGTCCTAAGACAGAGGCTTAAAATCTATATAAACTCTTATACAGATAAGCCTAAAGGCTTAAAATCTATATAAACCTTTCACTCCAAGCCTCCCTGCAGGAGATGCATTCCCGGGTATGCTGGGGTGTTCCTACAGTCATCATAGCGATAAGCCAAGGCTGCAACATCAGGAGGTCCCCTAAGTGATCAAAGAAATACTGCAATCTGTGAGATAGTCTTGCAAATCTAATTTCCACTCAATAGCAGCCACAATACCTCAAGAGCAAGAGGAGGGTATGGTCTCTCACACTGGCACACAGCCCTCTGGAGTACTGTTGAGTACATGGCTTCTCTGGGGTCTCTCTTTGGGAAACTCCGTACAGTCACAACCTCCATAATGTTGCTGTAATTATTCTCTTAGCAGTTTGTAACACCTGACACGGTCTTTGCTGCATCCTATCAAAAATGCCAGTGCAGCTCAATTCACTACGACAGTGGCATTTCCCTCCTCCGGATTGCGTAAAAAGGGAAAGAGCGACAAGTGCACTTACACAACCCACTAGGAGTGATATTTCCCACTCTTAGTAAGAAAGCAGCTTGTGGAGTCAAAGAGCCCTTCAACCAAAAATCATAGCACAACATTTAAGCTAAAAACAAAATAAGCAGCATGTATAACTAAAATAATTAGAAGGGGATTTTCAAAAGGATTTAAGTGGTAAAATTAATGAAGAATCCATTTGACTCCAGGCTTTAGTGGAGTTATGCCTTTAAAAAGAATGATATGCTTCCATCCAAATATTATGGTTTTGACCATCTCTGCAGCCAGGAAGTAATGTTTCCTTTAAGTTAGAACACATGATGGGAGCCTGGCTCGTCTCTCCCCATGGCCCATATGGTGGTACAGAGCTGCAGATGCCGTTCTCTTTTAATGATGAACACGGGTTCATTTCAGGATAAAGAAAACAGTATTATCTGCAAGAGATGTTTGTACTTTCAGAATAGAGGCTTCCTCAGCCCCGTTCTGGCTTAATTCCCTCCTGCAGCTTTATAGAAGCACTGCAGATCTGCCCTACATGGAAGCACTGAGGAGTCACTTCTTCCAAGGGGTCCATGCTATGCTGGACAGACCACTGCCCTCCCTTGACAAGGTGCACTGTCATTGCTTCTTGGCTGTCCAAGACTTCTCCATCTGACCTGGAATCCTCACGTTTCATTCTTTACTCTCCATGGCTTTCCAATTCCTTCTCAATAATTCCCTAAAATAGTCCCACTTTTACTTTTGACCATCCTTAGGCAAAAGTAAACCTCCCTCCCCCATCTCCTAGCCCTGGGTCACGTTCGCTCGTTGATCTGCCTGTGTTTTCCTGGCACGGCTGTCCTTGGCAGCAGTGCCACATTCCAAGGGCTTCAGATATTTTCTCAGTCTGCTGCCTTCTTGGTCCAGATTTCACACTCAGAAAGAACAAAATAAAAGGGCAAAGTGGCCTGTGTTTTTAAACACTTGGGGTATTCTGGAGGTCCTAACTTGTTCAACCGACATGATCTGGAAAGAGAATTGGTGCCATCTATTGGAAAGAGAAAACAAGGACAGTTGTCAGTTTTGCTTTTAGCTTTTTTGCACATTTATCCATTTAATTTTTTCCTTCCCCTTTATCATCAAGGGTGTAAGGAGAGAAAGAACAGGTCTTGCTGGCATGGCAGCTGCCGAATGAAATGTGCTGCTCCCTGAGTGGACACCAGTATCTGTTGAGCCGTCAAGAAAGGAGAAGACAGCCCAAACAAGGATCCTATAGTACTGTCAATGGCAGTTACTCCGCAATCACAAGTCAGTTTATCTCTTCCAAGCTGCCAGACACAGAATCATGAAATCACCAGACTTGTGGTTAACATTTTGCTCTTCTTCTCAGCAAGAAGTCTAAAGCATCTTACTGACAGACAGAAAATTACTTTGTCATCGGCTCCTAATGCAGGGCCATGTACCTGGAGGAAATAGTACGGAGTACTTTTCATGGCTGCTGCTCTTGCTAGACTGAGAATAAGTGGGGACATTTTTTCCAGTTTGACTTCAATCACTAAATTTATTAGAAAAAAAAGATTCCAGGTAGTACTTTTGACTGGTGATAGAATGAGTTTGTTTCAAGAAAGAAATGAGAGCTGCTGGTGAGGAGTTCCAGCAACTCAGCACAATCAAACTGCATCTCATTTGAGGAAGAAAAAAGCTGAAAACACTTACATTACAATTTCTTTACATACGAGAAAACTCTGAATTAGATCATCTAAAAGCTGCACTAGGGGTACTAATTTTACTTTTCTACGTCATTGCACAGGGTTGTTATATAATTGCAGTTGTAAAAGAAGTTATCCATTCGGCTGTATGTGGGAGGGAAAGTGGTACACGACACACTGTATCAAACTGTGCAGAATGGGCCAAAACAGTTAGATACATTCTTTGGCACTACCTTTGCTTCACATATCCTGCCCACAACAGGGTTACCAGGCTGAAAACATGATTTTGGGTCACTTTTTATTTCTGTCATCTCTTGGCTTCCTGAAAATCATTTGATGATTCTCCCTCTGAAGATAATAACAGTATCAATAGCAATAGGTTCAATACTGGAATCAACAATCCATGATGACCCCAGATTGAACATACCATACCATCTGCTAATGGCAGATAAACACTCAGATCTTACATATGACTTTCATGCTCTTTGCAGTTGTTCTACCATAGATGATAATCTAAGGCCTGACACTGTATAATGTAAATTTTACCAGCTGGCTCTAAGCCCTCTCCAGGCCATTGTTGGAAGAAATGAATGCATTTCATTATCTTACTTCTCTCTAGGTTATGGTGACATTCATCACACGGCACTGCTGACTGCAGAAGTTGGATATACTTCATAACATCCCCTCTCCCCCACTTAATCTGCTCAAAGCCTGCAAAGAATGTATCTTTATGGTGTTTTCAAATTACCTGTCAATTGGAAATTAAGCTTAATCAGCAAACCTACAGTCACAGCAAACACTCCAGCATTTATGCTGGCAAGAAGCCCGGGTATTAATCAAGGGTAGTAGTCCTTCCACAGACCTGCAGATACCTCTGTGGACAGCAAAAAGCAAAGCCTCTTTAGGAACCTGAGCTGCTAAAAGGAAGCAATCCAGACTGGTGTAGTGTATATTCATAGTGTCCTGAGAGAGAAATCAGTCTTTGGGCTATGTCTGTACAGTATCTATGGGATCCTGGCCAAAATCAGGAGTTTCCAGCAGCTACCACAGCAACAGCCAAAAGTAAAAAGGCAACACCGAGACTAGAAAGACAGGAAGAGCAGAGCCAACATAAAAGCGTCAAAGGCAGCATGAGTTCCACATAATATAAGACAGACAGACAGATCAAACTTAAGCCCTATGTGTATATACGTAGAGATATACATAGAGACATGTTCTTTGTATCAAAGCTTTCTGAAGTTCAAGTCCCAGCTTTGGTAGACTCTCAGGGTTCAGTTCCTGGACAACTGCAAAAACAGTATCCAAGCTGTTAGCCCAGGGCGATGTAAAGATAATTCAGCGCAACCCTCCATCATTTCAGACTAAGCTAAACTGCATTATCTCACATTTGCTAGGAAGTAAGAGTGTACACAAAGACTGTTTCCATGGCTCCGCTCCTGCAAGGGAATTTCTTAAGAAACTTGACTGAATCTGAGCCCTCTGACCCAGAGCTGACCGATGTCTATTTTTGCAAACAAATGTTATGCAGTGGTTTGGGGAAAGCTAGACACTTTTGTACCTCTTGCCTCAAAATATTTACCATCTGTGCAGTACAGCACAGACAGATGAGCTACTCACAACTCAGCCCAGCAGCTCAGACCACTCACCAGGAGAGTTAGAACAAAAGTCTCCTTCCTTCAGGGAGTCAAGATGCTCCACTCCTGCATGTTACCCATCACCTGCAGAACAGATAAAACAAATTCATCACATGAGAGACTGTGGTGAAAAACAGATCTGAATAAAATAGGTGGGCCCAAACAACTGTTTTCTCCATTGTATTCCCACAACCCTCATGTGTAACAAGAGTTTTGTGCAGTTTAATGTTACTTAGATAGAAGCAATTTTTCCTTTCATGTAAAAAACTTGAATTGTCTCATTTTTTTAATTTTTCACAAAGCTTCTTCGGTTATTCCTCTCCCTCCCCTACCTACAAGGACTTTCATTTTTCTTTGGCTTTTAAAGAGCAAAAAGTTTCATTCCAATTAGAATCAGATATATCACTTCTGATTCCCAAGCAACCCCACTCCATTTTACAACTGCAAGCAAGGACTGTTCTTGCATTTTGATCTCTTCGAAGAACTGTGAGATACATAGATCTTACTGGCAGTGAAGCACACATCAAAATGCTAAATTGCTCCCTCAAAAAGTGTATATTTGCTGTCCAAATAAAGTCTGTTCCCAAAAATGAATTCTGGGTACTAAAACCAGATCTGGGATTACTCTGGGAACAAAGAGCTATCAGAAGTATAATAAAATAGCAAACACTTCTTTAAATTGCTCTGACAAGTAAAACGGTTGATCTTTGTTGCTCTCCTTTTGCCTTTGCTGCACATGCAGTAAGGTCCTGCAGTTTGCAAGAACTTAGCTCAGAGCTCAAATAAAGAGCCATTATGAGCTGCTAGTACTTCTGCTAATGTAGAAATATTACATTAGCACCTGCACTCTCTGTTTGAACACTGAAGTTCCTCAGCTGTAAAAGAATCGCTCCCTGCCAGCGTCCACGATCCACCGTCCACCTCTCTTCTCCCCCTTGTGCTGCGGAGTCCCTTGCTGCTGTGCTTGGAGGGCAGCTGGGGAGACCATCCGCAGAAATGCACAACTTCATTAAACAGCAGACAGTTATAGCTCCTAGGAGATATCAAAGCAGCATTTTCAAATCAAAAGAGCTTATTTTCAAGCCATGCAGTTATTTAATGAAACACTGGCATTTTCTACATAGAAAGCTGGCATTTTAGCTAAAATGACATTTTTTCCATTTAAAACAAAGGAACAGAAATATCATAGCTGGTCCTATTTATTACCTAAGAACAGGCACTGTGGGGTACTTCCAGCCCAGCATCCTGCTACGGACAGTCACTAAGCACTGGGACAGTGTGGGATGAACTGCCCCAACTAACTCCATCCCCAGAACCAGGCTTTTAAAGACTTCCCTGGCCAGACACTGCATCTGACCGTGACATTTGACAGCCATTAATGGACTACATCCCCATAGCGTGGCAAACCCCATCCTAATTGATTTGATCCAGTGGCAATAATCACTGAAAAGTCATTGCCACGGGCACTTGCATCCTGGGCTGCATCACAAGAAATGTGGCCAGCAGGATGAGGGAGATGATTCTGCCCCTCTGCTCCGCTCTGGTGAGACCCCACCTGCAGTGCTGTGTCCAGTTCTGGGGCCCTCAGCACAGGAAGGACATGAACCTGTTGGAGCGAGTCCAGGGGAGAGTCACGAAGATGAACAGACACTGGACCACCTCTGCTGTGAGGACAGGCTGAGAGAATTGGGGTTGTTCAGCCTGGAGAAGAGAAGGCTCCAACGAGACCTTATAGCCCCTTCCAGTCACCTAAAGGGGCTCTAGGAAAGATGGGGAGGGACTATCAGGGAGTGTAGCTATGAGAGGGGAACGGTTTTAAACTGAAAGAGGGGAGATTTAGATTAGATATCAGGAAGAAATTATTTACTGTGAGGGTGGTGAGACACTGGAACAGGTTGCCCAGAGAAGCTGTGGGTGCCCCATCCCTGGAAGTGTTTAAGGCCAGGCTGGATGGGGCTTTCAGCAACCTGGTCTAGTGGGAGGTGTCCCTGCCCATGGCAGGGGGGTTGGAACTCGGTGATCTTTAACGTCCCTTCCAATTCCATCCATGATTCTATGATTCTACGATTACACCTTGTGCAAAAACCACTCTCATTCGTCTCGCACCCGCTGCCTGATCCCCACCGTTTAGGCCTCATGCACCAAGAGGCCTTTCCCAATCACCCCTCTTGACGCCTCTCAACGCTCCACCACATCCCCCTGTCTTTATTTCTCCTCCTGTGGAGACCCACGATTTCCCCCCGCCCCCCCCCGACGGGTGGTGGGCTCCCCACACGACCTTGCTTCTCCTCGGGGCATTTTGCTTCGATTCCCGCCGGGCTGGCAGCCCCTGGGCTCCTCAGGGAGGTAACGGGGGGCGGGCTGTGAGGGAAGGTGGGCCGGGAGGCCTGGCCATTGGAGGCCGGCCCGCAGCCTGCCCTGCCGCCGAGGCGGCGGTGGGCGGGCAGTGCGGAGCTTGGGAAGTCCCCGAGGAGGAGGAGGAGGCGGGGAAGGACAGTCAGCTGAGCGGGGCCGACGCCGCCATGGGCGCGCTGTGAGGCGGGTGAGCGGGGCGGGTGGCCATCCCTGAGGCGATCCCGGCGCGGGGGGACGGCGGCCGGTTTCCCTCGCTGTCGTCGTGGGCGGGCTCGCCCGGTGACTCGGCGGATCCGGGTTGGGCCTGCGGGGAGGCTCGGCTGGGGAACGGCAAGCGGGGAAACGCCGGTTTACGGCTCCCGGAGGCCGCCCCCCGGCCCGGGGGTGGCCATGGGGGTGCGGCGGGACAGAGCGGCCGTGACCGGGCAGAGGCGGGTGCCTCAGCCTCCCCCGCGGTAGCGCAGCGGGGCGCCGGGTGTGCGGTGGAGGAGGAAAAAAAAAAAAAGGGGGGGAAAAGAAAGCGAAAATGAAAGTTAAAAATCAGCGGGAAGGGATTCGCGGCGTGAAACGGAGGGCGTTGGGGCGCGCTGGGGCCGGGAGGGGCGGGGGGAGGCGGCGGCCGGGCCCTGTCAGGGCCGGGTGGGTGTGGGAGCCCGCTCTCCTCAGGGACAGGAGCTGCTGCCGAGCTCCCAAAATGCCGTCAGGCCGCGCACCCCCGGGGCTGGTGAGGGGTAAGAAGAGAGCGGGTGAGACGGGGGTTCTGGGTGTTTCATCCCCAGAGGAGGAGGCTCCCGGGGAAGAGACGTCTTGGGGATCAGTGGCTTTATTCGTGGAGTCTTGTGAGGGGTTAATGGGATATGGAGACTCAGGGATATTCTGGTGAAGTGGGGTCAGAGGGATTGGAAGGTGCCTGCGTGTTGTGACAAGGCGTGCAGCTTGCTTTTCTGAATAAAAGGAAGGTATATTTATGTGTTCTTTATAAACATTTATTGGGCAAGAAATTGAGACTTTTCTCTTTGCAAACCTTGTAGTAGATGCTTCAGAGATGTCCAGCAAATCGAAGAGCCGTCCTGCTGAAAATGGAGAGCATGCCAAGAGTAAAACGGAAAATGGAACGGACAGCATGGCTGCCCCTGCCCTTAGTACCTACACCCCAGAAGAGATGGTACAACAGATGAAAGAACTGATCACTGAGAACAATGAGTTAAAAGGTGAATGTGCAGGGGAACCGGTCTTGAAATGCAAAACCCTGAAGTCTCTTCTGTGGGTTTTTGTTTGTCCCATGAGTATGAATTCAGTGCTCATTTGCCCTTGCTGGATAACATTTTATACCTGGGCAGCAATTGCACATTATAAGCGGTATAATTACACATATAAGCAGTATAGCACCGTATATTTTAGGAGACAAGGTGAAAAATCTCATACTATGATGTGCTCTTTGCTCTTCAACCTCTAAAAGCTTTCTTGTTTTTTATTTTAGGACAGTTGGGCAGCTGCATTACAGATAGACTAACATTATACCATAGCTGCATCAGGATGGGTGGGGTTGTGCAGCACCCAGAACAGTTTGGGTTAGGATGCTATCTGAAAGGAGGTGCATCCTCTCAGGCACAGAGGGGAATTGGAGCAGGCTGTCTAACATTGTGGGTAGTAACGGCTATGAACATTTAGATGTGGCGGCACCTTCTGTACTACAAAAGGAAGTGGTGGCCACGGCAGGGTCTATCTGCAAGAAACCAATAGGTTTCCCTGAAAATGCCTGATGAGTTGAGCCTTTCAGGTGAGAGAGCTTTTGCTTCTGGATCCCAGGAGTTTAGGTGTTGGATAAGTATTTTTTTGAAAATGGATAGAGAAAAACCCAAGGAATTTGGGAATTTTCTGTGTAGAAGACAGAAGTACCTCACTGTTTACATGGCAGCAGAGCATGAAGTTGCATATCTTGTGTGCTGTGATTTTACACCAGTGTTTAAATTCTGCCTGAATCATTTTTGGACCTGGTACAAGTTCTCTGCCTTGGGTCTCGTGGGTATCTAGTAGGAAAGTTGTTTCTAGAAGAGCCTCTGATATTTTACTAAAAGGTCCTTTATCGTGTAAGATAATGTTTTGGGACCATATTTACAGCTGCTGTAACTCATACCTTGCAGAATCATTCTCCAGAGCTACATTTATTTTCATAACCTGAAGGATTTGTTGGCAGTTTATAATATGACATCAGGACGTAATGGAAGTTACTGGAAAATACAATGTATATAAGATTTTCAAGCAACTGGCTTTGAGTTCGTTGCTTTGAAAAAACCAAGTCTGAAATACTTTCATGGACTCTACCTAAAAATCTTGTAAGCATTTTACAATAGTAAGAGTGATGTTGTTACATACTGACTTTGTTACATGTGCGTGGCTTTCCAGCCAGGGTGAACTGACTTTGCTGTAAGTTGTCGGGTATATTTTTTTCAATGCTTTCGATCAAGGCTTAACCAAATGTTCAACTAGAGCATTGTTGGGTATATTTGAAACTTTCGATTTGATAGCATCTGTTTTCATGCAGTAATTTACCAGTCTAGGATGTCTGTTTTCCCTACCAGTTTCAGAATCTCAGTGCAGGAGTTTCATTTGGGTTGATCACGTAAATAACACATGTAGCAGGATACCAAGCGCCTCTAGTGAAGAATACTTCTTGCTTGTCCTTCTTGGTTTAGGAGTAAGTCAGGAAGTGAGAGAGTGTGGGCGTGGGCATGTGATTTCAGCAGTGGATTTAATGCTATTTATTATAGCGCTAACAGACTATAATAAGTTCAGTTTTGGTTTGGTATTTAAGGTACACGAGAATGAGGTTTGCGTTTCATAGCCAATTATTGCTAACCCACTTGATACTACTGAAGAAGGCTGAGCTCAGTGTAGTGGAAATCTGCTGTTTGATTGACAGGGTATTAATGTGAATCAATGTCTTGTCTCTGGCTATCATTTAGAAGCAATGAAGGTGCATAACCAAGCTATGAAGGACCGATATGAAGAACTTTCCGTCTGGCGAGAGAAGCAGAAAGAAGAAAGAGAATTTTACGAGCTAAAGTTTAAGGAGGCTAAGCAGTGCTTGCTAGTCAAGTGCATTGAAAATGAACAGCTACAGCAACAACTTCAGAGACTGAAGGAAAGGGAAGAAGGAGCTGAAATGGTAAATAAGGAATTGGTTGGATTGACATGATTTTAAATTGAAAGTCTGGAATATTCGTGTCCCTTCAGAACACTGGGAGGTTTGGAGATTTGTTAACATCTCCCATTTTTATCATTATGCTCTAACAAGAGGTCTCATTTCTTTTATGAAGTGAGTCTTCTCAGAGTGTAATAATTGTGCCACACCTGAGATAATTTACATTATAATTAACATCTAATTAACAATAATAACTAACATTCTTGACATAAGAAATTAACATTTCTTGCTAACTTTCATTCTTTATTTTGTTTGTTTTGTTTACTGTTGGGTATCTCTTGACTCTGTCCTTTTGCTTGTTAGATTATCTGTCTGTTGTGATTGTTTAATTGCTTTTGTATTTGTGTTTCCAGGGAGAAGCTGTCACATAAGCAAAAAAACAAAAAAAAAATTACCTGCCATCTATTTTTATTTTATCGTTGTCCTCTCATGAAAGTTTTTTTTACTGAAATCAGATTAGATCTGTGTTTCTGCTGCCCCATTTGAGTCTGACTGAGCTTTCTCCCTCTGTCTTACCTTTGGCTGATTGCTTAGTAGCCAGGCAACATTTTGCAGGTAGTACTGAAGACACCCATGGAAAAAGCCTCTTAAAACAAAACTTGCTTTGTGTCCCACGTGGTCATGTGAAGAGGTGTTTGACGAGAAGTTTCATGCAGAGCCAAACTGATGCATCCTGGTATCTGGTACCTCCGGGACCGATGCGGATTCTCTGTTGCCTGATGAAGCATGATCATATTAGCCTTTTTCTCAGCTGAGACACTAGTAGACTCCTTTCCTCTCCTGACGGCCTATTTTACGGAACTCTAAGAAATTTTTCAGCGTGTAAATCAAAATTGGCCAGTGAGTTCAGAAGTTACAAAGGGGAAGAAAGTAATGTATAAATAGTGTGATTGTGTAACTATTACTTACACAATCTTTACTTTACAGGCTAAAGGTTGTGTTTCAGGATTGTCAAGGAAACTCGGAATTTCATAAATCTGAAATAGTTTTGAAGGGGAAGTAGAGGATTTATTCTGCCTCTACCTGGTTTAGAACTTCTTGTACTTTGAAAACTTAAAGTATGTTATTAACAGAGTGATCCAACCTGCTTGAGTAATCCAACATTCAGAAAAGTAAAAATTAAAAGTAAAAAAATCTCTTTTAATTATCTCATTTCAAGAGCTTCGTAAAGTAAGCCCTGGTTCTTCCATGATTCTTTGCAGTTATATCAGCCAGTGGTAACTGTAATTTAAACAGCAGTGTTTTCATTTCTGATTATGATTTTCAGGCTGACAGTGTCATTTAAGCCAAAATTACTTTCTCTCTTGAATGCCTTAGTTCTACTTTAATTATTTTTTTTTATTGTTTAGAAAGAGCATGGAAAAGATTTCCTCTAACAGAAAGACTTAACTAATTTCTCTCACCTCTGTGTTTTACTGTTAGCTCAGAGAAACTCTAATCTGTTGCTACCGTTAAGCGACATTTGTGTTTCATTCAAAGTCAATCACAGATATATCATCCCTTAGTGATAAACCAGCACTCATAGGAGGGTTTCTTTCAAAACCGTACCTCTGTTAGCACAGGTTGCTGTAAAACTCTCTCTTCTTTGCTAATTACATCCTCTTACAGCATAAACACAAAATCAGAGACAGCAGCAAGTCAGGTGGGTAGGGTAGTACTGCAGGATGACAGACATCGTCAGCATAGGAAGAGTTTGGAGATTTGGTGTGAATGATAGATTAGAATGTAATTCAGACTCCAGGAATTGCCCAGAATATACATTGATGGTATGTGGTGTAATGAAGGCCTTGCCAGGAGGTGAAAGATTTGGATTACAAAATGAGGAAGAAACAAACTCACAGGGAAGGTTTCATAATGGGGAGAGGCATTTAAAGGAGAGAAAACAATGAGGCTTCCTGGTTACACAGAGGCTTAAGAGAGGGTTTTGAGCATCCTGGGGAAAGGGAAGAGGCAGAAGGTGAAGGAGAGATTAGGTTCGGGGAGAACCTGTCATGGATAAGGGTTTTTCCAGGCAAACCTAAACAGAGAAGAAGGGATGCGGGACACCGTTGTTACGTTCCGGCTCTGTGCTCCTTGGCTAGTGTTTCCTTTTGCTTGGCTAATGGCAGGGTTTGTTTATCCCAGGAGGGCTGCATGGCTCCCGAAAAGGAAGTGAGGCAACTGAAATCCCAGGTGCAGCGGCTTCAGGCTGAGAAGGCAGATCTGCTAGCCATCATTTCAGAACTGCAGGTCAAGCTGAACATCTCAGCAGAGGATTCCTTTGTGGAGATCGGGATGAATGTAAGTGAGGGGAATAAAAAGAACACAGTGACTTGTGGCCAGAAACTTTGGTTCCAGCTCAGTCCTGCTTTTTTTGCAAACTTAATTTTCTTCTTGTACCAGGCTAATGATGAGGAAGTCGGGTCTGAGTGTAATTATGGTGACAATGTTTGTTTGATGACATTCTTCAGCGAGGTATTTAGCATCCTGCCTTCCTTTAGTTGAAAGGGTGAATCTATACCCATGTCAATGAATAGTCTTTATGCCTCTCTGAGAGGGAACAGCAGATTGCCAGCAACAGCAGTAACACAAGATACAGGCACAGGAGATCTGGGAGAAGAGTTGCATGGTTGGACTCTATGATCTTAGAATAGAATCAGAGAATCATAGAATTGTCTAGGTTGGAAGGGACCTTTAAGATCATCTAGTCCAACCATCAGCCCAACTCTGACAAAAACCACCACTAAACCATGTCACTAAGCACTATGTCAACCAGTCTTTTAAATATCTCCAGGGATGGTGCCTCAACCACTTCCCTGGGCAGCCCATTCCAATGCTTAATAACCCTTTCAGTGTAAAAATTTTTCCTAATATCCAATCTGAACCTCCCCTGGAGCAACTTAAGGCCGTTTCCTCTTGTCCTATCACCTGTGACTTGGGAGAAGAGACCGACCCCCACCTTGCTACAACCTCCTTTCAGGTAGTTGTAGAGAGTGATAAGGTCTCCCCTCAGCCTCCTTTTCTCTAGGCTGAACAACCCCACTTCCCTGGGGTGTTCTCATCTTAAAGGTGTTTTCCAACCTAAATGATTCTATGGTCTCTTAGATTACCTGACATAGAGCCCTTGTGTTAGAAGATATTGTGTTAAAGGACTTGGAATTTATTTTTGTCCTTCCGCTTTCATGCTCAAAGTAAATTAATTTCATAGATAGCCTCCATTGCACTAAAAATGTTCTCTGGAAAAACCAACGTGGTCCAGCAGGTGACTTTGGACTAATTCAAAATGTTAAGAGTCTTATCTCAGTTGGAATTCCTGGGAGCATCGGTACTATGTTTTGCTAAGGGGCAACACTTATACATAGAAGGGGCTATTTTCTTGAGAGAACGGGGCTCGCTTTCTACTGACAGATATGTAGAGATGCAGGCAAAGCTGTAGGGTGTTCCCCAGAGGCACAAAACTCTACTTTTTGTACTGTTCTTGTATCTGAAAAAATTTCACAGGTGAAATGTGAAAATGTGAGTCTCCAGTATTGCCATAATAGCAGATCCCTCTCTGGAAAGCACAAGTGCAACAAGAAATTTTGATAATTTAATTAAAATTTGCTTGGAGTTGTTGAAAAAACTTCAGACTGCAGGAAACCTTCAAGGATGCATTCTCCATTTTTTTTGCTACAAAGATTCTCCTTTGGGCTACAAAGATCAAGGAGTGAGTTTTGTAGTGGGAAAGAAGAGTGGTTCTTTTGGGAGGCAGGAGAGTGGTTTTTAGACTCATATTTAAAGCCACCTGCAGTGATGTTGGCTGTTGCTGTGTGGTGCCCAGTCACCCTTATAGGGGAGAGTGGCTATGGAAGTTGTTGATGAAAGGAGAAGGTCAATCTCGTTGTTCCTCTTCACTTATCAGTCTGGAAGAGAAACAGGGAAAGGCATGTGAAGTATTTAAGTTAAGAATTTCCAAACATGAAACTGATCTGTAGGAGTTCTGTGGTTTTATTTATTTTTATCCCTGTGATAGTAGTTTTCCCTGTTTTTCTTCCTTCCTTAACTCAAGTAAATAAACCTGTGTCCTGCTTAGTCCATATACCAAGCTAATAGTGTTTTTTTCTTTCCTAGGAAGGAGAACTAAATCGAACTGCAAAGGAACATCAAGAGAATAGTGGTGAAATGACCAGTAACGTTGCTATCTACATGTATGTAGGTTCTTGTGTGGTGTGTGTGATTCAGACTTCTGCAATGTGTTTTGTTTTCAATGTGAGGGAACCTTTTTCTATGAGGAATGCACTAGAAAATCCTGGTTTTCTGTGGCCTAGCATCCCTCCATTGCAGTAGCTCTACCTTCCTACTACATCGGAAAGACCCTCAGCTCTTTGGCATTTTTCCTTCCGATTTTCAGTAGCTGACAAGAGGGAGTGCATATTCTAATCAGTTGGCCAGGCACTTATGTATACGCTGACTTGCCAACTTTTCAGGTTTTTAAGGGAGGCCAAACTCAAATGATAGAGGCTGCAGGTACTCCTTCCCTTCTAGCCATTGGAGACCATCTAATAAAGTATCTGTCCTCTACCCAATTATAGTGATGTTGGTAAGAATCAGAGGTCTCATAATCTTTCAGGTCTGAACCTGTCTGTTCTTTTTGTGTGTGGTTGGTATAAAGTGTATCATGGTGGGGCACAGAGACGTGCAATAACATAGTTCTTATTTTTCAGGTTACTAGGCTTAAGATACCAACATTCTGTTTGGGTTACTTCTCAAAATTTGATCTTTACATCAGCTCCAGGGCACAAGGGACTTTCTTGCCCCTAGGTGAACCTTTACTTCTCATGGACATAGACAGCTGATACTATTAAACTTTCCATTTTGGATACTGCCCAGTTTAGCAGCTAGATGGCTGTGGCTGAACTCCCTTATTTAATTTGTAGCTTTTGCTTTTGGAAGGAAAGGATATAGAAAATGCTAAGGGCATAGCAGGCCGGAAAGCCGTGCTACACGTACAGATCGTGACTCCCTGCGTCACTTCAAGGGAGAACAGTGTTGTAATGTAATGACATAGAAAACTTGTCCCTCAGCATGTGGTTAAGAAGCTGAAGGGAAAAAAAAAAAAAAAGTTGTGGTTATGGATGAAACCGAGAGTCCCTGACCACAGACTGGGTTGTAAGTATTCAGCTTCTCATTAGCGGTGGCTTGTGAGAACATTGTAATTATGAGAAGACATTATCTGTGGGACATGTGTACCTTTTGATGAGTATCTGGACCATATCTACAAGAACAGGGGGTATATTTACCTCTTAAAATATTTTCTGTGTCACCACGTGTCTTTGTCCAGCATTGAAACTTTAGACTGGTGCTGTTAACAGGTTCAGAGAAATGTGATCCACTCAGGGCAGGTTTATTTCTGTAAGAGTAGAATGGTGCACTAAAAATCCCCCGATAAAAGTTATTTCCTTAAAATATCCTGGCTGAGCACTGGTTTTGGGGTATTGAATTTTGCTCGCCAAGGATTTTTAGCTCTCAGGAGCACTTAGAGGACTATACTTTACTTCTTGTTCTGAACTACAACAACAAAGTTTTAAACACACGCTGTTTTACAGCTGAGCTTCTGAAATGTACAGTGTATATAACCTGCCTATCTTACCATATTGTTAGGGGATTTTGACTTTCTGTCTAGATGTCATAAAAATGGAGGGAACGGAATACAGTATTTTATCATGAGGAAATTAACTTATTTTTCAGGTAGTTTTTTATTTGTTTTGGTTCATTTCTACAGTAGCATAATGAGATTTTAAAAAGAGCTTTAGACTGTGATGGAGATGAAATATTGAAGAGACTTTCTGAAAAGCAAAGCAATTTCTGATGAACAATTTTAGTGGAACACGCCTTCTTTTCCTGGAAAGGAATGAGACAGACATAAGAAATGTTGCATGTTTCATTAGAAAAAAATGTTATTTGGGGAATAGACAGCAGCACTTTGCAGAAGGGGCTGCAAAGTAGATTCGAATAAATGCATTGGGTTTTGTATTATCTTGACTGCTTTTGTTTTCCTTGTTTAAGTACTAAATTGTTCCCCCGGCTTGACAGAGACTGTCTGAGCACTGCACAAAGCAAGGATTGCATTTGCAGGGACGGGGACTGTGGCTAGTGCCTTGTGGGCAGATCTTGGTTCCTGGGAATAAGCCCTTTGCTCAGAAAGTTGGTTTTCAGCGCTGTGTGAAATGGTGGCCTCTCAGACTGGGCCCCAGAACTAGGGATTAGGGAGTGCTCTAGTACAATCTAGCTGTTGTTATTTACATCTGGTTTGGTTTGAAGCAGGAGCAAAACTGCAGATGAGTCGAAGAATTTGGAATCTGAGGAGCTAACTGTGAGCCAGCTGCTCTGCTGCCTTAGAAATGAAACTCAGAAGAGGGAAGAACTGGAGAAGGAGCTTCAGGATCAGAAAGAGAGGTATGAAGTAGGTGCACTGTAACATTTGGAGCTGTTCTGTTTCAGGGCTGCTGCAGTTACCAAGTCTTGTGACTGATCAGAGACCAGCTGAAATATCAGTGTGACCTGGACGGGGAATTTCCCAAGCGCTCAGTAGCAATAATTTATTTTTGTGGTAGTCCTTATATGGATAAACCATGGGTCCTGTTTTGTGAACAAAAGACTTCCCATGCTCTATTATTACTTCCTGTAGCATCACAGATCAAGACAAATTACCCGTTTCCTCTTGGGTTCAAACTTTTCCCCCAGTTATGTCAGGATGATATGATGACTAGTTAAGGATGTTCTGTCCACTCACTCCTCCATAGTTATTTGCTTTTGTATGAATTACCTGTGTGTGAGGCCTTAAGAGAATCGCTATGTATAAAACAGGGGTTACAGTCCTCTTCATGATATTGGCAGGCTACATTTAGCAATATGTGAGCTTGTCTAAAATAAATTTAATTCCAAACTTGTCTAAGAGAGACTTTTTTTTTTCACTGAGACCTGCATGTGGGTCCATCTCAGCTCAGTTATGTTCGTATAAATCGGCATGACTGTTCAGGCGTGGAAAATTGCCTAAGCAGTAGCTGTTCCAAATCTCCACTTCACAGAGACAGAGTAGGACTTCCTGGACATTATCTACTATGAAAGGTTCGTGTCACGGTAATTGCTTCTACGTGGTCTTCCTAGAAGAGGTAATGAGCCATAGCCAAATGATTCTTAGAAATCTCAGCCTCTGAAAATATTGAAGAAAAATAGAGGCAATATTAATTACTGGATTCAATGAACAGACTGACCCATTTCCAAGAGTTAGCAGTTTTGGACTGTACCAAAGATTGATCACTGTGGAATTAATGTCACTGTCCTTCACCACACCTGCAGACTTATACATCCATTTTAATTAAACATACATGCTGGGTGTCCTGTGTTCTTCAGGAACCCCCATGATCGTGCAGGCTTTCCTGCATGTCTATGCTTTCAATTCTGTCTCTCATTTGTGGCTGTGATGTTAGAAAGAAAGTATATCACTTAACGTGGAATACCTGAATAGTCACAATCTCACCTTAAATGTAGGCCAAATCCATCATTATTGTCTCCTTCTGTTTTCCAGACTGTCAAAGCTGGAGAAAGAAACCAGCAACTGCCTGGAGAGTGGGACACAAACTGAACAGGAAGAAGAGGAGAGTTCAGAGGCTGTAAGTACCTGTCCTCCTGAGCTGAGATTTAACAACTTTCAGCTTACTTATTGAGGCCAGCAACCTCAGGACCTAGATTTCCACTTGCACTCAAGGAGCAAGGGGCAAATACCCTGCCCAGAGTACAGAAGTGAATTTTGAACTCTCCAATCCATATCTTAGAGGTGGTTCCAAATTACACCAGCCACCAAAAAGGGGTGAGATTGGTGGCCAAGAATTAGGGAAGCACGACATAACTACAGGTACACTGCATCACCCAGGCCATGGCCATTCAAGAGAGAGATGCAGTCATTTCTAGCTCCAGAAAGTCTTCTAGACTGGGTGAGTTTCCTCACTGCTGCCTAGGTGAGAGTTTTGGATCAGAATCCAATGACAGTGTACTATACAACAGACTTGAAATGTGGAGCACATCTGGCACCTAGTTTGGGGGTTTTTTTCGTGTTTTTGGTGAGATGTATTACAGTGGTGGGACATAACTATCTTGGATTGATACAGTTCCAGGCAAACTGAAGGCCAGAACAAGTATTTTAGGGCAGGGTTGGCTTTGTTAAACAAGACTGGTCTGTGTTCAGGCCAAAAGATGTCCTTTCTTAGGAAAGCGGATGCTGTCTCAGTTAATTCTTTCCAGTATTTTATCTCAATTTTGTCTGAGTTACAGTTTGAGCCAGATGCTCCTCATCTAAGTACTGATATTGAGGTCAGCATAGTGAGATCCTTGTGGTGGCACTCGTTGTTTCCATTTATATGGTGTTGGGTTTCTTCAGAGGGCTCTTGTCAGCAGAGCTCTTGTTATCCTGTTGTAAAATGCAGATCTTTAATGAAACAATGTGAGGGTGCAGTGTGGACCATCTGAGGGCTCTGCATTTGAAGACATGCTGGGAGAGAAGGAATGCTGCTTTGGCTCTGTTTGGAGGGTGAGGAGTGGCTGGGGTAGAAGAGGCCAGAGCACATTCTCTGCCAAACCACAGCTGGATGCTACTCTTAGCCAGGTCTCCTGAGACAAGTCATCTTAAAGCACCACCACTGCAGTTACTGCCCTCCCTCCCCTGGGAGGCTACTTGCAAAGCTTCCCAGAAGCAGAGATCTAGGAGGCTGTGATTTAGGTGTCACTCCTTCCCTGGGCAGGATAAGAAATGGGTGTACAGTACGCTGTACTGTCTGATGGCATTTTTTGAGTCGAGTTAGCCTTTTCGTTCAGCAAGGCTGCTAGATCTGCCTTCAGAAGCATGGCTAGATTGTGTTCCAACTAGGTAAAATATCTTGAATTATAATGGCTTTCACCACGGACCAAGAATTACAGTGCAGCTTTATTAGAAGTCAGACTTTTGCCAGTGGAAGCCTGTCTAGGGATAAATCATTTGTTTATTTATGTTTCTTTGACAGGCTATAACTATTGCTTAGAGGAGTGGCAGTAATCATGAAGTCTGCCTGCTTTGCTCATGTGTGTTTAAAATTGTGAACTCTGAGGAGGAAAATGTAGATCTGCATGAGGTGTATCCTAGCCAATGTTGGAAAGTCAGTAATAGTGTTGTCTTTGAGTCACCTGGATTTTATGAAAGTTTTAAGTCAAAATGAGGTTCTGCCATTTTTAGGAATAATTGGTAATTGTGAAGCCTTGTAGATGGGGCCTTATTACTGGGTATTACTTATTACTGAGTATAGAGTGAAGTGGTGCATACTGAATTACACCGTTTTCTTCAGAGAAAGAACAGTGCTTCCCAGTTAGATCTCTTAGTTATCCTGCAACTTTCCTATCTTGAATTGTCCATATGTAATTTTCCCCTTTTTTTTTTTTTTTTCCTAAAAGGTTGGCAGTGAAGTAGAAACCCTGAATTTGCAAGTTTGTGCTCTGTTTAAAGAGCTTCAGGAAGCCCATGAGAAGTTAAAAGAAGCAGAATTGATTCAGAAGAAGCTTCAAGAGAAGTAAGGTTCAGAAGAATAAAAGTTCTGCCGTGACACCCAGTATATATTCGTATAACAGCTCCCACCTTGGGAAACTCACCAGCTCTACAAATATCAACTTAAATATCTGTTTCATAGAAATGCTATAAAAGATTGCTCCTTCTTTGTAAGTGGAGATGAAAGTACAGAAAGACAGTAATTGTCAGAAGATCTGAGCTGCCAACCTAGTTCTACAAATAGAACCCCAGTGCCTTGAATTTTAAGATTTGGGTTTTAACCCTTCCTGATGTAAAGGCAATTCTTTCCTGTTTTCTGCTTCACATAATCAATCCCAGTTCTAGTTCTAGGTGAAGAAGCTAAGGGATCAACCTTTTTTCCTTGTTCTGTCAGGTGCCAAGTACTGGAAAGAAAAAGCTTGGCTGCTGCATCAGAATTGGAGGAGAAGCAGGAGCTAATATACACCATCAAGAAGCTGGAACTTCAGGTGGAGAGCATGCAGGCAGAGGTCAAGCTGGAACAAGCAAAGACACATGAAGAAAAGTGAGTATGACATGATTCATTTTATGTTCCAGGGAGGTATTGTCTGTGGGGAAGGGTAGTCGAAGGAAACCTGGCCAAAAAGGAATTTAATCTGAAATAAGATTTGTTTTCTGCACCCTTTGAAACCATGTTATATTTGTAGAGTCTGAACTACAAACCTGTATTCAGCTCAGTGTCTATGTCACTTTGAATCTGGAGTCTCTTTATTAGGCCCAAATTGTATCCTTTCGTCTAGTGAGCACCTCACTTAAGAAAATTTGAGCTGTAAGCTTGTGTCTCCTTTTTGTCACACAGTCAAAGATGGAAAAGGATCAGGTATAATATACAAGCAAAAGAAGCAAAAAAGTGACAACAGCTGTTCCACTGACTAGCAGGGGTAAATGCATACATATCTTGGAGGGCAGGCACAAGTCAGATGGTGACAATGATGGGAAAGTGACATTAACAAAGAGTTCTACGGTCCCTACAACACATTTGCAACTAGGAGAGGTCAGTATGCAGTGAAGCTGAAGTAAAGAGACTGGCTGTTTGCTCTGGCTCCCTGCTGCCTTTCATGTGCAGCCCATGTAAGGAGTGTGATAACGTCGGTCCAAACTGTACAGAGAGGCTGAACTGCCTGAAGGGCCTGTCTTCAGCTGCTGGAGAAGCGGCTCGTTATCTTGAAGTCTGTGTCTGATTCTTCTCCTGACGAATTCTCCTTTGCTTGAAGTCTCAAGACTTGGATGTTTCCCTAAGAGAGGTGTTAAATTTTGAACAGAACTTGTGAGCTTGATATAAAAATACTGGGTGATGGATTCTTCAATCTGAAATGCAGACAATCAGTACGGATATTTGTTTGGACTCAGTCCATGGATAGAGCAGCACACAACTCACTAAAAAAAGAGATGTTGAGAGATGGAGCATGATTGTTTTCTTATCAGAAATGCAGATTCATTTGCAAGGAGCTGGTAGTGGCTTTTTTCTAAATTCTAACAGATTATTTAGATTTCAACGAATTTTTAAGTGTTTCAAACTTTCACCTCTTTTCTTGTCATAAACAGGGCAAGATGTAGTAGCTTGCAGGAGGCATATAGCAAACTCCTTTCTGAACTCACTGAGGCAATGAAAACAATTGATGAAATGAAACTCAAAGAGGTAAACTCTAAATAAGAAGAATTCATAGTTAATTAAGGGGGAATGGGAAGGGATGGGAGAATGTATCTAGGAACAAATTCAAGCAGGAAACAATTGTCATCCCTTCCACATAATATAGCATGCAACTTAGCAGCATTGTCTGATAAACATAGATCCTGTTCTGTCAGTTATAGAAAACTTTATCCACACATCAATACTTCTGTGGTATTTTCTTGATAAGGTCTAACCTGCGTTGCAGCGTGGAGTCCAGTCCTTAAAGATCAGTGATATGCAAAGGCATATTGGTGTTCCTGCAGCACACTTTGTAAATATGGGAGGGCAGACCTCTCAACATTTTTGTAATCTTAAATAGAATGCCGGCCACAGTGAGGTCCTGCTCATAACTGAGGCTCCACGGAAGTTCCAGTTCTACTGTATAATTTTGGAAAGTGGGAGAGCATCTTTTGCAGAGTCCACTGGGGAGTTCTCTCAGCTTGACACAGTGTAGTTTGAAAGCTCAAAACTAATCTTTAAATTAAAGTATCAATCACCACTGCTGCCTTAGTCTGAGTTCCTTTGATGACCAAAACTGGAAGCTTTTCCAAGGGCAGGAGGAGTAAGAAGTAAATTTTCATTTCAAGCAGAGTTGTATTCTGAGTTCATCTCGTAATCATAGTTCTTCCTTGCAGCTGGACAGAGTGGATAAAGTTGTGGTGGAACAACTGAATGCAAAGGTGGAGTTGGCAGAACAAGCTCTTGCTGCAAAACAGCTCCAGATAGATGAAATGAAGCAGATTATTGCTAAACAAGAGGAGGATCTTGAAACCATGACTGTGCTCCGTGCTCAGGTATCAGATCTTCTTCAGAATTTGGCTACTTCCCCCACCCAGTGTTCAGAAACCGGAAGGAGGTATTCAGTAGCTCACTCTGGAATACTGAATACATGTCCTCAATTCCAAAGCATAATTCCCTTACTTGGCCTGCCTTGCAGATCCCTGCAGAGCCGTTACCACCATATTGTACAGTTCTGTAGGAGGAACTGTGTATGCTGGAGTCTGGCATAACAAACAAAAGCTGGGAATAGATGTGTTTGTGTATTTAAAAACCACTGTCTGAAGAATCACTACATATGTTTTAGGCATGATTATACTCAAACCAGTGTGTGTAAACAGTCACTAAAAAGGATCTGCCTCCCATTTAAGGCACAGAACTGGCATCTTGGCCTGGTTCCACTGTCTGTGCTGCAGATTTGTCTGTGTCACTGGTCAAGTGACTTGTCTATGCCTCATTTCTGCCTCTGTACAGCAGAGGGCAATAGCACTGTCCCAGATAAGATACCTGAAGTATCTTTTATAGAATCTGCAAACTACTGAGTCTTCTTCACCTTGTAAGTAGTGCAGGTCTTTGCTTTGCCGTGTATAGGTGCCATAGGAGTGTTTTGAGTAGATGCAGGCTATGATACAGATTTTCTATTTTGATATATAATATATGACTGTGGTTCAGTCCAAGTTACAAATTCTCACCATTATTTCATTTCTCTCATCAGATGGAGGTCTATTGTTCTGACTTCCATGCTGAGAGGGCAGCAAGAGAGAAGATCCATGAGGAGAAGGAGCAGTTGGCTGTCCAGCTGGCATACCTGCTAAAAGAGCAGCAAAACCTTGAAGATCTTGGCCGGTGAGAACTGACTATGGTTGAGCTGCCTTTGAACTGTTTTGTTACCCTGTGTGCTGGAGTTGACCAGCATTGTCCTGCAAGCATCTCAGTGGAAAGGCAAACAACTCTGCTGACATTTATTTCTTGGTTAATTTGAACTTTAAAAGAGAAAAAAAAAATAGTTGGCTGACTTATCATTTTAATTTTGCAATAGAATCTCTGTAAGGCGTGTTAGTTCTTACTTGGGTGCCTTAACAAGATTTCACTCTGGATGATTCATACCCGATAAATTTTCCCTGCTGATTCATTTGAGTTTCTTTGGGTTCTGGCCTCGAATTTGGTGGTGAATCTGCAGCTAAGCTTGCTGCCTGTGTGCCAGGGATATCTGCTGCTTCCCCAGGTGGCAGTGGTGAGTGACTACCCATAGTTTCAAGTACTGTGATACTGTGGAATTGCACCATTTTAACACTCCTGGCTGTAAAAGATAAAAAAGAAATATTCACCATGTGTCCTCCCTTCATCTTGTGGAAGCCATGAGTACAAGAAGAGTGCCCAGAATTCAAAGAATCAAGTTATATGTCATGTTAACTGTGCACTGAACCCTTTTTCTGGAATAACTTGCTTTTCTGCTTTAATCAAATTTGCAGTTTGCCCTGAATAGCTGTGAGTTCTCCAGAGGAGTGTTCCCCAGGTCTCTAGGTGTGAAGCTGCCAAAATCCTGCTGGTGTCAGTTGTATGCCCTTGATTTCAGCTGGACCCTGGCACGGTCTCACAAAGCAGCAGCTTTTCTAGGTCCTGTTTCTGAGCAGCAGTTGTGAACTAAATGCGTGACCAGTTGACATGATTTACTTACAAATCCTTTGATTTGTTTTGAAACCTTATACATTCTCCATAGACAAAGGGAAGATACCTTTTGCTTAGTCTTTTTTCAGAGTCCTTGGCTTATTTTTTCTTTTTATTCTCAGAAACTCTTTGGCGGAGATGCAGAATCGCCACGGAGCCAGGGCACCAGATCGGGAGCACTCGCCTCGCCTTGTCCAAAGAGGTACTGTACATTCATGGAGCCGGGCCCTGCTGTGTGCAGTTTAAAACCGCTTTGCTTGGATACAAGCAGCTCCCCTGTGGCTATTCAGAGCATGATTCTCTGACCGTTAGGACCAAGCCACCAATCCTCTTTCAACTGCTTCACAAAAAGAGTGGAAAAATCAAATAAAATAACAGGTAATTGGTTATCTTCTCTGCTTGCAGGAACTGGTAGTCAAGACTGGCCAGAGCAGCAGAATATCTCAATGTATTCGTGTCCCAAATGTCAAGAAATTCTACCTGATTTGGACACGCTGCAGATTCACGTTATGGACTGCATTAATTGAGTGATGCCTTCCAATTCTTCATCTTCTGGAATTTCACTTTTTTTTTCTTCTCCCTGCTCAAATAATGCTCAACTCCTGCATCCAGTGAAGGAGGTTTTCAGGGTTTTTCTCATTAATTCAATGGGAAAAGAGTAGAACTCCTACCCTGCCCTGTACTCGCTAATCTTGTTTTAATCTGCTTGAGGAAAGTAATTTTTATAGGTTAAACGATGTGGATGCGTTAAAGAATTCCCAGTGTGTCTGCTGCTATGAAATCTTTAAGGAACATTCCCCTGATGTGCTCTGCGTTTGTGGCCAGCCCACGGAACAGGGCTGAATCACTGAAATCGGGTGGGAGATGGGATATATGCTGATCAATTAAAGTACTGTGAGCCTGTAAATACTTCATCTCTCCTATACCATATATCAGGAAACCAATGCATTAAAAAAAGCTGTTTGAGAAGCTTTCAGCAAAGTGGAGTAGTGCTGTATTCATCAAGCGTTTGAAACGAACCCTGCTCTTTCTCCAGATGGCAGTTTTATTGCTGCCCTTGTGACCATACTAATCTGATGTTAAATTTTTGATGGCTTATGTAACTTCTTGCTTTAGCCAGATGTGGGTAAGGTTTAAAATAGACCATTGAGGTCTGATATATGTAGCTCCTGGTGTGCCCAAGTCACTTGGTTTTATAGAACTGTTGATTTTTAAGGTGTTGTGTTGATTCTTCTTTATAAATTCATTTGAACCTGTACAGTATTGTGCTAGAAAGCGCTGAGATGGATGTAACCTAATTTAAAGAGAAGAGTATAATGGATTTTCACATCTCAAAATAAATCTATTGTAAGTATAAAATTGTCTCTGCCTGTGACTACTTTGGAGGCTGAAACAGGATTGCAAATACCTACAGCTGAAAAGCTCGTGCAAAAAGAACTGTAGTGTATTAGTTCTGGTCTTGCCCTCCCTGGTGTTTCTATCTCAAAAAACCCCAGGTCTTAACTTGCTATTGCATAAGGGAGGAAAATATACAACTCAACAAAATATGAAACAGCATGAACGGCAGGAAACAACTCGAGCAAATTGCTGGGATCAATGCAAATGGCGAGTTGAACATCTTTTGCAAATAGCCAACATTTGCACTGTTGGAAACTGGCAGGGAAGGGAAGTAAGAGATGCATGAAAACCTCTGAGCAGCCAAAATGGTGTCTCCTTATGGCATCGCCTTCCTGCTGAAGAAACGAAAGCGTTGGTTACTTTGGCACTGCCCAGTTGGAATGAAGCCTCCAAGTGGTTTTGACCAATCTGCCAACCTTTTTTTTTATTTCCACTGTTTAAGCCAGAATATCTGGAGGGAAATATGCTAGGACTCATTACAACCCAGTATCTAAACCCGTGCCATCCTGTTCTGTGGTAGGTCTGTCTGGCTCACCGAGAGGCACCAGCAAGGTCCGTTTGTGCCCAGTCAACTCCGTTCTGATTGCCAAAAGTGTGAGCTGGCTGTTCAGAAGGAGCACAGTGTGGTTATCACACAACCTCAGTATGGAAGTTCAACATCTAAGTTTTAATACCACTTTATTGTTTCTTGGCTCACCCTTCTGCTTCAAAGTTCACGTTATAATCCTGAATGTTTCCTGATTTGTCATTACAGTGCACTGGTCTCACAGGCGCTGACAGAGTTAGGAAGCTTGAATCCTTCAACGTGAACTGTAGAAGTACTTGGATCTCTGGAACATAAAATGCAAGAGAAACTGCATTTGTAACTAAAACACCTTCACTGGAGTAAGTTCATGTGAAGAGCAAAACTATAACAAAATACAATTGTAATTAGTTTTTGCTTGTACTGGCTTTAACAAAAGACAAGGGTGCTCTGATCCCCAAACCTTACTCTTACTGCAGGGTAAGAGTATCCCTTCTCCGAGGGATTTGTCAGTTAAAAAGCTGTTCAGAATAAAGGCAAGCAGGCAGGAATTTGTGTTTCTGGGTTGTAGGCAATTGCATATTCCTAATGCAGAAAGAAATGAGCAGAAGGGAAAAGGTGAGGGAAATGTCTTTTGTGGAGGTGGTCACCTAAACTCCCCTGGAGGGACTGTGTGGGATCAAAAACTTCCCACAGAACTAGTGTGAAAGTGACTGACTTCCTTTATGTATCCAACTTCATCAAGAAAGTGCCACAACATAAACTGCTACTATTGCACAGTCGGAACAAAATGCTAGCTTTTCAGCATTAACCTAATAAAATGGTAAAAAAGTTCATTTAATAAAAGAGAAATAGCAAATCAGGGTAAAAGACCATTATAGCATTAATTATTCACCAGGCAGGCTTTGAGTCATCCGAAGTGGGAATTTCTGAACAGAAAACTGACAGCTATGATGACTGTACTTACTGTGCCCCATTGCAGGAGTTATGGGAAATAACATTAGATTTAGTAAATCAAGCGAGGGACAAAGGAGGTGGGACAGAGTAAGGTGAGTCCAGGACTTAACAGATCTCCATCAATGCCATCGTTTCCTCATTTCAAAAGGACAGCTACTTCCATACCTGTTATGTAGATAATCACATAATACAATTTAGAATATATATTAAAAGGTCTTAAATGTCAGGACAAATTATTATATTTCATGGAGCACTGGATTCCGGTTTTAAGAGAGATTAGCTAAAAGAAGCATCCGTTTTTGTCATTGCTTGTCTTCTCTCCACTGTGCTTATGGGGTCTTTGAGGTCAGTGCTTTGACTGGTGAGGAGAAAGGGCATAGTCGCGCACCTGGAAGAGGGTTCTGGTTTGGGGATGTCTGTTCTACCATAATAGGGTACATGGAAAGCTCCACTGGGCGTCCAGCTTCAGCCAAGGTCATGGAGACCGTTCTCAAGGAACAAAAGTCAAGCCGTGGTACAAAGTTCAAGCGTTACTGTTGTCCATCGGTGATGGCTGATGGAGAGCTGTAGCTTTTCAGGTACGGGGGCAGGAATGCTTTCCTTCCAAATGAAGGTAAAAAGATCAGGTCATGTGTGGCTGATCAACAGGCTTCTGTGCTCTGAAGTTCTGAACATTAAAAGGACGGTACAACCTGTGAGAGAGCTGCTTGTGCAGTGAAATTTATATAGATACAGGTTATGTCATCTTGTGATGTTGAGCTCAGGAGAATAGGAACAGCTCTGCAGGAGAAAGCCTTAGGGCTGCTGGATACCACAGCTGAATGGGCAGAGTTACAGCAGGTACATTGTACTCGCACGTGACAAACTCTCCTGTCAACCCACTTCCATCAGTAACTGCCTCTCCAAATTGTCCTGTGGCTGAAGATCCAAATCACAGAGAAGAAAACACATTGAACAGATCAACAGTGAAATGAGAAAGTTTGGTGACTCAATATTTTACTCAGTATTTTGCTTCAAACCTGAAACAGAAACTATTCTAGAGCTGCTTAATTCAAACCAAAGGCCTCAATAGTGTAAATTTATGTTTCACTCTCAGCAGATGAATAGTCTTAAAACAGACACAAGAAAAATACCCGCGGATGTTTCTTGGGCCACAAAAAATCTTCCTTCAGTGTATTTTTCATGTCATGCCATCAGTGAATTCTCAGCTACCAATACCAGAAGAAACAATCCCTTTTTTGCTCTTGTAATTAAAGTGAAGAGTTGCTTTTATTTTGCTCGTTGTCACTGTTGTTCTAATTATCTCTTGTAGACTCTGGATTCTTGTTTTCTGTTAGCTATAGCTCATGTTCTCACACAGCTTCATCCATAATTTCAGGTAATACAAGAGCTGACTAAAATCCATTGTGAAAAGGTATTCATCAGCTCGGTTAGAACCTTCTTCATCAATTACAAGGACTCCCAGCAGATGCAATCTCTTACTGCCTTTTAATTGGTTCCTTGCGACAGTAGGATTTATGGGCTTTTTCCCCCAAAACCAATTTTATTATGGGAGCTTTGTGATAGTTATGGATTCTGCAATGATCAAAATCTGATGGAAACGCTACTAGGCCAAAGTCAAACTAATAGAATGATAATAGAGCTGATTTCATCTGAGGAGCATTAACCTTAATGAAAACACAGAAAATCAATGTGAAAGTCCAAAGGAGGAATTACTTATGCATCCGTCAAGTCAAAATTAATCATTTTAAGAGGCTTCAGAAAGAGAGGGGATCTTAGCGCACGAATATCAACAGGAAGACATGGGCATTAGCTGATGTAGGTCTTCATGGAAAGATAAGATAGTAGGTCTAATAGTGCAAATCAGGAGGCACAAGGAACTGCAAAGAATAAAACTACAACGCTGAAACATGTTCATGCAACAGGGGGGATTATTTCTCTGTTGTTGTCATCATTAACAGGGTTAATGATGACATTAACTCTCCAGCGGACAGACAACTTATCATGACAGGTGGCCACAGCCAACAGATGCTCATTAACACAGGTTTAAGAGTTCATCCCCTTTGTTTTCCCTTAGATGAAAGATAAAATAAAATGTACTTTTGTTTTAAAGTGACTAGATGCTACGTGTCTGTGAATTATTACTTGTCCACATATCTCTGTTTTTAACAAAGGACATTCTTGGTGTAGCAGCGTGTTCCACAATCAGTACCCTGACTTGATGTGGTATAGGAGCCAGAAGCCTTTCATCCCACTTCAGATTTAAAATCCAGACTGGGAAGGGGCCAGAGCAGTCCTGGGGGGTGGCTTGAGGTTCATTAGCAGCAAGGTATCTCCGGATTTGCAGACTTCAAGTCACAGGAGTGTGGAAGCCATCATTGCTCCAGTTAGATGGAGAGTAGGAGGACATGGTGATGCTCTGTGATTAGCCTGGGTCACACTGGCAATTAGCAGCCAGAGGGAGGGAAAATATGAAATCACAGAGTCCCCGTGCTTGCCCATGGATTCGCACCCATGCCAAGATGGGACACAAGGTGTTTCCCCTCTTCCATCACAGGTAAGCAGGAATATGGAGGAGCCCCCTCGGGGCCTCAGCACCCACACGCTCTTCCCCAGCTCCTGTCGTTATTCATTGCTCCTGCTCCCCTCAAACACTTTTGCACGAGCATTGTGCAGGCAGATGCATCCAGAACGAGTGAGCCCAGCATGCCTGGGCTGGGCATGTGGTTTCAGGGAGAAAACCCAAAACGAAGAGTCTAACATGGCACGTGCCAGACAGCTTGGTTGGTTCAGCAGAGCATTTCAACTCTCAGTAGAGCATTTATCTCTTTGAGCTTTTTCCTGCTGTCTGCTGGAACTTCTTCTTGATTCCTTCAGCTACCACAGGATTTATGTCCTGAATTTATCTTTTCTAAGGAGGTACTGGCACCACTAGCCTTTAAATACCAGAGACTTCCTCTCTTTCATTGTACATCATCTTCCAGGGCGGATTTAGTGCAAGGCCTTGGGATCCAAGCCCAATTTTGGGCAATTTTGGGGTGATTTCAGCATATCATTGATGCAAGGGGAAAGCGGCCAGAGCAATGAGCTGGTACATATTCAGAAATATTATTTTTCACAGAATCGTAGTTGCTTGCACCAAATAAATACTTAACTGGACTACAAAATACTGACAACCGCACAGGACAATACCTGGGTCTGAATTTGCTGGCTTAACACGAGTGCCAAGATTATTTAGGTTATTCAGATGACTATGGTGCTTGCTGTAACCCTCCTCAGAAGCTCCTCTGACCAGACACAGGCAGTTCTTCACGGCTAAAGCAGGCTCACAACAGCGCTGTGTGGACACAGGTCTCACCCCACGGGGCCACCCCAGAGGGCAGGCCCTGACACCTCACACAGCTCCACCGAGGCGTCTAACGACATGATGTCGTCACCCTCACACCCGTGAACCTCATCTCAGCACAGCAGCTCATCCCTACGCCGCCACCGCCGCCCTCTCCCTCGGCCCAAACCCCACCGCCCATCCTCATCCTCCCCCTGCCCGCCCACAACCAAGATGGCGCCCCGCCCACAACCAAGATGGCGCCGGGCGGCCTCACCCCACCCCCTAAACTGCCAGGACTAACGATGGCGCGGGCGCGCACCGCCCCGAGCTGCGCTCGCGCATGCGCGGGATGGGGCGGGGCCAGGTTGGAATTTTGGCGGGTGCCGGGGAGCGCGCGGCTGGCGGTGAGCGGGGCGGTGTGAGGGGAAAGGCCGGGGGGATCGGGGTGCGGGGGCGGGGGGCCGGGAACACCGAGAGCTATCCCTGGGCAGTCTGGGAGCCCCGAGAGCGATCCCTGGGGGTGAGGGATCAGGGATCCGCCGGGAAGCCCTGGGGGGGGTCAGGGTTCTACTGGGTGGGGGAGGCGGCCGTGAGGTGGGGGGCAGCCGTGAGGGGAATGTGCACTCGCAGCCCAGAAAGCCGACCGCATCCTGGGCTGCCTCATCAGCAGCGTGGCCAGCAGGGCGAGGGAGGGGGATTCTGGCCCTTCTGGTGAGACCCCACCTGCAGTGCTGTGTCCAGCTCTGGGGCCCTCAGCCCAAGAAGGACCTGCTGGAACGGGTTCAGAGGAGGCCGCAAAAATGGTCAGAGGACTGGGGCACCTCTGCTGGGAGGACAGGCTGAGAGACATGGGGTTGTTCAGCCTGGAGAAGAGAAGGCTCCAGGGAGACCTTATAGCAGCCTTCCAGCACCTAAAGGGGGCCTACAGGAAAGATAGGGAGGGAGATTAGGGAGTGTAGCGATAGGATGAGGGGGAACAGTTTTAAACTGAAAGAGGGTGTATTTAGATTAGATACCAGGAAGAAATTCTTTCCTGTGAGGGTGGTGAGACACTGGCACAGGTTGCCCAGAGAAGCTGTGGCTGCCCCACCCCTGGAGGTGTTCAAGGCCAGGCTGGATGGGGCTTTGAGCAACCTGCTCTAGTGGGAGGTGTCCCTGCCTATGGCGGGGGAGTTGGAACCAGATGATCTTTAGTCTCCCTTCCAACCCAGACCATTCTATGATTCTATGAATGAGGCTCCCCTGGTGAGAGGAGGGTCGATCCTGGGCAACACTAGAGGAGAAATGGGGATCCACTGAGGGATGGAGATCCTGTGGCTGCTGTGGTCCCTGCAGAGAGGGGAGGTGAGGTGGCTGGCACAGCACAGCTGAGCTCTGATTTGGGAGCCCAGGGCTGTTTCTGTCAGGAGAGAGGCAGGGGGAGATCCTGGGGTGAGCCCCCACAGGATCCACACTGCAGCAGGGTGGATCCCAGGGCCAGCGTCACCAGCAGGACGGCAGGAGCTGTGTGGGAGTCACTAGCCACGTCTGCTCATGTATGCTCTTGAGTTTTGTATTATTCTTTGCTGAAAATAAGTTTTCTGGGGCAAGAGGAAAGAGACTACTGTTAAAAGTTGGGTTTACAGGCAAAACAAAAGTCCTTGAAGCAGGAAAGCTATTCAAGCACAGAGTCACAGTTTGGGTTTGTGAATAATCCATCCCCAGTGGATTTCTCTTCTGTTATCCAGTCTTCCCTTGGCCATTCATGCCTGCCTGTGCTGATTATTTCTCATGGACACGTATCCATGAAACGGAGGAGGTGTGAGAAATGTAGAATGTATGTTTTTAAGAATAAGAAAAGTGTTATGAAGAGAGAGTGAAACCCTGCTACTTTCTTCCATTTTCAAATGATGACTGAATCAATTTTGAAAGATTTGCTTTAGTTAAATGCTAATGATGATTATAACACAGGACTGATGAGGTGGAAATAGTTATTACTAGGAGAACATGGTAGGCATTTCTTAAAATCTCTGCCTGTTACGGGCTTTTTTCTAAAAGTAATGCTGTTACACTGCAGTGCGTTCAGTATAGGTTAGACTTTAAATGTAGAAAATGTATGTAAGCGTTTTAAATCTAGTGGAGTCCTCATCTGCAGCTGTAAACAAAACCAAGCTGGTGGTTTGAAAATCATCAAATAAAGAGCCTGAACACAGTATGTATTTCTAGTTGAGCTATAGCCACTTTAACGGTTTCACTGTTGTTCTCCCTGTAACAGAGAATTTTTTCCTTGAGGGGCTCTTGAAGAAATCCTGGTGTAATCATGGACGGTAAGGGGAAAAGTACTTTTACTTTCAGTAGGAAAATTGTCTTCTGACCAATACATTAGTTAATAAGTTCAAGTGTTGAGAAATTTACCAGATATGGTAAATGTCTTAGTAAAGGAAATTATGTTGCACTGACTTCACTTGTGGAAGCCTTTGAGGTTGTCCCTTGCCTTCATTGTTGTCACCTTTCTGTGAGGCTGCTTTGTCCCTTCCCTGATTTTGTTTTCTTTGGCAACAAAGGTTAAATAAATTTCTTGTTTTGTTCTGAATTTCAGTTCTGCTCTGGCTGTCCCATTTCTCTCTCAACTTGATATTCTTTTATCCGTTATTTGTCCCTTCAGTTTTTCTTTGCTTTCTATTCTCTTGCTTGAGCAAAGCATATCTGGGGATCTGCTTTCTTGCCTGCCTTGCATCTTCCTCTTCAGCTTCTATTGGCAAAAGCCACGTGGGTGTCTCCTTAGAGTTCCTGGCTACACCTTTACAAGGCTCTTTTTTTTTTTTTTGTAACAGCAGCTATTGTACAAGCAGCTGCATAGAAGGAAAAGCCAGTGCGAAGCAGCCTGCCAATTTTCTGCTGACCAGCCAGCCTGGATCATAAACTGAGAGTGTCTGCAACCACGTTTCCATCTGATTGGATGGCAGGAAGCTGCTTTTTCTTCCTTTAGCCAAAGTTGAAGTAGTTTTTTAAGAATGCCACTTGCTGTTCTGATTTGCTTTTGGTTGTCATTAGCTTGTGATTAGAGTAGCGTGGATATTTTATTCCATGGCAGCTTTCCTCTAACTGGGAAGAAATAACGCTGAGTTTAATTTTTACCTTAGCTCATGATGACTTGGATCTGTTGGCCTCCCTCCTGGAAGAAAGCGAAGCAACTGAGGAGGGGAATTCTCCTGAGGAGGAAAATGCCCCAGAGGATGAGGGGGGAGAACCAGATGAATACGATGAGCTCTTCGATGCAGAAGATGATGCATCCTACACTGAGGAGGTTGATGCTGAGGACAACATGATTGATGAACAGAAGGAGAACCTGGCTACACTGTTTGGAAATGTGGATGACCTGCTGGAAGAGGAGGAGGAGGCAGAAGAAACTGTCCCCACTTCAGCTCCCAGTCAGGCAAACGAGAAGACCAACCAAGAACTGCAAGGTAACAGAATCTTTTATCTATTTTATTGTATATATCTTGTCTCTAGACAGCTAATGGGCAGAAGGTAGTGTCTGCTGCTTCTCAGTTTAGGATGGGGAATACAGAAAGTCCTTGTGAAACTTTGTAAGTCCAGTTTTTAGTGCTCAGTCACTAAACTCACCAAACCTGTTCCTCCCCACCCCCCCCCCAAAAAAAAAAGACAGAGGACTGAAGTGAGCCAGGGAAACTAAACTGGCTCTGCTGAGCAGGATAGAGAAGGTTGCCTGTGTACCTGCACCTCGTCTGATGAAAAGCAACGTTGCTTCAGTCTTCAGGGCTGTCACCCTGGCATCTTTCACCAGCACAGCTCTCCCTTCCCCCACAGGACTTAACAGCAGAAGGTTCTGCCATACCAGTCAGTGTGGAAGCAGAGCTGGCCACAGAGCCTTCCTGTGTCCAGGCCACATATTTGGTTATATTGGAAGCATTTCTTTATAGTAAATAGTACAATCATCAGCCATTTAAATTGTCTTATGTTCAGTATCGTAGAATCATAGAATGGTTTGTGTTGAAAGGGACACTAAAGATCATCTAGTTCCAACCCTCCTGCCATGGGCAGGGACACCTTCTGCTAGACCAGGTTGCTCAAAGCCCCATCCAGCCTGCTCTTGAACACTTCCAGGGATGGGGCAGCCACAGCTTCTCTGGGCAACCTGTTCCAGTGTCTCACCACCCTCACAGTAAATAATTTCTTCCTGATATCTAATCTAAATACACCCTCTTGCAGTTTAAAGCCATTACCCCTTGTTCTGTCACTACATGGCCTTGTAAAAAGTCCCTCCCTATCTTTCCTGTAGGCCCCCTTTAGGTGCTGGAAGGCTGCTATAAGGTCTCCCTGGAGCCTTCTCTTCTCCAGGCCAAACAGCTCCAAGTCTCTCAGCCTGTCCTCCCAGCAGAGGTGCTCCAGCCCTCTGATCATCTTCATGGCCCTCCTGTGGACCAGCTCCAGCAGGTCCATGTCCTTATGTTGGGGGTGCTAGAGCTGGATGTGGTACTGCAGGTGGGGTCTTGCGAGAGCGGAGTGGAGGGGCAGAATCCCCTCCCTCGCTCTGCTGGCCACGCTGCTTTTGATGCAGCCCAGGATGCGGCTGGCTTTCTGAGCTGCTAGTGCACGTTGCTGTCTCATGTCCAGCTTTTTATCCACCAGTGCCCCCAAGTTCTTCTCGGCAGGACTACTCTCAACCCCTTCATCCCCCAGCCTACTTTGATACCGGGAGTAGCCCCGACCCAGGTGCAGGACCTTGCACTTGGCCTTGTTGAACTTCAGGAGGAAAGATATACGCACCATGCCAAGGAACATACCATGGTCAAGGAAAATATTTATATGAGAAAAATCAGCTCCAGGCTGTATGAAAAAGTGGCCCTTCACTGCGAGCTGTACAGTCAAGTACATTTGTATTGTGGCTTGGGTCTTTGTTTTCTAAGTTCCTATGATGTAGTAAAACTGCCAGACTTCCAGGGATCTCATAAATCCCTGTTTGCAATCGCCTCCTGCTGTTTTCATTATTATCCTTTTTCTTCTCCCCTCTTTCCTAGCTGAGCTGAGAAAATTGCAAGAACAGATGAAGACATTGCAGGAGCAGTTGCAGAAGACTGCTATTGGGCAGCAATCCAGTTCAGGCCCTGAGAAGAAAACCCCTGGTAATGAGACTAATTAAATGAGTTTATGATTTGTTGGCCTACCAATGTGCAATTTATAGGCAAGACTCCAGATAATCCTAAAGTGGGCACTGAGTAGCAAGGAGGAATGGTGGTCTGGTGTATTCCCACGCAAGTTGTTTCCTGCAGCTACAGACTAACTCAGTGAGCTACAGTTTTGGTATCTGTATCATGGGTTGCTTCTACATGAGGTGGCTTTCATGACTGGACTGCTCCAGGGTCTTCTGCTGGAAGTGTCCCTCCTGTCATCTGCCAGTAAGAAAATATAGCTATGTTTGTTGCTGGGTGTAGTAATAAAGTTATATGTTAAAATTGAAAAGCAAGGGTTTGTTTCTACTTTCCACAGCTTTGTGGCTTCGGTGACATCCAGAACTTTAGGTGCTTGTGGGGGAAGAGTCACTGGGGCTTTTCCGGCTGTTGCACTTCAGATGCTGGCAACTTAGCTGAAGGGTTTCTGTGTGGAACCCTGACTTGGGCTTGTTATTCAGATAATTACTTAGTTTGGAGCAGTTCTTACTGTTTAAGCCCAGTTCCTTAGATCTCTTAAACAATTTTTTTCTGTTTTCTTGGCCAGGTAAATCTCCCTGTCCACCCTTAAAGGAAAGGAAAGTTCAGAAGCTGCAAGAGTCACCGTGTTTCTCGGCCCAGCTGGGCAATCCTTTACCGCCAACCAAACGAGGAATCCAGAAATCAAAAGCATCCTCAGCAGGTACCATTCTCAGTCCTCCTTTCACTGAAACACACCAAGCATTTGTCGAAAGCCCGTCTAGTTCACAGCAGCGGTGTAGACACATCCAGGATAGTTTTATACTAGTCAGTGCCCCAGTAGCAGTCTGGTCACAGCAGAACAGAGCTCACTACAGAATTAATTATTGTGGTCTTTGCAATGGGTGCTGTGCTCTGTACTGCATCTGTGTATCCTACAGTTTAGCTTGCCTGGGAAATAAGAGCTGCTCTGGGAAGCAAATAAGACAGTTTTACGCCTTTTTCTTAAGTGTGTTATATTAGACTCCTGTCTCTGGTCAGGTGTAAGTTAGTGTTATTTTTATTAAGAAGTTTTCTTTCATTATCAAGATTCTTTTTCTTGCTTTTTTTCCTACTAAAGAGAACAAGCCGCCTCCTCCACGACAAGTCCTCAGTCTGGCGTTCCAGCCTCTCGCATCTGCTGCAGGGAACGCACCCAGTAAGGTGACCAGAGATAAGACTCCTCATGTGCCCACATGCTCCGGTGCAACAACTCAGCCAGTGTCTGTGGAAACCTTCTCGGGACTGAGATTAAGGTCAGCAGCCCAGCACTGAGCTCTGTTTGGGGATATCACTCTCCAGTAACGGGAAAGAAAATGCAATCAGTCCAGTGTCCTGTGATGGTAGTCACACAAGTGGTGAGCCGAGGACTGGATTTCTGATTAGCCGATTAGCCGTCATTTAACCATGCCAGAGCAGTCAATTGTCATTAGGGGATGTAATAGAAAGCCACAGCATTGGCTGGTTGATTTAAATAGGTAACGTTGACTTTCGGCTTAGTACCATGTTTCTATTTTCACCTTTGTTCTTTTCTAATAAAAAAAGCTATAATTTTATTAGTGCTGCCTTCTCTGGGATGTCTCAGTGGTGGAGGAGGGAGGCTATGGGCTGTGCAAAGCCCAGTTGTGTTCCAGCTGAGCAGATTTTGCCCCAAAATTAGAAACCTCAGAAGCCCCTTGGGATCCCCATACTTGATGTGGCCACTAGAGGTCTCTGAATACTCACGGTGTCTTCCCTCACTAGAAACCGTGCTGGATTTCCAAACCGTGCTCAGTCATTCATGCTCAATCATTCCTGAAATGAGCAGAGTTAATGCAGGCTCAGGGCTAAGTTGCAGTACAGCTATTTGGACAAAGACTGGCGTGATCTGTAGCTTTCTGGTATTTGTACAGTGTCCTGAACCGAGGGACGGGGGTTTTGTTTCAAGTGACCTCAGGGTGAAATAAGGCACAGGGGCATTTTGCTGTGAGACGTAGCCTCCCCAGGAGAATGCTGAATGGTTTTGGTTGTCCATTTGTGCCAATGGATGTGTTCTCTTTTACATGCTTTTGCTTAATCTAGAAAACCCCGGGTTTCGTCGGCTGAAATGGACAGGAAAATGGCTAACCGGAAGCTCCTCCGACTGTCCCAGCTGAAGAGCAAACTTGCTACAGAAAATCTGGAGGAAATAGACTGGGTCACGTTTGGAGTCATAGTGAAGAAGGTCACTCCTCAGAGCGCAAATAATGTGAGTAACTTGGTTGCCTCCCTTGCTCAGTCCAAGTGAAATGCTGGTCTTCTTTCCTGAGAAACTAGTTAGGTCTTCAACTTCATCAGTCAATCCCATGTAGTTAATGAAAAGCTACTATGTTAAAGATCTTGGCTTATCTGGTTTCACGCAGAAATGTCCTCAGGTTAGTCCTGAGGTTTTAGTCCTCAGGGTTAAGTGCTTCGTTTATCTGATGCAACTGTCCCAGACACTAATGTAAGAAAAGTAGCCGTGGCATAAATCTGCCTAAATCTGTTCATCCACTGTTACATGTTAAATGCCAGTGTGGAAAAAAACTGTGACTCTCAGTCTTTCTAGTCAGCCCTCTTGTTTTAAATGTGCCACTACATTCTGCTTCTGTCACTTCCCTAGAGGTCATTCTGTCCTATGTGGTGTACAGTACATGTCCTATACAAAGTCATTGATGAAACAGAGATCTGGATATGCTTTGGTTTTATTTGTTCAGTGGGGTAAAAACCTCTTTATTCAGCAATCAAGAGTGCTGTCCAGCTTTAATATCTGGGACATTGGCAATAGCAATTATTGTTGTTCTATTTCAGCCTTTAAGAATACCAGAAATGGTTGTGTGGCATGGCTGGAGATGCTTTATCTAACCTCTACTAAGGTTACAAATTGTGCTTTTCTAAATCAGGAAAACCCAGGGGGAAAAAAATCAGAATAACTCTTTAAAAGCAACAGCAAGAGGGGACAGTCACTGTCCCCATGCTGAGAGCTGAAAGGAAATGTCTGTTCCAGGGCAGAACCTTCAGCATTTGGCGGCTGAATGACCTACGGGATCTCAATCAATGTGTCTCACTCTTCTTGTTTGGTGATGTCCACAAAGAGCACTGGAAGACAGACCAAGGCACAGTCATCGGGCTGCTCAATGCTAATCCTATGAAACCTAAAGAAGGCTCAGATGAGGTGAGAGGATTTTTCACTTGCCCATCAGCTGTAGAGAAAAAATCATAGCTGATACTTTTTCATATCTACTTGAGATTTAGCTTTAGAACACAAGTTAAGGCTGAAATTACAGCAGTCTGCCTGAACAGTTTGAATAGCATTCAGATGGTTGTGTGGTGCGTATTTGCTCCTGGACTTCTGGAAGACTGAACTTCAAGACGCTTCTACTAAGCGTCTAAAACCAGAGTTTATTCAAGTGTTTAATCTTCTCTCCACAGATGTAGGGTGTGTTTTTTCATTTCAGTTTATTCAGGTTCCTCAGTGCAAAGCCCATTTCAGCAGAGGTCTCTAAAATCTGAAAAAGGTGGGGAAGCTCATTTCTCCCTTCAAATTTAAGCATGAGATGTGATTGCAAAATGTTTCTTGGTTCCAAAATCATGACTGAGAAGAAGCAATATTTGATTTATTATAATACATCATTTGTTTATATAGTAAGTTGATACATAGTACTTTACTTGTTTAATCAATTACCTATAAATGCAGAACATGATGAATTACTTTTATTTATGTATCAAAACATTTAAGGTGGCTTCATTTTGCTAATAAATTAATTTTTCTAATATCTTTTTAATTGCACTGGAATGGAAACTGTTCTGACTTCTGTCAAGGGGAATTTCAATCTAGTAGCTGGTGATGTAGTGTTTTGCATTTTAAATTCTCCAAATGGAAAAATTAAGAATCTCATTAATTGTCTATTAAGCTATATAATTGCTTAAATTAACATGAATGAGCAGTAGAAAGTCCTACTGGTGAGTCGAAAAACATACCAGATTTAATGTAAGGGCTGTATTCAACTGTTAAGAATGGCTCTGAGCTAAAATGTACACATTTAGACCTACGTTAAAGCTGACTTCTCAACGTGTTTCTTATCTACAGACATAATTCCTACTATCCCTGATTGTGTGAGGTAGACAGTC
Organism: Numenius arquata; assembly: GCF_964106895.1. Lineage (NCBI taxonomy): Eukaryota > Metazoa > Chordata > Aves > Charadriiformes > Scolopacidae > Numenius > Numenius arquata. Next base: position 125,060,762 of record NC_133577.1, on the reverse strand, counting down.
TCCTTGTACCACAGGAGTCAGTTTTGATTGTACCCTAAACATACGGAGAGGGACAGAGCTTTTAGTCCAACTCTTCTTCCCATCCACTGCTGAATGTGGTTGCCATGGTGGCGTCGGAGCCAAGCGGTTGTACGGGACCATCATTTATAGCACAGCTAAATCTGCCTTTGCTGGTCCTTGGTTCCTTGAGGTTCTGAACATAGAAATGCAACATTTTTCATCTCTTTGTGAGAAAGAAATTAACTTTTTTTAACTGAGCCTTTTCTCAATCTAAACAGAACACGTGACTTTCTTAAGCTAGGCCCATTGCTGCATTGTTAATACCAGAGGGGCAAAACCGGACCAGAGTCAAACCAGTGGCATCTAGAGAGAAGCCCATAGAGTCCTCTTGAAGGCATGCTCTGATTTCTTTCTAGGTGTGTTTGTCTGTTGATCATCCCCAGAAGATCCTCCTCATGGGTGAAGCTCTGGACCTGGGCACTTGCAAAGCCAGGAAGAAGAACGGTGATCCTTGTGCACAGATTGTGAACCTGGTCTGTATCTCAGTAGCCAGGACATCCTTAAGCTGTTGGTGAAAATCTGGCTGCTGATTTTGTACGACTCTGACTTGTTTCTGGATCTTGACTTGTAACTAATTAAACTGAGTGGAGAAACTGAGAAATGAAACCTAGAGGAGCTTCTGTGAGGGCACTGGAGCAGCAGCACGGTAGCTCCCTAAATGCAAAGTTGGTGCTGCAGTGAAAAGAGATGGTCTTGACCCATGACTGTCACCATCTCCACACCCTTTCACTTTCCTTTGTGCTGCTGCAAGCTTCCATGCACTGCTCTAGAGTGTTTCCGCGCATCACATACAAGGTATAACAAAGGGAGGTTTTTCTTGGGAATGGTTATGTTTTTCAGAGACAGTTTTAACCCAATGAGTTCCCTGGTCCAGCGTGCCTGTAAGCTGCCAGAATATTTATTCCTGGGATGGAGGAAGTCCTTGACACATGGGTTTTTTTTCCAGTGATTAACATGAGCAATTTTAGTTTTGGTTTTCATTGCTGGAGTGTGGGCATGTGTTTGCTGAGTTGGTCAAATGCTGGAGTACCACAATAGAGATGTTGCTTCGGTTTAGCCATAGAAGGATGCATGTAGGTGAGAGGAATGAAGTAAATTGTAACTGCTAGTGTTCTGCAACAGGCTTCTCCCATTTCTTTTCAGAACGACTGTGAATATTGTCAGTATCACATACAATCCCAGTACAAGAAGCTCAGCTCGAAGCGGGCAGATCTGCAATCTACCTTTTCTGGTGGTCGCATTCCCAAAAAAGTTGGTCGGAAAAATCCCACTTTGAAGGAGAGGCTGTGTCAGGATGGGTTTTACTATGGAGGCGTCTCTTCAGCAGCATACGCAGCCTCGGTGTAAGATAAACCACTTATTTCCCTTGGGCTAAAGCACAGTTCACTGCTTTTAAACAGCATTTACCTCTCATACACAAGTGAGCCTGGAGCTGTCTCTAGGGTGAGAGCTCCCTTTGACTTAACTACATTCACCAAATAGAAATAAATGCTCCATGTTTGGTGTAATTCTCCTGGCGTCATGGGATAGGATATCAGAGCTGCTGTTTGATGGAAAAATTTTGACAATCAGTGCTAAGATGTGGTAAGGGGTATTTTTTACCTCATTAATACTGTGTTGTGCTGTCAGGTGGCATTTTGTTTCAGTAGGTGAAATGAACTTTCTCATGAGATCCCAAGCATTTGAGTCTCCAAGATGAGTATTTTTCAGTGCCATTCCGGTATTGTATTTTGTTATGGCTCATTGCATTTAATCCCAGGCTCAGTGTCAGTGTATTCTGTATTTCCTCCTCCCTTCCTTAACTGAAATGATACAGTATCACTATGTGTTAATGAAGAGACAGTAGTACACCCTGTGTACTATTAAGTGACCAAGGTCAGTAGATCCATACACATCTCATAACTAGCATGGAGGGGCCAGGTCCTTCATCCAAATCCTGCTGAAGGCAGCTGTGGAAATACTGGACTCACAGCTGGATTGAGCCCTTTGCTTGCACACGACTTTCATTCCCTTACCACTGCTCTCTGATAACTGGTGTGACTCCACAGTAATGAAGCAATTCCAGCCTCCTCTCCGTCCCTGGAACTAATAAGCCGTGACCTATGTTTAGCATTCTCGCAATGCATAGGAGAAAAATATCTCAACCCAGGGAGAAATGGGGGATCCTAAACAATGTGCTAGAATTTAGATTTAGATCCATGTCCTTCCCGAAGACAGACAGATAACAGTAGAGAGGCACCAATTTGGATTAAATAAAGGGTGGCTGGAGTTTTGCTGAAGCACTGGGCTAGTGTTCAAGCTCCTGTCCTTGCTCTAAGCATGGGAAAACTCTGATGATCTGGTTTTGTTTCCTCTTTCTAGTGCAGCGGCTGCAGCACCGAAAAGGAAGATTCAAACCACTCTCTCCAATCTGGTCGTGAGAGGAGCTGATGCAATTGTCCAGGAAACCAGGCAGAAAATTGGTACCTAACTACCCCTGTAGTCTCTTCACCCTCCAGATATTACCAGCTTGATGTGTAGATGTGTCCCTGGACCCTGCTACTTACTGAATGAATCTGGCAATTGCTTTGCTACAGAGATAGCTGTTTGCAGGCTGCTTTCTCAGTTGATCAGAACTCCTCTTCCCTCTTGAGATCACAGCTGCAAGGCAAATGTAACTAAGCAACTGTGTAGCTCCATGCATCTTTTTTTCATCAGTGCCCCTGAATTAAGTCTCCTCTTCTGTCTTTGGACAGTGACAGAAGATCTTTGCCAGATTAATGGGAATTGGAAGTTTTAAGAACTTTGCACCAGAGAATTTATTTTATTTGATTAAAATAAATGACTTCTGTCAATCTTGAAAGCTTCTGAGGAATACCAAGTATAAATCAGTCAGGTCTGCAATGCAGGGGACCTCCTAAATACTCAGCCTGTTTCTAGGGCTTTTCTTTTGTGATCTACAAAGTCTGATCCTTCCATAGCCTTTGGGATGTCACCAATTTTTCTCTGCCACCATTTGTTTTCTGAAAAGCACTTAATATTACACCCTTTTTATGCTTGGTGGAGAGCAGATGACAGGTTATTCAAACTATGTGCTCTAGATGCCACTTAGATGTCTTATTCGCATCTTTCATTTCCCTCAGTTGCCTCCATTTCAGACATCATAGTGTGTGTCCTGTCTCTAGCTGCCCTTAATTCTCCAGGGATAAGATGTGGTGGCTTCAGGGCTTTCAAGTATTCTAAAAATGGGAATGGTGGGAGCACCAAAGACAGCCAAGGTTGATGGGGAACTGGCTGTCTAATGAAATTGCTGAAGGGGTAGAAATGCCAACCAAATACAGTGTAGAAGTTGGCCTTGCGCTGGGGGCATGCTCACTCAGGTGACTCACAGGGGTTTCTTCGAACCTTGACTACTCTACATCTCTAAAGCCAGACCTGCTTCCCTTCCTGGCTCCAAATCTGTTGGATTTTCTGTCTCTTCCACCCCAGGTGCAGCAAAGAGACCCATGCAATGTTCTGAGGAATTCAAGGAACTGCTGGCACAACCAACCTTTGGAGCAAGAAACCTCTGTAAACACTGGACCAAAGCAGGTATTGTCCTTTCGCCTGAAGGAAAACCCACTCCTGAAAACACTAGATCTCCTCCTGAGCAAATATCAGCGCCTTTTTTATTTTGGTTTGGTTTGTTTTTTTTTTTCCCCAGATGCTGAAAAGAAGCAAGGGGCCAATTTCCAGTCTATCTCTGCTTCAGCACTGCTCAAGCAACAGAAACAGAAATTGCTGGAGGCCAGAAAAAAGCGATCTGAAGAGATTCAGAGGCGGTAATACATACTGACTTTCACAGGAAGGGTTCCTTTATTATGTCTCTAACTATAACAGTGGAGGTGTTTTGCTGTTTTTAGAAAAACTTGGTTTAAATAGAAATACCCCAGTACTCAGTCGAGAACCAAATGCTCCAGCACAGTGCCCAGTAACTGGAAAGCATGATGGGAAGGGCCTGATTTGAGCACAGGTCAGGACTCCTGGTTTTGTTCATTGCTGGCTTGCAAGGGTCTTCTGAACCTTAAGGTTTTCAAGTGTTTTGTGCATATCTTGTTAACAAACCTAAGAACTTCAGAAGAGCTACCCTGGGTGAGACTGAGATTGATATAGCCTCAAGAGGAACCAAAACAGAACCTGAAGGAGAATAATAAGACTAGGCACAATCATGATGATATTTCCCCCAAATACTTTTCCTGCCTACAGCACTATGTATTGCAGGGACTTTCCATGCTAGAGGTGGTGTCTGTCACAGTATTTATGAAAGGTCTTTTGCTTTTTTTTTTTCCCCATGAACCTGTCCAACCTCTTCACCATGACCTATGTAAACCTAAGCGTTTATGTGACCCCTGTGACAAGGAGTCTCACTGCTTAGCTGCCTGTTCTGTAAAGAAGCCCATTTTTGTGCTTTCAGCTCCCACCTCCCCGCTTTATTTTTTTTTTTTTGTTGGTTTCAGAAAGCAATTAGCCATTCATTCCTTCTGGTGACTTCCTTAAGTCACTCTTGATTTCAGCCACCCAGTTAAGTTCCTTACCAGTCTTGCTTTCTTCTCCTGAATGCCTGAATTGCTGCATGATTTTCTAGCGATAAAAGGCCAATTAGTGAAAAATCAGTCAACATCCCTGCCGCTCCTATCTCTTTCTCAAAACTCTGTCTCTTTGATTTGTGTTCATATTTCAATGGATTATTCTTGTCTTATAAGGTTTCTCCAGAATACAAGTAAAGCCGGCAGCCCTGCTCTCCCATCCTCCTCCAGACAGTCCTCGCTCCCTTCCCCAGTGCCTGGGGCAGAGTTTCCCAAAGCTGCAAAAATGTCAACTCCTCAAAGGCCCAGGCTGGGCACAGGCTTCTCAGAAGGAGAAGATATCCTCTTCTTTGATGGGTCTCCACCTCCGACACCAAAGCTAGGCAGCTTGGCAGAAGCCAAAAAGGTAACAGCTCTTTGAATCTTTTGAGTATTAAGAAGGGGAGGTTAAGGGAGGTTTGGTTAGTGGTAGTAGAGGAGTCTTCGATCAGATATAGGACAGCTCAGTGCTGATCCTGCTAAAGTTTCTGATTTGTGGGATCAGACTGGGCTGTATTACAGTACACAAGAAACCTGCAGTTCCTGACAGCTCTTAGTAGCAAGGTCCGTGCTACTGGCTTGCCTGTAGTCAACCTCCAGAGCAGTGGAACAGCTCTGGAACAGGGTCCTTTGTGTGTGACGTTTGGCCACCAGAGCTGGTGTCTTTTGCTAAATCACAATCCACCTGAACTGGTCAGGAGCAAGTTACGATCTGTCTCATGTGTGACGCTCATGAGCTTGCTCTTGGTCTCTGAAGGCAAGCATCACCAAAGCCACTCACATAACTAGCAATTTCAGCAAATGTCAAGTAGAACAGGGGACAGAGCAGCCTCTTGGAATGGGACCAGGGAAAAGGAGATCGGGAGACAGGGCATCTCATTTAAGTCATGAGCCTGATGCTGAGCTTTTTGCAGAAGAAACACCTCTTTATGCACACCAGCAGCTTCTCTGGGTAGAACCGACTCCATTCTTCATGACCTGACACAGTCTGTCACCCGTTGGGCAAATTACCTTTCTGGAGAGCAGTTTGGAATAGCTGTGTGGCTGTCCTTGTACTCTGTTCTTCATGCAGGTGGGACAAAAATCTGTCCACCAGTGGCTGCTTTTGTGTTTTGAGGGGTTGGGACACCTTAAACCATCAGGTTGTAGGTCAGTCCCGGACCAGGATGGGAGGCGCTGAAGTGATTTTTACACAGGAAAGCAGAGAAAGGCCTGTCACTAGTGATTGTTTTACAAACATGAAAACCCTGAAATGCTGGGAAGGGCTAGGGGATTTGTGCTGAAAATCCCTGGAATGCTGAATTGTGCACGTTTGTTCTTTGGCATTGCTAGTGCAGTGTATTGTGGGTGTTTTCCCACAATACACTGTTTTCCATTTGCCAGGTAAATAATGGTCAACTAAATTAGTTTAATAATAATGTTTAATAAATAGTTTAATAAAATAATAGTCAACTAAATTAGTTTAGCTATGTTGTGCCAAGAGTTCCCACAATACTCCTGTTTTCCATTTCCCAGGTAAATAATGGTCAACTAAATTAGTTTAGCTATGTTGTGCCAAGAGTTTGGATAATTTTGGTTTCTAGCCAGAACAGACTGCATCTTTCCTTGGTACAAATCTCTTCACATGTTTGTCAAAGAAACTTCTCTCTTCCAGCAAGGAAGCAGTCTTAGCATTCTGGAAGTACAGAAAGGAGTAATTGTATGCAATTTTGTATTAGTTCCTGATTATTACCAATTTATGCGGAAATCTCAAGTGAATTTGATTCTTCTGGAAAACTTACTGATTTGTGAAGTGAAGTGGTTTAAGTATGGCTGCAGAGATATCAAACCTGGTAACGCCCCTGGAGGAGAGATTTTATGGTTTGGGAAGTCCCGAGAGGTTGGGTGATGCGGTGAATTAGATGTACAGCAGAGCTGGGAATTTTGTTGAGCCTCTCTTCGGCCAGCTCCGGTCTCAGGCCAGTGGATCCTGTCTCCTCCTTTTGACAGACTTCCTCTGCTACTTCTGGAAGTAGAAACATGGGAGCCAGACTGGTTGCCACTGCGTTTACTGCTCTTTCCTGTTTTTTAGCTGGCTGCAATACGCCGACTACGAGCAAAAGGCCAGATTCTTGCTAAAACTGACCCGAACAGCGTCAAGAGGAAAAGAGCTGATGTTGACGATGTCCTAGAAATTGTTGAAAGAGTTGAGAAAAATGTTGCTCAACCACAAGGCACAGAAGCAGAGAATGGTATGTAGTAGTCCCACCTGGGAAGGTATCTGAATTTTCTGTGGGAACTTGAGCTTTCCTGCTGGTGATTTACTGTGTGATGTTGCATGAATTGCTTAATTCCCTTTAAAGCTTCTCCATCAGTCAGAGAAGCAATGCTGCTTGCTCCCCTGGGAGTGATGTGAAAAGTCCTAGTTGAGAGAAGATGCAATGTTATTTTTAAAAATTATTTTATTTTTTCTGAAGCCGTATTTGAACTTGGCTTCTTGTTCTCCTGAGCTAATAAAGGCTGCTGTTTGACCTGAACATCTGCCTGAGAGACCTGAGACTTCCAAAATCTCCTGCAGTGGTCATGCTTAAGAAGAGACCACAACCTTGTTTTGAACATGGTCTCTGTAGGACTGAGCCTTTTTGTCTCCCTAGATATGGACAAACTGGAGCCTGCCCAAAAGAAACAACGTGAGCAGCTGGCCTATCTGGAGTCAGAAGAGTTCCAGAAAATCCTGAATGCCAGGTCCAAGCACACAGATGTCCTGAAAGAGGTATGGCCTCAATCCAGCCGTGACTGAGGGCTCAGAACTACGGAGCTGTCTGGACTCCTCATAGTGATTTCAGCAAGCAGCAGGCACCCAAACGTGTCATAGGGACCACAATGTCCTGATGAGTAGGGTCTATGAGCACACAGGGCACAGAGCCTGCAAGTCAGCATTATTGCCATAGCCATGGTAAGGTCAGGTTGCCGTCATCTTTTTTTGCTGTGTTTGGAAGAATCAGTGAAGTTTCCTGATTAGTGGATGATCAGAGAAATCCTTCTACCTTAAAACCAAATTAGCCACGTGCCTATTTTGCCCCTCATTTCTTGACATCTTGGTCACGTAAAGACAGCTGGCACCTTCATCTGGGACTCGTCTAAGTTGTGGAGCCTGTGAAATGCCAGCAGTTCCCCTGAAGACCTAAGAGGTTGGGTTTCTCCCATTGGGGTCTTTGCTGAACTTGTTCCCAGGGATACAGCACCTCCAGTGGCACAGGTCTTAGACATGTTTTATTGGTATGAAGCCTAGCTGTTTAAAGCTCTTCTGAACAGTAATATTTTGGCTAAGAACCAATTCCATTTGTTACATCTGCCTACCTGACCTCTCCCTGCACTGTCCTCGTAGGTATGTGCTTATTTCAGTAGTACATGCTGTTGTTAAACCCTCCCACTCGTACATCTCAGAGGTGGCTCATCTCGGTGTTGCTGAAGCACAGCACGTGCGCTACATGGATTTTTTTGAAGCAAGAGACATTTGGTGTTTCTCTGGCTCCCAAACTGCAGTCTACTTCAAGCAGGCCCAGTAGTAATTTGCCCTAAGGCCATTTATGGAGGGGCTTTTCCCTACTTTGTCTCCCCACCACCCTTTTTGTGTGCTCCCCACAGGCTGAGGCTGAACTGCAGGAGCAATACTTCCAGCCGCTGGTGAAAAAGGAAGAAATGGAAGAGAAGATGAGGAGCATCAAAGAAGTGAAATGTCGAGTTGTGACATGTAAAACGGTGAGTGAAGGGGAGCCAGGGCAACAGCAGGGGAGTGGAACATGTGTTGTACAAAACAGTTGCAGGACCATCCTGAAGACTCCCATCTGTCGCTCTCTTGGCGACAGTCCAGCGCAGGGATCAAATGGAGACCATTTCATTCCTTGTGCCTGTTGCTGAGAGCAGCCCATGCGCTGAGTGACTGAGCCATGAAGAGACTGGCAGGCTTTAGCGCTGTGCTGAACATCTCAACTTGATGTTTATGCGAGTGGGTTCCTTTGGTAAATGTTTTCAGACATTAACACCCGTTTCTTCCCTGAAGTCCTTTGTACCAGGACCTTCAGTTCCCCATATTACATGGCAAAAGAAGCCAAATGCCTTGAAAACATAACACTGGGTGGGATTCCTCTGTGTTTCCAGGGATTTTGCTATCAGGAAGAGGAATGGAGTTTTGTTACTATCCCAAATGTGCTGAAGGGAAAGGAGGAGTTCCCATTCCCAGAGTTTCAGCCCCTGCTGCACTTTCCTGCTTGCTGCCTTTTCCTGCCTGTTTTGGGGCTGCACAGAGGGGCCACTGTGTGCTCCATGAGGTGCTGGGAGCAGGGCCACAGGGTGGTGGCAGAGAGGGGAGGATGGCATTAGAAGCAGCAGTGACAAAGCCTGGGGTGATGATCTCAGACTGGTGGGCTCCTCGGGATGGGAGAAGAAGACAGAGGAGCTTTCCTCCAGACATTCAGCTGTCGCCAGTCTCGTGTGCTGGTGAAGTGTTCATGGCTCTCTTTCTCCTCCTCGACAGTGTAATTACACCTATTTCAAGCCTCTGGAGACGTGTGTGCAGGATAACCATGACTACCACTGGCACGATGCCATCAAGCGATTTTTCAAATGTCCTTGTGGAAACCGAGCTATTTCCCTCGACAGGCTCCCAAAAAAGCCCTGCAGGTAAGAAACGAGCCTGGTGAAATAGCGAGCGGGGCTTTTGTACCGTCCATTCGCAAGTAACGTCTTGGGAGTCACATAAACCTTGTCCTCGAAGGGGAAGGTTAGTCCTTGTGCTGAGCAGCGTGGGAAAGGTGTGGGGGGGCTAGTTCTAGACCCCCTCACACTGTGCACCAAACACACACCACGCTGGTCCTCACCTCCAACCTTCATCTTTCAGCACCTGTGGCCTCTTCAAGTGGGAGCGAGACGGGATGCTAAAGGTCAGTGGTGCTTGCAGGTCTGCCTCCTTCTCTCGGTACTTTCATTTCACACTTTGCTTCAGCGCCCTTACGAGCGAAACCAAGCAGCTCAGCATTTTGTCAGGCGCACACAGGCACCTGCCAGCTGTGATTTACTGGGATTTTGCTTCTTGCTTTCTCTTCTTGAAGCTTTGCTTTATTTAACCATGGCGAATTTGCTTTTGACCAAAGTTGTAAGAATTCAGAATGTCAAGGTTCCCAGAGTGTCTTTAATCACTTAATATTTAATCAGATCATTTAGCCTTACCACAACTTCTGGCAAAGAAATGTTTGGGAGACATCTTACCACACATTTAACTCCTATTCTCCATGCTTCATGTTTCTAGGAGAAAAAAGGTCCGAAGATTGGTGGAGAAACACTTTTACCAAGAGGGGAGGAACAACCAAAATTTCTCAATAGTCTTAAGTGACCTGGCGTTGATTTTTTTTTTTTTTTTTTTTTACAACATAAGGATAACTTTCTGTGTTTAAACCACACATTTCTGTATTGGAATGCTGGAGTCTGGTTTTAGGGACGAATGAGCAGAAGAGTCAATTCCTGATGAGCAGGACATCCACAAAGTCTCCACCAGGCCACTGCATGGATATCTGGCTTTGATCTTTTTAAAATTGACTGAATAAGGCTGCATGTGAAGTACACACTCACGCCTGTTCTTTCTTACTAACAACTTGTTTACAAGATTTAACCTAGAAAAGAGACAGCTAGAGGGGACCTTGTACCAAGAAATCCCCAGGGGTCCCACAGTTTATGTTGAATGGCTGGTGTAGAGTGACCTCACCAGAATTTTAAGTGACAAATCATTATGAACCAGGAGGACTGTGAACTCCCTAAGCACTTGTGAAGTCAATACTGTGGCGCATAAACGCCAGCCTGTCAAGGTTTTTCAGCTGTTGGCCAAAAAGGGCTGTGAGAGGGTTGTAGCCACAGCGCAGTCTTGGCTCCAAAATTGCTCACTTTGAACCCTGAAGAACAGATGTCAAACGGTTCCTGAGTTGTCACCTTGGCTTATGTGTTAAGAAGGACCTTCAGTGGCTTTGACATTGCAAGCCAGCGGCGTTTCCACTGCAGACCAGCGGGAGCTCTTCAGAAAGCCCTTTCCCTGTCACACAGCCTGTACAGTGTTCCCAGCACCATCCACTCTACAGCACCTTCGTGGCTGCAAACCTGCAGCTCCCGCTCTGAAAAGCGTTTTAATGAATCTGGCACCGTTTTGTAAGTGGTTTTAAAGAGCTGAGTGATTACATTTAATAGATTTTTACCCTTTTTTTTTTTTTTTTTGGCATTTTTAAATTTTCCTGAAGTCTTTCCCAGTCATCACCATGTCAGCCTGGGCTGCTGGCGTGGCTGTGTGGGGACAGTAGCTCTCAGACCAAGCAGGACCAGGTATCCAAAGGCTGTTTTCATACAGGTGTTTTTCTGAAAGCACGTCTCCGTAGGGATGCCGGTGGCATTTGGCCAGCTTTTCCTGGACCTGATCCTTCTGCTGTCCCTACCTCATGCCCCGTTAGGATCACAGGGTATTTTTAAATGCCTGAAACCACCAGCACCTCAGTGATTTGGTGAAACTGCCACCAGCAGTCTCCCATGTTCCAGAGGCCTTGTTGATATACCTCTTTTTTTGCTTGCACAAGGGCTGGAAGAGAAATGAGTTACTTGATGTGAAGCAACTGGGCAGATGTGCCTCAGTATTTTGCAGCCCTCATCTACTGGTGCTTCTTCTGGGCAGCTCTGCTCAGCATGTTACCGACACTTCAGTCTCAGGTCGATACCAGTTGATGGGTGGGGTGTCACTGGTAGGTGACCGTAAATATGTAACTGTGACATTGCTTGGCACTGTCTCCCGTTGACTCCTCGTTCAGAATAAATAGAGCACAATAAAACGCTCCCTGGGTTTGTGTGGTATCATTTCTCTGAGGAAGAGGATGCGTTACTGCCTTAACCTATTCGTTTGCCTGACAGCTCGGTGCTGAATTGCCAGAAAGAATTGGTTCGTGGATGTTAACTCCCACGTTTTCTCAGTCAGACCAGCAGGAGTTTCTCACCTGGAGCCCACAAAACCAGCGTGAAACTCCACATCGGTATCAGCCTTCAGCCGGCACGGTGAGAGCTTGGGGTGGAGCTCAACCGCAGCATAGGCAGCATCAAGATGACAGTCCCTGGTGTGCTGGTGCCTGTGCATGCCCAGGAACCTCTCAAGAAGCTGTGAGTCTCACCACCCTGGCTGGGCGAGGGGCAGGAGTGAAGGAAGAGGAAGGTTTGGGAACAGGAGGGCTCGTTGCTAGAGGCTGGGAGGTAGGTGGGGAACGTTCAAACATGCTTCTACGTGCTCCCTTTTTCCTGTACTGGGCTCATTCGCAGCTGCCACCAGCTGCCGTGACGGCTGCGAGGACACAGCCAACAAGCGTGCAGAACCTGGCACGCTCAGTCACAATCCACCCACCCCGGTGGGAAAGGAAAAGCCTGGAGGGGAAATCTCTCCAGGGAGAGATGGGAAAACAAAGCTACTTTAAAAATGTTTTTTTTTAAAACAGAGGTTGCAAAGGCCTTGTATTCCCCTCAAGCTGGGACATGCTTAAAATGTATATATTCAATGTACGCTGTCCTTAGCAGTGCACTGGGTGCTCTCTCCTGCGTTAACTCTGTAAGCGATACTTGAGAGGGGATAAACATTGAGATTGAATATGGATCCATAACAGACTTGCAGCGCAGTCCAGAAGATGATTTGTGACATCTTTGCCCATGTCCCCTGTTGCCACCACACCACAGAGCCCCTGCAAAGTGGACTTCAGCCCCACTGTGTGTGTGGTTATTGGTGTGATGGTTCATCCTCCCTTTTCCCTCAACCTCTACACTGTGAAACAGACGCTGCTGAAAGTGCTGAAGTTCTTCCTTCCCTTCTCTCTCCCAGCCACAGTAAGAGAAATTCAGAGCCTGGAAATTCTGGGAATCTGATGGACACCTGTAGCTCTTCTCTGTGGTCACAGCTCCCTCTGCAGTCAACTCAGCTACATCAATAACATCAGACAGGGAAGTCTCTCCATGGATCCTGTATTGTGAACCAGATGGGATACTTTCAGTCCTCACAAAGATCCGAAGGAGAGCACCAGCTAGGCTGTGAGCTCAGCAAAGTCAACAGAGGAGCCCCCAACTCACTGGAAGTCATTCACTTGGGCCCATGCAGCAAGCAAAGGCCAGGCTGAGAAAGTCCAAGTCTGGAGAGGGATCATGACACGTCTCTCTAACAGCAGGATCAGTGCCAGGGTTATACAGAGGGCATGGGAAGAGACGCAGGAACAAGGATACTCAAAATCGCCCACTGAGCAAGGCTGCAGGTCTGTCCTAAAGTGTCTCTCTCGACAGATTTCTTGGTGTTGTGGTCAAACCAGAGGCTACCGAGAGGATACGTCTCTCTCTGGATGGGCATCACAGCCCAGATACCTCACCCCACCACCAAGGGTTTAGGACCAACGCAATAACTGTGCTCAAACCTCACCTTGTTTAAAAAGCATACAAACAAACAAGAAAACCTATGGATGCTGCAGGAAGATATGGAAAACCCTCCTCTGCGTTCTGTTGTCACGCGTGAAATGACTGCAACAGCTTTGACTTGCAGCCACTTGCCTCGGCAGCCCCCGGGGAGAAGATTTTGAGCCTTGTGGGTGGAGGACAGGAGCGCACCTGACCTCCTGTGACCTCCTGAGCTGCAGGATAACAGAGTAGAAGGAGCCATCAGAGCCCATCAGTGCAGCCTTTGGTCCTGTTTTGGCACCTTCTTCAGGTGGAAGGAAGGAGTGGAACAGAGCTGAGGACTGACATTTTACGCTGGGATATTCGATGACGCACCCACCACCAGAATTTCCGAGCGGCAGAAATAATACAACACAGCCCTCGAACGCAGTTTTGCTCTGATTAAATCTGTATTTCAAAAAATAGATTCTGAAAGCCAAAGAATCTTTCTGAAAGCAAGGAAAGACATTGTGAAAAGTGAGAGGATCATTTCAGTGCACGTCGCTCCACCCTGCCACCAGTGCATCCCAGGGAGCATCCAACCGCCTCCCTCACCTGGCACCTTTTCCCAGACCCACCAGACTCAAAGGAGGACTTCACACAGCCTCGGGTTGGTTCTGCAAGGGAGGCTGGTTTGCTGGCCCAGTGGCTCCCAACCCTGTCAGCCACATATTTCACTTGTGCCAGTGCTGCTCGTAAGATATGATGCCACAGCAGGTCACGTCTGCGGAACTCTGATATTCCAGCCCATCAGTTCCATTTTCCTATGCGAGCAGTTGCTGCTTCCCCTTTATCCAGTTCTTTACACCATTGATTCTGCTGGTACCAATATCCTCATCTTCACCAGCTCTACTAATAACTTCCCCTGTGAGCTCATACTGAGGGCTTGCGTGAAACTCTGCTACATTTTCTTTCTTTTGTGTAGAAAAGGAAGTGGGAAATACTAAAAAACATACCCTTGCATAAAATGTTATGTTAGTACAGCATCATTCCAAAGGGACGTCGTGTCAGAAACTTTTAAAAAACAAGAATGAAAACATCAAGAAAATCAAGGTGTTCTTTCAAGACCTTAATTCTTCGGTTGTTTAAGATAACCACAGCAAATCTCTGGTTTCCTAGGCTAGGTTTTCTTTGATGCGCATCAGCTGTTCACCCTCAGTGCAATTACTTTGTATTAGCATAAAATGATTTTGAGATGCAGCATTTGGCTAAGCCACCGATACAGAGGTCAACAAAGCACACGTAATTCTGCCTGCTGAGGCAGGGTCGCCACTCTCCGATCAGAGAAGCACATTCTCAGGTACATGTTTTCCATCCCGCTCTTCAGAGGTTGTTCTACAGGTTAATTCTTTCCCCTTGCACAAGGCGTGCTCGGAAGTTCCAAATATCCTTCAAAACGAAAATGAGACAGAGGAAAAGCCTTAAGAGCCAGCAAAAACAGGGATGGAAATAGGTACGGTGTTCTCAGCTCAGCTACCTACCCATAAAACCATACCAAAACACTTAACTGAATATTGTTTCAAATCCTAAACATCAAGAACAAAAATACAGCCCAAACTAAAGAAGAGGTGAGACCTCTGCCCCCCGGAGACAGGCCGGCTGCAGGTTGTTACACGAATGCCAAGATGCCCATCGTTCAATTCTGGAAGGCGACAGAAGAGGAAACGAGCAGCACAGAGAACATCACCCTTGCAGAAGACACCCTCCTCGCCGGCTCGTGCACATAACGCCTCCCTTGTACACCTTTGGGTGATGAAAAAAGCTCAGCAACCGACTGAACTTATTGTACCTTCTTACACTTGTGAATTCCGGGCAAGAGATGACCACATCTTAGAATCATAGAATTGTCTAGGTTGGAAGGGATCTTTCAGATCATCTAGTCTAACCATCAACCCAACACTGACGATTTAGGGATGGCTTTTGTATCTCTAAGCTCTATGTCTACCCGTCTTTTAAATACCTCCAGGGATGGTGACTCAACCACTGCCCTGGGCAGCCTGTTCCAACGCTTAATAACCCTTTCAGTGTGAAAATTTTTCCTAGCCATGTTAGCCCTCCCCACTGCCACCCAGAGGGGTGAAGCCTAGACCCCCTCAAATGATGAAAGAAGCGCACTTGAGCAGCCTCAGAGCCGAGCCATCACGGCAGCAGAGTCCCCAGCTCCTCCTCACCTATGCTACAACATCAGTCACGTAACGAAGGGCTGATCCAATCTGCACCAGCTCAGCCGGCACTGGGAGGCATCAAGGCGTGCTCACAAACCCATTTTGACAAGCAGAGCTGGAGGAGGAACTTCTAGAACTCCAGGGATGTGACGGGGCTGCCCAGAGAGCAAGGTCACGTCTCCAGCACAGCAAGGAGCAGCCTTATGAGCAAAATGGCCCAAAAAAAGCCTGCCGGTTGTCCTCTGAACATCAGGTCTTTTATTCTGCCAAGCATCTCTGCTTGGCACAGCTTGATCTGCCAAACTGGGCATAGCAAAAAGCACGAATCTGTCACACGAGAGAGACTTAGGAAAGGGACCTGAGCTGGATTGTAGCAAAAGGCTTAGAGCCAAGTCTTACCCTGAGTTCCACAGAAGTCGCGTTGTATTTCTTGCGAACCATTTCTACCAGTTCCTTCTCCAGGTGCTCTTGGCTCGTGTTCTTGACGTCAATGTAGTAGCACTCTGAGCTGGCGAAGTGACAGCTTATGCTCTGCGTGAGGAAACGGGGCATCGCTCACTACCACATCAGTTAGAATAGAAATCAATGGTGGAAAAAAAATCTTGTGCATCCCGGATCGTGGACACCCCACCCCTTCCTTACAGACCACGTCAACGAATTCCTTCCTCCCTTCCTAGCACTCCTGCTCTCCTGAGTGTCCCCTTGGAGAACTACCCTTGCTGGAGAAATATTCTTGCTCGCTGACGTGCCCTTCTTCCTTCCCTCCTCTCCCAAAGACTCCCCCAGCATGAACTGTGCTACTTGATCTCAGAATATCAGCAACCAGAGTGGGACAAGGGAAAGTCGGGGCTGGAGCGGACCTGGGTGTTCAGTAAGGGTTCTTTCTGCACCCAGACAGTTGCATCAGCCCTCTTGTTTTGTAATTAGTTCTTGCTTAAGCAGAGTCTAGAGGAAATAAATAGAAATGCCCCACTGGAAAGAGCTGCTCTCTCATGACACGAGTTGTGCCAGCTGCCGGCGAGATCGTGCCAGGTCTCAAAGGGTGCTGGACCATAACCTGGCTCAGAGAGCTCCGGGATACTCACTGATTTACCCCAAAATGTTGGGATTTGGCACAGTATGAGGAAGCCCTTGTGTTTCTGCGGGATAGTAAACCGGACTATTGCTCCACCAGCCAGGAAAGAGCCAGCAGATGAGACTCTCAGTACTCAAATGTCCTCTCTGCTTTCAGGATTGCGGGAGAAAGGAATTCCACACCAGTAAACTGCTACAGGGGCTGAAAGGACGGGCCGTATAGTAGTTGATGGAGGCAAAACAAAATAAAAATAGAGCAGCCTGTGTTGCAGTGCCTGAGGGGAAATATCTGCATTGCTACTAGTGACTACGCTAGAGGCTACAGTCCCCTTACGTGCCTGGATGAATCCACTTCTGAGAAAGGATCAGGCCTCCAAAGGAGGGCACTTTTGCCTGTTTCAGCTGGATAATCATGCAAAATGAATAGACGATACATAATCAAAGCTTTAATAGAAAAATGGGTCGTGTTATCATTTAAATAAATACTATCTATTGGATGATGGAGGCTCCTGCTATCCAGAGATGAGACACCAACAAGGCAGCGGTAAGAAAGAGGAGCTCCTGATATTTGAGACAGCTGAAAGGGAACTACTGGAAAAGCAAGTACTTCCAGGCAGCCTTCAAACATGGATTCAGCATCTAATTTCTACTCCTGCTCTTTTTTATCTCAAGCAGCCCCACAGCATGCCCTTCTCCCAAAAGACAGAGATGTTTAAAAATAAAAAGTAAAAAAAAAAGAGTGTAACAGTATATTAAGAAGTTAAAAACTCATTAAAAAGTTCATCCACATATTCACCAGCTTGGAAAGGGGAGGGGACAGTTTGATCAGCTTAAAAAAAAATCAAAAATATCAAAAGCTATATCAAGAGATGGTTTCCTACCTTTCGGAAACCTGATGTCTTGTTTATCCCAGAGCCATGAATGAGCAGGGGATGGAAAAACACCGTGTCTCCCTTCTCCATGACAAGGTGAACCTTGGGAGTCTTCTCATCCTCATCAAGCAGCCCATGGAAAAGTTTGTTGGTTTTACCCTAGAAAAAAAGGGCTGAGTTGAAATAACTCGTTTAAAATTAGAGCAATTGCTGATTCTCAGTGCGAGGGACAGCAGGGGCAGTTACCGATCTGCTGTCCTCTGGCCAGTGTATGCCCAACTAAGAGCCTGCCCACTTGCCTACAAGTCTTCCTACTTCAAGCCCAAGGTACAGCAAAATACTATTTTTTCTATTTTCTGAAGCTGCATTCAGACAATTAAGAACGTTTCTCAGATGGAGAGAACAGAGAATAGCACCAGGGAATCCCACAAGTGTGGCCTGATGACACTGTTGGGGTCAGCGTCCTGCTCCCAGTATAACCATCACCAACGCCGGGCCAGGTCAGGAAATACCCGTTCTTAAGAGGAAAATATCGCTTGATATTTAATTGCATCTAGTTGTTTACTATCCCATTTCTCCTCTTTGGGACAGTACACATGGTCACCAGGCAGGAACAAATTCATGGGAGGAGAAAAAGTCCCCAGACTTGGCAAGGGCAGCACAAAAGAGTTGCATGTTTACGCCGCTGTGCCACGACGTGCTGGACAATTTCTAGGTAAAGGTGGGAAGAGAGGCAGATCTACCCTGGTTACACGGAGTGAGGCCAACCAAGCAACAAGCCAGTGTTTGCACAAGCAGAAAAACCATCACTGAAAATCTCAGCTTTGACCTTGCGCATCCATCCTTCCACGGTGAGCTCTCCCCAGCCAAAATGTGGTCCCCTCGTGCATGCCCTCCCCAACCCACCCGTGACACTTTACCTCCCACTGTGGATAGCCGTGAGGCTTCAGGTGCTGCTTGTGTGTCCCTGGCTGCACGATCAGGCAGCCGTTGTCCTGGTCGGCCCTCTCCATGGCGGTCCAGGAGCAGACGATGCGGGCCGCAGGCCGGAAGGGGAAATAGTGCAAGTCCTGATGCATGGGGTGGAGAAAAGTCTGTTGATCTGCAACACAGGTTCAAAACCTTCAACCTCATCAAACGTGACACAGCCTTTTCCTTCCCATTAAACCATTGCACTTGCTGTAACGTGTCCTGAGAAGCTGCTGCTTGTCACCGGGGAGACTCTGCGGACTCAGTGTCCGCTCCTGCCCAATGCTGCCTTGGAGGCCAAATGGGTTCCTTAAACCCCGTTCCAAGATGGACCAAGAGCACAGTGACGGCTCTTGGGTCAGGAGTGGCACGGGGACACAGGGAATGCCAGGAGGCTGCCTGGCTGTGCAATCCCTGAGAAGGCTCCTTCTGCTGGCTTTCACCACCAACAACCCCCTGCCAAGTTTTCACCATTCACTTGGGCTGCTCTTCAGTTTCATGAACTTTGACCAGCACGGTGTTGCACAAACCTTTCCTTTCAAACAGCCGTGCTCTCTGCAGTCACTTGATCCATCGCTGTGTTGCAAGCAGAATCGACCCTCTCTGTGCTGCACCCAACACATGTTTATTTAGCCTTCTTTTAAAGAAAAAAAATTTTAAAAATCTCAATTTATGGACTGCAGCCTCCCCAGACAGTCTACCCAGCATTCTATTAGCCTTCGCCCTAGAGGCTTTTTTCCATGAAGTCTAAACAACAACAAAAAAATATTTCTGAAGTTTTGTTTGTTACTTCTTTTCCCACTATGGAAATCATAGAATCATAGAATGGTTAGAGTTGGAAAGGACCTTAAAGATCATCTAGTTCCAACCCCCTGCCATGGGCAGGGACACCTCTCACTAGAGCAGGTTGCTCAAAGCCCCATCCAGCCTGGCCTTCAACACTTCCAGGGATGAGGCATCCACAACTTCCCTGGGCAACCTGTTCCAGTGCCTCACCACCCTCACTGTAAAGAATTTCTTCCTTATATCTAATCTAAATCTCTTCTCTTCCAATTTAAAACCATTGCCCCTTGTCCTGTCACCACTCTTCCTGACAAAGAGTCCCTCTTCAGCTCTTCTGTAGGCTCCCTTCAGGTATTGATAGGCTGATGGAAGCATATCATCCACCCCAAAACAGCCTTTAATATATTATTTATATATTTACTTTGCCATTGAGTTTGCTCCTCAAATAGATGAAGTTAGGATGTCTCCACTTGTGTCACTTGCCATGTTATTTAGACTTTGGGCATCTTCAAAACCTCTCCTGAGATCTGCACCTTTAGCAATCCTCAAAGATATTGAATCTTGCAAATACGGAGCAGCTTCCCATTTCTCGTCTGTTATTGTTTTGTTTTTACTTTAAAAATACATAGCCACCTGTTGAACTTCCAAACCAAATAAATACCAACTTTCTGTGGAGCATTTAAGACGACAAGTGGAGAGGACTTGAACAAACTCAGTATTTTAATAACTCGATGTACTACGTATCTGCTCAGACGCTGCACACCTGAGAGTAACAAACGTAGCTCAGGTCTCAACCTCGCTGAAACTGAAACAGCTGATGCAGAGTCAAAGCTGCTTTGAAAAACTGTAATATGGTTAGTTCCGTTCTCTTCCTCTCTCCCTGCCCGTCACCCTCCTGTAAATTACGATCCCAATTTCCAGCAGCAGGAGCCAAAGCCAGCCTCAAAACCCCTCTTTTGGCACCTATTCAAGTATCTTCACATCAAAGCGCTGAGCGTGCAACAACTGTCACTGAGGTCAGGAGCACATAAACTCCGGGCGAAGGATGATCTCTGTATTTATTGCCTTCTGCCGAGGTCCACAGAAGCACTTGTTTTCGACACATTTGGAAAGTCGAGCTCAAAAAGCGTGTCATGGTTTAAACCCCGGGCCTTTATGCAAGTGCTGCTGGCTGAGCAGGGAGCTCGCTGGCCCGCTTTGAACGCGCCCCAGTGGTGCAGCCAAGGCAATCACCATCTTTAGCAAACACACACCCACTGAACATTGAAAGACAAGAAATGTTATCTTAGTAAGCCAAAGTTAAAAAAAACCCCCAAACTATTACCAAAGTGGCCTCGTAAATTTTCAAAATGATTTGGTTTAAATTTGTCTCACTTCATTCAAACAGCTTTTTCTAAAACACTACATTCAATTTTGGCCAGATAGAGAGCATACACACAACAATTTCTCTATTTTTCTCTTATCCCAGTTTTCCTTACCAGAATCTGGAAGTTTATTTATCAGCATGGTGTGCATGGCCATGATGTTTGGCCCTGTGAAGCACTCAACGTATCTGAGGACCTACAGGGAAGAAAGCATTAGAAAAAAATATTCGAGACATCCAAGATAAGAGGAAAAATTTTCTGAGGAAGCTCTGGGATCTGGACGTTTGACTGAGGACTAAGGAGGAGGAGGTCGGGATGGGGGGAATGGAGGGATGCAGGATGTGGCATGGCACACAAACAGGCATGGTGGTAGGAGGCCAAGGCAGAAGACGGTGCAGCTGGGTGGAGTTGAAAAGATGGGGAGGGTCCAACTTCCACAAAGCTATGGCTTTCCACCACAACATGAATACTGGCCACAAAGCTGGACCTGCCCAGAGAGCGGATGCTTTGCCTGGAAAAAAGACATTCAGAAAATGTTACTGATCTGTCTTACTGGCCCGACATAGAGTTTGGGTTAGTCGCATTCCTGACTGCGTCCGCACCACAGGAACAGAGGACAACTGCTTTAATTCTTCTGCCCTGACCACCATCCATCCTGTGTTCAAGCAGAACACTCTTAAAAGATGCCTTGATATTCCTTTCCTCACATATTTACTTTTGAGAGTGACGTACAGGGGCTCTAAGGTATAAAGGATATAGCTTTAGCGGAACCAAAAAGCTTCTTCGCACAGGCATTAAAACATAGGTCCATCCATATAGGCTCTTCCACCCCCCCCCCCCCCCCCCCCACTTTTTGCTGGTGGTTTTTTATTATTATTTATTTATTTTACCTCTGGCAGAGTACAGTATCGGAACAACTCTTTGTCTTCCTGGAAGTCCTGCACTTTATTAACTACTTTTTCAGACTGACCATACTGGGATTTCAGGGACTCGTCTTTCATAATCATAGCTCCCGGTGGATTCACCTCTCTTTTACAGATCCTCACAAACTCCTTCCTGCAAAAGCAGAGGGAATGTCCATGTTGGGAGAGCTCAGCTTCACCCGGCTTCCCAGAGCTCTCTCGGGATGCTGCTGCGCACAGGACCTCCCAGCACCTCAGACAAGTGCCCCGTACCTGAAGCGCTCAATGTCTTCGTCAGAAACGAGCTTCTTAATGAGCAGATACCCATTATCTTCATAGAACTGCCTTTGCTCGGTGGTGAGGACA
Source organism: Numenius arquata (assembly GCF_964106895.1). Lineage (NCBI taxonomy): Eukaryota > Metazoa > Chordata > Aves > Charadriiformes > Scolopacidae > Numenius > Numenius arquata. The sequence continues at coordinate 125,039,155 of NC_133577.1, read as the reverse complement.
TTGTTGTCCACGGTGTAGCTGAGACACAGAGGAGAAACACGTTAGTAGGGCTGGGCAGAACAGCAGGAAGATGGTGACACGTGGGGGATCAGCGGCTGGTGGGGAGAATTGGTGAGCAGAAAAGCTGGGATGGGTCCTCAGCAGCTTTACTCTCAACAGAGACACTGAAGCACAGTCTCTGCAGTCAGATTATCCACTCGGACATTTTCAAGATGCACGGTGAAGCTTTTTTATTAAACCACAGTGAAACAAAGGAGAATATGAAAGGCTGAGGGACTTGGGTCTTTTTAGTCTGGAGAAGAGAAGACTGAGGGGGGATCTGATCAACGCCTATAAATACTTAAAAGGGTGGGCGTCAAGAGGATGGGGCCAGTCTTTTTTCAGTGGTGCCCAGTGACAGGACAAGAGGAACTGGACACAAACTTGTACGTAAGAAGTTCCATCTAAACATGAGGAGGAACTTCTTTCCTGTGAGGCTGGTAGAGCCCTGGAACAGGCTGCCCAGAGAGGTGGTGGAGTCTCCGTCTCCAGAGCCATTCAAAACCCGCCTGGACACGTTCCTGTGCAACCTGCTCTGGATGGACCTGCTTTGGCAGGGGGGTTGGACTAGATGATTTCCAGAGGTCCCTTCCAACCCCATATCATTCTGCGATTCTGTGATTCTGTAATATACCCTTGTAAAATGAAAGGCTGCACAATGTCTGGTGATCAACATGTGCTAGGGTAGAAAAAAGAATTAAGTTCTGCAGGTTATTTTTTTTTTTGTCTCTACAGAGGAAGATAGAGCTTACCGAAACCTCCCCGATTGCTGAGGAACAGCACTAACTTGGGCTGAAGTAGGAACGCTTGTCTGGGATGGAAATTAAGGAATACACACACTCAAGCACAATAGAGCAGAACATCTACACACATGTCCCGAATTCTAGAATGCGGTTCATCTTGAAGCTAAGTGCCACGCTGGACACTGACTTCATGTTCTTCTTTATTTTGCTTCTAAAAAATTCTTTCCCACCTTTGGAGTAGCACATCTGGCAGAGAAATATAAAACAACAGCATAGTACAGCCTTGTCCATGCCTATAGAAAGATCAGTACAAAATGCCTGAGACTCCGGAGCAGTTCATGGGCCTCGATTGCGACGGAGACCAGCTCCAGGGCAGGTAAGACTGCGCTGGGAGTAGCGATCTGTAGCTGAAAAGGCCGAGGGAAAGCTCTTTTTGGGGCTTTTTTGTCGCCGGGCAAAGCCGCCTCCACGTGGTGGGGGCTGACAGCTGGTGGGCCGGCTGCTGACTAAGCCTGGGCGGAGCCAGCGCCTCCCGCGGCACATTTAAACAAGCCATTAACGTACCTAACGGTCATTGCGACGGAGACCAGCTCCAGGGCAGGTAAGACTGCGCTGGGAGTAGCGATCTGTAGCTGAAAAGGCCGAGGGAAAGCTCTTTTTGGGGCTTTTTTGTCGCCGGGCAAAGCCGCCTCCACGTGGTGGGGGCTGACAGCTGGTGGGCCGGCTGCTGACTAAGCCTGGGCGGAGCCAGCGCCTCCCGCGGCCCATCACACCGCCATCCTATAAGAAGCCCCGGGGGAGGGCAGAAGCTAGCTTCTGCCCACCGAGCAGCAACCAGTTGCTGGGTGGGTGTCCTGGTCGGTGCCTAACGCCGCTGCAACTTGTACAGCTGGGTCCTGAGCCTCTGCCGTTGTGCAAGGTAAGTTCAATTCCTCGCTCCAACTGACCTTTCCACTGCCTCTTGCTTGCACACATCCAGCCATGGCTAGAACTAGGTCAAAGGCTATTGCCAAGAAAGCTGTGGGCACCCAGACAGAGGCCCCACGCAAACACGTGGGTGTCCAGGCCTCGGGCTGCAGGGAGTGCCGAGGCCTGGCCCTTGCCATGGAGGGTAGTGGTGATGACACCTGTGTCAGATGTGAACAGGTGAATGACCTCCTCGGCCTGGTGGTTGAGCTGAAGGAGGAAGTGGAAAGGTTGAGGAGTATCAGGGAATGTGAGAGGGAGATTGACTGGTGGGCCCACTCCCTGAAAATAAAAGAACATGTTGAGGCCCCACACAAGCCAGAGGACCCTCTCCCCATCTCTCGCCCGACAGTAGAAGGGGATCTCAGAGAAGAGGGGGAATGGAAACAGGTCCCTAGTCGGCGAAGCAGGCGAATCCCCTCCCTGCCTCTCCCACCTCCCCAGTTACCCCTGCAGAACCGGTATGGAATCCTGCAGGAGGAATTGACTGTTGGAGAGGAGGATGGTACAACTAGGCAGGATGTGCCAGAAAGACCACGTCGCCGCAAACCTGGCATCACAACTAGTTCAAGAAGGAAAAGCAGAAGGGTCATCGTTGTGGGTGACTCTCTATTGAAGGGGGCAGAGGGACCAATATGCCGTCCTGACCCGCTTCACAGGGAAGTCTGCTGCCTCCCTGGGGCACGGGTCAGGGACGTGTTGGACAAAGTTCCTGCTCTAGTCAACCCTTCTGACTATTACCCCCTTGTAGTTTTTCAGGTAGGCAGTGATGATGTATATAATACATCCAGGAAATTAAAAACAATCATAAAGGACTTTAAGACACTGGGAAAACTGGTTGAGGGATCAGGGGCACAGGTAATTTTTTCAGCGATACCCTTAGTTGCAGGAGGAAATCCTGAAAGAAATAAAAAGGCAACTGCGATAAACAAGTGGCTCAGAAACTGGTGCCATCACCGAAATTTTGGGTATTCTGAACTCAGGGAATTTTATATGGCACCAAGTCGGATAGCAACAGATGGAGTACACCTGTCTCAGAAGGGGAGAAAGATACTGGCAAGTGAGTTGGCGGGGCTTGTTGAAAGGGCTTTAAACTAGGATCGAAGGGGGAGGGGGTTAAGCGTAGGTTGAGCAGAAAAAAACTCAAAGAGAGCCTTCAACCTGCCATCTCAGCTAATAAGTCGGCCCCTTTAGGCACCCAGCTGAAGTGCCTTTACACAAATGCACGCAGCATGGGGAACAAACAAGAGGAGTTAGAGATGTGCGCACGCCTCCAGGGCTACGACATTATTGGCATCACCGAGACGTGGTGGGATGGCTCTTACGACTGGAGTGTTCGAATGGAACGTTACAAGCTCTTCAGGAAGGACAGGCTGGGCAGAAGGGGAGGGGGTGTTGCCCTCTATGTCAAGGACCAGCTGGAATGTATGGAGCTTCACCTGGGGATGGGTGAAGACAAGACAGAGAGCTTATGGGTCAGGATTAAAGGGAGCACGGGGGCAGGTGATGTTACAGTAGGAGTCTGCTACAGGCCACCAGATCAAAGTGACAGCGAGGATGTGGCCCTCTACAAACAGATAGGGGCAGCATCGCGCTCACACGCTCTGGTCCTCATGGGGGACTTCAACCACCCCGACATCTGTTGGAAGGACAACACAGCAGAGCACAGGAAATCCAGGAAGTTCTTAGAATGTGTCGACGACAACTTTCTTCTGCAAATAATAGAGGAACCAACGAGGAAAGGAGCAGTGCTGGACCTTGTCCTCACCAACAAGGAGGGGCTGGTCGGGAATGTCAAGTTCAAGGGTAGCCTCGGCTGCAGTGACCATGAGATGATAGAATTCAAGATTCATAAGGCAGCAAGGAGGGTGCGCAGCAAGCTGGCTACCCTGGACTTCAAAAGAGCAGACTTTGATCTCCTGAGAGATCTGATTGGTAAGGTAGCGTGGGAAAAAGAACTGGAAGGGAGAGGGGCCCAAAAAAGCTGGGTGGTATTTAAGGATTGCCTCCTCCAAGCTCAGGAGAGGTGCATCCCAAAAAAGAAGAAATCGGGCAAAATAGCCAGTAGGCCGGCGTGGATGAACAAGGAACTGCTGGACAAACTCAGGACCAAAAAGGAGGCCTATAGAGGGTGGAAGCAGGGAAAGGTAGACTGGGAAGAATACAGAGAAGCTGTCCGAGTCACCAGAAACCTGATCAGGCAAGCGAAAGCCCAGGCAGAACTAAATCTAGCCAGGGATGTGAAAAATAACAAGAAGAACTTCTATAGATATATCAGGGATAAAAATAAGACGAGGGAAGCTGTGGGTCCCCTCCGGAAGGAAACGGGAGACCTGGTCACCCAGGATGTGGATAAGGCTGAGCTACTGAATGACTTCTTTGCCTCAGTCTTCACTGGCAAGGGCCCTAACCACACTGCCCAAGTCACGGAGGGCAAGAACAGGGGCTCTGGGAATGAAGAAGCACCCACAGTACAAGAAGACGAGGTTCGAGACCTCTTAAAGAACCTGAAGGTGCATAAGTCCATGGGACCTGATGAAATCCATCCACGGGTCCTGAGAGAACTGGCGGACGAAGTTGCTAAGCCCCTCTCCATCATATTTGAGAAATCGTGGCAGTCTGGTGAAGTTCCCACTGACTGGAAAAAAGGGAACATAACTCCAATATTCAAAAAAGGAAACAAAGAAGACCCGGGAAACTACAGGCCGGTCAGTCTCACCTCTGTGCCTGGCAAGATCATGGAGCAGATCCTCCTGAAATCCTTGCTAAGGCACATGGAGAATAAAGAAGTGATTGGAAACAGCCAACATGGCTTCACCAAGGGCAAATCGTGCCTGACAAATTTGGTGGCCTTTTACAATACTGCCACAGACTTGGTAGACAAGGGCAGAGCGACTGACGTCATTTACCTGGACTTATGCAAAGCATTTGACACTGTCCCGCACGACATCCTGGTCTCAAAATTGGAAACTCATGGATTCGATGGATGGACCACTCGGTGGATAGGGAACTGGCTGGATGGCCGCATCCAAAGGGTTACAATCAATGGCTCAATGTCCAGGTGGCGGCCAGTAACGAGTGGTGTTCCGCAGGGGTCGGTACTGGGACCAGTACTGTTTAACATCTTTGTCGGTGACATGGACAGTGGGATAGAGTGCACCCTCAGCAAGTTTGCTGATGACACCAAGCTCGGTGGCGCAGTTGACACGCTGGAGGGAAGGGATGCCATCCAGAGGGACCTAGACAGGCTGGAGAGGTGGGCTCGTGCAAATTGCATGAAGTTCAACCAAGCCAAGTGCAGGGTCCTGCACCTGGGACGTGGCAACCCCAGGCACAAATACAAGTTGGGTGGAGAATGGCTGGAGAGCAGCCCCGAGGAGAAGGACTTGGGAGTGCTTATGGATGAGAAGCTCAACATGAGCAGGCAGTGTGCACTGGCAGCCCAGAGAGCCAACCGTGTCCTGGGCTGCATCAGGAGAAGTGTGGCCAGCAGGTCTCGCGAGGTGATTCTGCCCCTCTACTCTGCGCTCGTGAGACCCCTCCTGGAGTACTGTGTCCAGCTTTGGAGTCCTCAACACAGAAAGGACATGGACCTGTTGGAACGGGTCCAGCGGAGGGCCACGAGGATGATCAGAGGGATGGAGCACCTCTCCTATGAAGACAGACTGAGAGAGCTGGGGTTGTTCAGCCTGGAGAAGAGAAGGCTCCGGGGAGACCTTATAACAGCCTATCAATACCTGAAGGGAGCCTACAGAAGAGCTGAAGAGGGACTCTTTGTCATGAAGAGTGGTGACAGGACAAGGGGCAATGGTTTTAAATTGGAAGAGAAGAGATTTAGATTAGATATAAGGAAGAAATTCTTTACAGTGAGGGTGGTGAGGCACTGGAACAGGTTGCCCAGGGAAGTTGTGGATGCCCCATCCCTGGAAGTGTTCAAGGCCAGGCTGGATGGGGCTTTAAGCAACCTGCTCTAGTGAGAGGTGTCCCTGCCCATGGCAGGGGGGTTGGAACTAGATGATCTTTAAGGTCCTTTCCAACTCTAGCCATTCTATGATTCTATGATTCTATGATTCATCTCCCAGAACATCAAGACACTCAATGAGATGCTCAGTGGAGATGTTTACTTGCCCAATCTCCCTCCCCATGCTCCAGAGAGCAGCCAAACCTACCCAAAAACCTGCATTGTCTCCTGGAGGTACTTCTCCATCTCTCCCCTCCTAACATAAGTGTGCCAAATTTGGAGCCAGAAGTCATATTGGGTGAACCTGGGCCTTCACATTCCCAGGGGTGGTGTAAACCCTCACCTTCTCTCCAGTTACTGCAGAGATTAGGTCCCTCCCAAACCTGACAGGGAGAGTACGAAGAGAGGAGAGCTATGGGCTTGTCCTCCACCTCAACTCATTTCAACAGGTTTAAATAAACACAGCTGTGTTCTCCTGTGCAGAGACAGGCATTCTCATCCACAGAGCAATTAAACCTCACTTGCTAATGAAGCCTCACAAGAACTGTGCATGGAACTGAAGCATCACCCAGGGGCAAGGACAAAAAAAAAGAACATTTTCCTGCATATCTCTTGGTCTGCACATGCATGTTTGGAGACCACTGTGCTTCGGGATTTTACATAAACCAAAGACTTTCCTCTGCTGCTCACCACTACTTTTTAAATGTGCCATAAAAGCGTGCACGCTTCTGGAATAAGAAATAGGTTTCATCACAACAGGTGTGTCTATGGCCCCTATTCCAGGAAGCCTAAAAATTAGCTGGTCAAGAGTCACATACAGTGGGAGAAGAAACAGGACACATGCAAAAGTTTGTAGCAAAAATGATGAGCCAGAGGGAGGAAAAGGTGTTGAGAACTGGAGGGAAGAGAGAGGGAAGGAACAGGACATGGGGAGACCAGGTGGAACCCACCACAGCAGGTCCCAGAGCGAGGGATTCCCCAGCTGAGGGCACTACTGCTCCACACACCACATTTTAGGTCCAGTTTCAGTGAGAAGACGACTCCTGGCCATTCAGGCTCCTAAATGTCCACAGACAGCTGATGGGGACACGGGCCCTGGTTGAACCCCAGGTGGTACCCTCCTCAGCACACCTTCACCTCCCAGATGTGGGGGACAGCAGACAAGTCCACCAAGGGCTGGACTCCATTTGAATACCTTCCTCCCAGGCTTTGCAGCACCTCTTCCTCTCACTGGTTTTGCTATTGTCACCTTGCAACGCTCAAAGGACAAGTTTGAGTGGCTTGGACAACTGCAAACAAGAGGCACATGGGCTGAGAAAGAGCTGCCACGTCCGGCAGCTCATTTTGGTGATGACATGGAGTATTTAAACCTCCCCTCACACACACCCTTTTGGGAATAATGTATTCACAGACATGTTAACCAACCGAGAAGGCAATATAATACTTTTGGACAAACTGAAGCACAGAGAGGTTCAAGATCCCCAGAAGCTTTTTCAAAGCATCTCCCTGTAGAGTCTCGAGGGACGGTGCAAACGCCTGCGTATCTAAGACAAGCACAATAAACTTGTGTCATTCTCTCAGAAACCATCTCAGAGACACCTGATGAGATGGTCCTGGCCTGACAGCCACCGCTCTGCCAGCACCATCAGGGTTTGACCAGCAGCAGCCAAACACCCAAATCGCTCCAGTGGAGCGGTTGCTTTCTGAACCTCCCCTCTTTGTCGGCATTTTGAGGAAACCTTCACCTCTACAGTTGGCCCGCTGGGTTTTTTTTCCCACTGCGTCCCAAACCAGGCAGCACCCAAGGTGAATTCACAGCTGTAAGAGTGGAGGTCTTCTACAGGCTCTTGTGAACGTGGCTTTTTCTCAGTTGCCTTCCCATAAGGAGGTAAGTGCTGGTGTTACCGATGCAGCACTTCCCTCTGGCTACTGCACCAAGCTCCCAAGAAAAACCTGCCGCATTTCACCTCTTGCTGCTTCCTCTCCTTCCTGAGGCCACACGGGAGGACTCTGGGAAGGCAGAGTTTTTCCACTCTGTGTAGAAATAACTGATCTTCCAACAAACCGGTACAACCAGCACACACCAATCTCTAACATACCGATCCCTAACAGCAACTACAGGGAGGAAACTGGGTATGTACAACACGGTATTAAACTCTCTATTATGCAGGTTTAATTTTGAATAAAGAGGGAGGATCAGGATGCCTTCTCCTCCAGGCCAGGAAGGTTGGAGGCTGGGACGAGCCAGCAGAAGGAAGCTGATTCCCGCTGCAGGTCTCAGGAAGCAGCGAGAGGGGGGTGCACACACCTGCACCCCAACAGGGCAGCGCAGAGACCCCATGGACTTTGGGGGGTTTTCACGGGTTAGGTCTCCATCAAGACATTTCTGTTAAGACATTTCTCCCTTTGTAAAAGGAGAGGGAAGGAAAATTGACTGTCCCACCCAATTCATCAAACCAGAGATTACAACAAAACCACTGCACTGAGATAAATACATCATATAAATCTTACTAGATTCTATCATTTATTTTATCCACACACCTTTCTTATTCCAGCCCAATTAAGTTATATTTTTGTCCAATGCTCTTTGCATCAGGACCACTGTAGCTGGATTTAAAAACAAACCAGCTTGTGCAGCTCCTCTCCTTACTTACTTGCTCCCTCCGGACAACCAGGGAGCTTTTCCTAGCATTTATTTCCAATTTCGTGTTCCTGCTTGTGCCTTTGCCTTATGGCAGTCTGAGTCAACTACTATCCATCTATCTTCATATTTTTAATATATTTGAAGGCTCCTACATGCTGTTGGATCACATCCTCTTCGCCAATTCATTGTAATTTAGAGGTAACTTGTCAGCATTCAGCTCTCACTGAGAATCAGCAGTATTTAATTTTTTTATTTTTTTTTTAAAGCAGGATTTATGGCAGCAGCTTTAAAAACACCATCAGCCAGCAGTATGTCTTCATTTAACTTTTGGAAACACGGGACAGACCAAAGCGAAAACTTCTTCCTGCCCTGCTTTCCTTTCCTTGATCTATTGTAAAGCTGGCAGTCTCCAACATTTCCACCTCATTTCCCACCCAGAAACCAAGCCACGATGGTTTTCCTGCTGCTGATTTACCAGCCAAGCCTGTGCCTCTCAACAAAGCCTGAGACTCCCTGTGCAGTCCTCCAGCCTTGCAGAGTTTCTCTCTCCCAAACCCACGAACCTGTAGGAGGAAAATTCACCACAGGTCTCCCCCAGCGCTGAGCAAGGGTGGTGGTGGGGGTTATGTGCCATGGCGGGGGGGCACACGACACGAGAGGTGAATGGCTCATCGGATGCACATCCCAGGTCACAGGGCCAAAGCTCAGGGAGGAAGCACCAGGCAGCAAGAGGCTTTTGGGGTGGGACGGGGGCTGACCCCAAAACACCCATCGGGGCTGGCAGGGGAAGCGCTGCCCCAGTACATCCCAGCTCACCAAGGGGCTGCACGGGGCACGGCCCCCCCTGCACGTCACCACCCCATAAACAGGCCACAGGGACATCGTCCATGTGTCCTTCCCGGGCAGGGTGTCCTTGTAGGGCAAACCACCACTGAACCCCCCCTCGGTGCCCACGCACAAAGCAGGCAGGGTGCGGGGAGCCACGGGCAAAGCTCGCTGGGGCGGGAGAAGCAGAGCCCTGACCCCGACGGGGGCCCAACGTCCACGCTCCCCCCACGCCTCTTCCCACCCCACATCAGAAAGGATACAGGAGCAGGGGCTGCTCCCAGCCGCGGGGAGAGGTGCCGGAGGATGACATCCAGCCGAGCCGCCGGCCCCGACTGCTTCCCGAGCTGCTCCATCCTGGCCGGGGAAGCCGGAGCGCTCGGTCCCCAGCCTGACCCTACGAAGGCAGCCGGGGAGGAGCAGGGCCCCGTCGGCCTCCACAGCCTTGGCCTCGGCCGCACATGCGCCAGCAGCCGTGCATGCTCAGAAAGGCCTCGGAAACGCTGCCGGCAGCCAAGGGCTTGGCAGGGTTTGCAGATGGGAGGGCCTGCTGGCGGCTGGGACGTTGGTGGAGAAAGCTCAGAGCGTGCTTTTGCACATTCCGCCCCCTCCCTTCCTGTATTTTTCCCCCTTCTCTGCCAGCAGCCACTGAGCCGCAGGGATTTCATCAGCCCTGTGCGGGGAGAAACGCCTGGCGCTCTCAGGCACAGACCGCAGCCAGATATTCTCTTTGTCTCCTGCCTCTAAGGAGACTGTCAGAGCTTGCCTCATCCCTCTGTGACCCAGCCTGGAGAGATTTTTATGGCCCCGCTGCCACCCCAGCACGGTGGTGGAGGGTGTTTCCCAAGTACCTCGTCTGAACTGACAGAGATCTGCGATGCCTGCAGCCTGCATGAAATCCATACCGAGACCGGGTGTCGCGCCTGGGTGGCCTTTCTGCCCAGCCTTCTGGGACAGCTCTGGTGCTTTTGAGTGAAGAAAAGAGGGGAAGGAGCAAAAGGAGTCACAGTGCAGCCCCCGGGGAGGTGAGAGGGGAGGAAAAAAAATGTGTGGAGGAGAAACCTAGGGTAGGGAGTGGGGGAAGAAGGGTAAAAAACGGGCAGCTGCAAATAGAGGTTGCAAAAAATAAGCTTGATATTCCTCTGAAGCTGGGACACGCTTAAGGGTGGCGTATTCAATATACACTGTCCTTAGTACACTCTCATCTGCCTTAATTAACACCGTGAGTGCATCAACTGACACATTCGAGGAGAAGAATTTTAAGGGACTGAAAACAGCCCCATCGCTAAGACCTGCAGCACAGTTCAGAAGACGATTTTCATCATCTTTGCACATGTCCCTGTTGCCACCACGCCACGGAGCCTCATCACTTCTGCAAAGTGGACCTCAGGCCCCCCCTGTGTCACGGTTCAGACTGGCTCGTGCCATTGGTGTGACAGTCAGCTCATCCTTCAAGCCCTACGCTGGGAAGCAGATGCTGCTGGAAGGTGGGGTGTCTCCTGCTGGAATTTGCTGTCCTTCATCTATCCTCTTTGCCTGGGGGAACTCCTCTCTGACCAGGACAGAGCAGGGAGGTGGGGACAGAAGGAAGAGCTCTGAGGAGGATGAAGGTGGGAGGAAGGCATTGTGCTGCCTTGTTTCAGGTCCAGCCTTGCAGGCTGCTCTCCCAGGAGATGGAGAAGTTGGGGATCTGGATGAGAGAGACAGAAGAGCGCAGAGGAGAGGTAAACTGACGGCAGCCAACCCAGTAACAAATACACTGGGTAGCAGCATCAGGACTGGAAGGAAATTATGCTAAGAATTTGCATTATTTGGCCAACCCAACATATGCAAATAGATCCTCACATCTGCCAGTTTGGGCATTGCTCATGAGCAATCCAGACAGGCCTTGCTCCCAAAGATGCACCACCAAGAGTAAGTCCCACGTTACTCCAGGCGCTCTCCTGATGACAGGGTGTGCACCAAAACTCCGCATCACGGCTGCTTTAGGAAGCTTAATTCCATTTTGCAGCAGGTTTTGCTGGAATCCAAGGTGACACGCGGATGGATCAAAAACCGAGCTGTCGATATACTGAGCTTCGTGTTAGTGCTACAGATAAACAGAAGGCAAGGCATGGATAGGAAGTGCTTCTGAACTTAACCTCTGTCCTAAATCTGATTCCTTTTAAAGCTCAGTAGCAAACCTCCCCATGATTTAAGTAAAGATGTACCCGAGCAGGTTTACGTACTCCATTTGTGGCAGCTGCTGGACTGGAGCGCATTCCTGTTTGTTGTTCCTGTGGTCAGTGGCTCCACGTTATGCTCAGTATAGTTAGTCACTCCCTTTGGGGGCTACAACAAAACATAGGCTGTTCACAAAAAAGGGACAAACACGATTAGGAACCCAAAAAACCCCTCTCATATGACTAAACTATTTTGTGTAGTCAGAGGCGAGCGTACAGGCACCAGCAGCAGCAGTGACAGCACCCCGCCCTTCACTGCCAACAAAACCAGACCTTTGACTCCTGAGCTATAGGAAAACTCTTAGTCATAGGTAAACAGAAAGTTAATAAGAGTTCCTCGAATCAAATTCAAGTGAGGAAGAAGGGAAAGAAAGGAAAAAAAAATTATCAACTAGAGTAACCATTTTATTATTGAAGTCCTAATTATAACTGCACTGAAAGGTCTATTTATACCTCAGATACATGCCGCAATTGCCTTCACAGTCCAAACTGAAACAGGAACCCCAATAAATCTTCACCTGTTTCAAAACTCAGGTAAGACTCCCATTGAAAAGATGAAGCGGAACAGTACACATGTCAATCTGACACCGACCCGTTCGTAACGTAGATATTTCTTCCACTGCATGTGTTTGGCAGCATCTTATGTAAAAGCGTTTTTCATACCTGAAAAAACAAATAAACAAAAAGAATATGTAGTTAGTGATTTTGCTGTCATGATTTAGGAGTCTGAGAACTAAAATGCTTTTATACATATTATACATACATAATACATGCTTACTTACATATATATATATATACATTTTTAAACAAGAAGAGCCTCAAAAACTAATCTCTTTGTAAATTGAATGCAATTATTCCTTTTTACTCATTGTTTCTCTGCTAATCTTGATAATGGTACTGGTAATACCCAGTAATACTGGCCTGTGCAGTAACTCCTGTGTCATCAGGCCACCCTGTTATATCTCACCCCAAAATGATTCAGGACCTGGGAAGGGAGGGGTGGGTGGTTGAAGTGGCTGCCCCTTAGTTGTACCCTCGCGCTAATACAGCCCACGATCAAACTTCAGTCCAACAAAAGATCAATCTTGGGCGTTGCTGACACCTCTCTGGGCTGTGGCGCCGAGAAACACACGCGGTGACATCAACGGCACGACTGCTGGTTGTGCCACGAGCCGTGCTCTCCAAAACCAGAAGTGTGTGGACACAAAGGAAAAACCCTAGCCTTTGCATCTTATTCTGATTTTTATCCGGGGAAAAAAGGAAAAAAAAAAGCAGACTGAATCTCATGAACCTAGGGAAAGAAATGAGGGAGAGATTTTTTTCATTAAGAATTTTTATAAGAAAAATGCCACTGATGGCGGCATTCATCTTTTTATTAAAAGGAATGGCATTTAAGAGGGGCTACATCTTTGCGAAGTATTTTTACAGCTATGTCTGTCAGTTTCCCAGATATTATAGACCATTTTTCTACAGCTGGTTTGCATTTGGCTTTTAATGTTTTCTGTTCATTAAATCACAAAACTAATAAAAACTAAACGATGGAGATTTCTCCAGCAGTACAGAAACAGTCCTAATGCACAGCGTTATAATTTAATAAGCATCTCAATTGACTATTAAAATCCACATTATGATCAGAACTGTAATTCCAAAGACGAGGTCTTCTGAAAGCTTAATTTACTGTGGTGGGAAGTGGCAGCTGCTCCAACTCAGCAAAATTAGCTTTTTTAACTTAGATGCCAGGGAAAACAGATGTAGATGAGACGATATCAAGAACAACAACAAAATCTACCACCAACAAGCAGGTTCATTTCTCTTCACCAGAAGATTCAAGAAGGGCTTCTGCAGATACGTTAGCAGCAAAAGGGAGGCAAAGGAAAATGTAGACCCAATGGAGAACAGACTAGGGGGACCTGGTGACAAAGGACATGGAAAAGGTCAAGGGACTTGATGTCTTCTCTGCCTTGGCTTTGCTGGCGTGGTCTATTCTTGGCTTCCCTGTATGGAGCAGCGGGGTCTGAGGTCCCAGAGCGTCAGCCACGCTGCAGAAAACTGAGCTGGAGACCACTGAAGCAAACTGGGCATTTTCAAGTCCATGGGACCATGTGGGATTTATCTGCGGGAGCCAATGTGACTGCAAAGTTGCTCATCTCCTGTGCCAGGGGAAGTTCCTGATGAATGGAAAAAGGCAAATGTCATACTCGTCTTCACAAAGGGCAAGACAAAGGATCCGGGGACCTCAGTCTCCAAAAAGATTACGGAGTATACACTCCTGGATTTGCTGCACCCACGTACACCAAGGACAAGATGACTGGGAACAGCCAGCACAGATTTACCAAAGGCAAAGCTGGCCTGGCCAACCTCCTCGCCTTCTGTCACAGAATGGCTCTGTGGACTACGGTAGGGCAACAGGCAACGTGCACCTTGGCCTTAGGAAGGCTTTTGCCTTCTTGGCGGGCTGTAATGTGCTGCTGCTCAGAGGGACCTGGGCAGGTTGGCAGGAACCCCTGGAAGTTCAGCACAGGCAGAGTGCTGTACCCAGTACGGAGTAAACTCTTGCTGCTGGGACAAGTTGAATATGAAGGAGCAGCCTGCACCTGCAATGAAAAGGGGTGACTGCATTGGCAAGAATGCGGCCAGAGGGTCAAAGGAAGTGGTTCTTCGCCGCTATAAGGCAGTTTGTGAGGTTCCATCTGGATGCTGTGTCTAGTTTTGGGCTCCTCAGCACGGGCTCTGACATCGTGGAGCGAGTCCAGTGGAGAGACACCAAAACAAGGGGGCTGAAGCACAGGACGCACTAGGAAAGGCTAAGAAAATAGCTCAGCTTGAAGAAGAGAAGGCTCCAGGGAGATCCTACAGCTGCCTCCAAGTACCTAATGGGGGGAGACAGAGAAGACAGCCAAAACCTTCTTGAAAATTTACAGCAAGATTAAGAGACAACAGGCACAAACCACAGCAAGAAAAAATCCTGTTAGATGTAAAGTGAAAAATCCGCAGAACGGGGACAGCCAAACACTGAAATAGCTGCAGAGAGATTGTGGTTTGTCCTTGGAGATATTCAAAACCTGACTGCACGTGGGCCTGAGCAACCTAATGTGACCTCAAGGTTGTCCCTGCTTTGGACTACAAGACATCTGTTCCACACCAGATTATTCTGAGTTCAGGTATGGCAGTAGGAGGATCGCCCAACTGACCTACTACAATAACGAATGTATACCTGCACACAAATCTGTTCTTACCTTAGAAATATCAGGAGAAGTTTTTCTGTTGTCACTACTTCCCCATCACTAGAGGTTCGAGATGTGGGCCAACGGCTTTTTCATGCCTTAAAAAAATTACAACAGATAATACATCAACATTGCAAGTCAAAGCAGAAAACAGCACTAGTTGGAACAACAGCAATAGCTTAAATATGTCTTGGGTGACAGAAGGGAAGACATAGTGTCATGGTCTGGAGGTGGGGCAAGCAACGAGGCACATACCTGGAATCAGAGTCTGACGCAGCAAAGCCTGTGCTGAAGAATCACAGAATGATATGGGGTTGGAAGGGACCTCTGGAGATCCTCTAGTCCAACACCCCTGCCAAAGCAGGTCCACCTAGAGCAGGTTGCACAGGCAGGTTTTGAATGTCTCCAGAGACAGAGACTCCACCACCTCTCTGGGCAGCCTATTCCAGGGCTCTGCCACCTTCAAAGTAAGGAAGTTCCTCCTCATGTTTAGATGGAACTTCTTATGTTCCAGTTTGTGCCCATTACCTCTTGCCCTGTCACTGGGCACCACTGAAAAAAGATTGGCCCCATCTTCTTGACACCCACCCTTTAAGCATTTATGGACATTGATCAGATCCCCCGTAGTCTTCTTTTCTCCAGACTAAAAAGACCCAAGTCCCTCAGTCTCTCCTTGTAAGAGAGATGCTCCAGGCCCCTAATCATCTTTGTAGCCCTCTGTTGTACTCTCTCCAGCAGTTCCCTGTCTTTCTTGAACTGGGGAGCCCAGAACTGGACACAGTGCTCCAGATGGGGCTTCACCAGGGCAGAGCAGAGGGGGAGGATAACCTCCTTCGACCTGCTGGCCACACTCTTCTTGATGCACCCCAGGATGCCATTGGCCTTCTTGACCACAAGGCCACATTGTCGGCTCATGGTCATCCTGTTGTCCACCAAGACTCCCAGGCCTTCTTCCTCAGAACTGCTCTCCAGCAGGTCAGCCCCCAACAAGAGCTGAAGTCTAAACTGCTGCTGCTGGAAGCAGAACAAGCCTGATTAAAGCTGGTTTAGATGCAGGTGGAGGAAATCCTCCTTGTGGAGGACACATAGTTGTGGTGCAATTCTAGTTTGCTGAGAGACAAGCCACCACCAAGTTGAACAGCGTTGCCTTCCACAAAGGAAAGTCCTGCCTCTAGCTCCTGGCCTCTGCTGAATTTTTAAGCTTTGGGCAACCCCTACCCACCTACTGAGGCACTGCAGCCTGGCTTCCCCCTCCAGCGTGAGAAACAGGACTGCAGCTGTCCCCAGCCTCTGAGCTGCGGGTGCCCACCCACTCCTCAAGACACAGATGCCTTCAGAAATACCAGAGACAGCTGGGCCCATCATAGCCAGCTCTGAGCACTACGAACTTAGAAAAAAACAAAGCTTTTCCTCCATGGTTGGCTCTTGTCATGCCAGCTGCCCTCAGCAGCCAGTGAGCTGGTAGGCAGAAGTCTCCTTCAAAGAGATGTTGCTCCTGTTGAGGTCCTACAGCTCCCCAAAGGGATCCCCTTCTCCCTCACGACCACCCAGCCCAGGGAAAATATCTATCTATAGGCTAAAACAAGGGGATATTTTATTATCTTCTCCGTCTTCAAGTACCGGCCACAAAGGCTGCCACCACATCTTGTGGTCAGAATGCAGATGTACAACCAGAAGGTGACTCTTCCCGTCTGCCCACCAGACGTTCAGTGAAAAAATCAGTAAACCACTAAGTATTGGCCATTGTGCCCATCTGTTTCCCCCCTCTGTCACTCAGGTTTGCTGCCCTCTCACTGCAGCATTCACACGAATTTTCCTGTCTCCTACGTAGAAAAGGGTCACTCCTGAATTTCCAGCACAACATGAAATCAAAATAATACATTTTTTTAAAAAAGGACAAAACGATTCTGACTTAATATACTGCCACAGATAATTTAAAGAGTGATAGTTTTCCTATCTAGAGGAACTATCTTTTCCAACGTACTAGAGAGCACAGATCCTAGCTTTCCAAGAACACGTGCTACTTATCAAACATATTGCTCAGCCTAGTGAATATTCCAGTTATGAAACTCTTCCTTCTCAGTCTCCACTCTTCTCGCAACTTCGATGGAGTTTCACCAGCAGCCTTCTCAGAGCGACTGCTGGGTGGAAGCTGGTGCACGCAGAGGTACCTGTGTATGCAAACAAAAATACGTTACAATTATATAAATGACTGGACACAGCCAATAAAAACAACTGCTGTTGCTTTCTCATAGCTTTTTTGATGCCAGCATCTCAAAAAACTTCATTTAAAGAAGATGTTCCTTCAAGCTGCATGCCTTTGGACGTGCTGGCCCAGTCCAATATACCCTCCTCCAGTTTATGCTTGATCTGCAATCTCTTATTTTAGCAAAACAAATCATAAAACATCTTGAAGAAATCACTGCGCTCCTTAACTGATTAGGTGACGCTAACAGAGGACTTCCCAACTCAATAATCACCCACTCAGCGGCACATTGCAGCCCGCCAAGCCAGGAAGCACTTTGGGATGCAAATACCAGCCATCAGGAAACATCAGGAGAGGCTTCGCCCTCGGTTCACCCGAGAGGGGTTTTGCTTGTAGCTGCCTTCAGCAGCTGCAAAGGGAAGTTTTCCTCTGAAAAAGGAGGACTTTCCATGAAAAGTCCTTTCCAGACTTACCACGAAAAGCTGGCTCGCTGGTTGTGAATTTTCACTCACCGGGCTGGCTGGGCAACCTTCCTCCGCGCAACCTTCCCCTTGAAGGTGAACCTTCTACCATCGGAGGCACGTCTAGGGATGGAGAAGCGTTGGTTTCACACCTGGCTGATGGATTAATCAACATGACAAGTGAAAAAAAAGCCCTACCAACTCGTACGTTTTTCTGCTCAGGGTGAGCTTACACACATCTAGCACCAGTTTAAAACGTAACAGATAACAAGTATTTTCACACAAAAGTATTCAACTGCTTTGCACAGATTTGATCCAGTTAAGGATTTTTTAATCTAATAAAATAACCTATGTAGTGACAGTCTTGTCCATGACCATAAGGAAAATGAACAGAAGCTCCATGGCTTTGTATCAGGATACAGAAGAAACTTTGCAAAATGGCAGGGAAAAAAAATAAAAAAGGAATTAAATCAGCATTTTTTGCACAGACAACTAGTTTTTGATGCTTTATTTTCAGAACTGCTGTGAAAAACCTAACAATGGATTTATTTTTTTTTTCCAAAGCAAAGTCAAAAACTCAGTTACTGCTTTGAGGCTTTGTGGTGAACACGCAACTCCCAGACTTCTTCTCCAGGAAAAGGAGCGAGGTTCAGGCTACTCAAAAGGAGGAAAAAAGGAAGGAAAAAAAAAAATATCTAGCTTTGCAAAAGTTGATAACACTACTCAGTAGAAAAAAGAAGAGCCAGGTTTTGCCAGAGTCTTCACTACGAGCAAGACTGGAAATTTAAACCTTGCAGGATGCGCACGATGGGTTCATCTCTAGCGACTCATTTTTCATAGACAGAAGCCCTTGTAATTCATGCTGCCGGCAGTAACGATCATCCGAGATTTTTTCTTCTGGGTCTTAATATCCAGGAGCGAATTCCACAATCTGAGAAGAGCTTAAAAAGAGCTTGGTTCAGTGCACTCGATCCCATCCAGCAGAAGAACCGCATCCCGGCAGAGCAGAGGGAGGCAGAGCTCGCCATGAGCCTGATGCCACGGGGAGAAGGTGGGTTTCGGCATCCGTTCCATGGATGGGGCTGCTCTGGAATCCTCTTCTGGCTCCCAGCGGGCACAGCCAGGAGGACATGCAGAGGAAACAATTCAAAACTGGTGCATACTTTGTGCTGATAAGTAAAATAAATAAAATAAAGAGGATAATATACTTGGAGATAACCTACTTGCCCCCAACGTGGGCACGCAGGTGGAGAAATTCTAGATTACCACTGGACATCACAGCTTGCAGAATTGATCAAAGGAGTAATAACAACTACCAATATAATTCCACGTGCAATAAAATAAAAAACCCGAGGGTTTCTCCTCTTCCCAATTTGTAATTCATTCAGCTAGGAATCAAAAGTTCATGCACTTATACAAGAGCAATAAAAAAAATTAAATATTTATTTTGAATAACAAGCTTCAGTTCAAGCTGCAATGTTGGCAATGTAGATTTTAAACACAGATCACAAAAGCGTGCACAAAAATGTATTTGAGCAAAGAACAAAATAATACTAAGAATTATACTAAACAGCTGCTGATTTTAAAGAAACAAAAAAAGGCTTGTAATCACTATACAAAATATAAAATGTATTAAACACTACCATCCACAGAACAGAGGTTTATTTTAGTTTGATTATATTTAAAAATTATTTGTGTAGTTATTTATATAGTGAATTGTAAATGAATATTATACAGTAACCTCCTTTTGGTCTGCAAAACCTTTGTTGCACTATAGCACATCCAATCACGTTGCAAAAAAAAAAAAAAAAAAAGAATTATTTTTTCCTTACTATCAATAAAGAAAACAATCATTGATAATACAGTAAATATTGTCAGGTCTACAAATAATGAAATTAAAAATGACTCCTTCGACTCTGAAGCGCTTTCCATGCAAAGTCAGCACTTGCTCGTTTAGAGTGCACTACCAAGCAATGTCCAGGGTCGTAGATGCTCTTGGTAAGCCTAAACCTTACCATAAAAATAAAAAAGAAATAAAAATAATCAAAGATTGAATGTAATCATGCAACCCTCTTACTACTGGGCATACCCACTGTGTCGCTTATCGATTTATTGCCTTTCTGGAATATCACTCAAGGCATCAAAATTAGACTTATGATAAATATACATATAATGAAAGGACACAAACTGCTATTCGACACTACTACTGGTAATGTCTGTGCTACGTGAAAGCACCTTTAAAAAGAGCCTATGCGGCAAGAGATAAGTGTCTAAAGATTCAAAATGAATCAACAGTATTGGATAACAATATAATTCTCAACTCAGAAGCTGCCTCAAGATTAGGTGCATCTTCAGTTAATGTAACAGGAAAAAAAGGCAATGGATTTTATTTTATTAATTGTATCCACTCATAAACTGACCTAAGGCCACCAGATGTGCAGACACAACGTTTTCTTTTCTTTTTTACAGTTCTTTTAAATTGTAGGATGATAAAGGAATAGATCTATTTAAAAACAAACAGCTATTTCATCTATATTAAGAGGTGGCACCGGGCGTGGGGTTCACGTTCTGAGTGGCCACCTGTGGTGCGACTTCGATGATTCGTGGTTTGTCTATAATTCTGGCCGTGCGGTTGCCCTTCTCTACAATGCCGATAATCCATGCTTGGTGACCTTCTCCGTATTTTGGAGACTTGATCTCGGCACAAAAACGCGCTGCCTGTTCTCGTGGTAAACAGATGAGGAGGCCTCCTGCAAAGTGAAAAAAACAGAAAGCAGAGCATTAAAACATCTGATGGCAAAGCATTCCAACCTTCATCTGCCAAAGCATTATTTAGACAAGCACTCGGTGACTTCAGTGGATTCTGTCAAACTCCAAGGGCTCCAAGAGAAGACACGGTGAAAGCCTGAACTCCTGCTTCACAGAAAGAAGTTTGTGCCTGAATTTGGTGTTTAGTGGGTATGCAAATGAAGCCAAATACACACAAAAGAGGTTGGCAAAAGGACATGGTACTGATGCCAACAAATGACATACTGAAACAACACCAGCATTGTCAACTTCCAACAGATGACTGCAAAGGGCCTCTACAAAGAACATTTTGGATAAACGTCATATTCAGGCACCTACAACGACATATTGGTAGCAGCTGATTCTGCAAGTAACCTCACTGCCTGCAATGACATCATTCATCACAGTAGGGATCGTTACCAGAGAATGCAAGAGGAAGAAAATTAAACATAGGCTTGATCCAGCGCTCCCTGCGACAGTCCTTTTGACTCCTTTGTTAGGGAATTTTCTAACCTTTTTTAGCTTTTCCCATAAGATTTTCTCTCAGAGACAACTGAAAAATATCTTATTTACTAATGGATGCTCTTCAGAAGCAGCACAATAATTAGCTAGCAGGTTTGCCTTTCAGTTATTAAATCTAAGAACAATTCCATTCTAAGCATCCCAAAGTACTGGAAAAGGTGGCTTGGCAAGTCAATTACCAGAATGAGCTTCATTGTCAGTTGGTGCAAATTTCCAGGGGGCCTATGAGCAAGTTATTAAATGTTTTGGTGCTACCCTTTATTACCAGAGTATCCGGCTTTTTCCTTTTTCTTCTTTTTTCTTCTCTTCTTTTCTTTTTCTTCTTTTTCCCTTACCTTTCTTACATTTATCCTATGTTGCAAATGTGTGAAGCACTGCAACACAGAGCAGCAAACTCATCTTAGCAGCTTTTTAGCACCTTGGGCACCTTTATGTTTGCTTTTCCAAGCTAACAGTCCTCTCTGTGGTGACTAAAGACACTTTTAGTTTAAGGACCTGAGGAAGAAGCAGCTACTAAACATGAGGAATTATTTATAAGGATATGTGGAAGTGTGAAAGTTACTTTTTAGGTTCCATATCAAGCAAATGAGCGTGCCATCCAGAAAAACACCTAGCTCCCTCAAACGCTTCAAAACAACAAAAAAAACCAGAAGCTTGAAAGACAGTGGTTAAGCTACTCTGGATGTAACAGACAAATCAATTGCAAAGGGATTACATGCCATTCCCATGGAAGGCTCTAATCAAATTGAAGAGAAACTTATGGCATGGCGCAAGTGAATCAGGAAAGAGGTTTACAAGTGGTAGTGCAGAGAACGTGCTGACTAGCCAGAAGGGAGAAGCAGAAGTATGGTGAAAATGAAAATAAGAGCACAAGAATAATCTTCACTCAATTATCTATTCCCCACACGCTCTCTTTCTGCCATTTTGTATCACTTGTGTACATACCCTGTTAACATTCTTTGGCAAGATCGGAAAAAGATGTACAAAATCCCAGTTTCCAACCAAAAAAAAAAAAAAAAAAAATCACTTCCCACCTGCTGGCTGCACCCCACAGTTTGATCAATAACCCTTAATAGAGGCTATATCTTCATCAGTAGTAGGACTCCTATCTGCAGGGATTGTAATTATTTCTCTGGTAGATTGACCAGTCTATCTCTTTGGGTAAGTCCTTAAGGTCTTCCACTACGACTTCTATTCTACTACTGGCCTTCCCAGCTGCTCTGTTTTTTGTCTCATGAACAACCCCAAGAAGTTTTCATCTGTACGAGGTCACAGCCACCAGGAGTTGTTGCAACGTGCCTGTGGAAAATGAAGCAGCAAAGCCACTCTGCAGTGAAGCAAGCAGCATTTCATCGGATACCAAGTCTGAGGCCTGCGTCAGCCACCACCGGAGACGTAGATACTTGGCGTCTGCCCTGGCTTACCTTTTTAAAACGTAAGGTTTTTTTTTTTTTGGTAAAAGGTTTTGAACGCTGTTGGTTTTAACCGTTCTACTGCAAGCAGGGAACTGGACAGAAAACTTCAAAAGCAGACTAGACGAAGCTTTGCAATTAAGAGCACAGATACAAACAGCTCATGAATTGAAACCAAGTGTCCTTGCTCCTGCTAATGGCTTTCTCCCACAACGACTAACAAAAGGATGAGATCATTAACTTTGCCCCTTGTCAGGCACTAACACAGTCCTTCTTTTCTACCCATCTGCCTGCTTCCAAAAAATTTGCTCAAATACCTCTACTACACTAAAAAAGTTGGCCGACACCAGTCAACAGTTTACCAAAAGAGGAGGGCAAAAATAGACCCATGCATCAATAGTCCACGTAGAGCAACTTTGTAACTTATTTCTGTAAAAAGCCAGTCTAATAAACAGAATTAAGTTGTTTTGAAAGTAACTGCCCTATCGCAGCTTTAATCTTTACCAAAGAGTTACCTAAAAGAGAGCCCAAAATCACGTAAAACTGCAATTTTAAGAAAATACACCATAAGCAAGAGTGCCTGCGTAGGATGGAACAGATGACATAACAGATCTTTCCAACACTGACTTCTGTCAACAGGTGCCCAGCAAATGTGAACTGGAAAAAAACCAAGAGTCTTAAAATCCATTCAAATAGTTTTCCAGTAAATTTCTCATTGCCTGCCCACTCCGCTGAAAAACATCTGTTCACAAATGAAGAAGCTACAGGCAGAGCATTTCTGGAAGTTTAAAACAACAGAGAAAGAGCATCTCTGTATTATGTCATAAACTGCCCTGAGCAGCCCCCCAAAAAGCTTCCTCACAGCTGGAGGCGCAGCAAGACAGACACTCACCTTCATATAAATCCACCCTGGGGCACAAAGTGTGCAAAATGTGAGTACTTTGAGTGCAGCGTCCAATTTTGGGCCTCTCACTACAAAAAAAGACATTGAGGTGCTGGAGCGGGTCCAGAGAAGGGCAACGAAGCTGGTGAGGGGTCTGGAGTACAAGTCTTATGAGAAGTGGCTGAGGGAGCTGGGGTTGTTCAGCCTGAAGAAAAGGAGGCTGAGGGGAGACCTTCTCGCCCTCTACAGCTCCCTGAAAGGAGGGTGTAGCCAGGTGGGGTTGGTCTCTTCTCCCAAGTAACAGGCGAAAGGACAAGAGGAAATTACCTCAAGTTGCACCAGGAGAGGTTTAGACTGGATATTAGGAAAAATTTTTACACTGAAAGGGTTATTAAGCATTGGAACAGGCTGCCCAGGGAAGTAGTTCAGTCACCGTCCCTGGCAGTAGTTAAAAGACTGATAGACGTAGTGCTTAGAGATATGGTTTAGTGATGGTTTTTGTCAGAGTTAGGGTGATGGTTGGACTAGATGATCTGAAAGGTCCCTTCCAACCTAGGCAATTCTATGAAACAGCCTGGGTCTGAATGCTAATGAGCATCTCAGCACACCCTGCCCAAGCTAATCCACACTGCTGTGATGTGTCAGGCCATCCAGCGTTAAGTCTAAAGCCTACAGGGCTGCAGTTATACAGCTTTCAGCCCAGAGCTATTGTGTCCGCGTGGTTATGGATCTTTCCAATATTTGCCAGACACTGCCCTGTAACAAATCCCCACAGCCACCTCTAATGCGAGAAATGCAACGCTATGATGAAATCAAATATACATGTTTTGAGGCACTTAAAGTTCACAAATAACCAGCTATGTCTTGCTGTTTTTCCCATCATCATCTATCTATGCCGAAACATATGCTGTTCAGCGTTTCAAAGACACCTCTTGCTCAGCCCCAAAAGAGATTCTCAAGTCAACTGTTTTCCGCTTCCAAGTACTCTCACAGCCGTGCACACATCCGGGCTGTTTTACGTTCCTTCAGTGAAAAGACAGACCTGGATACCCCCAGGGTGCAGGATGGGCAGCTCTGGACGCTAGAGCGCTGGGTTTGCAGCTAAACCATTCCCCTGCCAACTGCTCTACGAACCTGTGCCACAGCCACTCACCTGACAGGGCATCCTGCAATCCCTGCTCTGTGTCCACTCTATTTTTTGGACTCTTTCCAAGCGATAACAAATGCTACGAGCACTCTGGTTATGTGGACTCCTGGGTAGTAAGAATCTGTCTGGTGCTACCAATCTTACCGACAGAGCTTGCCAAACTGCCACCAGATATTTCTGGTCTCCGCTGACTGACGCTGGGTTTGAACTCTTGAAAGGGTTCATGTCCCATATCCTGTTACACATCATCTGAGGCACACAGCCTCTGTGGGACAGAGCGTCTGTTTAAACACAGATGGCTAAGGAACAATTCAGCAGATCCTGGTTAAGTTGTGTATTCACGAGGGGAAAAGTTTATGGCTCTCACTGTGATGCTTCTTTCCAGATCTTCGGACTGTTTTGCTTCAAGGGGCCCCCTCTGTTGTGAACTGCAGAGAACTTGGATAATACTTTTGGAGAGCAGGAAGAGGGTGGGCAAGTGAGATAAGAGAAAAGGCAGTTTTGTAGCGACGTTTTCCCCATTTCCCAAAGAGAAAGAAAAGTCAAATTAAAGAAGAAAAACAAAATGGAACAGGACAGAAGATTGAAGAGGAAAATGAAGTAGAGAGACTTTTAGCAGAAGACAATGATCATGCCAGTCAGCAAAGTGGCCTACACTTAATAATAAGACAACTTTCAAAGCTCAGAAGTTCTTATCACCTGGTGACTGTTTAAATGCTTATCCGAAATTAACTCGGTGCCCACAGCCTGATTCTCAGTAGACGTCTGTTGTATTCATTGTCACTGCAAGTAGCAGCTTTATTAGAATCATAGAATGGTTAGAGTTGGAAGGGACCTTAAAGATCATCGAGTTCCAACCCCCTGCCATGGGCAGGGACACCTCCACTAGAGCAGGTTGCTCAAAGCCCCATCCAGCCTGGCTTTGAACACTTCCAGGGATGGGACATCCACAACTTCCCTGAGCAACCTGTTCCAGTGTCTCACCACCCTCACAGTAAAGAATTTCCTCCTAAGATCTCATCTAAATCTCTTCTCTTCCAATTTAAAACCATTACCCCTCGTCCCGTCACTACACTTCCTGACAAAGAGTCCCTCGCCAGCTCTCCTGTAGGCTCCCTTCAGATATTCTGTATTATTAAATACAGAACTCAAATAATGAATGGTC
This sequence comes from Numenius arquata, assembly GCF_964106895.1. NCBI lineage: Eukaryota > Metazoa > Chordata > Aves > Charadriiformes > Scolopacidae > Numenius > Numenius arquata. The sequence goes on along the minus strand of NC_133577.1, from coordinate 125,013,948 downwards.
AGAGAGCAATTTTTTTTTTTTTTTTTTCTGCTAGTACAGTCCTTTAAAGTCAGATTTCATAAACGTAAGGGAGAAAATTTATGTTCCTGGATGTCTGTGTGCTGTGGACAGAGGCCTCGGTCACCAAGACTGGCCCGTTCAGCACTAAACTTCACACATATTCATTACGAAAAACAGAACACCACTCATTTGACTGGCAAACCTATTGCAGGTGGCTTTACCTTTGAGAAAACCGTGTCAGCTGTGCTGGGATTTTCAGATAGTCACTGTTCTGGAGTTAACAGCTAAGAGAAAAACAGGTTTCAAAAGAATTCAGAGTCATCACTAACTTCTAACTGCAAAATGTTCTAGATACAGCAAGGGTTTCTATGATGGTGTTTCATAAGGGAGTAGAAGGCATTCAGGATGGGATGGTGGTTTGGAAGTTAGGCTGAGGAAGTTAATTGTGAACAGTTCTGTGGCTAATGCTCGTTAGCTTGGCTATACACCAAACCAACTTTGATTTTCAATGTAAAGCACACGATTTGTACATTTGAAATGTTATTAAATTCTAACGTGGAGGTGTAGGGAAGGACGAAGGTGGTACAACTGTAACCTACCTGAAGTCTCCGGACAAGTCCCGTGCATGAGGCCAAACATATTGCCACAAGCCTTACTGACCGCTGCCATCTTAGCAAGAACAGGAAGGTTATGAATAACAAAGGACACCTCATTTCGCTGCTGCTTGGCAAGGTTTTGTGCGTGCCCCAGGATTCCAAATCCTGTGATGTCTGTAGCTGCGTGTGCATTGAAAGTGTGCATGAGTCCAGCAGCTACAAGAGAAGGCGGGGGGAAAAAATCAGGAAAAAAATTTATCAAGAAAAGCAATGCTTCAACAATATGGTGCACAGTTTGAATGAAGTTGCATACCTTTAATTGGAATCAGGTTGGTTTACCATTTAAACTAATAACAAAAAAAATCGTGCTTGAAAGGAACTGGATTTCACCAATACTGCATGTAACCCTTACAAACTTCAACTTGTATTTAAGGTATTAAATCATGCTGAAAAAGCAGTACTGAAGTTACATTTATGAGCATGCTCTATTAGACATGTGCTACTAATTTATATTAGCAGTCTAAGAAACAGAGGTTTGCTCCAGATTCAAACCTCCCAAAGTTGAGGGCCAGACAGGTTCTGAGCTCAGCTTTGCTTCACTGAGGGCAAGGACCAGACTCATCCTGGGTTAGTTTTCTCACATCTCTTTCCCTGCCACTTGGTAAAAGTCACATCGGAACTTAAGTTCTGGACAGTTAAAGTTTAAGAGCTTAAGAAGAAAGCCTGCAGGTTGTGGGGGAAGGGCCCCAGCCTTCCCACCTATGCATTCATGAAATTCTTGGGCATTTGCAGCTACAGGGCCCTGGGTGGGAGAAGGGTACCTCTGCATGCAGGACAATAGCTCCAGTTAAGAATATTTAAGTGTATATAAAGGTGCCTGACAAGAGCGAATGGAGAAAAACAAAACCAAGAATGCTTTGCCCTTCTGTGCTTCCCAATACAACAGCAGGACCTGAGTCCCTTTCCATAAGACAATCCTGGTCATTTATTTTTCCTGGAAGACTTTGTGAAAGAATAAAAAACCAGTGGGATGACCTAACAAATACCAAATGAAAACTGAATAAATGGGAGAAGAGATATTTAACTACCCCTCTTCCTTCAACTGAGAAATAAGGAAATACCTAATTCAATTCTCTGCTCCTCCAAAGATACTTCAAATAAAGAACGGAAATCCTGGATTAAAATTTCTAGGGTAAAAGCAGAACCTTACCCCTATCGAAATTGAAAGGAAGAAAAAACCCATCACCACAAAAACAGGGGAAAAAAAAAAAACCCTGAAAACATGTACTACATATTCCATACTTTGGGGAGCACATAACATAAAAAAAATTAAAAAATAAAAATATACACTGAAGCATAAAAAAATGAAGAGCTTTTCCTTTCTTATTCTATTTCGATTTCTTTTTAATCTTATTACAGACAGGCCCTCACGAGTTCTCAAGGCACGGAAGATAAGATACAAATCCAATATATTTCCCTTTAAACATCCTCTAACTCACTGGGATGTTACTTGCAGCAGTCACGTGAGTCATAATCATCTCCAGCAGCATTTGTGCTTTTGCTGTATAATTAAAAGAAGGCGTTTGATTTTAATTTGCTTGCTTCACAAACACTGAACAGCAGAAAGACGGGGCAAAAGGAAAGGATAAAGCACCTGTGACACATTTCCCCACAGCAGTGAAATGAAATTAAGTATGGAATTAGGAAAAACCCACAACCTCCCCCCCAACACACACATCTCTTCTTACCTGTTCTGTTCAGTCGTGCCATATTCATCATTGCTTCCTGGTATGCTAGTTCTACATCTTCTTGCGTTACCACTAGTTTGATTTTATTCCACTTTTCTGGCTAATGGATGAAACAAAGATGATTTTTTTTAGATTTTCAGCTGTATATTTTAAAGCACACCCACAGCACTTAAAAAAAAAAAAACCTTCATCCAAAATGCACTTGGACTTTTTTTTTAATCTCAGTTAAAGAGGGGCAAAAGGTTTAACAGTCAGAGGTGTGTGCCTCACTGCTGTACCAAAGCGAAGCTCATTTAAAGGTCTATTGGCACTAAGCACCTCACATCTTGGTTTCAGCAGCAGAGCGGGAGTGGTATAACCTACCCTAGGGCATAGAACTCCTTCAAGGCAGCTCTCTGGCTTGAACTCCACAGCCAAATGAAATTTGTTGCTGGATGTTGAGATTTGTAATCTCTGGCTTCTTTTTTTTTGTTGTTGTTTTTTTTTTTTTTTAAGAGAAAATTCTTGATTTCATATCTGGACACTTTGATTAAGAAAGGCCACTGATACCCACAAATCCAGGTCTGAGGAATGTATGCTGAGGCAGGATGTAGTCAACTCCAGTGAGTTAGGATTAAAGCAGTTTCATAAACTTCCTTTACAGTTTAATATCTGCATCTCCTTCCACCCATCCTCCAGTGTCTTGTCCGGACTCATGCCTCCATCACATACTAAGCAATGCTTTTCATCCGAAAATGGTCTCGGAACAATTTAAGAAATAGTACCTTTATAAAGGGCAATTGTTTCATTCAAAGCTGAAGTAATTCCAGATAGAGAATGAAACAAAGCAACTGTTTAGCTGTTAAGAGCAACACTACAAACTGGTTTAATTTTCTGCTTTTTTTTTGCAATGGAAATTGTGGAACTTACAGATCGGAAACTTACAATTTACAAATGGAAATTACAGAGAACTGAAAGTAAACAAAAATAGGAAATCTTTTTTTAAGCCACAGTGCCTACACTGCCATTCCACAGAATAAATGCATAGAACAAACTTATTACTAAATCAAAGGTGCAAAAACTACTAAGAATTGGCATATGTTGCTGCACTGAGGAAGGATCTTGTCAAAGAGGCTCTTATCCTTAACAAATTAGCGCTGACTTCGAGGGGTGTAAGAGAGAACCCAGGAATGGCACGAGGGGGAAGAGACTGGTCAGCCAAAACAAATCATTTGTTAAAGAGCAAGGAAGTATGGCAGTAAGACAGAGCTTCTGAAATTAGGTTGAACTGGGATTAGATGATCTCCAGAGGTCCCTTCCAACCCTGTGTGATTCTGTGAGAGAGAGCAAGTAAAAAAAAAATAAATGAGGCTATTAGAGAGGGGACAGAATAGTGGTTATTCTTACTGTGGGTGTGACTGAAAAACTAAGCAGTCATTCTGCCTCAGTGTTCAAAACCATGATTCTGAGGCTGATCATGGGATGGAAATCAGTCAGATGATGGGAACGGAAATCACAAATGAGGTGGAAGCAGAACTCAAAGCTGAGGCTAGAAGAGCCACAAACACAGGTAGGATATAAATTAGATGCAAATTCTGCTCCACTATAGCATTCAGATTCTGGGGTTAGTAGAGAGGAAACAAAGGCAGAAAAGTTTACAAAAATCTCCCAGAACAACTTTTTAAAAGGAAGCTTAGATTTCACGGGAAATGGGAAAGGTCTAGTAGACAACAGCAAGGGCTAGAAAACCCCTTCTGAAGGGGCACCTTCATGCTTTTGACCCTTTCATGCTTTTCAGCTGAAAAAGGAAAAGGTCCAGCTGTGGACCAGCCTAATCAGCCCACATCATCAGCCCGGCAGCCAAAGCCACAGCAAATGGCTTCATCACCCCTAGCACGTCACTGACCTGGTCCCCTGGGCAGCTTCTGCCAGCAACACTGCTGGGGCTTGGCTGCACCAATGCTAGAGGACAGCAAACAAGCAAGAAGGACAAATTTTGCCTCCACTTGGATCTTCCTTTCACTCATCACCAGGAACTCATTCGCTATTGCTCTGTTGAAGTACCTCACCTTTAAGGTTGTTCGCTTTTTTAAGATTTCTTTTGCAGCCACATATCTCTACACTCATTTTCCTTTCTTGCCTATGCATAAACTTGCTGTACTATGTACCTTCTCCCACATACTGTTTAATACAAATTCCCTACCAAAACTTGATTTATGGGCGGATTTGTGACGGGTAATTCTAGTTTCACTTTCCCGACTCTTTCACAAAACAAAGCTAAAGAAAAGGCAGCACAGCTACTCAGAAATTTTCCTACCGCAAGCAAAGATATATTCTGTTTACATGTAATAGGAGGATTGATTTCCTTGCTGTCCTCATTTTTCAGACCAGCAAGTGTTTCTGGTTGACAGTCAGGGAAATTAGAAGTACTTGAAATATGTGGAAATATCCTTAATTTGCAAGTCTGTGTGTCTATGTACAATAACAGATATATTAAGAAGCAAGATTAGGGCCAGAAAACATACTATAAAATTGGTGTCTTGTTGTTTCACTTCATTTTCATATCAAGATTATCTGAGGCCCTGATCCTTATATCTGTTTGGAAAACGCAGGATTCTGCAGAGGTCATAGGCCAGACCCTATGAAGAAGGAGAAAATTATTTTTTTCTTGTTGCTCATGCTTCAGACTCCAATGAAGGTTTAAGCTGGTTCTCTCCCACTTTTGCTAGCACAGGCTTTGTAATTAGAATTCATCTGACAATGCAGTGGCCAACAGCCAAGACAAAGTAGATTCCAGCTCACTCCTCTGCCAGTCTATTGGCTCAGTAGTCCCAAAAGCAGAAAAGATGCATCTTTTTAAAGTGTAAACTGAGCAGTTATAATTCTGAAGACACGTACTGGGAGCCAGACAACATAAGCAGATGCCAATTTTGCAGTCACTTTTCAGTTCAGTAGTTACATTTTTGCCTGAAGTAACAGATGGAACTATGTCTACATACATAATGCTGCTAGAAATATTCTTATTGAATGCACAGGGTAATACATGTGAAACGTAGATATACTTCCATGTACACAAGCAGAAAGCCCAAGAACACAGACAGCAATCTTGGCCTAATTGCCATCAATAAGCTTTTGCCAATTACTTTGGCAGGTGCAGTAGGGCATCATTTTACCCAGGGTGCTAGTCTGTTGTTCTGTTAGTGAACAATTTTGTTTATTACAGCAATGCCTGAGAACTAACTAAGAATTAGACACAGTTAAGATGGGCTTGCTAAGCACAAAACAGTAAACTCTCTTGATTCCAAAAGAGTTTTGCACGTGTGCAGGTAAGGCTGACACACCAAGGAGGAGAGTGAGCTGATAGATCATTCCCAACTGAGCCCTCAGTGTACTTATTATGTTGCTGAACTTTGTCATTTTGAGGTTTTGAGGGAATGAATGAGGAAGGCCACCTTTGACTCGCACCCCCCTCTTCCCTCTTTCTTTTTTTGCAGCGTACTCACAATATCTAGCCACTGGTGGACGGCTACAGCCACTTGTGTTCCCAAGGGTTTAGTTAATACAAGCACATCTCCTGGCACTGCATTGTCTGGCCTGAAAACAAAGAATTCATATATTAATTACATAGTAAGATTCACACACATTATTACGAATAAGTACTGATAATTACATTTTCACAGACCCATGTATCTGTGCAACAGCACAGTTAAAAAAAACGACTAATTGCAGAATTACCCTTTGGGATTCATTGCCACAGGATATAACTGAGCAAAAAGCTACAAACTTATTTAAAAGCGCTAATCCTTCTTTCTTGAAATGTAACAAAGCTTGCAGTCAGATACACACAAAATTACGTCTTTCAGTTTACTGGAGATGTAAGATAGGATAGAAGATAGGATAGGAAAAACCTGACCTTTGTTACTTCAGGGCATAAGATAACCATCCCTAGGATGGCAAACAAATTAATTTGTGTTGTGTAACATGCCACAATGGGACATTCAAAATCAGCTACTGTTAAATGGGCAAAATGCTGTAAGCACACCAATTCTGTAGTTCTCTACAGCCGTTAATAGGATAACTGGGAGATGGTTTAAAATGTATGTATAAATACCACATAAATTTGTGTCCCAAAACAGTCTTCAATACCTTTAAAGGTTAGAAGCTTATCTCTTCTGCCAAAAGGAGAACAGGATCAAAAGATATCAGGATCAAAAGATATCAGGGGACGGGGGGAAGTAAAAGGACATCCTGTTTAAAAAAGCAAATATGTGCAAAAGGGATGTGGCATCTGTAGAGTGCTACGGACAAATGCAAGCAGGAGAAGGTACTGCTTTACTCATCAGGAGACAGATCACAAGATCACAACATGGTATTTAAAGGATTTTTACCGTATCCCTTCAAACCAGTGCCTTTGATTGTTTAGCGATTTAACTTACATTATAAATTCATTAGGCTGACAGACTGTCGTGGCCACTCCTCCTAAAACAATCCAGGGATTTAACACTGTTTGGCCACCAGTAACAGATGTTCCTGCCTCTTCTGCTGCATCTTTGAAACCCTGGATAATTAGAGGCATCACTTTGTCTCTTTCCTAGAGATCAAAACAGAAGTCAGAGTTCCATACACAGCAGTGCTAGTCATTTCAAGACTAGTCCAGGGCTTTAATCACTCAAGCCAAATGCTCTCATGGCAAATAAGTTCATGACACAAAAGCCAGCCTTAGGGAGAGGTCAGCCTCCTGAAAACTGCACGTTAGCCCACAGAGCTATGGCTTTACAGTTCTACCTAAAAGAGGTGAGGAGACATTCTTATGCTGAAGAACCATTCTTCAAAATGTCATATAAAATTAAAGAAATCAAAGTTCTGGAAACTCAGAACTGTTGTCACAACCAGGTACGGCCAGAGGAGTGCAGTGCAATACGGCAAAGTTAAAACAAGCTGCATTTTGCCTCCACTAACCTGCAAAGTTTCAACTTACTTCCTTCTAAGAATAAACATCCCTTATTTTGCTAGAGCAAAACAAAAATACATGCTGGTCACTTCCACCAAAAAAAAAAAAAGAAAAAGAAAAAGAAATGTAATGTATTTCAGTTTTTTTTCTGCTTCAGAGAGATGTTACAAACCGGCATAAGCGAACCAGAAGTATCTATCCAGATCAATACATCAATTGGTAATCAAATGCTGCCTTGGAGCAGTATTGTCCTGAATTGACAGAAGGAGGCCCCATTTTGGTGGGGATGAAGGTATTAGCTGCAGAAGATTACAATGCCACAGAAAACTGAGCTTATAGGAAGTGACCTTAGAACGTTTATGAGGCAAGACCCATACTATGAATGGCAACACTCAATAAAACCGTATCTTCTTTAAAAGGGTTCAAACTTTGAGGAGAGAATACACTGAAGGTAAACACATTCTAGGCATGTTTAGCTGTTTGGGTCTTCCTTCAAAAGCAAGTACCAAAAATCTTACCCTATCTGTCATTTTATTGCTGATTCCAAGAAGCATTAACATGTTGTCGCATTCTGTGACCCCCATGGCATAAAGGTCACTTAGGACATTGGCACACGCTATCCGTCCCTGAAAAAGAAAGAAAGACAAAAAAAATCTGCAGGACTGTTTGTGAATGTTCAGACAAATACCTGCCATGAAAAAAACTTCCAGCATGAATTTATGCTCTGAGACAGCTGCTTATTCCACAGTCTCCAGCATTAAGAAGCCCATCCAAATACGCGGTATGATCCACTTCATGCAACGTTCCCATCTAGAAGCGGTAAGGTAAGAATTCAACCACAGGTAAGGTGAGAATTCATCCCAGCTGTCTTGGTCGACCTACTCTCTCGCTGACTACATAGGAATCCCACACTGAGTTTAGACTGGATGCCTAATTTTAGAGGTTGAAATTAATCTTGACAAAGTCTGGTTTGATAACAAGTTCTGATTACTTAATCTGATACGTTCCTATTAACTTTATTCCAGCACAAAACTGTACATACTGACAAAGATGACCATGGGTGGTATGTAATTCACAACTGCAAGGAAGCTAATCAAAAAGCTTACATTGCTGTGCCTTTCCTGCATAAGAATATGTAGGAGACAGCAATCTTGTGAAAGCTGTTTGTTCCTCTGCACTACCCTGGAGATCATGTCTAAACACCTAAATTTTTTGGCGAGATACAACTGTGCCAGCACAAAGCCACGCTGGAGTGCTGCTTCTGTCAGGACATCAATAAGAAGCTGTCTGCAGAAGACAGCATGTGCTGGGGATTAAGGAGCTCAGGGTTCCCAGAAGCTGGCCTCGTCACCGCTTAGGAGCACGCACAGCTACTGAGAAGAGGTGTCTGTCCCCCACCACTTGTAAAGTGCGTGAGATGTGTCTACTCTGCCACTTGTTCAAGCGACAAGATAAGGCTGAATTTTGCTACAGCACATACATTTTAATTGACTTTTGTGTGTGTGAGCATCTCCACTAATAAATAGTAGCCCGAGAGACCTGGTCGTCTGCTGAAGATTCCTCCAAGAAGTCATGAAGCTGACAGGACTGAGAAGGGATCACTTGCATCACAAGAGCTTAGCTACTCTAATTTCACTAAATTAATGGATCCGAGTCAGGGTTTGTTGGGGTGTAGACCAGCACAGGTGAGACATCTTCCCTGAAGAAAATGCAGAACTTTCTGATACAGGATGTGCCCTAAGGGATGGCAAGATAATTTTAATGTACAGGACAAATGTTGTGTTACTCTGGAAAACTCCACGCATTTTATTAAAAATGTTTTAGGTTTACAGCTGCAGAACTGTAACCAACATCTGGTTTTATGATTTGAAATCTGTGCTTTTCATAAAGTTGAGAGGCAACACCACCGTGATAAAAACAACAACATGCTTATTTGACACAGTTTGGACTGCAGAAAGATATTTTAGCTGGAAAACAAATTTCAGTGGGAGAGAGGCGGGGAGGAGGTGGGGGAGAAGGAATTTAAACCCATTTCCACCATCTCCAGAACCTTACAGTTTAATCACACATCCAGGATTTTTGAAAAAGTTGTATTATCAGACTGTTACTTTACTTGCTGATGACATGAAATAACACCTCCAAATCACAATTAAATATAATCCAGTTTTTCATTAATTCAAGAGCCTCCAGTGGCATCAGGGGAATCCCTTATATTAGGAACTGGAATGTGTTTTAATCATTTAAATCTTAAAACTATTAAGAGAAGAGTGAGCTGCGTACTCGTGTGGTGGATATTGGCTGTTCAATTTCCAGATGTTTAAGAACGCTAAAGCCTGCCATTTTCCTTTACTGGAAGGGGACTATCAAACCATTCTCCACTGTCTTCAGTATTTACCAAGCAAACTGCTGGTTTATGCCCTCTTAGGAATGACGGATAAGTTTTTAAAATCAGGCTGACAACAGCTCTCTATTCTAATAGTCAGAGGTCAGTCTAACACTGCTTTTGCCAACTGGCAAAACCACTACGGAAACAATTTCAGGGAGTGCAAGTCTGAAGTCTGAAGTCGCAGAGGGAAGAATACATGGCTTGCAAACACTGATAAACACGACAGGATTCACAAACAGGGGTCAGCCCAGCTGGGTCCTGCTTGCTACCTGACTATTTACTTAGTCTCACTGAAACACAATAAATAATCCACATACAATACTAAGAGCTATTTATAAGGGCAAAGGATGAAGTATCAGACCCCCATCCCCAGTCTTGAGTGAAGGTTCTTCTTAAAAGAGCACCAAAAAGGTCCCTGGAATGGAGGGGGAAGGAAGCCCATTCTCAAACTGGCCAGTTTCCAGCTCCTGTACTCAAAAAGGCATCTCCAAAGTGCCACAAAGAAGGCCAGTGCCAGTCCTATTACCATTGGCTTGATACTTACTATGAAACATACTTTCAATCACCTGTAACCTTTCCGTATCAAACCATTTAAACTGAGAACTCCTACACTGGATACGGATTTTACAGGTGTACCTCCTGGGGATACTTCAGACAACACGGATTAAGTGTTTTCAAGAACAAAGCCAAAGAGGAAAGGAAAGGGGAAAAGTAGGAAGAATATTTTTCGCATATAACTGCAGAACTTCATTTTAAAATAGGCAGTGACAGGGTGAGAGAAAGCAGAAATCTGAAGTTCAGCTAAATCCAACATGCAGTTTTGCTTTCCTCAGCCATTTTCTAATCCCTCCTGTCACCGCACCCAGCCTGGAGTCCCTTTGCACTTCTGGCTTTCCCTCCTTGCTTTGTGTCCCCCAACTAGGAAGAAAGATCAGACAAGGAGCTGCTGGTAGACACTGCATACAGAGAAAGGGAGAGACTCTAAGTTAGGGAACAACTGTCCCAAAACAGACTAGAATTGACTAGGTAAGGAGATAAGAGCAGAAGAGCAAGACGCAGAGTGTGGACTGCACGTGAGTGATAACAAAACAGAGTGTGGTAACAAACAGGCATGAGTCAGGGGGCATCTAGACTAAAAACAGAGAAAGAAGCAGTTGGAGAAGCAGGGCAGCAGCAGTCTGTCTTCAACAGAGGCGTCCAGAGCACACTCCCGTGTGCAGCCTGGACACCAACTCAAAATTCCTGAGTATCACCATTCCTCTGCTTTTACCAATCCTCCATAAACCCCTCCAGCCAACTGTAATTGGCTGTCCTCCAGCTGATGTTGGTCCACACATAAAAATGGCAATTTCTCTTGCCCCCAAGAGAGAGAAATCTGCGTAGAAGATCCAGCAGCTCCAGCCCTGCTGGATCATCGCTGCAGGTACCACCAAGGCGGCTTGTGACACAAGCCCTGTTTCTCAGTCAGCTTTTAAGAAGAATTACACACCTGCAACAGATTATGAAGTGGCATTCATTAGGAATGAAACGTGAAGGACTTCAGAGTTGGAAAACGCCAAGGTTACAGTTGCTGGTGCGTGTGGATCACGGTATAGACTGTAACTATGATGCAACCACTAAAGTTGTACTAAAGCCAAATTTACATTCCAGTACTGCCACACTGGCCCAAACCTCATCTGGGCACAGGCTCATCTACCCGCTCCTGCGGCATCTCAAACCCTTTTTGTCTCCAAACAAAACAACCCTCCTCCTGAACCACCACCACAGCCTTCTCACACTTTCCCTCTCAAGTTTTTGTTACAAGGTGAGAAAAACTTCTCAGCTGATGAAGTTGAACACAGCTCTCGAACAACATAGATACATATTTTTTTAATTATTATTTTTTTTTATATCCTGGGTTCCCAAAAGATGTTAAAGCAAGCCACTTTAATCAAATTTCTCAGGAGAGCTCAACAACTCTGTATTCCAGAGGCCAGCCTGGGATCTTGGCTGCTCAGTTTGCAGAAAGAGAGCTCTTGTGGAACAGAAATCAAAGGAGCTATGCTTGCATACGTGCGTGACACCTGGTCAAGCATGCTGGAAAAGAATGAGTCGGTCCCAATCTCAAATTGAGCATTCAAAACCTACCCGACAGGTCTCACAGAACAACCAACTGTTGTGGTTTCAGTTGGGATAGAGTTAACTTTTTTACTGGCAGCTGGTATAGTGCTATGTTTTGGATTTGGGATGAGAAATGCCTTTGATAAAGCACTAGTGGTTTTAGTTGTTGCCAGGTGGTCAAGACCTTTTCTGTTCCTCACACCACCCCACCAGCGAGCAGGCGGGGGGTGCACAAAAATTTGGGAGGGGACACAGCCAGCACAACTGAAGCCAACTGATCACAGGGCTATTCCACACCATGTGAGGTCATGCTCAGTATATAAAGCTGGGGGAAGAAGGACGAAGGGGGAGATGTCTGGAGTGATGTCTGGTGTCTGGAGTGATGAGCCCCACTCATGTGAGGTCATGCTCACTATATAAAGCTGGGAGAAGAAGGACGAAGGGGGAGATGTCTGGAGTGATGGTGTTCGTCTTCCCAAGTAACCGTTACACATGATGTAGCTCTGCTTTCCTGGGGATGGCTGAACCATGGAAAACAGTGAATGAATTCCTTGTTTTGTTTTGTTTGTGTGCGTGGCTTTTGCTCTACCTGTTCTAACTGTCCTTGCCTCAACCCACAAGTTATTTTTCTCACTTTTACTCTTCCGATTCTCTCTCCCTTCCAAACTGGGGGGAGCAAGCAAGCCGCTGGGTGGTTCCAGCTGCTGGCTGGGGTTAAACCACAACAGCAGCATGCAATCACATAAACAGCTGTGAAAGCATGCCTTAAAGCAAAGGAGTCATATTCAAATCACAGGAAACATGAATTCTAGCATTTCTTAACTTTCATTTAATTAACACCTCCTGTAGAAAGTCCTTAAACTTTTACTAAGTCCTTTTTTAAAGTTCTTTTGTTTCCCCATGACCTTCTGTTCTAGTCATTACTGATCACCACCACGTGTAACACCAGAGGAATCTACTGAGATGGACTAAATAAAATACGGACAAACAAGGAACCAAAGTCAAAACACACTCAACTTCCAACAAGTCATTTCAACTTATCCATCTGCAAGCAGAGTTAGTACAACAGGAAAACTGGTGTTCACAAAGCACTCTGAAGTTGCCAGGTGTTATTGCCAGCTACTGTCATTTAGGTATTTCCAGTTCTAACATGTTACCTGGTTATTTCAGAACCTCAAAAAAGGCCAATTACAATGCAGTTCTGCTCATAAGTGGAGTTTACTGTCTGCTGCTTCAAAGACAGCTCTTTTTCCCCCCTTTTGGGCTTTCAAGCCAAATCCCACAGAAGTACAGATGGAAGGAAATTTGAATTAAAGGTGGCAGTTCTCCCATCTTCCACCTATAGAAAGCAGCACGGCAGCAATCCTACTGACATGGAAAAGATTACAGGATGAAACTCTGCCTTTCCCCCTTCACGTGTATTTAGGAAAAATTAGCACTGCACATCTAGAAGAAACGGTCAAAATTGCCATCAGATTGGTGAGAAGCTCAAATCAAATGAGCAATATAACTAACAATTAAGTTTAGCCAACTTACCATCATATAAGGATCATCCACAATAGGATAAATATAATCTGTCGTCTGGACCAACGACAAACCTCCGTGTCTTAATGGAATAACACAAGTGTCCATCCCAATTCCTGCAAAGAAAGAAATCCATCAGTGACGCAAGTAACTTCGCCCTTAATCATCTGTTGCTCTTAACAAGAGAACTTATAAAACATGTCTGTGAAATACAACTCACAATACTGCCTGAACAGACATAGCAAATTCCTTCCTTAGAGAAAGCACGTAGCACAATTAAGAGGAAAAACAAGCAAAGAATAAGAACTCCTGACTGGAAACAGAATAGTAAATGGCTGAAAGAAAGGACTAAGCTACAATGTTCTACAGTTTGTTGCAGCATAATAATAGTGCATGGCTTTTAAGAACATCTGTGCTTGTATGTATGTACATTTAAAATTAAGAGGAACTACGTGAATTGATATTGTTGAAAGCAAACAGCATCCTGTCACTCCCATCTCAACAAAAACATAGTGACAGTTTTAAAAGGACATAGCCTCTCATAAAGGGCATTTCCTCACTTCAGGAGGAACAAAAGGAACACCACAAGACACAGCTTAGGCCCTTTGTGAAAGATGATTCATCTGCTTGGAGCTTCTGCAACTGTGTTAGCCTCACCTTACTTCTGTGAGGCTGAGAGGCAGCAAAACGATCTGCTAGACAGGGAAACTCCTTTAAGAAAACCACAACACCAAGCACAGCCTGTTCCCTGACGGTGGGTATTTCCAACAGAGTACATGATATTAAAACCTCCAGGCATTTGCTGCCATGGAAGAGCCCACATAAAAGTGGCAGGTGACAAATCACAACGTGCTAACTGAGCAGCACTCCCTGTTGATATCCTCGTGCCTCGTGGCAGTGGCAGGTACCTTACCTCCTTCCCGGGCTGGCAGCAAGCTGCCTAAAATGACTGCATAATTCACAGGGCAAGAGTCTTCAAACAACCAGTTTTCAGGGAGCAGATGCCACCCAGTAACTCTTCCCCATGTATTAATGAAACACACTACCTAGCAAGAGCTACAAGACAGTATTTGGCAGTGTCCTGTACGGGAATGAAGCGAGCTGCTCTCATATGAGATCCTACAAAGGACAGGCTGTAGGTACATAGGTGGAGATGATCTTGCCTTGGAAGTGAAAGGATACCGTCAGAAGCTCTTAAGTGGTAATTTAGGGTTGCTCATCCTCCATAGAAGCTACCAAGCATGACGTACAGTGTCTCCAGGGAAGTGCATAGAAGCAGTTACAGATAAGCGGCTCATATATAGGAGCTGTTTTGCCCTCAGATCACCTACTCATGCCACAATCCTGCAAGACTGATTTCACTTGTGCAGTTTTTCACAACTTCAGCGGAAGTGCTGCTTGACAGACAGGCCAAGGGGCCACCATGGTCCTTCTGAGGCTACCTTTCTATTCCACCAAAAAACGACTGACTAAATAAGTGAATCTGTTCAGTGAGGTGACCAAAAACAGCGATTTCGAGGTGCAGAACAGTTCTGAGAATTAATAACAAACTTGTAGTTTCTTACTCACAGATATATTCACAGCTGTATTTAAGATTGCTCTGGGTAACACCACTTGCAGAACTAAAAAGGAGTGAGGCTGCGTCTGCTATTGCCAATTTCCCTCTTGACTGCATCCCAAAAGCATGGTGCGTATGCACAGGCTGTAAAGTTACCTGTCTATCCCTTTCAAGCACAAGGTATCAGAGGCAAATAACACTAAACTTATCAGGAGACACATTTGTTAAAGGGATACTCACCACAAAAGCGTATTTTTTAAGAGACCTGAACTCTCCACCTTCTCTTACTAACAGATTTCCTGTTACATAACATCACACCTACATATTGATGGCGTTAGTCTACTTTTTTATCTTTTCATATAGCTGGAGAAGAAAAATCTATTAGCTGTTCCATTACTGTTAAGAGCCTGTAAGTTTGTAAGAGAAAAAAAACAGCTAGATAATTAAATCTAAACCAAACTATTACTGATTTTAGAAATTTGCCCCATTGAAATGCTGTCGTCAATAACTTATTTAATTTAGAAAAAAACATCTAAATAGCAATTTGGAGATAGAAGAAGCTGGAAGCGTCCTTCATTAGGGAATATTAAATTATAGTGCCACCCCAGCTCCACACACAATTGCTGCTTAGATATTTCATACAAAGATTGCCATTGTTTAAGCAAGAACATGGGCTCCTTACTAATCTCTCACTGAATTCAATCTCTACCAGAATAATGGGCTGCAACCTGTTTGCCTGCTAATGGACAATTAGCAATGTTAAAATAATTTTAAATAAGGATATTGGACACTAAATTGATAATTAAATAACTTCAGAATAAATGCTACACGGATATTTCTAAATTGAGGAAAAAACTTCATTCTGTACTGCAAAGTAGAGATTGAATATGCAGAGCTGAGTAAACAGACAACCAGAATTAAAAGTGTCATTAAACACATTATCTACATTAATTTATCTATATCAACATTAGGTATACAGTAGCTGGTATCAAAATACCTACGTTCGCCCTGTTGCCCATGTAGGTGGCTTGTGCAGGTTGTTTTCCCTTACTGCTTGCATCATTGTGCAAATATCAAAGAGAAAGTGAAGCTGGCAAAACCACAGAGGTCTTGGAAAGACAGACTTTCCCAGGCAGCTTCTACGGGTAAGCAAAAAAGTTAAGAGTGGGGAACAACGTAAGGACTGAAAGGAAAAATGACAACTGTGAAAAAATCCGCTCCCAGCCTCAGCTGAAGCGAGAAAGTTTTCTCTTGCTCCCTGTCTCTGACCCAGTAACAGGGGGGAGGGAGAGGGGAACTTCACCTGCAAGTCATCTAATGGCGTAAAATTTATTGCATTCACTGCAAAAGGCAATCTACTAATATAGAACTCCAGAAAGTAATGGATACAACTTCAGTTTGCAAAGTGTCTGCTGGGGAAAGTGACAAGGATTCTAACACCTAAGCACGTGCCTGTCACGATGGCCATTCCTGACTGTTCCTACTTTGCAGTTGCATGCACTGCAGGATGTTGAAAAATTAAAATAATATTCTTGTATCCAAGATGCCAACAAATGACAACACAAGGGTCATACTTAAGATTTCTGAATGCTGTGCATTCATTATACAACATGCCATTTTCAAACTATTTAAACAAACCACACATGAGATCGCGCGACTAAGCAGACCAAACAGAAGGATCATACCTCGTCTAGAGGAGCAACTACTTACCCAGTCTGGGCATGACTGCCCCCAGGAATTGTTCATCTTCCTGAAAATGGTTTTCTTGTAGAGATTCGAGCAGTTTCTGTAAGACATCCTGAGGCACTTTGCAGCCTGTGCCTTTCAGTTCAGTGAATCGGGTCAGACGGAAGCTCTCGTCCAGTTCGTAACTTTCTGGGTTAAAGGACTCCCGAACAGACATGGTTCCCTCACACAGACTGCTGGCCTTTCCCACCCCAGAGCAACGGTATCACAATCTCTGCTGATCAGTCTAATTAAAAAAAAAAAAAAAAAAAAATATTGGGAACGATAGAAATACCTAGGACCTACAAGACAACAGGTTTTCCACATAGAGCAAGTTAAAAAGAAAGAGAAAAGCACTCAACATCATTCACTTGTTAATACAGGTGGGCATATCTCACACCTCTCATTTCTCCAAGACTACAAAGGAATGACTTATCTTCCTACCTCCCAACATTTAAAAACTACAACTATGCCAGGCAAATCAGAGAACGATTTTCTTTTCCAGATATGCTGCATAAGTTTTTCATTTAAAAAAAAAAGAATCTAACACACTTACCGACCTCATTTAACAGAGAGGTAATGAAAGAAATAATAGTTCCCAGAACACTGAGGCCGATTTCCAAAAGGCAACCTGGGCCCTGATCCTGCAACATGCTCAGCCGAGACATCTGTTTGTACTCAGCACAGTGCGGAGTCATAATTTTAGCCGTTAACATATTAATCTCAAAAATAAGATGCTTTTGAAATAATGGCTCTGCTTCAGTTCTGATGTAAGAAGCTGAAACTCCGTAATACACCTGTTCTCCTTGGGGGAAAAGGCAAGCCCGGTGTTCTGTTAGTACAGGTAACAGAAGAACAAAGAGGCCCTATTTAATCAGGCTGGTTTACCTAAAAACATGCCAGTTTACCTTTTAATATGTCCGCAGACATAAAAATGTCAAAAAGTTTCTTGCCTCTCAAGCCCTTTTTTAGTCAACTAACGATACTGAGAATACAGAGAATTGCCCATTAAAATGGTAATGTAAAAAGACACTGATGCAACTCATTTAATAAAATTCTTAACAATGCATGTCTAATTTTAGAATGTTTTTCCACTCTGACTCACATACACCACACTCCAAAACTAATAAGAGGCCTAACCGAGACACTGACTTCTAAACAGGAACGGCTGTGATAAAATGCAATTCATCTTTCTCGGAGAAGAAGTTTTCAGGAATTACTAAAAACAACCTGTCTGCGGTAGTTTCTTAGAAATCAAGGATCCTGCCTAACAACAAGAAGAACGGAGTTCAGTAGCATCGCTGACAAAATCTGATTCTGATGGTCACGTCAGTAGGAGGTTAAGCTGAAAAGCAAAAAAGGGAATGGAAGTGACTGGTATTCTCTGAGTTCAATAGCAATAAATGTAAGAAAGAAATCTACAGACCATGCAAACCGATTTCCCCTACACAGCACTTATTAACAAGTACGTCCGTTCCATAAACCATTAAGTCCACTAATTTATTGACTATACTTTGTAGGAATTGAAGTTTTAAGCTCCCTGAGAACTTCTGATGTGGAGCCCAACTCCCCTTTACGGTGCTTTCCCTCCTTCTCTAGGAGGCGTGGCACTTATTTAAAACAAATCTTCCAAAGCCCAGGCTCGGGCAGTAATCCAAACTCTAGTTACAAGAACGTGTCTTGGATGAGCAATGAATTCAGTTCGTAGCTGTTGTCTTCAATGCAAGACGCTAAGCACTTGCAATCAAAAAAAAAAAAAAAAAAAAAAGATAGTGTCTGGAAAACAACCTGTCAACAGAAACGGGAGACAGGGAGACAAAAGCTTTTCGAGGAGTGGGATTTTTTTCCCCCCTTCATTCTTTTTTAACACTTCATTCTAATTAATTCCAGAAATTTATAAAAAGCAGCTAGCTTGTCTCACAAGGGAAACGTTTGCCTTCATCTAACTAGTAATTGCAATATGCTTAGCACCCCCTACCTACTTATATAGGAAAGGATTCAGAGGCCACAGCTTACCAGGAACTTTTTGGAACCTTGAAGACTGTAAAGACACAGTAAATTACGTTCCCCAGCTTGAAAACAAATATTGGAACAAACAAACAAGACGACTTTATTTAATGGAAAACATCCGCAGTGCAAGAACACAGTAACTTTTTTTTTAACGAAGATCTCACGAAAGCTGTGAGCAAGCGTGCATTTTGTGGACTACCAGGGGAACAGCCTTCCTTGTAAGACCCAAGTTTCTTGTGACCGCTGGCAGCCTGTGCAGACGTGCAGTTCCAGCCTGGAGCATCCCTCCCCAGCAGCAGAAAGCACCTCGCAACCCAGATGTCTCTTACTTTAAAACGAACGGCATAATAAATATTTTTTTTAAAAAAAAAAAACCCTCAAGTTTAACCCTTGCCTGCCTAAAGAGCAGAGAGAGGGGAGCACAGGAGCAAAAGGGGAGATGGGGAGGGAAAGCCTAGAGCCAGGTACCTACCCAAAACCAACCCAACCGCCCGGCAGACAGGGGGCGAGGGACCGCAGAGACCATTTATCCAGGGAGGGCAGCGGAGAGACATAGTTCCGGGACACCTTAAATTTCTAGCCGCTGCCTTTAAAGGCGAGCCAGGGCCTTCGCCGCCGCTCTTTGTGCGCCCGGAGAGGAGGAAGAGGCGGCGGCGGGGGGAGGAAGAAGAAGAAGAAGCAGCAGCAGCAGCGCAGCCCGGCTGGCAGAGGAGCCGCAGCCCCCTCTTCCTCGCATCCCGGAGGGGGTGAACCCCGCGGGGGTGGTGGGTGGTGGGGGCGGCCTGGACACGGGTAAGCGACACTCCTCCTCCTCCTCCTCCCCCCCCCCCCCCTTTTCTCACACACAAACACACCCCCCCACGCGGGTCCGTGGCGCACGTGGGCGCAGGTAAGATGTCAGCCGGGGCGGGGTTAACCCCTTGCTGGGCCGCCGCCGCCGCCGCGCCCCCCCTCTCCTCCCCCCCCCCCCTCCCCGCCTTCCCCTCACGGAGCGGCGGCGGCGGGGAAACAGGACGGGGGGGGGTGTTGGGAAAAAAAAAAAAAAAAAAAAAAATGTCGGCGGGCGAAAAATTTAACCCGCCGGTTGCCGGCGGCGGATGATTTTAAAGCGGCGGCGGCGCGATGAAGCGCACACACCACCATCAACCACCCCCCACCCCCCCTTCCCTTCTTCCCCCGCCCTTCCCCCGGGGCCGGGCTGAGGGAGGGCGGCGGGGCCCGGGGGCCAGGCGGGCAGCCCGCGTCCCGACGGTACCGCGCCGCCCCCCGCGCCCGGCCCGGCGTAAACGGCGGAGGCGAATTCCCCTTTAAATCTCCCCGCCTTGCACCCCCCCCTCCCTCCCTTTCCCTTCCCTCCCTCCCTCCTCAGGTCTCCCTCTTACCGGCTTCGCCTCCTCGCCCTCCGCCTCCTCCCGCGAACGGGACTCCCAGCCCAGTCCCACAATGCACCGGGCGCGACGGGCTCCCTCAGCGCCGCCTGAATAGAAATGCCGCCGCCGGGCACGGGGGGGTTAAACCTCCTCCCCCCCCCCCCCCCTTTCCCTTCTTCCCTCCCCTCCCCCTCGGCGGTCCGCTCTGAAATTCGTATTTTCTGAGGTAATCGTCCTTGAACGACCAAAAATATCGGGTTTGGGAACATTTCCTGAGGTAGACTTCGCCGGTGCTGAGGTGACCCTGCGCTCCTCGCAGCCGGGTCCTCCCGCTGGGCTGAATTTTTGCCCTGAAGCTGGGCAAAAAAGAAAAAAATCACGTTTCCTCCGTGTTGCACCCAAAAGCTGGGCACGAAAGACACCGAGGAGGTCAGGTGGGCTTAGCAAGGTCCAAAATTAGACTTGAAGATGGGCAAAATTCGGCCGCTGATTTTTTTTTTTTTTTTTTTCTGGATGCAGAGCCAAGACTGTGGCCCTGTGGAGCCGGCAGAGCCCTCAGGTGCCATCTCCAAGGGTCTCCTGTCGCTATGTGGCCCGTGGAGGGCTGCAATTACCGGAACAGGAGTGCCACAGCCTGGCTGGGTGCATCAGCTGGTGGGGTTTTTACCCAAAATATGGGTTAAAGCATGCTTCGGAAAAAATGTAATCTTGTTTTGAAGCAGGTGGTGGTGAGCCTAGCACTGCCCTGGAAAGAAGCACCGTATTTTAAGTACGCATACAGCCAGGGCATCCCTTCATAGAATCATAGAATGGTTTGCGTTGGAAGGGACCTTAAAGATCATCAAGTTCCAACCCCCCTGTCATGGGCAGGGACACCTCCCATTAGACCAGGTTGCTCAAAGCCCCATCCAACCTGGTCTTGAGCACCTGCAGGGATGGGGCATCCACAGCTTCTCTGGGCAACCTGTTCACCACCCTCACAATAAAGAATTTCTTCCTTATAGCTAATCTAAATCTCCCCTCTTAGTTTAAAACCATTCCCCCTCATCCTATCGCTACACTCCCTGATAAAGAGTCCCTCCCCATCTCCCCATCCTGTAGGCCCCCTTTAGGTACTGGAAGGGTCTATAAGGTCTTATTGGAGCCTTCTCTTCTCCAGGCTGAACAACCCCAACTATCTCAATCTGTCCTCATAGCAGAGGTGCTCCAGCCTCTGATCATCTTTGCAGCCTCCTCTGGACTCACTCCAACAGGTCCGTGTCCTTCTTATGTTGGGGGCCCCAGAGCTGGATGCAGTACTCCAGGTGGGGTCTCACCAGAGCAGAGTGGAAGGGCAGAATCACCTCCCTCGCCCTGCTGGCCACAATTCTTGTGATGCAGCCCAGGATGCAGTTGGCTTTCTGGGCTGCAAGCGCCCAGACAAAAACTCTTGTCCGAAAGTATTTGCCCAAATCAACCCTTTTCCATCACTGATTTGTCAAAGCATCCCATTTTTTTCTTATGCATTTAATATATAAATCACTGGAATCTGACATATTTTTAACAAGTCTCATTTCCAGCGTCTTCTCAGTTTGCTTTCCTACCTCAAAGTGGTTTGCATGCTTCTAAATCCCCTTTTCCCAAGTAATTAAAGCCAAAAGCGAAATGATTCTCACTTCTTGCTTTACATGTGAGAAGTTTTCCACAGAAAGGAGGGGATTTAGGTGTTATGAATAGCATAGGGCACAGTTTCACTTTGCCAAATAGATAAAAAAAGGCACTTCATTTCTTGTATTTTGCAATTAAGTACCTGATTAAGTAATTGCCTGTTGATTCAAAGACTGCCTTTTGTGCAACCATTTTTGAAAAAGTCCTGCCTAAAAACAAGCAGAAAAAGAAGAAATTAAAATGTTGCTTTTCTTGCCAGATTTTAATTACTCTTTTTTATCTCTGAGCAAACGCAATGACCCTAAACTGTTGCAGAGAAGCAGAGGTACACGGGAACTCACAGTGTTGAGCATCTTTAGGAAGTCACTAATATTATTTGTATAATTAATTGATTTCCAGGCTCGTCCATGTTCCTCTCCTAAAGCATTTCAAGCTCAACACAAAGCAGTTGTTTCCCCATCAGCAGCTGCGGCGCCTTTGACCAATGGTTTTGACAGCAGAGATGAATCGAGGACGTGACACCTGCAGTCCTGACCTGGAGTTTGAACTCGTCTTCCTCCCTCCGCTCGAAGGGAGAGGGGGCAGAAGATCTCAGGATCTTCTGATTGCCGTCGATCTGAGCTGATTTGCTGAGCATTGGCTTCATATCATGTCTGTGTGTTCCTTGATAGATGATTTCAATCTGAAAAAAAAGCCCTGGAAGTGTCTTGAGAGGTGGTAATCAGATGCTCAGATCTAACATTTCTCCAGCTTTTAGCCATCTCCTCTATTTCCAGCACCTCATTAAAAAAAAAAAAATAAAAATCATGCAACATAAGGAGAACCATGAGGAAAAAAAGAACATGAACACTGCTTATTTTTAAGCCCTGACTTAGGTTTTTTTTCCTTTCCCATTTGTTTGGATGGGTGGGGGAACTGAATCCCATTTTCACCTTTTTTCCCCCCAAACCCATGAAGGCTAGATAATTTTCTTCTTTAATACAGGGAAAAAAAAAAATAATTAAGTTTTCCAGGTGGTAGCATGACTAAAAGAAAAACTAAATAGATTGAAATTCATGCCAAAGTGGCAAGATCTGATGACACTGCCCCATGCCCTGCGTTATGTGTGGGAGTGGGAGGGAGGTACCTGCCTCGTGGGTGCTGTGCCAGGGCTGCCCCTGTCCCTTCCAGTGGTTTCTGGGGGTGGAGTGGTCACATCTGGAGACAGAGGTGTGGGAAAGGGTCTCCAGGAAGGGAAACACATGCAGGGGTATCCATGCAGCCCATTAGTACCAGTACAGATGTGACCCTCTAGAGTTTAGACTAAACAGGACCAGGGTATGGAGGTGGGCCCTCTGCATAATTGCCTGCAGTGATTAATTATAAGC
Organism: Numenius arquata; assembly: GCF_964106895.1. Lineage (NCBI taxonomy): Eukaryota > Metazoa > Chordata > Aves > Charadriiformes > Scolopacidae > Numenius > Numenius arquata. Next base: position 124,990,987 of record NC_133577.1, on the reverse strand, counting down.
ACGCCTCTTGGCATGGGTGATGGCAGGGCATCCTCAGATGGATCTGCATGTGTCCCGGTGGACATGTGCGCTGGTCCCTCCTGACTGCGCTGGGGTGGGTCTTTCTGTGGGCAAGCAGCGGGCAGGAAAGCGGCTTTGCCAGCAGAATGAGCCAAGAGGGAGCAGCAAGCCACAGCTCTGCTGCAGCTTTAGGTCACTGTTGCTGTACCCAGCTCGCATGTACCCCATGCTTCTGCATGTACCCCATACTTCTGCTGGGGCGCTGTGGTTGAAAGAGCTGCTGGAGGACATGTGGGATCAGAAAGGGAATCCCGTGCATCCAGGGAAGCGTCCTTTTGGTGCAGGCGCGTAAGCAAAACCCTGAAAGAGTAGTGATGGATTCAGTAGCCCTGGGGAGAGCCCACGCTGCTAAAACCACCTGCTTCGTGTAACATTTTCCTAGAGTTAAATAATGGTTTTCTAGAGTTAAAAATGATCAAATGGGTTTGATTTTTTCTTTTCCCCCTAAAGGCTTTTTCACCATCTGCGTGCAAAATCTCCAGCAGAAATTCCATGATCTAGAGGGATTTGGTCCAATGCCATGAGAATGGTCTGCTCTGCACACCTTAGGAAGTGCAAAAAGGAAAAAGAAAAGAAGGTAGGGCCTGCCATGCTGTGGCCTCTGGCTGCTGCCCGATCGCTCTGTCACGTCAAAGCCGGCTGCCTCCTGTGCCGACACGAGGACGTGACAGATGTCCTTAACCTTTGCAGGTGCAGGGCCTGCGCTTCCTCAGTCTTTTTTCCTTGGATGACTCAGGGCATGGATTATTAGCTCAGATTTCTTTGGCCAAAGTGCTTTGTTGCGTATCCATCCAGGTTAAATCTAAGGAATATTTCTGATCCGTGGAGGCTTCGGACTCAGTTCTGCATCTTTGGCGTTTCCAAAATGATCAGAGTTTGAACTCTCCTTGTTCTGTTTCTTAAGTGTCAGCAGAAACTTTTTTTTTTTTTTTTAAATAAAACAATGCAGCCTCCCCCTGCAATGTTTGTAGCCAAGGAACTGTGGCATCACAAGAGCACGAGAAAATATTGTTGATTAAAACCAGGGTAAGAAATGACAGGGAAAGTGATTTTTTAATTTTTTATTTCCTCATTGCAGAATTCCCAGTGAAGTGGCTGGTAAAATGGGACCAGCCGGTTCAGCCCCGCTTGCGCTGAACGCTAGGTTTAATGCACTGAAACTACTCTCACTGGCATGTGGGACTGGTCATATGCTTAAACATATGCATTTCCTTAACATCTACAGGCTTAGGACCTGATGTGTTAAACAATCTCCTAGTCTGAAATGCAATTGCTGTGGTTTTTTTGATATGAAAACTTAGACTTTGGTGTGATAATTTAATTTCTCTTGTTGTAAAACACATCTGACAGCATAGCTTTTCCCTCACCTCTCTCTGTTTTGACAAAGCAAAGTAAGTTTGTGCTGTCGTTGGCTTTCCTTACCTCGTTTGTCTCTTCTTCCTGCGTCTCATTAATACACAAGCAGTATTAAATAATAATGATGCCAGTAGTGGCCTCTGCTGTGCCTTGGTGTTTGCTCCTTTTTGCTTTGAGGAGCAGATGTTCCCTGTCTTTGTTTTCTGTCGCCAAATGGGGACTTTACCCCTTTAACCTTTGATAAGGTGCTTTAATAGTCTCTGACGTGAGATTTTTATCAAAAGCCAAATAAATAGTGCCCGCCTAACAGCTTTTATTAAATGTTTCCATCATATTTTACAGCAGTTTAAGGAAGTGGAGTTTCCTCTGTGTTTTTGCAGGCTATGTTTATCAGGTGCTCCCTTTTCCCGTCTGCCCTTTCCCTGGCTGTGGTGGGCTCAGGCTGGGCTAAGCCCCCCTGCCCCCAGGTGAGCATCTGCTTTGGAGGGAGCACCCATGGGCAGAGGTCCCGATTGGGGCCTGTGTGCTCTCCCACAACCTCATGCAAGAGCCGCTTGCAGTGTTGGGAGTGGCTTGTGCTGAATCCCCCTTGGTCTTACCTACATCTCTCCAAAATTGCATTACATTTGGAATTCCTACCCCTGCCTTGGCTGTCTCGACCTGTTTGACATCCTCACTTTGTCGCACCTGGGGATCATTTCATCCCCACACACCCCCCTACTTCTGCCAGGCTGGGGGAGCTGACACTGCAGAGCTGCTCCTCGTTAGTGGCCATTTGGTCACCACATGGAAAATAAAACAAGTGCAGGGGGCTGGGTGGTGCCCCAGCCTCTGCCCTTCCTGCAGCGCTGCTGCCCAGCCTACATGTAACCCACCTCCTTCCCCCCAAAACATTCATCCATGCTGATGATGTCTGCTTTGGTGGACAAGCCTCATGCTTGCATTGTCCTCTCCTTGTGTCCTTCACCCTTCCTAGGGCTTTGTTTCCCCAAGCCATGTCCCACCACGCTGAGCCCGGGCTTCCTCAAAAATTCACCATTCCCCCATGCCACAAAAGCTTTGGCAGGGAGATGCCCTGGGCAGAGCTTCTCTTGCAACGTAGATGAAACTGGCAAAATCCCATTATCACCATTATGGGGCTGCTTCAGCCCCACGCACAGCCCACACACCCTGTGCTTTTCTGTGCCGAGATCCTTTCCGAGCCTTGAGCCTATAAATAAATAATCCAGGAGCTTCGCCTCCCATCCGTCTTCACGCGCCGCTACCCCACTTTGTTTCGGAAAGGGCTGTACCATCCTGCCAGCCAGACCTGGAGCCACCCGATACACGCTCCCTTGGGATGAGCCTCCAACACCGACTTCCCGAATTACCCCTCTGGAGCGATGGGTGCAGCCGCGCTGAGCCAGCCATCCTGTTCCAGCTGCTGGCACTCGCCAAAACATCTGCCTCGCCTGCATCGTGCTTGTTGACGGAGACGTGAGCAGTTCCTGGTGCATCGTTTGGGAATATAAATTGAGTTCCTCTGAGCTGGAACCACCTGCTTCCCGATAACTTCTTTGGCAAGGAGTCATCTTACTCTCCACCCAGGATTTTTCTGCCTCCCAGCGCTGCCAGCCCTACCCAGTAACTAGGGGGGTTGGTACTGATGGGTGGGAGTTTAGGTGGACCCATGGGGGAAATGCCATCCTGCTGCCAGGGCACAGCAGAAGGCAAATGTGCTGTTTAAACCACATAATCATAGAATCAGAGGTTGCTTTGGGTTGGAAGGGACCTTTCAGGTTCGTCTAGTCCACCCCCCCTGCCATGGGCAGGGACATCTTGCGCTAGACCAAGTTTCTCAAAGCCCCAACCAGCCTGGCCTTGAACATTTCCAGTGGAGGGGCAGCCACAACTTCTCTGGGCAACATGTTCCTGTGTCCACCACCCTCAACATAAAAAATTTCTTCTTCATGTCCCATCTAAACCTACTCTCAGTTTAGAAGACCTTGTAGACCTCCCAGCAGGACTGATGCAGAGAGGCTGGGGCTCATGCAGAGGAGTTTGCACAAACCCCATCAAGATGGAGGTGGAACACTCTCTTCACCTCTGCCACCGACAGGTTGAATGGCCTCAACTTGGACTCCATCTTGCTTTGGGTGCTTCTGGTTTTGAGGTGCCAGGCACCTGAGTCTGGTTGGAGGCAGGAGCAAAGAAGCGAGTGGCTCTCAGGGCAAACAGGCGGCTGTTGCAAGGAGCAAAACGACCGCAGCGACCCCGCCTGGTTTGTCTGCTGGAAACCAGGGGGTGGTGGTGAGTGCTGCTGCCCCCAGCTTCCCTTTTCTCTCCATGGGTTGACACAGAGCCCTCCAGGTCTGTCCCTGCCTCTGCTCCTTCTTCTGCCCCAGCAGTATGCATTAGATGAGCATCTAATTAGAATTATAGAATGGTTAGAGTGGAAGGGACCTTAGAGATTATCTAGTTCCAACCCCCTGCCACTGGCAGGGACACCTTCCACTAGAGCAGGTTGCTCAAAGCCCCATCCAGCCTGGCCTTGAACACCTCCAGGGATGGGGCATCCACAGCTTCTCTGGGCAACTGGTGCCAGTGTCTCACCACCCTCATAGTGAAAAATTTCTTCCTAGTATCTAATCTGAATCTACCCTCTTCCAGTTTGAGGCCATTACCCCTTGACCTATCACTACATGCCCTTGTAAAAAGTCCCTCGCCATCTCTCCTGTAGGCCCCCTTCAGATACTGGAAGGCTGCTATAAGGTCTCGTTGGAACCTTCTCTTCTCCGGGCTGAACAACCCCAACCCTCTTACCCTGCCTTCATAGCAGAGGTGCTCCAGCCTTCTGATTGCCTTCGTGACACTCCTCTGGACTCACTCCAACAGGTCCATGTCCTTCCTGTGCTGAGGGCCCCAGAGCTGGACGCAGTACTCCAGGTGGGATCTCACCAGAGTGGAGTAGGGGGGTAGAATCACCTCCCTCACCCTGCTGGCCACATTTCTTTTGATAAAGCCCAGGATGCGGTTGGCTTTCTGGGCTGCCAGCACATGTTGACCGGCTCATGTTGAACTTCTCATCCACCAACACCCGTAGTATCCATTAAACATACCCAAATTGTTGGCTGCCAAAGCAGAGCTGAATCCCACCCTGGGATCGCACCAATCGGGCACCCAAAACTTGAGCAAATGGGGAAAAGCAGTTTAAACACCCAATTTCTCCATTGGGAAGTAACTGTAACGTCAGCAAAGCGCTCTCAGGGCTGCAGGCGAGGTGCCCTGGAAGAGGCCACGTGTGCTTGATGCAACCGCTCGTCTCCGCAGGGATCACCACTGTGCAGTGGTGTGTTTTTCCCTTTGGAAAAGCAAAAATAAACCAAACCCAAACCCCTCAGCAGAGGTTTGGTGGTTTGCTCTCCTTGAGGGGCTGAGCATGTTGCCATAAGAGTCTCACAGCAGAGAAGGAACCTAAACATCTCACTCTCATCCAGCCCAGCCAGCTGGGGGGCAGCGAGGTTGGCTGAGCCGAGCCCGCAGGTGGCAACTACCCCAAGAAACTCCTGGAAAGCATCCGATTTACATGCAGAGAGAGACGCAAAGGTTGTGTCACAGGGACGATCGATCGATGGAGCTGCCAGGAGGTGAGACCCCTCCTGTGGGGCTGGACCTCCCACCGTGCTGGGATGCAGGGGTGGATGGTGGCATTGGGACCACCAAATGCAGCCCAGCGGTGGTGGGAAGTGCTGTAGCGTGGTGGTACGCATCCTCCCAAAGGGCTTTTTTTCCAGCATTTAAAAGAAAAAAACCACCAAAACACACAGGGAGAGCATCAGTCACACTGTTCAATCTTCCCTCTTCTCCATTCCTTTCCCATCCGCTGCGCCCCACTGCCCTTCCCTGACTGCAGCCAATTCCCAGTGTATTTTCCCAGGATTTGTGCCCAGGACTGGCATTAAGTAAATGCCCCCATGGCAGCATCAGCCTTTGCAGGACCTTGCACTCAGGCGGTGGGATAAGCCAGTGGAAAGGGGCAAACGCTGGGGGCAGCTTGGGGGTCCCTGGGGAGAGACCCCCCCCTCCGGGTGAAGTGTTTTCCTGTGCAGATGGGAAAGCAAAATCCCACGTACCGGCAGGCACCGGGCGCAGACGGGCAGCGCTTGGGGGGAAAGCAGCGAAGCAAAATCCAGCCATCAACCCCAGAAATGGCTGCTTTGATTTCCAGAAACGCAATTAACACCCGCCCCGATGAAACTCCCTGCTGGGGAGCCACCCAGCAGGGAAGAGCGGCTCTTCCCCAAATGCAAAGTGTTGCCCTGAGCCCCGTCTGCCGCTTGCTCGAGTGATGCCTGCAGAGTCCAGGGAGCCACTGCAGAGCCAAGTCCGGGTGTTGTTTTTAACTCAGTTGTTTGATTTAATCCAAGCTGTGGAGCCAAACCTTGCTATGACTAATATTCTTATCACTATCCATATGTCTGCAGTGTAACTAATGGGTCAGGGAATAGATATGGGCTCCAAAAAATTGTTAGTTGATTGTTTTGGTTTTTTATGTAGGTTTAATCCAGGTGGCTGTGCAAAAGCTGGTGTGAACATCAGAGGGCGAGGGGTGGACGTGGGATGGATGAACTGAAGCAGAGAAATGCAGGGGGCTGCTGGCAGGTCTGCTTGTGCCTATTACACTACCACCAAACATCAGCCTGGTGTGCACCTCCTGACACTCAGCAGGTACCACCAGGGCCAGAGCAATGAACTCAACCTAGTCTTTCCTAGTTTGGGCAAAGACTGTAGTCACTGGAATGGCTCTGGCTCATAGAATCATAGAGTCATAGAAGGGTTTGGGCTGGAAAGGACCTTTAAAGATCATCTAGTCCAATCCCCCTGCCATGAGAAGGAACATCTCCAACTAGACCGAGTTGCACAAATCCTCATCCAGCCTGGCCTTGAATGTTTCCAGAGATGGGTCACCTACAACCTCTCTGGGCAGCCTGTTCCTGTGTCCCACCACCCTCATCATAAAAAATTTCTTCCTTACATCCAGTCTATCATGCCCAAGGTGATCTTGGTGGTGCGTAGCACAGGCAGGTCAGGCTGGTCCTGCACAGCTGGTGGTGCCCTCTTGTGTTGCACCTCCAGCATTCTAGCCCAGGGGACCATTGGCACGGCTGGGACAGGCAGGTTTTGCTCCAAGGGACTTCCCACTGCCAGGAGACCCCTGCAATGCTCACGACATAGAGTCCATATACTCTTGCTGAGCAAGTTGACCGCTGTCAGAAGCAAAGATAATATTTTAGAGGTGATCTCCTTGAACAGGGGACAATATTCCAGCGAGTTATAGACCGAGGAGGCAGAGTTCGGGGTAGAAAATTGCTTTTAAGCTCAGCCATTTAAGATATCAGCGTTAGTTTTGCTTCTAAAACTTCCCGAGTGTGAGCAAAAATCACCTCGCCCACCCACACTCACTAAATATTTAGTCATTTTTAACAAGTTAAACAAAGCCCTTTGATTGGATTTATGCTAATGGCTCCTCCGTAGGCATTTCTGATTCATTTACATTTCATTTTAAAATTGCCTGTGTACATTGCTGATTCTCAGCAACACCATTAGCAGATAAAAGGAACAAGTAACAGGTCACAGGCGCCACAAGATGGCAATAGTTGAAGAGCAATTTGTTTCTGGAGGAAAGGATCTGGGGTTCGCCAGCAAACCACCCTTGGAAGGGCACGGCGCTGCCCGTGCATTAACCTTCGTGCTTGCGGAGGGCTGTGCGTCAGAGGAAAGCAAAGTAGTTTGTGGGTTCATCTTCCACCGCCCCCGGAGACAGGGATGGAGGAGGACAGAGAAGACGTGAGCATTGTTCAAGGTCAGCCCAGGAGTGTCCTGCCTCCTGGTTTTGTGGAGCATAACTTATGGCGTGGAACATGGGTGGTTTGCACGCCCGGAGATGGAGGTTCTGAGTCCTGGCTGTGCGTGCAAAGGTTGAGTTTTCCTGGGTCTGAGCCCCTTGGGTGCATTGCCATGCTGACCTCCTGCACGCCTCTGCCAACACCTGACTTATGGGGTCAGGAGAAGAGGTCTCAGCCCCACAGCACCCCCACACTCAACACGGAGGGTTTTGCAGCAGATAGGAGTATCACTAACTCTGCAACAGGGCTAAGACCCTGGGCAAGACAGGCCACGCCTGTCTTCAAACAGTGTGAGATCCTGCATGACCTACAAACTGTAGAGACAGGGTTCATGACTTTTGGAAGGCCTTTGATATGGTCACCCCCAACACTCCTGACTCTAAATTGGAGACATGTGGGTTTGACGGTTGGACTGTTAGATGGATAAGGAATTGGCTTGGTGGCCGTGTCCAAAGAGTTGCAGTAACATTTCAATGACCAAGCAGAAACCAGTATCGAGTGGTGTCCCTCAGGGGTTCATATGTGGACCAGTACTATTTAATATCTTCATCAATGACATAGACAGTGTTTTCTAGAACACCCTCAACAAGTTTGCAGATGACACCAAGCTGAGTAGTGCAGTTGATTTGCTAGGGGATGGGATGCCATCCAGAGGGACCTGAACAGGCTTGAGGGTTGGATCCACATGAATCTCATGAAGCTCGACAAGGCCAACTGCAAGGTCCTGCACCAGGGCCAGGGCAAACCCCAGTATCGTTGTCTGGCCCCAGCCACAGGGCTGGAGGGACACCCGAGGGGATGCCACCCTGCTGGGATGGGTGCCGGGACCCTGCATGTGGGTGACCTGTGGCCGAGGCAGGAGTCTCTGCTGCTCTCAGGCTTCCCCAAGGGAACGTTAAATGAGAGATGGGAGATGATCCATCACGCTCAGTGAAGGGCAGCAAAGGAACCACGTGGGAGCTCATTGATGTAATAAATGTTAAATGCAAAATCTATGTTAATGCACTGGGGTTTGGCACTCTTTATGCTCTCCAGGTGATGGAGCCAGGAAGCTGATGCCCCTACGAGCAGAGGAGCCAGGAAATGGAGGAGGTCTGGCAGCAGCATCCAAAACTCCATCTCCATGGGATGCAGCACATCTTGCTGTGTCCTGGCTCCCCTCCCTGGGGATTAGCAGCACCTGGGTGTCCAGGTAAATTTTATGCAAGCGAAGGGTGTTTTCTAACCCCGAGGAAAACCCCGTTCCCTGCAAGACATCCAGCCCAGTCTGGCCCTTGGCTCTCCCCATGGCATCAGCCTCATAAGGGCAGGGTGGATGGAGGTAGGAAGCAGCTACTCCACTGGTGCTGCCAGCCTCAGGCAAGGCAACGTGCGCTCCAGGGAGATGGAGGACTGTGGGCTTTGGGGACGGAGCTACCACTGGAAAAAAAATAGTCAAGAAAACCAAGGGCGGATGGTATCACCATTCTCACCAGCCAAAAAGTGGGTCGGATGCCATGGGCAGGATCTACCACTGCTGCGTCACAGCGGCAGGAGACAGAGATGTGGCAGCGGGGGGAGACGGCGTCTGAGTGCACGTGCAGGAGCTCAGGGGAAGGGAAATAAGGGTGCGGAGGTCCAGCTAAGAGCAGAGCAGTTTACACACGTCCCCTGTGCCGCGATGAATGGAGACATGAGATACAGTCAGTGAATCCTGAAATCTCTCGGGATTAAATGATTACATTAATCTTTGCTTTCTCTAAGCCGCGGTAACGGCAATAGCCACAAGCTGGTTCCAGTCCAGATCCCTCCATGCTAACTTCACACTGACTCGTCAGGGAGCTGGCACAGGCTCACAGCATCCTGACACGTGAATGTCCCCCTCGCCCACCTCCAGCCCACACTTGCTTTTGCCTGGTGCCTCCATGGTGGTGCCGGGCGTGGGATGGAAGCGGAGCAGGGTTGCTGTGGGATGGGAGTGTTCCTGCCAATGAGGTTTTTTTAGAAGTCTCCTGGACTGATTTCACTTGCCACAGCATGGGACCACCTCCCAGTGTGCATGTGCCATTCATATGTCGGTTTGCTGAACCACCTCAGGGCAGGGAAGGTCCTCAAAGCCACCTGTGTGTTGGTGCACGGTAGAGCTATGTGGTTTGGCCTTTTCCATCCACCCTGACCGTCCAGGCATCACCTGAAGATGACACTTCTCCCAGGAGTGCTGGTGATGGACATGACCATGGGACATCCCTGGCCACAGCGGTGGTGCCACTCGAAGCTGCCCCCACAGCTAGGATCCAGTAGGAGCCATGGGCCACTATGGTCCTCCAACCTGTGATGGCTCTTGCTGGGAAGAGGTAGATGAAGGTCTTCACCCTGTGCTGGGTGGTAGCTTTGGGGACAACCATGGTGGTGTAAATGCTTTCATGCAAATTACACTGGGATGAGCTGCATGGGAGAGCAACCATCAGTGGACCATTCATCTCCCCAGGCCTTCAGGAAAGATTATGGACCAGTCTGGCAACTTTTGGGCCCAGGGTTCAGCTAACAGCCTGCTACCCACCACACCAGTTCATAATCCTTCACAAACCTCCCTCCAAAGGGTGTCACAGAGCAAGGGTGAGAGAAAGCAGCTCCTTCTTGGCCTTGGCCCAACGTTTCCAGCCATGGGGCCTTACTCGCCCCTTGCAGCCGCTCTTGATGAGTGGATTTGGTTTCTGAGCAATGTTAAGTGCTACTTGGTAGTTACCTTCCTTGCTCTGCTGCGGTGAGGTCTTCCAGGACTGGAGGGCCACAAGGTCAGCTTGAGGTGGGCTTGGACATCCTGTGAGGACTCCTCCTGAGAGCAATCTTGGAGAAAACCAGCTCATCTGAAGGCATCTGCTGGAAGGGTCAGATGGATGCTACGTGGGGTGAGCTCAGTGCCTGCATCTGCCCAAGGGAGCGAGAGGAGCAAAGGGGAGAACATGGGTCATGAAATGCAGCCTCTTCTCCTCTTACCGCCATCCCTCTGGTCAATGATTACTTGCAATTACAAGCTAGAATTACATCTTTGTTCCTAATTAGCTCCCTTGCTCATCCTGATTCCTCTATACCTCTGAGGATCTGGGGGGAAGAAGGAGCCAGCACAGAAACACAGGGGGTGTGTCTCCCCGATTTCCAAATTCCCCAAGTATTAGCTATTTTCTGCCCCCGTTGGCAGCACGTAAGACATATGCATGGAGGGGAGGGGAAGAAGCTGATGGAATTCGTTCTTTTTTTTTTTTAAAGCCCAGAATCAATGTTTACACACCGGAGCTAAATTATTTATACACATAATGTTATAGGTTTCACATCGGCGGCTTTTATTAGCATTTGGCGGATGAGAAATCATTCCTGACCTACTTGTACAAACCCCTCTCGTGCCTCCACGACGACAGCGCGGTGGGGAAGGGGGTGAAGGTGCTGACCCCAGCCCGGCTGCGGGGATGCTGGAGCAGTGGGAGAGCCGGCAGGGGGGGGGGAGAAGGGGTGTCTCGGCATCTCCTGCAAGGCATTTTTCTACTTTAGATTTGGGGGAGAATGTGCAACAAGGGGTTTGTTTTTGCCAAGTCTTGCAAAATCCTGGCTACATCTGTCTCTCAGTGAGGATGTGGCAGTAGTGGAGGGTGGCTGCTGCTGTCACGTGGGTTTTTCCTGGGAGCGTGTCCCCTCTCTTCCCCAGCGAAGGAAACACACATTTCCCAGTGAGGCATCACGATCTCAGCACCGGTAGGTTTTTAGGGGAGAAGGTTTCTCTCCAGGAGGGGTGGCCGCGTTAGGACCACCCATCCCCAAACTGCTCCATCGTTACAGCACGCGTTTCCCCCAGAAGACTCAGCCAGCCATTTCTAAACCATGTCACAGGCACTTGAGATGACTTTCTTCTTGTCTCGCAATTAATGCATTTTTTATAAAGCCCAGGCTCCAGTTTCCTTTCATGTTAGCAGGAGGATATCCTTTTTCCTCTTACGCTTCAGAAGGATTTTTTTTCACCCAAAGTGTTGATCTCTCGTGTCCTGTACACAAAACAGGGGGTCGCACTGGCCGAATGGCCCAGCGAGGATGCTCGAGATGGGTTGGAGCCCATGCGCAGACGCTGGCGATGGCGCTTGCTCCATCCCAAAGCTGTTTCAAAGAGGTGAAACCCCAACCTTGCAGCAGAACTTGCTGGTGACTTTGCAGGTCCTGGCGCACAGCAGCATTTCTCACTCCTAATTGTATCTTGAAGATGGACACTGCACTTCACGCTACTGTCGTGGGTTTGACCAGATTGACCAATATCAGAAGGACAGATGGCCCCTCCCTCCCCCCCCTAAGGAAAAGAGAGGAGAGGAAGAGATAAAAAGAGATTTATGAGTTTACTACTTTAATGAAAATATTAATAAATAATGAAATGATAAATAAGAAAAATAAAAAAAAAGGGAAAAAAAAAGTATACAGTATATACAAAACCGAATCAAGCTCCCAGGATGATGATCACGTCACCAGCAGGCACAGGGGAAAAGTCCCAGGCTGGACCCGGTGATGGACAGGAGCTGGATTCTGGATCTGGAGTCAGGAATGCTCGGATCAGGATCAAAGGCAGACGAACAGACAGGGTCCTCCTCGGATGTCGGCCATTGAAGGAAGAGAGTTCCCCCTTTGATCCCTCAGCTTTTATACTGAGCATGATGCAGATGGGATGGAACACCCTGTTGGTCAGGTTTGGGTCACCTCTCCTGTCCCTTCCTCCCCACAGGTGTGACCCCTCTACGCTTTTCCGCTTCCGACCCTCCAACGGGGCAAATAACAAATTGACCTGACCTTGGCTGTTACAGCAATAAGTATAAGCAAGGGCCTCTCTGCACACCGTGCCTTGGTATAATCAGGTCTTACCACCACGAGAGCGAGCAGTTTCTGAACAATATGCTGTTAATTTCAGAGTCTAGTTAGTTAGAAGAGGCCCAGCTAAAAAAGCAAAATTACTGAACAGAAAATTAGTTTTGTTTTACCTCAAACCAAGACAGCTCCAAATAACAATGTATTAACCTGCCCCCTGTTTAAAAAAAAAAAAACAAAACAAGCCAAACAAAGCCACACTTTGGGGGATGACTTGCAGCGCAGAGCAGGTGAGGGAAAGTACTTGCTGTTTAGGGAAGGATGGATTTGTTTCATCAAGCTGGAAGATGCCTAATTATGTGAGTGATGAGTTGCATTCAGAATCAGAATCAGAATCAGAATCAGAATCGTAGTGGTTGGAAGGGACCTCAGAGATCATCGAGTCCAACCAACAGTAAAACAAAAAAACAAAAAAACAAAAAAACAAACAAAAAAAAAACAAACACCACAAACAAAACCACCACCCACCACCTGAACACACAACAACAACCACCAAACCAAAAACCATCACCCACCCACACAGCACCCCACCACAAACCAGTAATCTTGGACACTAGAGCATGCCCTGAAGAACCATGTCTACACGTTTCTTAAATACCTCCAGGGATGGTGACTCCACCACCTCCCTGGGCAGCCCATTCCAATGCCTGATAACCCTTTCAGTAAAGAAATGTTTCCTAATATCCAACCTGAACTTCCCCTGGCGCAAATTCAGATCTGAAGCCAACTTGTGGGCAGGTGGAGGGTGCCGGCAGCTGCTGTTGACCTTGGCAGGCTGGAGGAGTGGGCCCATGTGAACCTCAAGAAGCTCAGCAAGGCCAAGTTCAAGGTCCTGCACACGGGTCGGGGCAACCCCTGGTATCAATACAGGCTGAGAGATGAAGGGATTGAGAGCAGCCCCGCAGAGAAGGACTTCGGGTAGTGGTGGATGAAAAGCCACCACTTTGGTGGTGAGCCAGCTGTATCCTGGGCTGCATCCCCAGCAGCGTGGTCAGCAGGTCGAAGGAGGTGATGCTGTCCCTCTGCTCCGCTCTGGTGAGACCCCACCTGCAGTGCTGCCTCCAGCTCTGGGGCCCCCAATGTAAGAAGGCTATCGGCCCGTTGGAGCGAGTCCAGAGGAGGCCACAAAGATGATCAGAGGCTGGAGCACCTCTGCTATGAAGACAGGCTGACGGAGTTGGGGTTGTTCAGCCTGGGGAAGAGAAGGCTCTGAGGAGATCTCATTGTGGCCTTCCAGTACTTAAAGGGGGCTTATAAGAAAGACGGAGAGAGACTTTTTACCAAGGCCTGCAGTAACTGGACAAGGGGCAATGGTTTTAAACTGGAAGAGGGTAGGGTTAAATTGGATATAAGGAAATTTTTTACAGTCAGGGTGGTGAGACACTGGCCCAGGTTGCCCAGAGAAGCTGTGGATGACCCATCCTTGGGGGTGTTCAAGGCCAGGCCGGATGGGGCTTCAAGCAACCTGATGTCTTTGAAGATGTCCCTGCCCATGGCAGGGGAGTTGGACTAGGGGGTCATTAATGGTTCCTTCCAACCCAAACCCTTTCGTGGTTCTATGATCTACTTGGTCTTTCAGTGCTCCCCTGAGGAGCAGGATGGACCTGACTCGCACCATGTCACAAGGAAGCAAGACGTGCCCCAGGCTCCAGCTGATCCCTGCAGCCACCAAAGTGTAAGGAAAACTCCCACTAGACTTTTTACCAGCGATTTACCCCCAGCGATCCTTATATAAAGCAGAAAGGGTGTGGCGAGCCGCTCTTTCACTTCACCGGCTCCTTGTAACTGATGGAAGATTACCGGGAACATGTTTTTGCAGGAAATATTTTCTAAGGCTAAACAGCCTTTGATGAGGGTGTGATAATAAATTACCAAGCCTATATCTCTGCAGCTACTCCAAATTATGAGTATTGGTTTGTCCTTCCTATGTGTTGTTTCCATAGAAGCAGAGCTTAACCTTTTAAGTGCAGATTATAAAGGCACCTAATTCAATTAAAATTAGACTTCAAGCATATCAGCACTTAATACTCAAGAGTTATTATGCAACTGGATATAGATGTCGTTGCGATTGGCAGGAACCATGGGTTTTTGTTTGAGCCAGCTGGAAAAAATAGTGCGGTGGTGGTAACTTTTAGGGTTTTCCATACATTTCCCTCCATAGTCCACTAATTGTTAGGGAATTCCCCTGAAACGTGGGAATCCAGCACAGAACACAGGAACACGCATGCAATTAAAGTTATTTATTGTAGGTTTTCTTTTCTGAACTGACAAAGAGGGTTTCCCAGAGATCGATAACACGACACAATGTTATACACCATTTCACAACTAGTCCCTTGTCGCTTTATTAAGAACATAGTAATTTAAAAATATCTAAATATTTACATATTAATAAAACATATATACAGAAGATTGAGACATTTTTACCTAAATATGGAATGATTTTATTTTTTTTTTTTCTTCTTCTCTCTAATAAACCCTATAAAAAGATATCTGAAGAAAGTCTGAACAGTAGTCACAGTAAGTAAACACAAATGCAATCTTCCAAATTTACAAAACGCTGATTCCGTTGCTGAAGGGTTACGATACGGACACGACGGACCGGCGTCCCCCGCGCAGTGCAGGCAACTCCAAGCCACCAAGGGAGGAAAGACTCAAATTTTAAGGTTCGCAGTGCACATTCGATCTATTCCACAGTTTCAGAGAGAACACGGTCATTCCTAAAAAAGTCCACGGTAGGTGGGTGGGGAAGGGCTGGGAGCCTGGTTTCTCAGGTGCCGAGAGGACAAACCTCTCCTGCTGTTGGCTTCCGTGTTACTTGTGGGAATTCAGCGACATCTGAGAAACAGGCTTTAGGATTGCTTAAAAAAAAAAAAAAAAAAAAAAGAGATTAACTATTTTGAAAACCATCCCACTCTGTAATAGCACTTCTGTTGAGACACTCAAAGGCCAAATAGTTTCCAAAGATAAAAAGATGCACCTAAAACATACACAGGGAAAGGGAACACAAGGGTGAAGGCTCTAGCGAGCTCTCCCTCCTATTGCAGGAAACACGCTCAAACCGCCTGGTGATCGAGAGATGTTGCAGGTAAGACCTTCTAGACTTTTTCCCGACATTTTTAAAGTGAATTCAGTGCTGATGAAAGGTGCAGAAGTGAAGGTTTGCAGGGAGGGCCGCCAACGATTTTACCTTAGCCCTGACCCGAAAGGACCGACCCTTTCAACGTCAAAGAGGGTAGTGCAATTTCTTGATCGATTCACTCGTCTTAACTGCTGAAATATCAATAGAGTGCCAGTCAAAAGGTGACTTTATTATTATTTTTTTTTAAATAGGTGAATATTGTCGCCAAGGGCAGCGGTTGAAAAATCACAGTGTGCAGACCCTCTTCCTGGAAATCAACAAACCGATACGTTTTGAGATTGAGGTGGCGGGGCCAGCTGGGGGTGGGGGCAAAGCAAGGGGACAATGACCACCTCCAGCAATCTGCACTACCAAGATGCTCGGGAGCCATCCCGCTAGGACCACGGAAGGGAAACTGTTTGAGGAATAGCTTCTCCTTGCTATAATTAGGAAACCGGGCACTGATGGGAGGAATCCTGCTTTATCTCCTGCTAAATCCAGCGAGGGTTTTTTAATCTGGTCATTGGTCCCATGGCAGCCAGGAAAGGGAAAGCAGGTCTGCAGAAGCAAAGAGCTTCGTCAGGTCAAACGCTCCTCGAGCCCCGCTGGAGAGAGATGCCACACTGGTCCCCGGGGACAGGCAGGGTCACCCGGCTGCGTATTCACCTCCGCGTGGCTTAAGACAAAACACTGCTGGCAAAGCGTACAATCACGTGGAAAAATACAATCGTGGAGGAAAAACAAAGGCAAGAGAATGTCTTCAGAGTGGATACCCCGCTAATTAAATAATGCATTGGATACGGAGGGAAATCGTCTTTAATTAAGATGAAGAACGGTGAAGCAATCTGGCGGTTTCGTTATTTGAGGTTACATGGAAAATGCATGACGCAACGCAAACTGGAAGGGGAAAAGAGTGCGGACGTCCACGCCTTGCGGTTCGCTGGCGTTCTCGTGCCGGGCTGGTGGGAACGTCCTTCAAAGGAGAGGATGTTTCTATCTGCTAAAAACACTGATGCAGGGTGTGAAACTCAAGCTGAAAAATCTGGGTTTGCGTCTATCAGATGATCTGTTGTGGTGTCAAAAAGGCTACCTGAAGGAAGAAAGAGTTTGAAGAAATCAGTTAAAAAATATAAAAATTTAAGAAATCAGTAATTAAAAAAAATGATGGAAATGACATATTTGAGTTCTAACTTTAATTTGTGATGGGGCTGAACTGCTGGTGCGTACGCAGGCAGCGGCTGCTGAATTCCTTTTAGAGTAGAGCTCAATCGGCTACAGAAAAGCAAATTAAATAGATTTTTTTTTTTGAATACGGAATTTGCCAGCAAAGTTTTTCACACAACATATAGCGCACCCCGCTTCAGATCTAAAGCGCTTGCATTAGACTTGGGCACAAACTGCACCGTGATGCTCACCCCTTTGAAGCTACAGTTCTGAAGAAGAGAAAAAAGCACCACTTGAATTTTAAACTTCGAGTATGTACTTTGGGACCTTCTTTGGAAAAAAAAACCCCACCACTCCACAGCAGTCTAAATGCATATGGGAGAATATATATATATATATATATAAAAAAAAAGGTGCACGGTATGATTATATCCCATCTTCTTTAAAGCACTTTAAGAATGTGCTTTTTCTAAACAGAACAATGAAAGATGGACAGAAGAATTACAAGGAGAGCGCTAAGAACACAGGGCAAATAAGAGACAGACATCAATCAGCCTGAGAGGCAAATACAACCCAATGAAAAGAGAAAACTCATACAATCATGCACTGAAAGGATAAAGATTTATATTACAATAAAGGATTTATATTTAAGGTTTCGAAAAGGTTTTTTTTTCTTTTTTTCTTGAAGTTTCGTTTTCTTGATATTGTATTCCAAGAGAAAAGGATACAACCTATATAGAATTGGATCGTTGCTGTTTTCTTATCGTCGGTTTCTTTACCAAGAGATTGCTCTCATCTTTTCACAAAGCTGTATCACCCCTGGACCTGAGGATTGGGATGTTAGTGTTTCGGCTTCTTTTAGGGATATCGAAATTCTTTCTCATTTTGAAATTAACCCAAGTGTGGAGACACTACACAAACGCTCAGTACAGCTGTGGTCCAAAGCACGGGTATAAGGAGGGCTCTCTCATGGTCCTGGGCTACATATATCTTTCAAATGCAATTTTGAAGATGAGGATTCAAGAAAAGGGTGTTACAGCTGGCTTATGTTTGTTTCCATGTGCAGAACTTATGTGTTATACCTTCCTTTCGTGGTTTTTCTTTTAAACACAAAATCCAGATGCTTTGTGTAAATTGTAGACCAAAGTAAGATAAGCCTTTTCGCAATGCCAACTTATAGAAAGGCTCTAAAAGCTGCCGTATCTTCATTCTGATAAAGATTTATCTCACACCTTCCGGGTTCCTGTATCACCGAGAAACTAATCAGTCTTTCCACTTAGTCCACGGTAATTACCCCCGGAGCTGTCTGATCTGTCTCAGCTCAGGTCCGGACACAGCCTTCAGCTCTTGGTAGGTGCAAAAGCTGCAACTGTGGGAGACCTGAGCTTTGATAACATTTGTTAGAGACAATTCTTCCAGTATTTTCTTGAGATGTACCTGTCAATGCGCCAAAGTTCCCAGCAAGTTTAACTGCCACAGTTCTTCCAATTTACTTTAAACACCCTTCAATCAACAGCTTTTAAAGCAAAGGCCCTCTCAGCGTTGAGGGTGGTTTTAAAACAGGAGCACCATTTCTGCTCAGAAGTGCTAAAATATAATTGGGCAAAAATGTCTTCCTTGGTTTTATAAGGATGTACCAGCTCCATTTTTTTCACAAGGCTTTTGAGTTCCAAAAGAGGATCTGGAAAACACCCCCCCCACCACCACCCCAGCTCTCCTCAAAGAAGAGGACTTTGATAATGGTGGGCACAAAGGGAGCAGGTTCAAACCTGGCTGTAGGCACCTGTACCAATTAACTGCTCTCAGAGCACAGTCCTGCTGGTACCAAAGGAGAGTCACCTCCAAACATGGCCTCAGCTGATCTGACCTTCTCTCTGGAAACAACCCTCTTCCCACCAACGATGAAGAGAGCCGAGAGCAACCACGCTTCTAACTGAGGTGTCTCAAATGACGTGTCAGCCATAGGCTGCGATCTAGAAACACGTAAGTCGAGGTGTTTCAGCATCGGTGGTCCGTATATACCCAGATCTTGTTCATAATATCACCGGCATCACAGGCAGGGCTGACTGAGCAGGAAAGGCAGAATAAGGGCATCTGAGTTTTCCTTTTTTTTATTTTTGCACCAACACTTATCATTGATTCAAGTCACTCACTCTGGGCACTTTTGCAGCACAAGTTTGTTCAATTCTTGAAGACCACAAGAGCAACCGTCTTTCATAAACAGCTTTTGTAGCCCACCTTTTCTCCCCATCATCCAGTCTCCCGCAAGACCCCCCTCAAGCAATCCAGTTTAGTCTGGTTTTATTCTACCAACACACCAGGTTAACCACTGGTCACAGAATCGAAGAATCGATTAGGTTGGAAAAGACCTTTAAGATCATCGAGTCCAACTGTAAACCTAACACTGCCAAGAACACTGTGAAACCGTGTCCTGAGGGCCACTTCTACAAGCCTTTTAAATACCTCCAGGGATGGTGACTCCACCACTTCCCTGGGCAGCCTGTTCCAATGCTTGATAACCCTTTTTTGGGTGAGGAAGTTTTTCCTAATATCCAATCTAAACCTTCCCTGGCACAACTTGAGGCTGTGATTTAACTGATATTAGCTGTCATCTGCAACCGAGGCCGACTGCGCCAGGCACTGTACAAACACACAGTGGGAGAGATTCTTCCCCAAAGATGTTTCAAGCTAAACAGGGAAGACAGCTCAATAAATTGCATGAAGGCTCTCTTTAAAGAACCTGTCAGTAAGACCCCTTTATAAAACCAGCTGTGCTAAAGAGAGGGAAAGACCCCTGTAAAAGTTATATTCCACCTCTTTTGCTACACACCTTGATAGAAAGCATCTGTGCTTTGCCTGTCTATTATAATTACTGTCATTATACTGTCTGTATATCACTTTAAATCATTTGCTTCTAAGAACAGTATGATATTACATGGATCCGTACTACAAAGAGGCACTCGCACACACATAATAATGGGTGTGAGTCAAATGCTTGGCTCCCAGCCTGTGAGCACCACCTCCCCCACCGATGCAAACTGCAGCGTGGCTTATTTAGGCATCCTTCCACAGACAGCAGGGAGAGGTATGGATGGCAAAGGAAACACTTCAGCTCCAAAACTGCACGCATGGGTGCTCAAAGGTCTACGAGCAAGCAGACCGCAAGGGTGATGTGCTGTAGAGAGGGAAGGGAGTCCTCTTCTCTACCACAACCATCTCAGCACCCTCATTTCCATCAGTGAGGTACGACACAAGTAGTAACGACAGAAACTGTGCTCGAAGAAAAGCACAGCAATCCAATAATTCTGCTCCTTAATACGATTACCAGAGCAATGAAAATATAACGCTACGTCACATCAGCAACCTTTACGAGGGTCCTCTTGCAACAACAGAATTGCTTCCCTCCCTGATAAAAGAAGCGAACAGGATGTCACTTGGAAGAGACCTTTCAAACCAGAGCTTCCTGCATCTATTATCACAGCCAGACCCTGAAATATTCCGGGGCTGGCCAAGAAAGCAGCGCGGCGGCCCGCAGTCAGCGCCTGCTCCCAGCCCCCACTGGGCCCACGCCAGAACCAGACTGTGGCCGCTTGTCCTCCCGACTGCTCCGCCGGTCCTATTCCTTAGTAACTGCACGTGCTCCGGCAGCGGGATTTCCATCCACAGCGCCGCACGGCTGGCAGCTGCTGCTCCGGCACACAGCAGCCCTGCGGGAAAGCTCCTTCTCCAGCTCTTACGCAAAGAGAGATTAGATTGCACAAGGGATAGATGCTGCGATGGTACCAGCACCCTCCCGACCACCCCACAGCCCTGTCCTGTTCTTCACAGCAGCGGCATCGCCCACCTCCAACCACCCTTTGCTGTTACACCTTAGGAATATGATAAAAATGCACCGTAATTCATGACTCTATTTGTCTGCTTAAGATCTTCCCTGCTTTTTCTTTGGCTTTGGGGATAACAGGCAGCCCCTGGGTGAAATGACAGGGAAGCCACCGTGAAACGCAGGTGAACGATCATCTCCCCGGACTCTGGCCCCGCTGGATTTTCAGAGGATGGCAGCTCAGTTCCTACCACCAGGGCACCTATTGATGGACCGTCTCTAAATGAGAGGGTGCTTCAAACTTCAGTCTCACTCTGTCTTGATTTCAATACCACGTGCAACAGCGTGCAAAAATCGTATTTCCTAGCCCACACCACCGCACAGCTACCCTGCAGCTGCCAGGCTTTTAAGGCAGGGTGGCTGCACTTCAAAAAAAAAGTAAAACACTTAAACAGCATATAAATGTCTTTGCAATCCTTCTGTGAACCCAGGATATTATTGCTAATACCTGGGGCAACTGAAAAGATGCTAAAATACAAATTATTGTGTCTGTCCCTACCAATAACCCTGTTAAGAATTCAAAAAACTCCCAGAAACACCAGAGATGAGCGCAAGTCCCCGGCTGGCATAAGAAGGGTAACTTACTGGCCTTATTAGAGTAGCTGCAACCACGAACCTTGAGGTTTTATGAATATGAAATACAGGGGGAAGTTGTATGATTCGGAAGCATTTGTTTTTTAATACAGGCCATTCAAAAGTTAAGATAGCTGGGTCCTGTGTGCAATTACTCGACTGTATATAGCACGCCAGGATTATTGAAAACTGCTTCTGTGCCATAAATAAACAAATACACACATTGGAAGCTGATAAAAATTTTAATGCATTTTACCTGTTTGTAGTAGAGAAATGTCCGGCTTCTCATCACAGTCAGTTGCCTCTGCTGATTACAAATATAAACAAGAAATCTCATTACTTTTACTGAACATGGGAATGCGATTAAAAAGCTACATACTGTGGAG
This sequence comes from Numenius arquata, assembly GCF_964106895.1. Lineage (NCBI taxonomy): Eukaryota > Metazoa > Chordata > Aves > Charadriiformes > Scolopacidae > Numenius > Numenius arquata. The sequence goes on along the minus strand of NC_133577.1, from coordinate 124,969,690 downwards.
TGATTTTGCATTTTCTATCTGCTTTCCTCAGCTGCAATTTGCTATTGCTCCGTTAAAAACTCACTGCGTGGAGGAAAAGGTCATATAATAAAAATGCAAACTTAGAAGAGGGAGTTGGGTCTTGCGAAGCAGTCGTGCCAGCAACGGGATGGAGTCGCACTCGCTCTTTTTATGGTTTCAGGATACCCAGATGATAAAAGGAGTTGCGACCATTTGACAAAATCACATAAGAAAAGTCCCCAGCAGTCCTCGGAGGAAGAGCCTCTGGCAGCTGCCATCATCCCACGCCTGCGGGGAAAGCATCAATACCCCCATTTCTGCACCCAAACTTCCCGTAGCCACAGGCAAGCTCATTTTGCCGGGAATAGATTTACTGGGGCAAAAATGTCTTCAAAGGTGCAGGTGGGCACCCGGCGGAATTACAAAAGCACGTAACCGCTCAGGTACACAGGCAATTACAGCGTGTGTGTACACACGTGCTTGCAACCCACAGCTTATGCAAGATCATTTGACTTAATTTAGCCCACGGTGAAGGAAGGCTAAAAGCCTAATTTGTTCATCTCGTATTTGCCATAGGGCATAAAGTATGCATAAAGATAGTTCCTTTGGCTCAGCAGATGCGCAGCGACTTGTTAGTCTGCAGTAGCCTGGAGTGTGCATGTGAACCCCGAGTGAGTTATAGGTGTGTAACAGGAAATCGCTGCCTCACCTACACAAGCCCTATTCAAAATCCTATTGCCTTTGTCCTTGGGAACTTCATATTTAAGGCCTTTAAAACACAATGGGATCCTTCAGAGTGCTTAAGCAAACTAGGTGTGGTCCTCGAGGACCAGCCCGTTATATTGTACATGGTCAGCGCGGTGGAGATACACCCGCTCACGTCCATTCATCGCACGATACCTGCAGGTGTCAAACCTGACCAAGGCTACAGGGGTACGGAGCAACTCAGCGCAGCTCCCGCTTGAAACTCGGGTAACTGCCCTGGTCATCTTTACCAGAGCTCTATACACGAGGATGCTGAGTTGCTGCCTCTATGAGGATACCCTGAGAAGAAGTAACCCAGCTGCCGATCTACAGTAGTTTCCTTCCTCCAGCAACCCCTGGCTATCCGTCCACGGACCAAGAGGTTGCTCTCTGAATTTTCACTGAATTTCACTGAATTTTTTTTTAGAGTTGGAAGGGACCGTATAGATCATCTAGTCCAACTCCCCTGCCGAAGCAGGATTGCTTAGAGAATGCTACTCAGGACTGCATCCAGGCGGGTCTTGAAAATCTCCAAAGAAGGGGACTCCACAACCTCCCTGGGCAGCCTGTTCCAGGGCTCTGTCACCCTCACCGTGAAGAAATTCTTTCTCATATTCGAGTGGAACCTCCTGTGTTCCAACTTGTGCCCGTTGCCCCTTGTCCTGTCACTGGGAGCCACTGAAAAGAGTCTGGCTCCCTCCTTCTTCAACCCACCCTTGAGATACTCTCTCCCCCACGTGCATGGATGTCAGATTCGTTTTTAGCTATATGCTCTCTACTCAGTTCTGCAAAGATTAATGGAACTAAAGAAAACACAAAACAAACAAAAAAACCCCAAGCTCTAGTACTAAGCAGCTTTCCTCCCATGAAAGGTTTAAACGAAGAGCCCTGACCTGCAGGTGACTCTGTGCCTTGCACACAGGAAGGATCGGGTAGCTCAATACATGGGAAGAGGTTACCAGGCTGGATTGAATCGGGACTGGACTCCCAGTGATGGAAGGACTGGATGCACAAGGGAGAAGACAGTATGCTGAAACAAGCAGCTGAGAAACAGCCAACAGGACATACATGGTTTAAAACACCAGGAGTGACAGTCTGAGGTCAACTTCTAGCTACGTTACGAAGAACCACCTGTACCAAGTGGCACGGCTATTCAGCATGCAAGAGATGAGGCTGTAGCTGGCCCCTTGGGCTGAAGGGACCCAAGCAAGGAAAATGGGGAAAGCCAGATGTGAGTGCTGGCAATGGCCTGGAAGGTCTTCCCTCTATTAATGGTGTCAACCAGGCTGTCCACTCAAGTGATAGGTTTTCTGGAAACCTCAGCAGCAGCTCTTGAGGTAGCTCTCGAGATGCGGTTACCTTTCTGCCTAACGGCTCTGCTTACACCTGGCTAAAACCCAACTCAGAGGAAGGCAGTAATACAGAAAGAACAAACGCAAGCTAGGAATTATGGCGCTTTCAGAACGTAAGGACCTGAGTCTCCAACTTTGCAGAACCAGCTTTGTTGGTAACCAAGTTACCTGGCCACTTTTAATCTGGCACAAGACTGACAGATGAGGTCCGGCTCTCCACCAATTGTTCCAGTCCCATTCCTCATGCCAACATGAACGTTTATACGGTCACCAAGATCAAAACTGACAACATCACCACATGAATGCTTGTGCCAGTGCCAGAAAGGGAGTGGGAGCACAGCAGATGCCCAAAGAGCCTACTCACTCTTCTCAGCAGCTGCCCGAATTTGTTTTATGAAACTGGATGTGTAACCGCAGCTCCGGGTGAAGTATGACACAAAGGCACGACAAACACCTCGACCTCCCAACATGGACGTAAGCCACCACCTTCTCACATGTCATTCCAAGCAGGCAAGAAGGTTTGCCCTTTGACAGCCGCACCCAGAGAGTGCCAGCCAAACTTTTTTCTTCTCTCGAGCCAGCTTGCAAGACAAGGCAAGCAGGGATAGGTCCTACTGTGGGAATTCGGAGCCTCTTTTCTGTCCTCTGCTTAGATAGAGCTCAGGAGCTCTTGCAAAACAATCTTGGTAGTTGTTTCCTTAGAGTGTCCGTGTCCCCTCCCTCCTAAAAAAGACTATTTAGCTTCTGATATATGTGTTCGCTAAGTGTACACCTGCTGGTTTGCTCCTTGGACAGAAGCACACGTGTGCTCAGGGCTGGGGAGACGACTGCAGCAGTTACTCATTTTAATATCGCTATCTTTATCTAAGATACTGGCACGGACACAAAAGCACCCTACCGCATGTGCAACTCGCATCCTACATCCTTCCTGGCCCTGTGCGTGTATTGCTAAGCAAAAAAAATAAGAATCAACCTGATCTCTCACAACATGTAGATATTGTACCAAAACCACAAACCAGGGCAATCAGAAGGATGAAGAGAAATAGAAAGCAAAAAACCCTCATAGGAGACAATGGCAGCAGCAGCTTGAACAAGGACGTGGGAGAAAAGGCGTGTTTCCAGAAAAAAGGTAAGCATTTTCCCTTCCTTCATTCCCACTATTTTACATTGTAACGAGGTGACATTAATTTTGAACAACAATTCAAGGATGAAACGTCACAGCATGGAATTTATTCCAACTAATCCTGCCTAAAAAAATTCCAGCATGTTTTCTAACATCGCTGTGTTTTCCTTTATGGAGTGGGGGCCATCGAAAGCTTCCAGGCTATGCACAAGGCAATCACTTTGCATGACCAGCCCTTACCCTGCGCACTTTGGGAGCATTACTGGTCCAGTATCAGCTTTCCCGGCCATGCGATGGACGGTGGCTGCAGAATAATGGCTCACAGCCTCTTCAAAACATAAAAAAAGGGAGGAAGAACTTACTGCGAGAGCTGTGTAGCCCCTGACCTGCTGCTTATTAATGGATGGAGAGTTTAGTAATCAAAAGGCTTGGATGCTGGCACAGAGGTGACACAAACAGCGAGCCAGTTCCTTCTGGTTTTACCCATTTTAAGGTCTCCCTGCTAATGGCTGACTCTCTCTCTCTGCACTGCCACCGGCAAGGCCACCAGCCACCTACCCACATTCTCTTTTGCAGGGTGAAAAGACCACGCCGTGGGAAAATTACAAGGCAATTTGCATTGTAATTCACGCTGCTTGAAGAGAGGGATCCCATGCACACGCCTTTTCCTTTGACTTCTTCCCTTCCGGGGCCACTTTGCATCCCATCCCAGCAGCCGAGAAGGTTCAGCTTCTCTGCTGGGAGAGGACAGATCTGGCACTATGAAGCCGTGCCCCAGCACACTGTGCTGTTGACATGAAATGGGACCTGTAGTCAAGGCTGAAGAATATTATCATACTTTTTAATTTTAATTATAACATCTGTTTGTAACATTAACCTCACAGTCTCTTCTCCCCTTTGTGACAGCCAACTTGTGAAATTTTGAACAGACTGAACAAGGCCAATAAAAATTTAATGGCAGTGACAGCTTTATTCTCAGATCTAACAAATAAAAAAAACCTACCCAAGTCTCAGATCTCAGGCAATAATCTAAAAGAACTAAGCAAAAGCCAAAGCAAAATAAATAAATTTAAAAAAAAGAATATTTCCAGCTATGAAAAATATTGTCACTGATTCAGAACTTAAATGAATTTTTATTTGGCTTAGGATAACAACCTTTCAAAATCTACACAGGAGAACTATTTTCTAGAAAGCAGAATTTTAAATTGTTTTTTTGATTAGCTTTCCAAGTAGTGAGCTTCTCTGTCCCTAATTCTATAAGATGAGCCAAACATGATAAATAAAGTTGAAGCTGGGCAGCCTCTATGATCCGGTGATCATGATTTCATTTAATTTGGAAACACTCAGGAGAGTACGCCCTACAGAAAGAGGTATGAAGAGCAGATCCACCCCACTCGTTCCCTAGAATTCTCTGAAATTATTAATATCGCAGAAAGCTAGAGCAGGATTTACGTTATCAGACTGAAATAATGTTTCACAGGATAAAGCAGGGAGGGCTGCTCGTGGACGCAGTGTCTCGCTGCCTGGTTTGAAATGAAAAACTAATCAGAGGATGCACTAAACAGCTCAGGGGAAGGCAAGCAGGATGGAAAGGCTGCCCCTCCTCTCTTAAATGCTTCTGTTGTTCAAATTTAGCCCAACTTAGTGGTGACTAAAAACTTGTCTTGTGGCTTCTCTAAAATAAATGGATCATCTTAAGCTTTTTCCATATGAAGCCTGAGCATTACCACAAACCAGAAACCGATGTAGATGAATCAGTGTGATGAGGCAGCAGGGAGACACACTGGGTCAGAAATTCTCCGGTTAATTTAGCTTCGCGCTGGCTCAGATTTGTTCTTTGGGCACCTTAGTCTGCCCCCACAAACTTTGCCAGCACTTTTCAGGGAGCAAGTGGAGACAAAACTAAAAGAGAATTATCTGGGAGCAGGACACTCGCTTGGAAGGGCTCAGCCTCTGCTCCACTGGCCACACAGGGACTGGAGGAGCTCAGGAGCTCAGCTGGAAGAGAGATGAGTCCTGTGTCCCAATGACTGCAATTCCCATAGTTTTCAGATTCTTAAAAGCTAAGTTTTGTAAAGTGGAATCCTGGGATACCTTCTCCCCACAGCAGATCAAACCTCCCTCCATGCCTGCCCTCCCTCCTGTTTTGTGTAAGTCACACACAGCTGTAACAATTTTGGTATGGTTTCACAATGAATAGTTAAAATGTGCATAGCTCCCACACAAACAGTTTTGTATCAGGATAAAGCTGTGGAGGGCTGTGAGATACGCCAGCAAACATTGCAACATCCTTCCCTTGGTCCTGTAGACCTCCCCAGGCATCTGCTAACAGCTATCCTTGGAAACAAAATAGGGGAGAAGACGGATCTACCGCCTAATCAGCTCTACGTCCCTCATGGTTGTAATGCACAAGCTCTAACAAATCTTATTTCCACAAGATGAAGATGTTACTGTGTGCTCCTGCTGTCTACCGCTCGGCTGTCACAAAGGCTGTGGAAACTTCTCATTTGCTTCAGTGCAAGGTCAGGCTGGGTTAGCTTAAGCCACCAGTGGAGATGGTCATGGACGGTAGGGTGCCGATGGCCACAGTGGTGTGTGTTCAGTCTCTCCAGAGAGCGTGTCTGCCTGTGGTCTCATGTCAGAGAGAAACCCGTGCATTTCAGGGAATGGCCAGTAAACTTAATAACTCAAAAAAAGAGCCTTTCTAGCAATCCAGTTACCATGTACTTTTTTTCCCAGCAAATAAGGGTCTGCAAGGTTCACTGCTGCTCACTACTCATCCACGTACCGGTTAATGAGTTACCTTCACCCTGCATGCAGAGACAGATTTTGGAGCCTATCTTATTCACTCCACTGTACTCAGCCTCACTTATTTTTCTTCACAGTTCTTGCTAGCTTAGAGACAATATCCTCTGATTAGATTCTGCCATCCTGAGAAAGGACCAGAGATGGAGGTGGCCCCATTTGAAAGGCAAAAGCTGAACGTCATTGTCATTTTAATTAATATCCTGCAGAGGCAGGAAGAAAAGCAAATAAAAAAAGGATGAAAGAAAATAAAAATCAAAACAAAATTAGGTCAATCCTCTTTCCCAAGGGATCTTCTGCAAGACAGCCCAAGGACCCTCTGCTCCCCACATCCCGCGCTGCACTCTTCACCGTGTGGAAGCCTGGCGTCCCACTTCCACCCTCCCGTCCTCGGGGGGGACGACAGGCAGCCTTGGAAGGGGCAGAAAGCAGTCCCCTTGTACAACACCAGTAATCTGACATTGTCTTTAACAAGATTATTTTGTATCCCTCCCTCCTCCCTCCCCCAACACGCGTAAGAAACCCTTTTTAAGGCTAGTGCTGGTTTGCTGCTCTACTCAGGGAAGCTTATGAGACTGAATAATCTGCATTTTTTTCCTCCCCCTGTGTTATTTCTGTCTCTGGGTGTTCCTCATTTTCCTCAGTCCTATGCTTTTCCCTCCTGGCATTAACAGAGCTCTGGAGAATGATTTCAGATGCCAGTCTAAGCGTGTGTTTCAGAGACAAAGCTCTGGTCAGAAAACATTGGCTCTCTGAGACAGGGAGCTGGAGAGGACATTCCCTGTGGTCTCGCTCACCCTCCCGGTAGCCACGGGGACCACCAGCGTCCCCTGCGGAGCCATCAGGTTTCCCATCCTGTCAACCCGCAGATGCTAACAGGCACTTAATTGCGGTGACGGGCAGAAGGGAAGAGGGAAAAAGGCAGGCAGCTAAACGCAGTAGCAGTGAAGGACCGTGTTTCAGGAGGTTGGCACAAGTGATGTGCCTCCGACAACGGTGTCAAATCTTCAACGGGAGAAATGGGCAAGAAATACAACCACGAGAGCCTTACACTAGGATGAGGAAGAGTAATTGAAGCCTCGTATGAAGAAAGCCCCTTGTAGGATAGGAGGTGTGAAGATGGGAAGGAGACTACTTAAGGTTTATAAAGTAATTACACGTCTCTTAATCAGTGATATTGCTTTCCCACGAATTCTATGGGGGATTTCGAGACTGCACGTTGCTGTTCGTCGCTGGAGCCGAGAGCTCACCAGCTGCGTGCTGTCGGGGTGAAAGCCTAGCGCTGAGCCTTCACTGCAGGCTGGTCCCAGCCCCAAACGCGCTGGTTATCCCAGCCCAAATGGAGCAGTTTTGCTGCCAAACCCCACCGGCATTACCTGCTACTCATTGCTGGGAAGCTCCCTCCCGTGTATCGCAGAACTTTGCTGGCAAAACCAGGGTGGGTGGCTTGGTTTTTTTCTGCTACACTGATGCTGATTCTTTCACAAGAAATGTGAGAAAACTCATCTATCCTTCCAGACACATATAGTTTAGAGGGAAAGGTCATTTGGGTTATGTCTTAAAAGTACAGTGAGTGGCTTGTCAGACCAAATAACACAGAATTAAAAGACTTCTACCTGCAACCCTGGACATTTAGGCTTCAGCTAGTTTAGGACTCGGATTTCATCAAACACTGGGAAGGAGAGTTTGGGTGCTAATGGAAAGGGGTTAGAGACAACATTTGAGAACGACTCAAAGTTAACTTGGCTGCAAAGACAGCTCCTGAACTTGCTACCACGCCAAACACAAGGAAACACTGTACTTTTCACAGAAACCTGCTAAAATCTTAAGAGGTCTAATTTTCATAGCGTGAACGCGTACAACTCCACAGCTAACAAGAAAACCACTTCTGTGGATACAAAGGCTATAAGCTTTTAATATTACACTCACATGTTGTTCCTTATATTTTCATACATACCTGAGCCTCTTTTTAATCGTCTTCTTGCAAGTTTAATTTGATCCTGAAGAATCTGGACCCAGTCTCTAGGGCCAGGAAGTTTATCCACGTGGTTAGCAGTGCAGTATTTTTCTGTAAAGACTGAAATAAAAAGATACCATCTTTTTGAAATGTGCCACCAGAATGGAGAAAAGGAGACTGGAGAGGATTATAAACAAAATATATCAAATTATCCACTTATCAAAAAACATTTGAATGGCCAAATCTAAGATTGCAAGAACAGAGTCCAATTCAGCGTTTCACATGTTTATCATCAGAAGTCATTTGGGTGTATCCCATTGTTGGTATCACAGCAATACAATAGTTACTACTTATAAAAGTCTACCCCAGAGAAATGACCTACACCTGACATCTTCCATTCACAAATTTCACATAAAAACATCACAGAAAAATAATAGTGTAGTTTGCACTGAGTCTCCAGATGTGGCAGGCACTTTTAAATGCTGCCTTCCATATGGTGCAAGTAGAGACCTGAAGATCTGCTCATTTGGTGGCTTCTCAGTCAGGTTCCTGCAGGCATTTGCTGCAGGCAAACTGATGAAAGATAGAAGTCCTGCCACTGCAGTAATCTCTACAGTTCTCATAAGGCCAAACCAGAACTTTTACAAAGCTACTAAGAGAAAAAAAGCCATCCCACAGGTCCAATTTTATATTTTGTAAAAATGGTACAGAGGGTCAACATAATCTTTAATTCCGCATTTACAGCAAACCTAGCAATGTTATATCAAAAATACAAAATTATAAATGGAGTGAAACTGATGCAATTGACTTTCATCACGCAACTGAGACGTGTGCAAAGAATAAACTAGAGCAGAAATAGAAAAAATACTATTACTGTTAGTATTGCTATTGTAGTCTTGGTCAGAGGTTTCAGAGCCCAGGGTCCAATTACGACTGGCAAACAAAGAAAGAAAACTGGTCCCAGCTCAAGGAATTTGTAGTTCTTGAGAATAAATGTCACACGAGTGGGAAGGGGAAGCATGCAACAAAAAATGGCAATTTCAGTATTTTTATACACACATTTTTGAAACAGCACAAGCTGGTAAGTATAAAGGGACCGAAAGTAATCACACCCTCCAGACTCTTTCCATGTTAACAACTTCACCAAACCATTGCATGAAAGGCATTAGCAATACTTTCGTCTCTAGTCTGATCAGCAAGGACATCACACCATCTCTAAGGGCTTCCCAGAGAAGTCAACACAGCCCCACGTTGCCAGTGTCCGATTTGCAACAATTCCGTGCTCTATGAAGGCAGAAATAATCTTTCCCTTCTGAATGCACACAGTGCCTGACACAATGGGAACCTGATCAATAACTTAAGACTCCTGTTTACTTCAACGTATTACTTTGCTTCTCTTCTCTAACTTGCTTATTCTTCTCTTGAATGGAAGTCAAGAGAGCTTTGATTGCTCAATGTGTGGTTAGTGAAACACCAATGTGGGCAAAAAGAATGGGACTATAAAAGGAAGGAGGAAGGAGAAGCAGGACCTGCCCTTTCTAGTCCACCTGAGCTGTATGATACTAACAAGCTCCTGTATCATAGAATCACAGATAGGGTTGGGTTGGAAGGGACCTTTCAAGATTATCTTGAAATAGGCAGGGACATCTTCAACTAGATCAGGTTGCTCAAAGTCCTGTCCAACCTGGCTTTGGACACTTCCAATGATGGGGCAGCCACAGCTCCTCTGGGCAACCTGGGCCAGTGTCTCACCACCCTCACTGTAAAAATATGTCTTCCTTATGTCCAATCTAAACCTACCCTCTTTCAGTTCAAAACCACTGCCCCTTGTCCTGTCACTACAGACCCTGCTAAAAAGTTTGTCCCATCTTTCTTATAAGCCTCCGTTAAGTATTGAAAGGCCACAATAAGGTCTCCCCGGAGCCTTCTGTTCCCCAGGCTAAACAACTCCATCTCTCTCAGCCTGTCCTCGTAGGTGAGCTGTTCCATCCCTCTGATTATTTTTTCGGCCCTCCTCTGGACCCACTCCAACAGGTCTTATGTTGGGGGCCCCAGAGCTGGATGCAGTACTCCAGGTGGGGTCTCACCAGAGCGGAGTAGAGGGGCAGAATCCCCTCCCTTGACCTGCTGGCCATGCTGCTGGTGATGCAGTGCAGGATATGGTTGGCTTTCGGGGCTGCAAGTACGCATTGCGAACTCACATCCCATTTTTCACCCACCAGTACCCCGAAGTCCTTCTCTGCAGGGCTGCTCTCAATCTCTTCATCCCCCAGTCTGTACTGATGATGGGGATTGCCCCGACCCAGGAGCAGGACCCTGCACTTGGCCTTGTTGAACTTCATGAGGTTGGCATGGGCCCACTCCTCAAGCCTGTTAAGGTCCCTCCAGATGGCATCCCGTCCCTCAGGTGAATCAACTGCACCTCTCAGCTTGGTGTTATCCACAAACCTGTTGAGGGTATACTCAATCTCACTGTCTATGTCATTGATGAAGATGTTAATTAGGTCCCAGTATGGACCCCTGAGGGACACTTCACACATATCTCTGAACACAGCTCATTGACTTCAGCAGGGAAGGACTTCACTGGCTGGATTTCTAGTCAATGACATAAAGGAGAAATAACTGCTTCTGATCTTTTTTTTTTTTTTTTCATCTTTTTTCCTCCAGTTCTGAGTGAAAGATTGATGAGACTCACAAGGGAAACTGATTGCCCAGGAGAAACACTGCAACTGATTCAACAAGTGCCATTGAATACCCAAAGTCAAAAGACAATTTCTCCCCTGCTAATCATCCTGTTGCAGAAGCGTTAAATTACTCGTAAGGACAGCAGTTAAAATGTTTCCAGACAGGAAGAGCGATTTTCAAGCAAACAGTTCCTCCTTTAAGTTCTTTGTTCGTTTTTGTCATGAATGTAGCTTTTTCTCCACTTTTGTATCCCTGTCATGGAAAAGGACTAACACTGCCACTAAAGGATATCTGGGCACGTGGTAGAGGAATGTCCTAATGGTAATAATGCAAACAACATGATGTTGTCCTGGTGGAGATTTCATACTGGCTCAGTTATTTCTCAGAATAAATGAAACCACAGTGTCTGACAGCCCAGCTCTTTGGAGGGAAGAAGGGTGCTATTGGAGCCAGGCTGAGTAAAGATCCACAGGACATCAGACCTTGGCATCTTATTCCATCACAGCTTTTGGGGATGGGCTCCCCTATCAAGGATCAGGCACCGGCATTTGGGCAATACTGTAAATGCCAATAAAGATCACTGTTATTACAGTGGTACCTCATAGTACCATCACAGATGAAATTTATCTGTTGGAACTACAACTGCCCCCTTTCTTCTCCCAAACTCAAGGGAAGAGGTTAAACCAAGCCTCAGAATTTGCTCCAGTAATACAAGCTTAGCTACTGAGAAACACTGCTCTGCAGTGGGCAGCAATGGCTATTTTATTAGTGCTGCTGCATCTACTGGAAAACATTTCTTTTATCACAGTGCTGCCCAAATTAGAGTGGTTTTTTTTAAAAGTAATTTTGAACTTCTTTTTTTCTTCCATTTAACTTATTTATTAAATCTTTTAAGGAAGAACGAGATACAGATGGAGTGAATCCAACTTAGGATTTTTGCAGATTATTGAGCTCATGAAAAAAAGGTATAAAAAAGTGTTTGTGATCGAAACCTAATTATAAGCGTAACTGTAAAAAGTCTGCCAGAAACTCTGTAAGATGTATTAGGACTATGACATAGCCACAACATATACTTTATCGCAGAATCACATAGGTTGAAAGGGTCCTCTGGAGGTCTCCATGTCCAGCCCTTTGCTCAAAGCACGGCCAACTAGATCATGATGCTCTGGACTGCAACCAGTCCAGGATTGGAGATCCTGCAGCCCCCCAGAGCCCCTGTACCACTGTTCGACCAGCCTTATGTTGAAAAAGCTTTTCCTTGTATCATGTTGACATTTTCCATGTGTCCAATGCATCTTGTGCCTCTGAGACGAGTCTGACTTCATCTTCTCTACATCATCCCATTAGGTAGTTGCGGACAGCAATAAGGTCTGTCCTGAATCTTCTCTCTCGTTCTCTCAGCCTCTCCTCATCTGTCACTTCATATACATACTTCACCACTTACCTGCTTCAGAAATCTTGGTGGGCCTCCACTGGACTCAAGCCAGTATGTCAATGCCTTTCTTGCATGGGGAGGAAAAAGGGGCCAAAGTGGACAGAGAGGTGGTTGCAAAAGGTTCCCCTGCCTCCTTTTGCTGCCAACGTTCTTATAGAAGCTCTTCTCATTGCCTTATGTCTCCTAGATTGGCAATCTGAACCTCAGGATGAGTCACAGCCTACTTTGCAACAAAGCTGGTCCATTGGTAACTTGGGTATTTCTCCTACTGTATCAGATTTCAAAATAATAGAATCCAGTTCAGAATCTCTGGCCTAATACTAGCTCTTTATATGTCGCGATCATCGAGGTACATGTGTTCTTCTGGAAGCTAGAAAGCAATGATCACTAAGAAAAACCACCCAGCACAGGATACTCACATTGACTAAGAATTTTGTTCCCACAAGAGAAGGATCACCACAGTTCTTAGGAGCATCAAATTCATCTCAGTCCCAGTATTACCTTCCTCTACCTCCCCCCAATCCAGCCACCAACTACTCAAGTATTTACAGAGCAGACACAGTCAGATGCAGTGCAAGCCTCAGAATTTTGACTGAAGAGGATCAGTTACGCTGTCATTATGTTTTCAAGATTTCTTTGCATCTCTGACACCAGGAATAAAAAATAATTATCTTATACAAATGTTGAGATTCTAACCTTAGAGCCTGACTTCAGAAACCGAGATCGCTGGCTTAAAATTAACACAAGCTGTCCCCGTAGAAGCTATTTTTAACAAGTGAATGAAAGGGAATAAAAATAAGACTGCATATTTTAATAGACCTAACACACGTCAGAAATTCTAATCCCCTTACACTCTCCTTAGCTGAGAATATGCTCTAATTACACATATGAAAGAAACCAAAAAACATACCTTTTATTGCACCCACAATATTTTGGTCTAGTCCTTTCCGGTTGTCATTGAGCCCTCTTTTCCTTTTGCCGTTTGGTAAAGAGTTAGCCAAAGTCTTGTCATCAAAAAATGCACAGACCAGCTTCCTAAAGAGCAGACTTCCTGAGCGAGTGTAGTTTGATAATATAGAGTCCAGCTGAGATTTCGGCATGAAGACGTCAAAGCCTTCTGCAAGTTGCACTTCTGGCTACCGAAAGAACACAAATGTTTCAATTAAAAGAGCGTTCAAATACATTGCTTTACTTCAATCATGCACCTGATGAGACTTTACAATCACTTAATCAAACCATGAATCTTTTCCCAGCTATTCACTACCACAGCAGCCTACTTCATTGAAATCAAACCCCATCAGTGAATAAGCACCTTAAAAGGCAAATCAAATAATCATACTCCTGTCTAGCGCCACTGTAATAGTTAACAATTACTGACATTATTTCTAGGTGCACAGCTAACAAAAAGAGAAGAGATACCTTTCAATATTGGATAATAAAGACAAATCAGAGAATCATCCCAGAGCAATACTCTTATGTGAAGCTTTTTGGACATTTATCTAACTGTTTTATGGACTTGTTTCACTGCCAAATGATGTGAACGAGAGTGCTGTGGGGCAGCCAGGCATTTCCAAGAAGGATCACTGCTGGGCTACCGGCCCATTCCACGTGGTTTCCCCAGAGGGCTTCCAACGCAAGCATGGCCCGTATGAGTAGAAGTAGATGATGAGTTTGAGGTTGCCCTTGGAGCCAGTGTCTGCTGATCATCCATTTCTCCCTCCTTTTCATATTCCCCAAATACATCCTTAGAAAAGGATGATGTCAAATAGCTTATTTCAGCGCAAAAAAAACCCTCAGTGGTAAATCACAGGGATTTAGGCGACTGCTAGAGAGTGAGATGGAGGGGAAGAAGAGGAAATAAAACCATGCTGTATTTCACAAGAGCCTCCTTGCCTCAAGTGCGTTGTGGGCCAAAGCAGACAAAGGCCTTCAAGGAGGTCCCCTACTAAGAATCTTATTGCTGCCCCTGTCTGTACATATCAGAAATTACACAAGCAGTATTTGCAGTATTTTCTGCTGTGATTACCACACAGTGCTTACACAAGACATCTCTATGGAATAATTATATATCTAGAATGAAGATACATCATGAATAAACTAAAATTTTCAAGATATTATCTGGAAGTTGGCAAAGGGGGAAAAAAATCAGTGGTCATGATGTAAGAAAATAAGCTAACATTATAGCCTTGCTCCTAATAACTTGCTCTTTTTTCCCCCCTAATGAAAATACATCCACAATTAGTGCATTTTCAAAGACGTTTATAGAGCAAGAGCAAATGCCATCTCCCATCAAATCACCTGCAAACATCTTGAGTCTAGACAGAAGAAAGGGCTGCCATTCCCAGAAGGATTTGACTGTGTAACTCTTTTCCCCTGGATTTTTAAAAATCACTATCAGGAGAGTTACAGCAAGCAGAATATTTTCAAAGCATGTAGTATCACTGGATATGCAGGCGTATTGTGCAATAAAACTGACGATTACAATGCTTTGGGAAGCCAGGATGAAGACTCTTAAAATATGCAGATAGAAATAAAAAAAATTAAATATACAAAAGTACATAAGTTTCTCAGCTTGTTCTGGATGAAAAGTTGTTTTTTTTTTTTTACCTTGAGAACTTTCAAAATGCTGGATCCAGCAAAACAGTCAGAATTACTCTATATGACATTTGACAATCTTCTGATGTAGGTGGGTTTTTAATACGTTACTTCTAAACTTTCTGGTGACAGAAAAGATTTTCAAGTGTAAATAAATGTGGGCCAAGTTTACAACTTGGGAAAAATTCTACTTCGTGTTAATCAAAACCCAGAATGCAGTTGTCATGGTGATGAAGCTATCCTGTCCTATTCTGTTACTTGGGTCTTGGGTCTTACGATAGCAATCTAAGATGACCTCAGTGATACAAGGCGCCTAGGACAGACAAATGATCTCCACTAACACAGCCGTAAAATACATTTGAAACCTCACCAGCGTGGAGGAGTGAATATTGCTTTAGTTTTGACTATTTTATTCTTAATATATGAATCAATTTGCGTATCAGTGAAATAATTTGAAGGGAAAACACTGATTTATTCTTGCTTTCCTTTGGTAGCAAACTATTCTTCAATCAAAGACAATCAATCAGTATCTAATTGAACTTTATGATCACTTTGAATGCAATTTCTCAAAAGGAAAAGCCTTTGTTAGTAGATAATAGTCATGGCCCAATGAACTGGTGGGTAAACTATTCCTGTACAATAAAATAAATAAGACTTGAATCCTAAGGGCTTTTGCTGTGCTAAAATTAACAGGCAGCGAAAAATCCTAGACATTTTAGTAGACTGTACTATGTAGATTAGAAATAATTAGGTTATAAATGAAATATGGTAACAGTAAAACAAACACAAGAAAGTTTAACTAAGCGTAACAGATCATTACATTTAAAAAGTAGGTTCTCTGATCCATGAGCCAGATTAAGAGCTGATCTCACAAAGATTTTTTCCACCTCCACGTCCTCATCTCAGCAAATCTAAACTAATCGCACTGGTTCTGGCAGCCCCAATTTTATACACATTAAACTGAGATTTTTCTTTAAAGTTCAATAAGCATTAGCAAAACAGCAGCAGTGGCAGCGCTGGCGTATGACACGGCACACACTACAGACAACCCGTGCAATATTCTCGAGGGAACATTCATTTATGGTGCTGCGTAAAATGTCTTTCAGGTTTTTCAGGCACCCAGAGACACTGGTCGTGAACACACTAGGGATGCTTATGAATAAATAGGAAAAGATAATACCGCCATTCATTCTGCAAGAAGCGACTTTCTTTAGCCTTCTCAAAATGTTTAAGGTCACATTTTATTTTTGCTGTTAAATATATCTATTTTCAGAACTCAACTGTTTTCTTTCCAAAGACAAAACAACATCAATTGGTTTGTCTCGGGGTTCCGGCTCTGTAAATTTAGTCAAACAACTACTGTGTCAGGCAGGGGCCAAAGCATGGAAGGGCAGATGAGGACCTGATTTATGAACTGCATGTTTTCTCTTCTTTTTTTGCTTAGGCCAAATTGGCACTTACGAAGAATTGTGTCCAGCCATGGAACACATTCATAAAGACAAATTAAATTCCATCACAAGAACAAAACCGTTTTCGAAACTGTGTTTCAAGCTGAAAAGAGTGCCACAAGCAAAGAAAAATTATAAGCACAAATTGCATATTGGAGATAAATTACCAGTCCCTCCCCAAACCATGCCCTCAAACATTATTAAGAATAACACTACAAAAGGAAAACCTCTGAAAAAGCATCAAACTAGTTACTCCGTATCACTACACCGACTCTATGGCATGAGACTGCAATCTAATTAGTGGTGTGGCTTGCATCTGTATAACTGAATTATCATGACTGCTCTTTTTTATTATTAGTTCCCATTTCCAGAAAGGTAGAACATTATCTGCTGCATTGTTTTCATTTACGCTTATTGATACTGAATTTAATTATGCTTTTCTAGCTCACAGTACTTAGGAAATTGGAAACTGCCTGCTCAAAATTAAAAATATATTAGAGAAATTAATGATTAGTTTATTCATCGGTGAACTGGTTCAGATGACATCTATTTGGTCATTAAACAAAGCCAATCAGCCAGCGGATACATGACATTTCTATCAATGCGTTGGTGTTGCATGAATCAAGAAAATATGCTTATTGTAATTTTACATGTGATGAGTACATATTTTCAGTGGTGAATTTTGGCCCCTTTAGACACACCAACATCATCAACAGCATCAAGGCCCTCACCCAGCAACCACAGCGATGGAGACCAAACGACCCGATTCAGCAAAGACTGAGGTATGAACTTTTATAGAGGTGAGGAGTCCCCTGAAGCCAGTGGGACCAGCCAGGCATGAAACACAACACATAAATGCATTTTGGCAGGATAAGGACGTACGTGTGCACTACGTGCGCTCATCAGCAAACGAGAGGGTTGTGAAGGGTTTATACACGCAGCGCTTTTCACGGCGCCTGATCTCACGGTGGGGCTTGGCAACGGGAGGGACGAAGAACAAGCGTCCACTGCGAGCTCAAACAACAGTCAGCCTTCGACTCAAGGCAGAACTACATGCTCATGGAAGTTGAAATAAACAACCCCAAAATGTTGTAATCAGCAATCAGTTGGAAAAAAAAACCCCAAAACTTCGTTGTCCACACTCCTCAGATTTAACCCTACTGTCTCCGCTCAACCCTACCCAAGATTTGCTTGTTTATTCTAACCAGAAGACGGACCACACACAAGCTGACTTGGGCGCTGATTCTCCTGAATGAGCAAGTGCTTGAAAATCCTGTGACGCTGGGTATTAAAATATTAACTTACGTCTGATGAAGCAGATTCAAGGATAATTCCAAATCCTGAAACAGGGGCTTCTGGTTTTAAGGGGGGTTCAACTGCTTGCAGACTTGACCGTTCCGAGTTTGCTGATAGCTTCTTCTCGTTCTCCGCAGCGCTGGGTTTCTTATTCATGGTAATTGGTTCAACAGTTTTGAGGGGCAGTTTTTTCTTTTTATTTCTCTTTCTTGATATTGTTGACTTTTGCGCGCAAATCAGGGGAACAGGAGGCTGCTGTCTGTTTTGAGTCCCAACTGAATGAAAGAAAGTATTGAATTAAATGTATAGAAAAAAGCACATGTACAACCACACAGACACAGCATTAAACTACCGACATACTGAACCTGTCTTCTGGGTAAGTGGAACGGTTTTCAGGGCTGTTTGTGCATGTGAAACAGTTACATTTTATCACCTTTGCATAATTTTCCAATCTGTACCAATGGGGATAATGACACTGAACTCCATTAGGAGGTTTTTCAAGACATACTGATGAATAGCGTTTTAGGAAAATTAGGAATACGTGGTTCTTTTTCCTAGTGACCACTGGCTGGTTGGTGAGGAGGACTTAAGCAATGATTAATTTGTATATCCTCTTGAATGACTGAGAATCTCATTGTTTTTGAGCATCTTTTCCTGATAAAAGTAAGATAACACAAGTGCTAATGCAATTACAGTTATTTTTATGAATGTAGTTACCAAGTTAATTAGCTCAGCAAGAACATTTCAAGTACCATTATGTCAAGAACAAGTGAAAACACTATTCAATAGTTTAATTTCTGGGAAAAAAAGTAACCCCGAAGTTGCATCACTTTGTTTTGTTCATACACAGAAGCTGACAGATCATGTCTTATGCCTCAAACCTAAGAGACCGTGTTTTATATTTATCAATATTTAGCATTTTCCAGTATCCACAATAATTGGTATAAATTAAGGCACCGATCCTGAATCTGTATCAATGCAGAATGCTATGCAGACACAATTATTTGTCTGCACGAATCAGTAAGATCAAGGTCAAAACAAAAAAAAGCTAAATGCGCTACACATTTTTGCTTCAACACATGCAAATCAAGCCCGTTCAAGCTACAAATGAACTACACATGGTCCTCACCTCCAAAGCCTGAGGAAAAAACCCCAAATCTTATACTGTTTATTAAATGATTTCTGGGGTATTTGATTTCTGGCAAGGATTTAGGAGACTGTAATTCGTAGTTTATCATTTAGACAGAAGGGTGTTTGAATACTAAAACCAGTTATTACCCTTTCGCTTATATGTTTGCATTTTAGGTTTTTCTCTTTTAGCGACAAAAATGCCAAACAGGTTTTTTTCTCTGCAAAACCATCATTTCACGCCTACCAGAAAATATGAACTATTCCCAGAGAATCAAGAGATTCACTAATTAACAAGGTACTAATATTGTAGATCCATAATGAATAAGAAATGTTCCTGCTATTGAGGAACCAGCTCTTTTGGCATAAAGCCCCGTTCTGTACCTCTCACCCACAAGCCATTTTTAATCATGCACAGAATCTCAATGAAATCGGTGCAACTGCGTAAAGAATTCCTTGCCCCGGCAGAGATTGTAAAACTGGGCCTTCGTGGGCTTCTTTGTAAATCGATGACTTTTGGAAAAGCATTTTTATGTGTATCAACTGATATTACAAAACCTGTCTGATCCTTCCCGTTGCTCACTCAAGCATTATAAGCTGCGGAGACAAGGAGTTTCGTCAGCGTTTCACTCCACCCATATTTCAGTTAATTACTCAACACTCCCTTTTCTTACAGAGGCCTTATACAGCCGCTCTAAGAAAAAAAAATCTCCATGGCTCCACTCCCCATCACTCATGATGGATGGGTAACTCAACTGACAAAATCTCCAACGTCTCCAACTCCTCATTAGTATTAACACTAATTTTTATGAAGCACAGAGGCTGCGGCTTCCCAGCAGCCTACCACGACCTACCTAACTCCCTGCTGCCACGCTCTCGTTATCTTGCTGGCTCTAGTGCTCTTCTGGCTCTGAGCTGTTCTGTTTCAGCTCCCAACCTAGCAGAAAACTAGCCCAGATAGTTTTCTTCAATGAACAGACTATTACTGGTTTAGCCAGTAGAAAGAACTGGTACACCAGCCTGAAGAAGGGTGGAGGCCACAACATGCGGTGCCTAGCTCAGCTGAGGCCACCACAGAGCTGTAATTTGAAAGATCTTTGAATGAAGTGTTATACAGTAACTTTAAGTGGCCTTCCAATTAATTTTTTTTTTTAACCACTGAGATTAGTGAACTGGTAAGCTGCTAACAGGTTAAGTAGCATTTTGCACCTCTGAATGAATACACCGTGGAAACAAACTGGGGGTGGTTATGGCATATGGAGCTACCCACTCAGTTATTACTAGAGTATCTAATGACATTAGATTTTTTTTTTTTAAGTTAGCCTGAAAAGATTCCTACAAGGTAACATCCCATGTTACAGGTAAGGATCTGAGAAGTAAAAATTACATTTCCAAAAACCCTGCGAAAATTTGACGTTGAATGATATGATAAAGAGAGCAGGAAATAGTCCAGGTTTTCCTGAGCGTCCACATAGATTTCTGTCTTACTAGACCGTTCCTCCTAACAAGAACATGGAATCATAGAATAGTTTGGGTTGGAAGAGACCTCCAAAGATCATCTAGTACGCCCCCCTGCAATGAGCTGGGACATCTTCAAGTAGATGCTTGTCATGGATACTCACGTATGGGACTCGTCATAGTACCTGCTTGAATCTGCATCAGCTTTCGCATGGTCTTGAGCTCTTGAAGAATAGCCTGCAGGGTCGACTGGCAGTTACACGTACAGCAGTTTGGTCCAATTGATGAGTTCACCATTGGGATTTCTCCTGAGAGGAATGAAATGGGGAGAGATTATGTAACCCACACAAAAAAACCCCAAGCAACAATTACCAGCAGGCTATTATTGATATACCTGCTATTGACATACCTATATAATTCAACATATTAATATTGAAACTATTATTGATATATCTGATCGTGAAATTAGATCCAAAGCAAGAAAACAAATGATTTTCAACACAAACTCTTTTAAGAGGAAGGAGCCACTAGGTTTTATCCAACTACTAGTATGTGCAATTATATACAGTAGGGGATGCAACGTTACATGGGCTGGAGAAGACTGCTCAGAGCGTGAATACAATGCACTCTTCGCAGCAGGGCTCTATTGTCAGGCTAGTTCATCTTGAATAACAATAGCACCAAACCTCATTATAAACATACTCACTTTATCACACACACACACAAAAAAAAGCCCATCTCCCGGAATAGTCTTACAAAGAATGAAGACAGTCTGCGTAATAAAGGTTTATACTGCACATTAAATGAGGGTCTAAGAATTTTTCAACTGCTTGAATGTTACATGCCATTCTTTACCATGTGAAGAATTGAGAATGAAAATAAAATCCCTCATCTGGAGGAAAAAAAACAAAACAGGATGGAAAAGAACCACCACCAAGGAAAGCCTTCAAATCTGCTCTTCTGTTTGCTAGGGTGGCATTGCTCTCTATGGCGTGTTTTCCAGCACTGGGACCTATGAGATGGGCTTTCCATAGTTTCCCTTTGAAAATTAATATAGTAGTTTAACAGATTCTTCTTTTCTAGTAATTCTGACCAGTGTTTAACCATTAACAAGATGAACATTTAGTTCTAGCCCTTTGCAGTGTTTTTATTACGGCCTTGCTTTCTAGAAGTTTTGTGCTGTAGGTCTGAAATTAGTACAGGCTGTAACAGTTCAGGATTTTAAAGCTTCACCTGAACAGTTGTAACCTGTGCTTTAGTTTAAAATAGCTGTATCCCTAGCTGTAACACTGCAAATAAAAATTTCAAAAATTCCACAGAACACCTAGCAGTATCTGCCTGAAACTGAGGCCAGACAGGATGTACCCCACTTCATTTCAAAATGTGCTTACAGTCATTTAAATTGATGGCTATTTTACTGCTCATCAAAGCATGCAAAAGGAGGGATGATCACTTTGTGAAGACAAGTACAAATGGATCTAACAAAAATCATCTCGCTTGGTGACACGTGGTGGACTTCAGAGAGTGTATTTCCCTTTTTCTTCCATAGCCTGACAGTTATCAGGTGCCCTTTAATCATTATCTAGCTAAAGTGAACATAAGCAACTCATTTAATCTCCACTCACAAATCTTCCCATTTTTCACTATTACATTTGCTTTCCTCTGAAACCAAACCAAATTAATACCTTTTCAGGTTTGGTTTGCATTCTTTCATCAGAGCTCCCCTGATGTCAGAACCCACACAGATCCCCTGACTTCAATCCTCATTGGAAATGGATGAAAATCCCACCCTTTCCTAGTTCTTCCAATGTGTCCCTCCATCCTCAAAACTCCCTTTCCCAGGTACTTGTTCTCTACCTCCTTCCATTCAGTCCTCCTGCTCTGAAGCAACATCTATGAGGCTTGAGTAAACTGGTGGTCATTCGCCCAAAAGTGAGTGACTTGTGAAGCTAAACTGATGCACCACTTAGTGATTGCTGACATCTTCTGGGTGTCACTCTCCTCCTTTCCTCAGATATTTAGACAGTCCACGCTACTGCAATTACAAATTTTGGTATTTTAAAATATCATCCACGGCCAGAAACTGTTAATGCTGCATTAGGATAAACGGAATAAGTTAAAAATCTCTGTAAATCTAGCAAATACGAATGTGATAGTTCCACTAGCTTCTTCACCTGCAGCCGTATCAACTTTTTAAAAGTAAAAAGCGATCTGAAAAGCAGGCTGAGAGTCTCGAATTAAAACAAGAAAGCAGGTTACTGACTCAGCAGGACTCTGCCTAGCTTCATCTTACCCTTCCTTTGTACGCTGTCTATTCAGACTGAAAGTTCCTTGGGGCATGGATGGGATTTTATCTTTTCAATGGTCCATAAAGCGTTTGGCCCATTGTTACAGGTACAGAGGGAAAAAAAATAATGTTCTCTTTAGCTTTGCAGGAGATTACTCAGAGTCCCTCAACTTGGCTCCACCAATACCCTTTACCTATTTGCAAAAGGTAGACTTTTAAGTACATGAGGTTCAAGACTACTTATAATTTAATAGCATCAGCGTAACTCCACACCTTTCAGTGAGACAAGCAGGTACCCCAGAAACGGAGTCCCGAGAAATCAGGAGAGTTTTATTAATAGAAGAAAAATACATAGTAAGAACATCTTTCCTCCAGTGCTTTCTCAGTTGTTTTAGACTAATAAGCTCCTCGGGATAAAGCCTGTCCTCTCTCTTGATCAGAATTCAGTATTCTAGTGGGCTTCTGGAAATAATGTCTGAAAGGCTACAGCGGGAGACAGGGCTGGTGGCTTTTGTTTCCTTCTTAACAAAGACTCTATATCGTGGTGAATTGCATGTGAAAACTTGGACAAATTGTATCAGTAAATACCTGTACATCTTTCCCGTTGCAATATAACACGTTCCTAATGAAAGCACGCAGGCTCCTGATGGAAAACCAAAGGGTCTGTTTTCCCATTGAGGCATGGGGGATTTACATTATAATCCCCATTAGCATTGATAGAAATTACCCATGTAAATCTACCATAGGTACTGGAAATGGGAAAAGAGACCACCAATATTTCAAATCAAAGCAGGGTTCTACTGACTTCATTCATATTCATGAGGGTTTTTTATTTTCTTTCTATCCTCCCTCTTCTGATCAGTTACTGTGTTGTAAGAAACATCTTGTAGAGTGTTTTCAGTCATTGTTCCAAGCACTATCTTTATCATTTTTAGAGGACAAAAGCAACCCTTTTCAACTTGTTATAAATCAATTTTTAATTTTAAAAGGAGAGCAGACTTTTTATTTTTATGAAGGAGTCTTTAAAGAGCCATCTCCCTCTCTTTTGGAAGCTAGCCAGCAGGCAAATTTGATACCGGCTCCTATGATTGAGAGGAGATCACACAAATACATTAGTTGCTTCCCCCGTGCGAGCAGCGTGTAGCCCAGGACAGTGGTTCTTGCAGCTGGATCTGCTGGGAGTGAATTCACCTGGTGTAACACTACTACCACCAGTTTACACGTGAAAAGCGTGAAAGTGCAATCCACTGAGAACGATCTCGACCTAAGCGAAAAGCAGTTCAGCTGCTGCATCGCTGCCAAATTTCCTGTTCTCTCTTTGCCAACACCTTTTTCATGACTACTTCCTACACCAGCGCTTCTCCAGCCTCTCCTTGACCCACCTTTACCACATAAGTAGATAACTATGCTAGTTAGATGGACTTAGATGCCTATTACATTCAAATTTGAGTAATTCACACAGCCTACAACGTATATCTTGGCTTCCTATAGGCTATCTATCCAACAGAAACAGCTTCTGGACTCAGACCGCCTGCTCTAGATGACTGGACATGTTCCCAGGGATGACCTAGGCCTGACAGCCCCAGATAATAAGCTTATGTCCTACCCAAACAGTTTAAACACCATGGTAGGTACCAAGAAGTAGTATCTCCTTCTGATATTTGATTTCATTTCTACACTCAGCTTTTAAGGACTTTGTCCATCCTCCTAGTAACATCTAAAATACTGAGTTAGATACTCAGGCTCTGGGCAACGCAACTGGGATGTTAGAACAGCTGCCCAAAAGAGCTGTGTGCTGGGTGAGGAGCAGTTTCAGAGCTTCCTCACAGCCCAGAAACGCATCAAAAGTTTTCCCTTCCTAGAAAACGGGCTTTGGAGCCAAAGCAGCAAAACTGTCCGGCAGGACCACAGCACCCCGCTGGAGGTAAACACCTGAAATCTTGCTCTCAAAAGAGCTACGCATGTCATCTTCTCAAAGGTGGCCAGAGGAGAGGGCCCACACCCATCTTTATGTAATAACCTAAAAGACTGCATTCCTTTCTGCAGTAGGAGAGCTGCCGAGGGAGGGGCGGAAGGTGCCTCCTGGTGCACTGCCCCAGGAGCTGGGAGCTTGGGACGTTCCTCCTGACCAGCCCAGAGGTCGGTCAACTCAACCCTTCTACCGTCTCACAGACCGTTCTAACCTGTAGGAGACCATAAATCAGCCAAACCTTCCCTCCTTGTACGAGAAATTAAAACGCTGACATTTTCTCGCACACGGGGCCAAATCCTGTCAACACGTTTTAGCTCACATGCTGAATCAGGCCCCTGAGGGCACAGAGGTGCTGCTCCACCTACTTTCTGGATCCAGGAACTAGGCACCTAATCTGTGCAGGCTTGGGCACTCCTGTGCATGCAGAGAACTGTCCCCGCTGGTGCCCAGGGACTCTCAGGGCAAAGAGGGAGATGTGCGAGGAATTTCGAGTCCTGCTACATTTAAAAAGTTGTTACGGTGGGATTTTGAGAGCGTAGATTTAGACTTGGATGCTAACTCCCATCAAGTGTTTTCCCCTCTCCCCTGGATCTGCATCTTTTAAAAAAAGCCCCACAACTATTGTTTTGTATTATAAAATAAATAAAACTAGCATGACCTACTGCAACATCTTTCTCCAGGTCACCTGGTACATCTGTGTCAATCATTGCCTCTACAGAGAAACAGGCAATCTGGTGAAACCCAGGGCTGTATATTTTTTACTGCGGTGACAATACTAAGAATAATAACAGTTGGCTTCTTATTAATGTGTTACAAGCAATGAGAACTTTTAAGCCTTTAGAGAAGGACACACAGCAGATGCCCTTATTGGGAAGCATGAAAACCTTCAGAACCAACTGGAAATTAGAAATAGATAATCTTCTCAGATGAAATACCAGAAAGAAATTCTTTACTGTGAGGGTGGTGAGACACTGGCCCAGGTTGCCCAGGGAAGCTGTGGGTGCCCCATCCCTGGAAGTGTTCAAGGCCAGGCTGGATGGGGCTTTGAGCAACCTGCTCTAGTGGAGGTGTCCCTGCCCACGGCAAGGGGGTTGGGAACTTGATGATCTTTAAGGTCCCTTCCAACTCTAACCATTCTAGGATTCTATGAAATCTCACAGTTTTTTATTTCCCAGAATTTAGAACTGAGGTACTCCTTTAAAATAAAATCCCCTCTAAGTTTAGGGTTGAATATCAGGAGAAAAACTTTCTCGACTGCATTTAGATCGTTAATGAAGACATTCAGGAATCTGACAGCAAACCCTTCATCTTCTGGGACTTAGAACAACAAGAGAAAAGCATATTTAGGGCACATTGTCATCTACTTCAAGGCAGAATTCTCTGCCAGCACAAGATGGACCACGCTCTAGTACACGCTGTTCAGAGGTAAGACTCCATCAGCTCTTTCCTCTGATGGTACCATCAGAATAAAAGCTTAAGGCTGTGATGGAAAATTTGTACCTGAAGTTCAGCGGCCAGTTATAAGGCTGATGCCATCCCCTTATGAAAGTCAGAAGAATCCTGCTCCGCAAGTGGTGTCACAAGAGTGCTACATTACTCATTGCAAAGAGGAGTGGTAGAGGTTGACATTTAATTAGCAATGAATTTAATAACAATGGCAAAAGCTGTTTTAATAAGTACTGTATAGAAATTAAGCCTGTAACAGCATCGAGTAATTCTGTCCTATCACCAGGAATCCATTTTAAAAGCTAAGACAGATGGTAGCAGAATGCACTGTGCCCACTTTCGCACCTTTTCAAAGTGATAACTATGTGCTCATTTTGTAGACGCTGAACTATAACTGATTTCAGTGCAGCAGTACAATAAATCACCACAACAAAGGCAGAAATTTAGTACATTACAAGGAGAGAAAAAAAAAAAAAAAAGTACTGTTCTCAGTATCTAATGCAGATCATACCATTGGATGCCACGGTTCGTGTTTGATTTTGGAACGTTTTGGACCGAGTTCCGTATTGCCCTGGAAAATGGCTCGCTTGGGGTGATAATTCATTCCATGCGCCACTCTGTGAAGGATGAAGGCTCGCCTGGGACTCCGCAGGGGGATTCAGGCGCTGGGCCCAGGCTAAGTCTAAATCTTGGGGCTCCTCCTTCAGTTTTTCTCCTTCTTTGCCAACTCGTTGATAGATTCTTCCAGTGCTGTCATTCAGTAATCTTCTCATCCCTGTAATTTGTTTTTTAATTTCCCGGCTTTCATCTCCTAATGAAAACAGAGCCACAGTTATCACTGTAAATTAGCAAAAATGGTAATGGGTAGAGATTAGTGATTTTAGATGCCAATAAGAGTTGGGAGCACAAAAATAAATAAATATAGACAAGAAAGAAAAGAGATGGTTGAGCGGTTGTTGGTATGTACCAGGCTACACTTTGAAACAGCGATGGATGACATCTCATGGTTGAAAGACCTGCTGAACTTGGCTTTCTTGATGCTGTTTCTAAAGCTTTGATGAGTAAGATTATTTTTCTCCAGAAGGAAATAGTAATAGCTAGAGCAATTTCAAATAAACTTTCCTTTTAAGAGACTGATCCTATTCAGGCATTGACATCAGTGGATATTTCCCCGAGTAAAGCCTAAAGGATCAGACCCTTTATACATCAGTTGGCTATACCCAGAAGGATGGATCTTACAAAGAAAAAACACAAAAAGCACCACACCACAAACACAGAGCAACACCGCATCTATTGATTTTAATGAACAAGATCAGTTCCTTAGTCCACAGGATTTAATAATACTGGATTATACAAGAATAAATTAAAAAGCAGCTAAGACGTGTATAACCGTATATAGCGTAACTGCTGGGTGTCTTAAAAGTGTAGATTATGAAAACAAAATGAAAATATATACAAGAAAAATATGACTGTTCCAAATACATTCAAGGCATTTAAATAATAACAATTACACACTTTAATTCTCCTGGCACCATTTAAGGATTAATTTTACGTATGAAAGTACTGATTGCACAATGAATATATGTGTTTTGGGCAGATAGTAGCTATTTTGCTCGTTAAAGCATACATTACATTTCACTAGTAATAAGGAAATGTTCACAGCCCCTTCTGAAATAAGAGACTTCTATTTTTTTTACTGGTAATAGAAAAATCAAACATCCTAAGCAAATGGAGTAAAGAAGATCAAGAAATTGATGAATCAACCTTCCTTTATAGTCTACTTAATACAGTAATACTCGGTATTCTCTACTCAATTTACATTTGTGCTTCCCAAAATAAGCCTATTTTTGGCAAAGTGACAGTGCAAAGGAAACTTCAGAAGAGAAAAAATTATGCACCAAACCCCATGATCATAGAATCCTAGAATGGTTAGAGTTGGAAGGGACCTTAGAGATCATCGAGTTCCAACCCCCCTGCCATGGGCAGGGACACCTCCACTAGAGCAGGTTGCTCAAAGCCCCATCCAGCCTGGCCTTGAGCACCTCCAGGGATGGGGCATCCGCAGCTTCTCCGGGCAACCTGTTCCAGTGTCTCACCACCCTCACAGTAAAGAATTTCTTCCTCATATCTCATCTAAATCTTCCCTCTTTCAGTTTTAAACCATTACCCCTCATCTTATCGCTACAGTCCCTCATAAGAAGTCCCTCTCCAAAGATGCAACACGCATCATCTCTGGTTCAACAAGGTATTGGAAAGCTGATGCCAGGCATGCGAGCAGCTTTATCAACAGCACTATTCAGCTGCCTAAACTTAAGTCTTAGGTAGCTGGATAAACCAGACAGCTACGAGAGCAGCAATCCCCTCCCCAGCACAGGCCAAGCCCAATGTTGCTGGAACATGCTGCCAGCCCAGTGTACCCAGTACCCAAAAGAGGGAGTTTTTGCTGTAGGAGGTGAATAAGGATAAGGGGAGCCGAGCTGTACCACAGGCTCTGCTGAATCAGAGCATCTCCCGCTTGACCCGGCACACCGGTTCCCTGGGCTGGGGCCAGCTGGCTCCTGCCCACCCCGATCCAGCGAGGAGAGTGGGCGGTTTGCAAGAAACCTCCTAGTCCAAACTTAGAAAAATATTTGTCAACCCCGTACAGAGATACTCTAGCACCCTTTCCACTCCAGCTAAAGCGGCGAGAAAAGCCCTTCGCAAGGGAAGTCCTGCATTGTATTTATTTTATTGGTTGGCCTGCGGATTTACGTGTGTGGGTGTGATTTAATTAATAAATCACAGCACCAATTCCTTTAAAATGACGCTTTTTGGCCCCAACCCAACCAGGGGTTGGCTGTTTGCAGTTCCCAACCTCGAGAGGCCGCAGAGTACCACGGGGCTCCAATTATCGAGATACTCAGACCCGTACACTGAAGACTGCCTTTCCCCCGTATGTGGCTGTTATAAGCCCATATCCAAGCTCCAAATGCTCCCAGAACACCCGAGCGTGAAGTAACCCCTTAACGTTGTACCATTTGGCTCTCAAGAGTTTTATGTTGGCAATTTGGATTTGTATTCAATAGCAAAATGTAGCTGAATATCAAAAGAAGCTTCCCAGCCACCTCCTCCCGTCGGGTGTAGTGACTGTGTGCTACGCCGCTGGTCGGGTGACAGGGTGTTGGAAAGATTAAATTTCCCTTACCCAATTACATAAAATATTAATGTCAATTGAGCTTATTCAGCCTTGATTCTGGTCCCTTGTTAATTCATATAGAAGCCTTCCTATACAGGGACATGAGCATACCTAATTCCGAACGAAAAAACCCTACATTTATGTTACAACAAACCTTGAACTTGCATCCTACCCAAGCATGTCTTTCTGTTTAAGTAGCTCTCTACTTGAAAACAGGGAGATCCCCCTTTGTGAACTTCTTTGTTGGGTTTTGGTTTGGGTTTTTTTGTTTTTGTTTTTGTTTTGTTTTGTTTTTTAAGTTCCCTGGGTTTTGTTGTGTTTGTTTTTGGTTTGTTTGGAGTTTTGTTTTGGAGTTTTATTTCCTGTTTCGTAAGGAAGGTCATTAAAAACATACAGGCTATAGGCTTGACTTAAGTCTTCAGTGCAAGTTTACATCCCCCCCCCCCCGTTATGACTTTTTACAGCTTTTAATTTGTAACTGGCCAGTGACAGCGGCATCCCTCCCAACAGAGCGGAGTAGCTGAGGTTACACCCCTGAACCGGCAGGCAGGAGCAGGAACAATAACAGATTTAACTTCTTGCTCCCTGGTTATCTTATTTGGCTATTACCTCTAGAGCCCAATGATAGCATTCTGTTATCAGCTATTCCACTGCTGATGATTTTCACAGATAATAACCGTGTAATTTAAAAATGGAAAAAAAAAAAAAAAAGAAAAGGAAGATGGGGCACAGAGAGAAAACCAAACAGCTGAAGCCACTAAGTCCTACAGAAGAGCCAGCCTTCCTTCTTTAAATGCTGAATGGGATAATCGAGCACTGAAAAACACCAGTTTATTACATAAAATTCTGCATTACCTATCTGTGACAAGCCTCCTGAGACAGATGTTGAGGCGTGAGAGGAGCAGTGCATATTCCAGCTTCTCCCTGTGCATGTACTGGGGGTCCCCACCTTTCCCGAGGAGATGAGGATGCCTCCAACAGGGAGGCTACAGGTTTTGCCATTCGGATTCCCCATGTAATCCCTTCGGTTTTATCTGAGACCAAGGAATTTACTTGCAAAACACGAAGACACTTACAAAATACTATTCAAAACAGGTAAGCATGGCAAATTACAACCCTGTTTAGGAACTTATATGTAAAGACGGTAATAGTCGTAACAAAAATGCATTAACAATTTTTTAAAATTACTATTGGAATTGTTTTTTATGATGGCCGCTTATATACAATGTATTTTTTCCTCATGGCCTGACTATAATCTTATAAAACCAAAAGAAGGCAAAACAAAGCCCTTTCATAAATACTACATCAAATGTTCATAAAAAGTAATTTCCCCCAAATTCATTTCAATCTCTTTCCTTACCGAAAGTGTGCACAGTACAAAAACTTCCTGCTTTGAAAGTTGCAAAAACGTTAAAAATTACAAATGCACAAAAGTAAACCAGAACCATCCCTGGATGAAGTAGCATCCACATGCTAAGTGTGCACCCATCTGAAGCAACAGACCTACAAACAACTTGTTAACAAAATATTATCGATAATCCATTAGTTCTTTACCCCTAGATGCTTGACCATCTTCTCACTGTTATGCTTATTAAACTTAACAGAACTATAGCACACTGCCTACAAACAAGTTATTATACTTTTCCGAAAAATTTGTCAAATATTAGCATGGTGCTACAAAGAATAATAAAATGATACGCCGCCATACCCATATGTTAAAATATTAATTTTATTCCAGTATTAGAGAAATGGTAGCCACATCTGTAATTCATGTGTGTTTTAAAGTGTATAAATGAGTGAAGAGAGTTAAGGCTGGACATTTGTCTGTTTTTGATGTTTTCTTCCTTTTGACTCACATAAACAAATAACCATAATGGCCTCTTGGCCCAATATTTTGCAATTAATTTCTTTAACATTTACATTTCTCCTGTGTTTGGGGAAATATTCAGGAGTAGCTGACTTCTTTAAATACAGTTTGATTTTCTATGAATTGGTGCCTAGTTTTATGTTGTGTTGTGGCAGATGAAACTCCTGCAGAAACTTTTCCTTTCTTGGCTCTACAAATAGGGCTTTTTCTCCATAGATTCATAGATTGGTCCAGGCCGGAAGGGACCTCCAAAGGTCATCTAGTCCGACCTTCCCGCAGTCAGCAGGGACACCTCCAACTAGACCAGGTTGCCCAGGGCCTTGTCGAGCTTCACCTTGAATATCTCAAGGGAAGGGGCCTCAACCACCTCCCTGGGCAACCTGTTCCAGTGTTCCACCACCCTCAGAGTAAAGAACTTTTTCCTAATATCCAATCTAAATCTCCCCTTCTCCAACTTAAAACCATTGCCCCTTGTCCTGTCATTGCCGGCCTTTGTAAACAGACCCTCCCCAGCCTTCCTGTAGGCCCCCCTCAGGTACTGGAAGGCCACTATGAGGTCTCCCCGGAGCCTCCTCTTCTCCAGGCTGAACAACCCCAGCTCCCTCAGCCTGTCCTCATAGCAGAGGTGCTCCAACCCCCTGATCATTTTGGTGGCCCTCCTCTGGACCCGCTCCATCAGGTCCATGTCCTTTCTATATTGAGGGCTCCAGACCTGCACACAGTACTCCATCAGGCTGCCTGCTGAAGGTTCTTTATACCTCACAGATTTCCACCTTTGTGTCAAACTAGGCTGAAATTGGTGGACGGGTTCAGAAGCTGTCGGGAGGGCAGGAACGGCAGCGACAGGCAGCCAAGCTGACGCCATCAACCTGGTTTGTAAGGAAACGAGGCCTCGGAGGTGAGAAAAAGCGGCAGTCGACGCGTACGGCTTGAAAGTTCAATTAAAAAAAAAATAATAAATAAATAATTCCAACAGGTCGTATAATCAAACATATTAAACACCAGCTTATTAGACACCACTCGAATGCTGCCCTTCCTGGAGGAGGGCCAGCAAAAGTCGGCTGCCGTGCTGGAAGATTTTTGAAAGGGCTAATTCAGCGCAGCCCAAGGAATGGGGAGGTATGTGCAGGCAAGGCACACGTTGCGCCGGGGAGGTCTAGATTAGATATCAGGAAAAATGTTTACACTGAAAGGGTCATCAAGCACTGGAACAGGCTGCCCAGGGAAATGGTGGAATCGCCATCCCTGGAGGTATTTAAAACAGGGGTAGACATAGTGCTGAGGGAGGTGGTTTAGTGATGGTTTTTGTCAGTGTTAGGTTGATGGTTGGACTCGATCATCTGAAAGGTCCCTTCCAACCTAGACAATTCTAGAATTCTACATCCCCAGTGCACAGCCAGGCTGAGCTCACCAAAACACCTTACCGAGTGTTACGTGGTACTCTACTATCTCCTTAAAGGCCAGCTACCCTAGAAGGGAGCGAAGCATCCCTCCTCAGCAAAAACTATACCCACATCAAACCCTAATTTTCAAAACTCAAGACATTTTTGCCACTGTCATCTTGTACCGCAAGTGGTCCTGAAATAGAAAACTGTGAAGGTCAGCATGGGGAAAATAGAGGAGCCATGTGCATGATTGCTTATCAGATCAAAGGTTTCCTAAATCACATGGGAAGTTGTTGTGACCGCCCTGTGGATGATCTGAATCGGGCATCTGTGTAGCTGAATTGATGGGGTAAGCACACATTTCTCAAAGAAGTGATACCCAGTCTTTGCTGGCATATAGGAACCTGTATTGAACAAGTAACATGGCAACAACACGGTTTGCAAATTAAAAACCTAAACCCCAAGCCAGCAGGGAGAGCAGTGGTCACGAACAGCGCCAGAGGGTCATGCAAGCAACATGAGTTATGAGCCGGGGACTTTGACTACCCCTAAGGGACGTTTAAGCTGTCTTAGTTGAGGCATCTTAGCAGTGCTCCAAAACGTCTTTTAAAAGCACTTAGCTCTCTTCATGGCACCGCCAAGTGCTAAGATTGTACCTGCAAGAAAACCAGATTAACCTCAGATCAGACCCCCTACTCCCAAACCAAGCATGGAAGGACACGGGTGGATCGACACCCCTGCCTACGATGAGACACAGAAAGTTAACAAGCATCACAAACACTAATGTAAGCAAAGCAGTTTGCAGAATTAAACCCAGGATCAGACCCTGGGACCATAGAGGATTATTTCATAACGTTGGGGTTATTTCTCTGGAAGCTGAACCACCACCTGAAAATAACTCCTTTGAAGAGCTGGGTGAAACAGTTCGGAAACATCCAACAGCAGCAGATACAGAAGCATAGGTTACACGCTTTCATGCCACACTGCAACAGCGAAATCATTCAGGAAACATACACGTACTTGCACTCACTTGTGCTTAACGGGGTCATACAGTTTAAAAAATAGGAACAGATATGCCACAACTTCCCCCAGTTCTCGGAAATATCTCAGGTCAAAATCATGCTTCGGCCCCAAAGGAAAATGCTTTATGAAGTTAGATCATTGCAGAACAAAGATATATAAAATAAACTTTTACGCAGTCTTAATTACAGAAGCTACTATTGCAACAATCAATATAATTCTATTAAAAGCAACAAGTAACTTCACCAACTTGGGTTAAGTCAACTTTTCCTCCGTGAATAAATTGCAAAGGATATTACTTCTGGGACAGAATAAATTCTTGAAATTAGTGAGTAACTTATGCATTGCTCCCCTGCTCCAAGAACACATTATTTATTTTTACCATGACATAGAGAAGTTATTAATCTGCTGCCTTCCATTTCAACAATGTGAAATGCTGTAAAATGCACAGACACCTGCATTACAGTACATTTCAGTTCCACTTTATATCAGTCATAAACATCTCTGTTTTGGACATCTCTTCAAAACAAATGCTCCAAGCACACTGCGCATAGCATTCCATTTTATGAAACTATAAAAGTTCTTCACTGTTAATTACACAGACAAATGTCTCATCACACATTTGGTTACCAGGATAATATAATTAGTTTTCTACATTAACCTTTCAAACATAGAGCCTGAATTTCAAGTTGAAAGCATTGTAAAAACACTCAGTCTGGAGGTATATTATATTTCTGCTTTTTTTTGTGATGATAATAAAATATTAAGACTGAAAAAAACCAATGTGGTGTACGCAAAAGATATTTTTTTATAGACAAGCTAGGTTTAATCAGTGTTGTCCACAAGATACGGCTGTACAGTCCCCTCCTGGGCTTGTATTTGCAAGTCTGGGCTAGCAGCCTTGTGACAGGTGGTTTACGCTGGTAACTGGTAAAAGCTGAAGCCACATCTGTCTTAAATCTTGTCCGTATTCAAGGTCTAAGCACTTCGGGCTGCCTCCTCCTTTTCAGGTCAAGCAGTCTCTCCTGGTATCAGGTAACTAAGCCTTCCTCTTCAAAACAAAATAGATGCCAGTCCCCATCTGCAAAATTCAGTAGCCATATTTTCCCCCCTGAATTTTGCGAACTCCACCACTGCATCACATAAGCAACTTTCCCAAGCTCACCAAGATCCATTCAAAAAGCAGTTGGGCTTCACATCATCGCGACCATCAGAGGTCACGTCCAGTACCATGTTTCTCTAATTGCGCTGAAGCTTCCTCCCATTTTCAGCCCACGTTTACACAAAGCCATGTTTTGCCCATCTGTGCCTGGTGCAAAAGAGACCATCTAGGTTCAACAGGTGTTTCCTGATGCTTGATCTTTAATTTATCTGCATGTTACACAAACTAGATTCTTCCGATTTACTCATTTACCCTAGAAGTTCCCCTCTTCTCAACTGAACTTCAGTTTTGAGTTCATCGTTCTGGACTGTGCAACCAAGACATACGCACATCCTACTCCAGATAAAGCTTCACTCGTTCATACAATGGCATTAACATTTCCTCTTTTCTATTTAACATTTCCCCTTTTCTAAAGGTAATAGTTTCAATGATGTATCTTAGCATCCATTCACATACTAAAGGCTGCATCACATTGAGGTTCCAACGGCTGATCCCATGGATCAGTTGAAACACCTTAACTTGAGAACAAACTTGACTCTAACCCAACAAGTTGGAGTGAACATCCTTCTGGGATTAATTCTGGCATAAAATAATGAAATCAAGCGAAGCAGCAATTATACCCTGAAGCTCCTTACTAGCGGACAGGACCCTAAGCTGAGGAAAGCGTTGTTATCCCACCATCCCTGAAGCACAATGGAAATATTACTTCATGCAATGTGAATTTTTTTAAAGGAAAGCTGGAATGCCAAACACCACTCATCCCAGATCCCTGCCAAAAGGTGTGAGCCCAGATTTGAAGTGCTCCCAGCTGAGTTCAGTCCCTGACACTGCTTTTCCTACATCTCAGGTCCGTGCCTTTGTCACTAGGACTCTGGATAAAAGCGGACATCAAAAAACTCCACTTTATCTTCAGTAGGAAAGGTTATGTGAGCTCTGAGTAACTTACTGAATTCAACCCAATTCCCAAGGAAAAGGTAAAAAAAAAAAAGCCCCGTCTACAAATCTTGCACTGTCATATGTCATTCAGTCTTGTCAAAACCAGCACGCTTTGAGGACATCTGAAAGTTGGACACTCGGGACATCGTCAGGAAATAGCATCTTTTTCTTTTCATAGTAACTGAAGGTGGACTCCCAGGCCTGCAACTCTGTGCTTCAGTCCCTGGTAAGGAAGATCCTTGATAGGACTCACATTCTTAAAGGTTAAATTCTGACAGGGTCTTGAAAATGGGGAACTTTTAGGCACTTAAATGCCAGAGCACATTCAGTCACAATGAAAAGCTGGGCATACTCAAAAAAAAAAAAACAAACCCACCCCAAAACCAAACCCAAAGACAACACAGCCAAACCAAAACCAAAATCAACTGGTCTGACTCATGGCACAGATGCCAAAGCGCACACTCCTGTGCATTCTTAGAAGCATCCTGGCTTAAGCAACTAGATGCCTAACTCCTGCCAAAGCTTTATCACGCTTTAGGGTTGGACGAGAAAGCACTCAAAGTAAACCTCTGGTGGAGCTCACTCCATCAGGTTTACCAGACTTCACCAGAAGAGCTTAAAGAACACGAAATCCAAACACAAAGCACAGCAGCCACCTTCCCTTCTCCCCAGAAATGGGTGTAAGGAAGACATATTTGCTCAAAATCCTAATGGCGAGAAGCTGAGAAGGGAATTTAACACAGCTCTCACCCCCATGTAAACTTTCCAACCAACAGAAGATTCCACGCTGCCCAAGACACCCTCCTGTTCTCTCCCATTTGCTGCTGACCTCTAGAAGAGGACGTGGCACTATGAATTAAGGAGAGAAAGGCATTTTGCGCACACATTAATTTCAGGTGCAGCTTCACACACTCAGGACCAATGCTTCTCACTGGCTCCAGGGGGCAATACGCACAAACTACACAAACCTTCAATCACCCTACAAAAATTTTTAGGCTCCTGGTGCAATTAAGCTCAGGCAGATGCCTCCAAACTTCTTGCTGCAAAAGCACCTGCTTTCTCCGAGGCCTGAGCAAGGTGTCCAAGAGCTCACTTTATACAGCAGCAGTCATTATTGGAGCTCAAAAATCTGGCCCTTACTCCTCTGAATTTTGCTCGCCAAATTTTGGCCAAGAGGGGCAGTAGCCAGGTGAGACTCTAGATGCGACAGGAGGGGGCTGGAAGCAGGAAAGGAAGCAGCACTCTGCAGCCCAGGACTTACACGGGACAAAAAGCACACAGATGGGAAAGACAAAGGTTCACCGATAACCAGTCCTATCATGCTGGAGTATATATCATGTTGCAGACTCTATATTACTTCTCTGTTTTCTTTACACATTTTTAACTGTTGATTTAATTTAATTTTGCCATGGCAGGATTAGCAGGCGAGCTACAGAGGTGAAAGGACATTACATTAAGACAGCACATTAATCCTCTATCCCACCCAAGGCAGAAGCAAAACCAAACAAATAGCAGCTTCCTGGAAATTGAATTTCTGTTATCCAGATGTCAAAGATGTAATACCCCAATTACACAAACTATTGCCAGTGAAGCATGCCAGCGAATATGCAATGTAAATGGGGTGAGCACAGAGCTGCAAAACTGCAGAGTCAGCATCTGGCTCTCTGAGTGAGTGATAATTAGCACTGTGTGTAGACACTAATAAACATTTATGTCTGAAATTACAACTTTTAGCAGTGTTAATAAAGGATATATTGGCAATTCGTAGAATAAAAGGGTCTTGAAAAGAACGTCATATTAAACAATGGCAGGCGCTTCCTGTGCTTGCACAGAGATTTTTTCCCTCCCTAATTGCAAATGGCCACGCTATGTTGCTCGGAAATTAATCAACACAAGCACATACCTAAAAAAACTGGTTGTGTTTCTTTGGTCTCCCCATTAACATCATTGCTGTAGTCAGAGATCTTATATATCTCATGATGGTAATCTGGAATGAAAAACGATAAAAAAAATTAGAACTCAAGTGATCTGGAAAAAATGAACACTGAACACATTGCTACAGTTTTACTACATAATTTATCAATATATCTGCAGTTTATTTCATGTACATCAAATTAACCACAGAAAATGTGCTCTGTATCAGCACCTCCTAAAAAAAAAAACAAACCAAAAAACACAACTTGCTCACACTGGTGAGACTCAGCTCAAATATTTCACAGATTTTAGGGAATAGCTACGCCTGCCCTAAATGACTGTGTTCATTTTCACAGCAAATTATCCCACCAGATGCCAATTATCTGGCTTCTTGCTTTACAGATGGAAAGCAGATTTATAATGAAAACTTTACCTTTCCCGAGACTAAGGGAAACTTTCAAACTTCACCTCAATCCAAAAATCAGCAACGTAAATTAGGGCTGCATCATTCAGCTATCCTAAATCCTACTGGTGTCACTGGCCTCTGAATTGTGAGGAAAGGAGGATCAGGGACAACTTAGGAAATTCATGTATAGAAACTAACGCCTGTGGTCACCCTAAGAATAAACATTAACATCTCGTATTCAGAGATGTTACAGAATTAAAAAAAAAACAAAAAACAAAAATTAATCACTGAATTTATATTTCAAATAAAATAACGTTTTTCTGTGAAGGTCTCTGCTGTAATCCCAGGCAGGTGTTCAGCAAAACCAGAGCTTTGTTTACATGTGTGTACGGAGGGAATAGTAAGTCCAAGAAAAAAAAAAATAAATGTTTAAAGGCAGCTCTCCTGGATGCTATTTCTGACTCTGCTACTGGCACACGCTTTGTCCTTCGGCAAATCGCTCAAGACCGAACAATATATTCAGTGTCTTGAAACAGCCACCTCCCCATCTAACTCCTTTAACGCCCTCCCAGTTCCCAACGCTCTCAGCTACTCCCTCCGTAAACTGGTTTTTATGTTTACCCGCCTCACAAAAAGCGAGGTAGAGATTAACTCGTGGAAGGGCACTTTGGGGGATTCACTTCAAAGGCAGAACAGAAACGGAGGGCGGCATAAATGGCTCCTGCTCCCAGGAGCAGCACACCTGCACCTCTGACAAAACAGCTACAGGATCAGAAAGGTTTCCTGGAAGCCAAACTCTTTTTTTTTGTAATGTGCTGTTTATTTGTACAGCACAACTGTCTGGAGGGCACAAGAGGAGGAACAACCCAGTAAGTAAACTAGAATTGAGCCTAACACAGCGAGGCAAAAGAAAGAAAAGGGCCTGGAAAGAAAATGAAGGGGGGGGAAAAAACCCAACAAAACACAACAGGGAGTTGAAGAGGTCAGCGATGAGGTGCTACGCAAAGGGTTCCTCTGCCAACCAAACACGCCCAACATCAAAACGGTTAAAGGTGAAGTCTGAGATAGGACATCGAGGAAGTAAAAGCTCCTTTCATAAGGCTTAAACTACAGGATTTATGTTGACTGCCTTCCGTGGTCATCCGCCCTTCTGTTGAGAAGGAAGAGGAGGAGGAATGATGGAGCAGCTTGGCGTGCACCTGGTGGCCAGCCAAGGTCAACCCACCATACTCTGCATTTTCATCCTCCCAAGGGTGTCCAAGATCTGCTGGGAGTGAGTAGGTGGAAACTAGGAATTAAATGGACTTACAGACTCATGGTCCTTAGATATATAGATTACACGTGGTTTCTTCTCTAGCACTTCCCTCCGTACATCCAGCTGGTCACAATATTCTTCTGATCTATAGCTGCTGCCTTAAAGTCACCACACTTCAACCCAGAGGCGGCTGCGTTTTAGTGCAAGAATGGATTTCCTCTCGATCTGGTCATTATTGATCATCTCGATAAGGTGCTCTGAAGTTTTTTTTTGGGACAGAATAAGCACTCTGCAGGCACACATCGTTAACAGATGGTGTGTTACCAACGCATCGACACAGCACACCCTCTTCTCTCTGGTTCCCTTCTTCTGCCTCGGATGTCACAGTCCAGGCGCTGCGAAATCCATATCAATTTCACAACAGTAAACACTAAACTGTGACATTACGGAATGACTCCAGCAAGAGGCAAAGGCCAATTACAAGAGACAACTATTTATACGTAATTATCTTTCTAATCAACTGTGATAGAAAAAGAGCATGCAAGTGCAGACTCACATACAAAACGTGATTTTTATCTCCTCCATTCTCAAAGTACAAAGACGTAATTTTCTCTCCAGGATGTGTTTTTAGTGGAGGTTTCTATTTGACTTTCCAGCTCCAAAAAGAGACCCCAGATAAAATAGAAATTACTAATAATGTACCATCATAACTGAATTTACCCATTAAAACAAGGTTAAATAGATTGTCTTATACACTGAGGCATATCTAAACCTGTAAGGAGTGGCAATTGAGAATTTGCAAAATAGCCACCTATTTCTGATAGCACCCATATTCTCTTTACAGCTCCATTCGGACAGAAATAAAACCGAGTCTTCAATTTCAGTTTTGCTCTTCCACATGTTTCACTTTCAGCCCCCCCAGGCTCCAGCCCAGTCCTGCACTAACTCTGCCTCCGCGTCGGGAGTGTGTCCGATATCAAAGTCCCACAAACCCAAACCTGTTCTCCACAGAAATTAAACCCCTCGATAGGTTTGCTAATGCATACAGACCACCAATACAACTCAGACCTAAGCCTGACGGATCGCTGACCCTCTAGTTTTTAAATCGGGAGTATGTGCGATGCTCCAGACCCCCCCTGCGATGATACAGCAGTCGTTATTTACTATTCCTACATTTCCATCTTTAAATTTCTTTGCACCAAAGGCGATTTTGCCGAGCGCCTGCGAAGACCTTGCTCTTCAAGCAAGTCTTGACGCTCGTGTGTGTGTGTGTGTGTGTGTGTCCCCTTTCCCCAGCGTGACATTACACCCAAGCAGTCACCTGCCTTGAACTTGGCATGCAGGACACACACGGCGTTTCATGGAGATATTCCCCTCCAATACTTGGAAACACAAAAGGGAAAAAAAGGACCTCAAGTCAAATCCATCAGGGCAAAAAGATCTCAACGGCCAGAGAAGGGATAAATCCCCAACTAAAATAAATCCCTAGGGCTGGGAAGCCCACCTGTTAAAATGCCTACCAGAGGCTCTATCCTTTTTTTTTTTTTATTAAAAAAACCCAAACAACAACAAGAAGACTGAAACACAAGAGCTGTGCTTCTTCCCCGACATGAATCTCAGTATTTCCCCCTTTTAAAATACCCTCTTTTCCCAAAGCAAACACACCCCGAACGAACAAGTTACACGCCAGCGGTTCTCCCCTGCCCACGAACAATTAATTAGCTACGTGGATTTTTTTAATAAAGCAACCTCTATTCGGCTTTTCTTTGAAATACGCAGTCAAGGGGAGGAAAAAAAAAAAAACCCACCCAAAACACAATAAATCCACAGGAGTTGAATACTAAGAAGGTCCGCTGCTGCTCAAGTGTCATTATTTTTTTTGCTCGCTTCCTGATTTTACCTTTTCTCCCTCCTCCAGTCCCCCCGACCCCCCCAAAAGCAGGATTTACCACGAAACACGATCCAACTTTTATTTTGTGCCTAGGAAAAAGAAAAAAAAAAAAAAAGGAAAACACATCCACCTTTTTGGGGATGGCTTGGGGGGGGGGTTTGCAACAACGCGTAACACACATAGAAAAAAAAATAATTAAAAAAAAAAACAGAGGAAAGGGGGGGTAAAGGAAGAAAAAAACAGAAGGTGTGCAATGGTTTCGGGGAGTTGAAGCAGAGGATTGCGGAGTTAAATAACAGATTGATGGGGGGGGGGGGGGGGTAGCCCCGCCGTTTCATAACGCCCCGCTCCCCCCGCTGCCACCCTCCGGGCTGCCCCCGGCGGGGGAACAAAGCCCCGGCCGCCCCCCGCCCCCGCCTCACCTTCGTTGATCAGTTTAAAGCTTTGGGATTTCCTGCTTCTCTTCCTCTGGGTGAACTCCATGGTGCGGGCAGGAAGGAGCGGGGCGGCCGGGCGGCGGCAGGACCAAGGTCCGTCTCTTTAATCAGCAAAACACGCGGGGGTTGGCGGCTCCCGGCGGTGAATTAAAAGGGATCCGGGACAAGTTGGCTCCGCTCTTCTTTCTCTTCCCCCCCCCTCCGCCCCGTACCTCCCGCCCCAAAACTTTGAAGGGAAAGCGGGGTGCGGCGGGGGGAGCCCCGCGGGGGCGATGCCGGGCAGCGCCGCCGCCGCCGCCTTCCCCCCCGCCGGCTGCGCGGCCGCGGCCCGGCGGCGAAGGGCGGCCCGCAATGGCTCGCCGCCGGCTCCGGGACCCCGGTGCCACCTGCTGGGGGAAGGCGGCGCGCAGCCCGCCCGCCGCGCCCCGCCGCCGTTCCGCCAACCCCGGCCGCAAAAGCCACCGGCTCCCGAGGCCGACCGACCACCGCGGGAGAAGGCGGCCGGCCCCGCCGAGCCCCCGGCGGAGAGGGGGGCTGGAGGGAGAGGGGCTGAGAGGGCAGCGCCATTTTGTGTGGTCCCCCCCCTTCTTTCGCCACCCCCCGCTCCTCACACACACACCGCCCCCACTCCCCTCACAGGCACTTGCGCCCTCCCCTCGCCGTGCCCTGCCGCCGGCACAGGTTCCCCTTCCCGCCCCCGCGGCTCCCCGGCGGGCAGGGGGGACGGCCCGGCCGTGAGGGAGCCGGCGGCCTCTCGGCCGCGGCCTTGCGCTGGCGGCCGCTCCGCTGCCCGCGGGGCCCCGGCGGCGACAGCGGTGGGTTCCCCGAGGGAAGGGGGGAACTCTTCGTCTTTAGCGGGACCCGGGGAACGTTCCCGGCGGGGATGGGGCTGAACTTGGTGCTGGTGGGATGGTCGTGTGTGGAAAGCGGGCATAAACCCAGAAACGGGGGCTTTGCTGATGCTAACGGCTGCTTTTTACCGTGTTTTACAGTAATTATCGCAACGATGTCGCAGAGCAAGGCCCGGAGGAGCAAGCTGAACTGCCGGTCAGGCCGAGGGACGCTGAGCTTCGCCCACGTTACTTAAATGTGGGTAGGCATAGCAAGAGAAATGGGGTCTTGGTCCCCCGGAGGAGTGGGATTCGGCAGGTCCAGTGGTCCTCCGGTGTTCGCCAGGAGGTCACCGCAGCCGTAGGGGTGGCCCACACGCAGCTGAAAGCAGTGCCTGGGTTTATTGACCACTT
Source organism: Numenius arquata (assembly GCF_964106895.1). Taxonomy (NCBI): domain Eukaryota; kingdom Metazoa; phylum Chordata; class Aves; order Charadriiformes; family Scolopacidae; genus Numenius; species Numenius arquata. The sequence continues at coordinate 124,927,267 of NC_133577.1, read as the reverse complement.
GACGCCTTCGGCCATGCTTCCAGTGCGCTTACTGTGCTAAACTTGTTTCTGGTGTAGCAAGTTTTTTTTTACAGTCAAGAGTGCTTTTGCCTAAATTAGTTTGTGCACCTTTTCTTTACAGTCAAGAGTGCTTTTGCCTGTTGCCTGTTAGAGGAAGGACCCAGGGTTTTTACAGTTATGACTGCCGATAACTGAAAACACAGCTCCCGATCATCATCTTGTGTTTTACGTGTAGTCAGGCTGTGTTTTGACAAGGAGAAGAGTATGTGATACTTGCATACGCCTACTCCAACAGATGCAAACGCAGATTTTCCCTTTGGTCTCGTCGGAGTACCCAGGAGAATCCCGTTGGCTCCAGTAATATTGACTGACCCTGTCACTTGGAATAATGACATAAAATGAGTAAGAGGAAAGAAAATTGAATATTAACAACAACGATCTGTATCCTAACTGTGAGCGCAGACCAAGTCAGATCTGAATTCTCTCAACGAGGTGCTGTGCAGATAGTATACCCGGTTCTGAAAAAGCAGAATCAGGAAATGGGCTTAATGGTGAAGAAATAGCAGAAAATATGCCTAATGGTAAAGTTTATTAGACTCTGGAAAATTAAATTCATGAGGGAGGTTACGGAAACCTCGCAGATTGGGTAAGGGTGTAATTTTCTATTAAATTGCTAAGTGGAAAATCCCAGAGGCAATCAGTATGCTACTTTTGGAATTTTCCTAAACTTCTCTGTAAGACTTTGTGAAAGGAAACTGGGCTAGCGTACTATTTAAAATCCTGCATTATATATATTTTGGGAGGATGCTGAAGCAGCAAAGGTAGATGGATGTCATATGCTGTTTGCTAAATTGTGTGGGTCCAATTAATCTCCGGTACAGCGCAGTGAAGTCAAGTCTGAAATGCAGCAGCAGTGTGCCTAAATTTTGTGCACAAAAAGAGTATTTTCTCTCTCTTTTTTTTTTTTTTTTCCCCTCCTCAAGCAGTCTGCTGATTTCTGTCTGCTAACTTTATTTACAAGACTTGGAGCGTTGCTGAAACTGTTGTGTTTGACTCTCATCCTTCCTGGGACAATAGGAGAATTTTTATAAAGCATAAGGCCTTCATTTACTGTTCGACTCACATGATGGGCTTTTATCCTGCATTTGCCAAAGGAATGTGCTACAAAAATAAAAAGGTCTTTTCTGTTTTCCTCTGTTACTCAATTTTGTGAAACATTTTGGGGTGTAATTTATGAAAAAGTGACGGCAGCATTTTAGCAACTGCTCTTTTTCTCCTTTTAGTTCTTCCTTTTCTGCATTGGATTTTTTTGCTTAAGGGGACGCTTATGATGCAACATGACGTTTCGGTCTGAAGGCTGCACACTGCAGTTTCAAGTTATGTTTTACAACAGTTAGCACATCCCCTTTTTATTAATATTTCTCTTTTTCTTCCTATGTTAAAGAGATTCTTTTCTACATGCAGAATAAGCCTGATCCTGCAAGCAAACCTAATTATGGCCATTCATATGAGTAAATCTTACCAATTTTTTCATTTATGAAAGTATTGTGCCAGTTTGGACACCTAGGCCCCCATCCTGTCATCTCATCTGCATAAAAGTGAATTAGAAACTGGGACAAGGTGACTTCAGGTCAAAGTCATCTTATCCACACAACACATAGGAGGATCTGGTAGCTGAAAACCAAGCTTTCTGTCCTCTACTGCTAACATTTCTCAGCCGTGACTTAAACAGAAACAACTACTTCAAGAACTCACAAGCTCCTGCGTGCAGTAAGTTGTGAGCCTGCCGTGGGGAGTTTTGGGGTGGGCATCCTACAACTGGCCTGGGACCGTCTGCTCGTTTGTCACGGGCCACCATGGCGTTATTCTGGCTGGGGACACCCGGCGATGAAAGTCGTCTTTATTCCGCTAGAATGGCTGCCTTGTGTCACCCTCGGCAGTCGCCGGCTGCAGCGCCGTGGCAGCCGAGTGACTTCGGATATAAGTCCACTGCCTCTGAGCGGCAGTCAGCTTTTAATTCCATATATTTTTTTTCATCTTTTATTTCAGTTACTGTCCCAGTATCGGCTTGTTACTGTTGCACATGAAGAACCCATAGTTCCTTTTTTTTTCTGGTAAAAATGTGGAAAATTCAGAGCATTTTATATATATTAATGAGTATATAGTAGTATATATATATTGCTATATATTATATATATAGCAAAGTATTTACTTAATCAAACCATTAATTGAGTAATGTGGTTTTTCAAAATGCCATGAAATTAGCTAACTAAATAAGGGCTTTATCTTGCAACATATTCCAAGTCAGTATGATTATCCCTGACTATTTCCTAGCGACCGTTTTATTATGCTGCAAGTGACTTTCAAAATATCCCCTCCCCATTGTAACTGATATTAATTTTCCCAACAATTTTCTGGTGTGTAAAATGCTTTTTTTTTTTCCATTTCAGGTGCTAGATCACGAGCTAACCAGTTAAATATAATTAATCTAATAATACTTCAGTATTAACAGCAGCAGTGCTTTTCACATCAGGATGCCCCAGACTTTTTCTTTGCTTCCAGGCTCGCAGGTGTGTCCATTTAATTACAATATTTTGATTATTATTCAGAAAGTAGGATGGTGGAGGACAAATCATAGAATCATAGAATGGTTCGGGTTGGAAGGGACCTTAAAGATCATCTAGTTCCAACCCTACTGCCATGGGCAGGGACATCTCCCACTAGACCAGGTTGCTCAAAGCCCCATCCAGTGTGGTCTTGAACACTTCCAGGGATGGGGCATCCACAGCTTCTCTGGGCAACCTGTTCCAGTGCCTCACCACCCTCACAGTAAAGAATTTCTTCCTCATATCTCATCGAAAGCTCCCCTCTTTCAGTTTAAAACTCTTCCCCCCTCATCCTATCGCTCCACTCCCTGATCAAGAGTCCCTCCCTGTCTCTCCTGTAGGGCCCTTTAGGTACTGGAAGGGGCTCTAAGGTCTCCCTGGAGCCTTCTCTTCTCCAGATGATTTGATGTGAGGCTTTAAGTCCAATGTCAAGGAAACTATGTGAGGCCGGGTGAAGTAGGAAGAGGCTGCTGACTGTCATGTTAATAGCGCCATGATTGCTAGTTACTACTCGTCTTGGAGGCTGGAGAAGTTCAGAGTGGTGGTAGGAAGCAGGAGAATTGTGAAGAGGTAAATCGGAGACCAGGAGCTGCATAGGTGGCAGGTTCCTAGGTTAGATATTTTGGTTAGTTATGTGTCATTGAGGATTTTATAAACTGTGGGAGTGTTTTTCCCCTGCGGGTTTCCAGTGATGTTTTCGTGGTCATACAGATTACGCAGGCAGTACCTTTTCTCAGCTCCCAACGCGACAATAGGTGATGTTGGTGTCGTGCCGTCTTGCTGCAAACCTTCCCTTCCAGGGGGCTTTCATCTTGGCGTGTCTGAAGAGTGGGTCATTACAGAGGTAGGTTTCTGGGTGTCCTTGAGGAGTTTTCTGATTCCACCTTAAATTCTTCCTGTATCATTTTAGTCATGGTACTTGACATCTTCTGTCTCTATTCTTTTTTTCCTTCAAGACACTATTTTGAAATGGTTTCTTGTCTGTTCTGCCGCTTGCTAATCTTCCTCGTAGAAATCTAAAAGAAAAAACTACAGGACGGACCGATATTTTCATCTATTTGCCAGCTCAGGGAGACCAAAACATTCCAGAACTGTTTCAACAATAAAGAATATAACTGTATCTATGTACAAAGTGTTCTTTGTGTGTGTGGTTACAAACCCTCTGTATATTTCTGTATCGGGATGCAAAGCCCATTTTGACTGTAAGCCTGGGCGTTTCCTCCCCTCTCTTGTTTTATGTGTAGCTTGGACTCAGACTGCAAGGAAGGGCAGTGTAAGAGTCAAAGTGTGTGATGGTCATCCACTCCGATCAAACACTTGTAGGATAATTGGATATTAAGGTATTAACTCTTCCCCAGGACAAACCAGTTTTTGGATTTGAGTTCTGGGAGGAGCGGGTGGGGAGACTGAGGTGTCTCAGCACCAGCTGTGGTTGGAGGATAAAGAAGCAAAGGTACCAACAATGCTTTTATGGAAGCTAATGTGGAAGAGTCAAAAAAGCCTGCCCACATCTGTGCATGTCCTGTGCTTCTCTGCAACGTGGAGAAATCAAGAGCTGCACAAATTTTGCCCTGCCTCCCACTTGCAGCCCCAGGTGCTTCAAGATTCATAGATTCATAGATTGGTCCAGGCCGGAAGGGACCTCCAAAGGCCCCAGAGAGCTGGGGCAATGTGAGTAAGGCTCATTATTTTGCCCAGAACTTTGGGTTTTGCGCTAGATAAAGAGTAATAGTGCTTAGAAATTACAGTCTGGGTGTGTCTTTGCATCGCTACCGCCTCTGTCTGAAGAGATGAAGTGTAAAGCCAGGCTGGCATTCTCAGAGAGGGCATGTGTGAGCCTTGGGTGGTTCGGGAGTCGATATTAGCCACGGGAGCCCAAGCACAGCCGGGTCAGCGCTCCCATTTCTGATGAACACTACAGGCACAAACTGCGGCAAACTCAGCTCGGGGTCCAGCAGCCCAGTGAGGCAGAGTTCGAAGAGGGTTACGTTACTCATCATACCTGCATTTTTGTGTCGGTTTGCTCCAGCCACAGCAGCTGGAGGCAGACGTGAGGGTGCAGCAATGGGAAGAGTCAATCACTGGAGCCAGGGACAGAAAATGAATGCAGCATCAGCTGCAGGAACAATACCATTTAGCGACGTTAGACAGCTCTGTGAGGCTGCGGGATGAGGAAGCCCAGACAACAGCCATCCTCCCTTAAGTCCTGCCTGAAATTGATGTGGGGATATTATCCTGTGCCTCCCCGGCCCGGCCTTCTCACCGTTTCCAGCTTTGCCATAGGGAGCTGCTCTCCGTGTCTCGATTCTGCCTTGATCCTCTTCTGTTTCTCCTGCTACACATTAGTAAATGCACTCGCACTAAAATCAATGGGAGTTTGAAAACTAAAAGTAATGTGTGCTTTGGTATGCTACTAATCCACTTATTTGGATCCTCTTACTGCTCCTCTGGGCTGCCCTGATCCTCTCTATCAGCCCACCCAGCTGCTCTGATCTGCTCTCTAAACTTCTGCTGAGGCTCTATTAGCATCCCTGTCGACTCAAGGGGCTGCTGCCTCGGTGCCTTCAATCCCCTCTCCCAATGAGAGCATCTCCACTAAATTATAATCCTTGTAGCTCAGAATACTGATGCAAGCTAAAATAAATTCATGAAAAGTTGCTGCGGCCCCTACTAAGATGTTCTACTTCCTTAAATGTTTTCAAACAGCACTTACATTTCGGGTTGGAGAAATAACTTAAGACGGGTTCATAACCACCTGCCTGCTTTTCAGTTCTGAAAAATGAAATTTCATTGCAAGGCACAATGTAGTTCAAAATCTACTCACACATGCACTTTTTAAAGAGAGATTGTGTGAATTTAATATCTCTGTCAGGCTGGAGACTGACAACATCTGAAAGTGATGCTTTTATTCAGCAGTAAGATATATATGCAGTAGCGTTTTCATTAATGCGGCCCCCCCTCAGAGATGTATAGATATCGAAGACTCCATCACCCATTCAATCCTTGACCTCTCAGCTGAGGCAGCCAACGCACCTGGATGGGCATTTTCTCTGCGATGGGCACATCCCGCAGGGATCAAACTGACAACACAGAAGTATGATCATTTAGTAACAACTTTGAGAGATTTCTCGCCTGGGTTAGATAAAAGCTAATGAACTCAGTAGTACAATACTTTATGCTCCACCATTTATCTTCTGTACACATAAAAATAGAAGAAAAATAGGTGTTTTTATGAGCTTTTCTACCATCCAGCAAGATCGATTTGGTGTTTTGGGGGGTTCTCTGTTATGTTTATTCACCTATCATTTGAATACAGCTAAAACATCTCAAGAACGAGGGTTGTGAGGTATAGACCTTGCTTTGGGGAGAGCTGAGGAGAGTTGTATGGATCTAAAACTCAGTGTGTGGAATTTGACTGACCAGTTTGCATTTGCAGGGATTAGTCCTGTTCCTGCGTCTTTCCTGGAAAAAGTTTGCTGCTTGGATATCTGTAGTGCAGACTGAGGCTGGGAGTAATAAGTATGTTCCCCGCTTAACGTCATTTGCCCCGTACTGCTGAAGTGCTAGAAAGAGCATCTAGAGAAATACCACCACCACCAAAAACCATGATCATTTTCCTGCCAGATGTTTTGAATTATTTAGCAGTCCCAAATGGCCAGCGCTGTCAAAAGAGCTTGGTCTCCCTGGTGACATCTTGGGACTGATTCATTAGGGGCCCTGATGACACAGTGCCATAAGCTGAGTTACCAATACTCTTTCCTGAAACGACAAAATTTTCCTCAGATATTTCCCATAACAGCCAGTTTGGCAATAATTAGCTGTTCTTAGACGTAAAGCTTTTTAGAAGCAATAACGAGTTTTTACACCACCTCGGTTTTACAAGATAATAAAGCTGCTGGGATAGGAACTGACCCATGCATCCTTTAGGCAACCTAAACGATTCACCTAAATATTCCTTTATCAGAACTGGAGGATAATTATCATTCAAACAGTTGTTTCAAGCACGTTTCTAGAAGCCACACTAGCCTTCCTAACCAGTAACATCCATATGGATGTCACTGCTTTCCTAAGCATTTTAGCGGGGCACTACAGAGGTCTGTCCTGGCAGACAGGAACTGCAGGGGCTGACTTGCCACAAGAACTGATCAAGCGATGCTTCAAAAAGCGAAACAAACCAAATTAAAATGCCACCTGCTTCTTTTACCCCTAACGACGCATGAATACCGTACGCTTCTGAAGACTTGCGTTGGTTAGAAATGCCAGGAACTTTCATTTTCTGCCCTTGCCTCACCTCTGAGCTTTTCTTGTCTTTGCCGGTGGCTTTTGGACACCCGTGGTGGAGCGCTACCCCCCACTTCTTCCTCCATCTTCCTTCTGGCTGAGCGTTTCTCAGCCTGTGACCTCCTGGAGATTGTCTGCTACTGCTTAGGCAGTTCTGAAAGGTAAACAAGAAATGGCAAGCCTACTATGAGTGGCTTAAATTCACTATATGGAGGGCACGGCCACATCCCCACCGCAAGAATTGTAAGGGAGTGCAATTTGCAAACCTTAGCTGAAGTGCCACCAGCCTAAACTGTCACACATCCACGTGATTTGTGGATGTGACAAGCTTGGAGATACCCGTAAACAAATGAAGTAAACGTGGGGGCAGAGAATGGGGAACTGGATGAGTTAATTCCTTCCAAAAAGTTAGGGACAGCTTTAATAAATGAACTAAAGAGTGAGACTGGATGTGGAGCTCCCTTTGCCAGAAGTGGACGTATTTCATGGCATAAAGGCAATTTTATCAGATGTCTTTTTTGTTACAGTGTTTTGAAGACGGATAAAAAGAACCATGTACCTATGTGAAAAAGGTTTCCAAGAGTGATCTGTGCCCTGCTCTATTTGAAATGAGTTTTTCTGCAGCCTCGATGAGCTGTAATGCTGCCTCCTGCGTGCAAGTGAAAGCGTACGCTGCTGAGCTGGGGGTTTCCCCTGTTTTAATATCAAATAGAAAAGTGAAACTGGATACCCAATGAAGTATTGACTACAACCTGAAAACAGCTAAATATAAACCGAATACAACAACTGAGGGCAACCGAAATCATTCTGATCAGCTTTACCACTTTGGCAAACAGATGACATCTGGGTTGTTTGAGTGAAACGACGTCTTTCTGAGCTGCCTTCAATAATCTTCCTGTAAGATGACAGTTGGCTTGCGGCAGATAAAGCTGAGCAATCACTTAATCATCAAGAAATTGGAATGAAACACCTCGTGTATGTTTTAAGCTTGTATTTCTATTACTTACAAGACTTTTACGAATGTTCCAAGATTTTGAGTAACTTCTAGATTTCCCTTTTCAGTCTTGATTTCATATGGAATGCTGTGGAGTGAATTACTTCAAAGTAGCTTTGCGGTTAACTCCGTGGGGTTGTTCCAGAGGTCTGCAGAAACCTGGATCTAGGATCAACATGGGTAACACTATTGCTTCCAGACCCGAGCTTGGTTGCAGTGAGCTTTCCAGACTCTGCAAGTGGTTTTGGGAGAGCTTAAGGGCCTGGCTACGGCCCTGACAGCAAATATAACATTTATTAAGCACATGTGAGACAGAAATACGCAGCTGTCGTGGTACCAAACCAGCAGTATTGCCCTGAAAAGCAAAGCAGGAGCAGCAGAGAACAAACAGTCAAGCTAAGGGTTTATAGGAGTGATCTAATTGATTCTAACGAGTAGAGAAATGCCATATATGATAAATTGATAGTTTGAAATACGGCTTGGGAAAGTACCCATTTCACATGCTAAAAATATCTTATGCGCTGATGTCATCAAAAGGATCGTTGCATGGGTGAGGGACCAGCACAGGAAAGGAATTGTCCACTTTCATAATGCACTGTTAAGGACTTTCCACACTCTAAGGGCTCCTCAGAGCGACGGAGACTCGGAGGAACCCTCTTGTGGTACAGATGAACATATTCTAAGGATCTCACGGTGTGAGCTTCTATGTGCACCATGAGTTTGTCCAGCAAGAGCTGTTCCAGATATCTGCTCTGCAACCAAGTAGCTTGTGCGAATGGAGACAGTCAAAGGACGGGAGATCCATAACGAAGCAGGCAGGGACCGTAACGAATTGCCAGCGTAGATATACCCTCGGGAAGATGTTCTGAGCAACAGAGGAGCTTTCAACAGAGTCCAGCCCAGACTTGACCCAACCATCTCAACAATTCATGTCCCTCAGAAAATGTTGCCCTGAGCCCGAGGCAAAGAGGAGTTGAACAGATTTGCCATCCTGGAAATCAGAGAGCAAGCCAGAATGGATCTCCTCAGGAGCTGTTAGTGAAATAAAAAGAAGGCACCACCACTTCTTATATATTAGAAGATTTTCTAATCTCTTCAAGAAGAGAAATCTCAACACCAAATGTTTTTTCTCCTTTTCTTTCTTCAGAGAGATATTAGTGAATGCCCTCAGTAGAACAGAGCCAATTTATATACATATTTGCACATATATATAGCAACTCTTTGGGGAGATGCTGTATTTTGTAGATTTCTCTTCCCCAGGACAAGACAACTGTCTTGATCACAGAGGGGATTTACATTAAACTTTTAGACACCTTTTAGAGGTGCAGCATTAATTTCAAACCTCACCAAAGTTGTTTTACCTACATAAATTGTTCAGCTGCTTTCCTTGTCCCTTACACCCCTCCCTGCAACCTTGTTGGCTTGTTTTGATTTTTATAAACTGGGAGATCTTTGGTCTAGGTGTCACCTCACAGTAACCCCATCATTCTTGCGGATACTGTGTGTGATACTGGTTTTCCTTTTTCGTTTTGTACTGTCTCTAACTGAGATACAATGTCAAACCAGAGCAGGAAATGAAGCAAGGTCTAAGGTTATGTCTATGCTACAGTTAATCGAGGGGGGCAGCTGGCACTCGGACATCTGGATTCATTTGCCATAAAGTCCACTAGAGAGTATTCCTACAGCCTCCCGATTTATGCCCTTTCCCAAGTGTGGGCACGTTCCCCTGGGCCTCTCTCCTGAGACCTTCTTGTATCCGTTCACCCTCAGATGTGAAATAATTTCCTTTTAAGAGAACTACGACAAAGCATAGGAGGACTGCTCCTGCTTCGTCATTGCAGAGCGATTGCATCCAAGCTTGAGGTAAAGCAGGGCAGGATTTCTAAATCCATACCCCTCCAGCCTGGGTTTAAACAACACCCTTCAACCAACGGGCCATTTTTCTGCAAGAAAGAGCGAGCCACGGCGCACGGCTCGGATTATCTAACCTAGGTGAAAAGCCGGTTGTGGTTACAGCCCTCCGAAATAGCTATGGGAGCAATGGAGCTTACTACGGAGAAAGGCAAAGAAAAAAGTCTGGGAGGACCTAAAGGTGAAAAAAGCCTGGCAGACCGAGGGAGGCAGAAGCTGCCGTGTGCCATAGCGTGAGGCTAGCGGAGACAGAGGTGCGGCCACCAGCCAGGCTGTTCCTAAGCGAAATGGAGGAGCTAAAGTTACAGTGACTTTCACCCTTTGCTGTTCGGTGGCCTTTGCTTCCAGCAAAGGTGTCGCCCTGGTGAATTGAAGCATGGTGAGAATTGACCATTCTTACTCATTCTTCAAAGCTTTTTCTGGACCTCTTGGACTTTACAAGCCACAGGACAGAAATTGCTGGACAAAAGAAGGTAAACAAACAAAACTGAGATGAAATTCGGAGTTCAGCCTCTCTTCATGTTAATCTGTGTCACAAATGCAGCGTGACCGGTGACATCAAGCTAACAAAGGCAGTAGTTTCTACTTCCAGGGTACACACGTGAAGCCCACGCTTTGGAGCTCAGTCCCTCCCAGCTGCCTCAGCCTTCTCAGTCTGAAGGAAGCAGAAACCAGGCATCACACACAAATCCCAATGCGCTGTCTCAGGTGCACAGACAGCCCAGGGGATAGGGACTGCAAACCTTTCCCGTCTCTTGGGTGATTTTTAATACCGGCACCTGGTGAAGGAGCGGGGCACTTGCGAGTGCCCTGCAATTAAACCCTGCACTGATTGCTGGTGTAGCTTCACCTGAGGGCACCCCGGAGTCAGCGAAACGGTTCTGATTTCCCTTGGGGTGTTGTTAAAGCCTTCCGTGCTTTCCCATCCCACCTTCCCACGTGGCAGCCGCACCCCCACGTGGCTGGGCCCACGTGCTGCTTAGGGACGGTGACCAGCCTCATAGAATCGTAACCTCATGAGATTCAACCAGGCCAAGTGCAAGGTCCTGCATCTGGGTTGGGGCAATCCCAAGCACAGGCTGGGCAGAGAATGGATTGAGAGCAGCCCTGTGGAGAAGGACTTGGGGGTGTTGGTGGACGAGCAGCTTGACATTCACCGGCAATGTGCGCTCACAGCCCAGAAAGCCAACCCCATCCTGGGCTGCATCCCCAGCAGCATGGCCAGCAGGGCGAGGGAGGTGATTCTACCCCTCTGCTCCGCTCTGGTGAGACCCCACCTGGAGCACTGTGTCTGGCTCTGGGGCCCCCAACATAAGAAGACATGGACCTGTTGGAGCGAGTCCAGAGGAGGCCACAAAGATGATCAGAGAGGGCTGGAGCACCTCTGCTGTGAGGACAGGCTGAGGCAGTTGGGGTTGTTCAGCCTGGAGAAGAGAAGGCTCTGTGAAAACCTTATAGCCCCTTCCATTACCTAAAGGACCTGCATAAGAGATGGGGAGGGACTCTTTACGAGGGAGTGGAGTGATAGGATGAGGGGTAATGGTTTTAAACTGAAAGAGGGGAGATTTAGATTAGATATTAGGACGAAATTTTTTACTGTGAGGGTGGTGAGACGCTGGAACAGGTTGCCCAGAGAAGCTGCGGATGCCCCATCCCTGGAGGTGTTCAAGGCCAGGCTGGATGGGGCTTTGAGCAACCTGCTCTAGTGGGAGGTGTCCCTGCCCATGGCAGGGGGGTTGGAACTCGATGAGCTATAAGGTCCCTTCCAACCCAAACCATTCTATGATGGTTCTATGAGTCCAACCATTAACCTAGCACTGCCAAGTCCACCACTAAACCATGTTCCTCAGCACCGCGTCTGCCCGTCTTTTAAATACCTCCAGGGATGGTGACTCAACCACTTCCCTGGGCAGCCTATTCCGATGTTTGATAACCCTTTTGGTGTAGAAATTTTTCCTAATATCCAATCTAAACCTCCCCCGGCACAACTTGAGGCTGTTTCTTCTTGTCCCACCACTTGTGACTTGGGAGAAGGCACCGACAGCCACCACGCCGCCCCTGGGCCCAGTGACAGGCCCCAGGCCCTCCCCGGGGCAGCCGAGCCCTTACTGCTCCTCCTGTTCGCAGTCACACAGTCCCCCTGTCGCGCACTATCGCGCACTATCGCCACCCGGCGGGGGCGCTCCTCCCAGCCACCAGGGGGCGCTGCGAGCGTGACCGTGCGGCCCGGCTTGTCCTGCGGCCTCCCGGAAGTGACGCGCTTGTTTTGCTCCGCCACTTCCGGCGGCGGCTGTGGCGGTGGCCGGGGCGGACATGGACATCCTGAAGCGGGAGATCAGCCGGAAGCGGCAGCAGCTGGAGGAGAAGGAGCTTGTCGGGGTGAGGGCGGTCGGGACGGGGCCCAGGAGCCGCCTGGGGTGTGGGGGTCAGCGGGAGGGCGGCGGGAACGGCCTAAGGTGGGGGCGCGGGACGGGGGTGAGGCCCGGGATGGCGGAGAGGAAGCGGCCTGGGAGAGAGGGGCTGGGGTAAGGGGGTCCCGGGCTGCCCAGGCTGGGGTCTGGGAGGGTCAGAAACGGCCCAGAGCGAGGTTTGGGGGAGAGGAGCAGTGTTGTCGCGTGGTGGGATCAGGGGCAGAGTGAGGAGCAGTGGGGGGTTGGAAGCACTGGAGAATTGGGGGTGCAGAAGCAGCTTCAGGGCCTCGCTGTGTGCCTTTTGGAGCTGGTTTAGTTATTATTTCAGGCACTGAGAGATGACAAAAATCTCTGCCACCTTTGTGTGGATCCCTTTGCTCACCACTGCTAGACAACTTTCATAGCAGCAGTGGGGTCACAGAGGGCTGTGTGTGCCGAGTGGGTTGGCTTGAAAACAGCCAGCAGAGCGCTTTTATGGATGGATGAGTTTTGTTTGTGGCATTAGTGGTTGAAGTGGAGAACTGTGATCAGAGACTGTTGTAGGTCAGGCCAGCAGAGCATGAAGAAAGAGATAATGGTTCATAGGGAACTATTCAAGAACTATTCAATTAGTTCAGGGGAACTAATAGTTGAAGGGAAATGCTTCAGGGTGACCACATTTGCCAGTTGTTGTATGGCTGAAAGGTGTTAATAAACATTTTTTCATAGGTGCAGTGAACAAGCTTACAAAACACTCTGTACAAAGGTGATTTCTCCCACCTCCTTGATTTAGTGTAAAATGACGTTTTGTACAATTTATTTAAACAACTTTCCTGTACTCCAACCTGGGCCTTGTTGTGCAGGTCTGAAGCGAAACTTTACCCTAATGAGTACCATGGCCTTACATGACAAAGAGGGGGCTTTTCTTTTTTTTTTAAAGTTCTGGTGAACACATTGTACTTTCAGGCCTGCTTATACATACGTGCTGCAGTCACTTCTCTATTGCTGATTTTCAGAGGTGCTTCCAACTAATTCCCTTTACATGACAATGTAGCCATCTCTATGAAAGGATGTAGCTGAATTCACCAAATCAAGTAAGGAAGTTTGAGCCATTTTTAATCAACTTATGTGAAACTGTAAACTGTTAACAGTTTTCCTCTCTTTTAGGGAAATAAGAAATATTTCAAACGCAGTGAGTTAGCTAAAAAAGAAGAAGAGGCCTACTTTCAGAGATGTGGCTACAAGGTATGGTAATTGTTCTTCCAGGAATGTATATGTTTACTTTGAAGTCTACATTTTATTATCAACAGTATAAACATTGTTAATGATAATTGTTATTCTTTGTTCAATCTGTTAATGTTATACATTAGCCTGTAAATGAGAAGCCACCTGGAGAGGTATGAGTTTCCAAAACCATTTTCAATGCAGGAAAAGATATGCATGATATACAGCTACTTAAGTTTGTGTTATGGTGGTTTGGCTTTTATTTTGTTTCTTTTTTTTTTTTTTTTTTTTTTTTTTTTTGTGGAAAGCATGAAGTGGCTTGGGATCAAAGCTTGTCTTCCTTTCTTTTGAAATTGTGCTGTTAGGCATGAACACTGGGTCTGATATAGCCACCTCCCCCCCCTTATCAGAAAAAAATGGATACATTTGGGTAATTTTATCCATTCAGATAACTTTCATGGTCTTGTCAAAATGTCCAAAAGAAATCAGTATAGCGTGGGTACATATTAAAAAGATCTGGCAACTTTCATATTGTATATATCTGTATTTGGGTTTTGGCCATCAACCATCCAGCATTGAAAGAGTGCAGCAACAGCATTTGTTTTCTTGCTGGCAAAATATTAGAAAACAATTGGTAACCCAGGGTGCATTTTGAAACAAATGAGTGATCTGGAAGGCTTTATCTGCCTTGTAATGGTGTCAGGGCAATAGTTTACGGAGAAGGAAAGAATGTTGTTTTCTTTTACAAGTGTGTGCGTCTGCCTGCCTGCCTGATTGTACGTGTACGTGAGGCGGTATGCATTCCCTTGGGGAAGATAGAGGCTCGTAATCTTGTTTGCTGTTACTGGGCACAAATAGGAGCTTTGTTTTCAATTGCACTTTACTCAGTTAGTGACTTATTCTGAAACCTTGATCTGTTTATAGAATATTTGAACATCAATGCCACGATGCCAAAAACGATTCTCAGAACGTGCAGTGTACAGTCATGAGAAAGTGTTCTGTGAATCCAGTCGCTCTTCCAAGTGGAAGTGACTACATGATGCTTTTTGAGCATTAGCTTGAATTCTTCAGAACCTTACATGGCAGTTAAAATGCCATTATCTGTGCTGCTGCAGCACCAGTTTTGGTTTGAAATGTAACCCTGAAAATGGTTTTATAATAAGTTGCTTCATTAAATTAAGTACCTTTTTAGAGCCTCCCAGATTTCTGCATTTGATCTTTACTATGTTAATGAGGTGTAGAATATAGACTGATTTCTTTTTAAATTAAGGTGCTTTTTTGCTCTGCTTAGACTTTATAAGTTATGATAATTTGACTTGTTTGAAAAAGAAAGCACTGAAACCAAAATAACTGTGGTAAAGATATTGCTTGTAACTTGGAGTCCAGCTGACAGAATGGATCAAATCTTTCCCCCCAATGCTGCTGTCTCTTTATGATTTCGAGAATGTTTGTAAGTTAAAATTTGTACGTATCCTTCTGCCATGGGAGTGTATTTCCTTATATATATATTATTTTTTATGCAGTTCTTCCGTATTTTGTCCCCTGTCAATGACCCCTTTCCTGCATTGATGGAAATTTTATTTTTCCTCTCCCTTTATGTGTTAAGCATTGATTTGATTGTCCTTCCCTTGCTCGTTCCAAACACCTGTGGTTATAGAATTGATTGCTGTTGTTTGCTAGTGTAGCATTGAATATAGTTTTGTGGCTGGAGCCACAGGGGTGGATCTGTACATCCACATGGAGTCCTGTTGACACCGGAGTGCAAGACTGGGTGCGTTGGCCTGAAAGAATAGAAAAGCTTCTTAAAAAAAAAAATCCTTCTAGTACATTCATCGAGCTGATCAACCCGAATACAGACTGGAAATGACAATGTACTGCCCATGCACAGAAAATGCTGCAGGGTGCTGTAAGGATTAAGTGGAGCATTCCCCTTTTAGCAAAAACAGAAAGGTAATAAATTCTAATCAGGAATCTAGGAAAACCCAAGATGTGAGTGAATGCTGGAAATGTTTCCTTATTATAGGAATATTACCGACAGCAATCGATGCTTATGCTGTCAGAAGTGTCAAATTTGAGCTTATAAAGGGAACTGTAGTTACATGACTGCCCTCTCAAAGTTACTTTGATCAAAGAGTTGTTTTGCATTATTAAAATATTGAGTAAAGAAGAAGGAAAGCTCTGCTTGATTCAGGGACCTTCTTTTAGATTAAGAGGAGTTGTTAATGAGATCCTGTCCCTATAAGGAATTGTAGGTGTCTTTTTTTTTTTTTTTTTTTAACTTTCAAGAAACTACGGCAAGCTTGTTAGAGGGATGTGTTACCTTAAACAAGCACCTTTCAAAACCCAGTGGAAGCCATCTATCGCTGCTAACTGTACGCAGCTCACTGAAGCTGTAGGTAGTAAATGTTTTAAGCTGACACCGAAAAAAGCAGCCCCACTCTCTCCCTGCCCTTGCGTTTTCATTTCTGCCCTTGTGTCTATGCATGTGCTGTGCCTGGTGAGCTGGATGAGGAGGTTAAGTGGGCTGGGAAGAGAGCCTTTCTTTGTGTTTGCCAGATTATTTGCTGTTTGAATGATTTCCCCCATCTGGTTCATCGCATAGCAATGTAAATGCTTTTGCATGGATAAGGAGGATAGGGCAGGGGCAGGAACCAACAGGCAGAGGGTGGATTTGCTGGTTTTGGCACCAGTGCTGACATCTGCCTGCTGAAGCCATTGCCAAACTTTAGCAATTGTCCTTTCCATTTGCTATAGATACTGTTTCCTGCAGCTTGCAAAAGTGTTAGTTAACTACTGATACTTTTCAAAGCTCTTATTGTTCTCTGAAATTCAATTATAGACAATAAAAAAAATGAAACTAAAGGTTTATATTGTCATATTAAAATCTGTGCTCCAGAGTTCTGTATCTTCACGTTGCTATCAATATATGGGTTTATTTCCATCGACACGTTAGTAACTATGTCTGTTGAATGTAGGTACAGCAACAAGAGGAAGAGGAGAAGCCACTGACTTCATCAAATCCAGTGCTGGAACTTGAACTGGCAGAAGAAAAGTTACCAATGACCCTTTCCAGACAGGAGGTAAAATCAATCATCATAAAAAGACTACTTAAGTTTACAGCAAATGCGTCTAAAATGTCTTGTTAGGCCTGCTCTTTCTAGTGAAGTGTACTTTTTATGGCAGTGTGTATTAAATAATAAGCCTCCATTTTTAGTGTCAGCAATTAACGATCATCTTCTCTCATCAAAGATCTACTGTCCAATTGAATGCATAGGGAGGTACATATGGATAGGGCCTCTTTGTCATATGGATTTGGACAGATGCACTGCAGCATTTTACAGCTTTTTCAGATGACGTGGAGAATAGTACCTTGAATATCGGTATTACCCTTGAATAATACTGAAGATGGCACGCTTACTTCTTCCAAGATTTTTCCCCCCAGCTTCTTTTCTTTGTAGTTCATTGGTCTGAACCCAAATTTAGAAACGAAGTTTTGGAAATTCGCATGGATTTCTAGAAGAAAAGGTCCTGAAGCCAGAGCAGCTGGTGTGTTCTTTGTCCTTTCTAAGGGTAAAAATACTTATTTGAGTGAGTTCACAAACAGATCTGTACCCCAAAGCAGAAGAGAAACAGGAAGTTCAGAAGGACAGAATAAGTTCTGATCTTGGAAATACTGAAATTCACAGCTGGGTTCATCCATGGATGTCACGTCCCCTTAATTTTGCAAGATACTTACTGGTTTTTACAGTAGTATATCACAGTTGTCATGTGGGCTGTTGGTTTCACGCTTGGTTTGAGGTTTGGTCTCTTATGTCCTGGGTAATGTGCACTGTCTGACTGCTGTTGATCCACTTGGGTGCATGTTTTGGTCGAGGTTTAGGTGTTGCTCTGCTCCATCCACCCCTGGTTTTGGGATACACTTGCAAGACAAATGCTTGCCAACGTACAGCAAAACACTTGAACCGAATAAATGAATTAATGTCAGAATTCATTTAGTTTCTTGTTGTCCAACCAGTCTATTGGCACAATGAAGTGGAGGCATGAAATGAAATGTAAGCCTTCTCTTGATTACCGAAGTATTGTGTGAAAATTCATGTATCAATAAGGCTATTGCTTGATACGCTAAATGAGTAATGGTAGGTATAAAGAGATTTAGTAGCAATGATAAGGAATTGGGAGAATAAAGTTCAGTTTTTGGCTCTGCCCATGACTTTGCAAATCAGCCGAGGGAGGATGTTATACCTCTGCTATATCTAGTTTTAAAGTAATGGTCGCATTAGATTATGGGACTTAATATTTGCCAAATGCTTAAGGATGAGACTTTTCAGCAAATGGTCTTGCAGATGTTCTGGGAAAACCTGCGGGCTGGTTAGGGAGTGTTTTTATGGCCCTGGACAAGTAGGTGAGTGAGATTGTCTTCCAGTTCCTTTGTGATTTTGAAAACGGTTTTTAAGCTCCGTCAGAGGGATGACTTGTGTGTATTTGTTTAAACAAGTCAGAGCAGGAAGAAGTTAGGCTGTACCAAGCGGCTTGGGGTTTTATGCAAAATTTAGATTGGTAATATTTGGAATGACCTTTCACTGAAATACTGTGGGAATTTTATATTTAGATTGTAAAGTGTCTGGAACATTTTTCTACTGCTTAAAATATTGCCATTTCCTCTCCCGTCCGGCTCAGCTTGTTATTTTAAGCAAAGTAAATAAATCTGTCGTTCTGGATTTTATTTTGCTTCCTTTACAAGTTTGCGTAAGGGAATGTTTTGGTTCTTTTCAGGTTATCAGGAGGTTACGAGAGAGAGGTGAGCCCATCAGGCTGTTTGGAGAAACAGATTATGATGCATTTCAACGTTTGCGGAAGATAGAAATTCTTGCACCTGAAGTGAACAAGGTGAGACTGGATAGTTATTAGTTACTTGTTTGTAGTGGGAGAACCAATGAGGAGCCCTATAAAAGTTACCAAAAATAAGTCTCGGTAACTGTTAGTTTTCAGGAGGGTGCGGTAGTACAGAGCAAAGAGAAATATCTGCTCCACCCCATTTATTGCCTGAGAAAGTATGTTAAATGTCATAGTTTGGTGTGCAATTACAATTCCTTATGTTAGTTCAACTCTCAAAACCTTCTAGGCCTTTTCAGTTGAAAAGGGGCCTCCAGGTGGCAGTAACAGCCCAGCCTGTGCTGTTACCCCCATTTTAACCAGCAGAGAAGACAGTCGTTTACTGTTAAAACTCTCCTGTGTTTGTGATTATGTGTGTCTCTGAGAGGGTGCAGGTGGGTAAGAGGAGCACTGCATCCTGTCTTTCTGGAATATAAATGATTTTTCAAATCCCTTGATGCCGGAGCTATAACTTGTTAGGGAAACTTCATTTGTTCCCTCCCTTCCCTTTAAAGTAGCCAACGATTCAGAAAAATTATTAATAGATCATAGAATCGTAAAATGGTTTGGGTTGGAAGGGACCTTAAAGATGATTGAGTTCCAATCGCCCTGCCATGGGCAGGGACATGTATCATAGTTTATTGGTTTATTCCTTTTGTCTTAAGAATTGATCAGCGAAGTGAGGCGATGCGATTGGGGTTTGTTTTATGTTCGCTATTGACCAAATTTGCAACTCGGCTGAGAGAGTGAAGATTTGGATTTTCTTCTCTAATTTGTGGCAAACTGAATTGTTTGAAATTTCTGTACTGGGGCTGCTCAAAAAAGGAAAGCCTTTTCCTGTTCAAGCCTTTTTAAAAAGGATGAACAGATCTGAAGTTTTTTTAAAAAAAATAATAAATCTGCTAGTGAAAGCTTCCTCCCCTACAGTGGCATCGATGACAGTAGTAGGAGTATTAGGAAATAGGGAACTCGTAAGCAGGATTGTGTTGGATTTTTGTGTTATATGTTTCAGTCACTCCTATTACTGCGTGTTGCTTAAAATGTAGATCGTCAGTATAACTAGTTTGTGGTTTAGATATTTTTAGACTACTAAATGATTAATAGAAGCTCTCCAGACAGTCAAGTATGATGATGGAAGAGGGGAAATAACTGCTTATCTATTCCCAGTGGAGTGCCTGAATTTATCTTAGGGTGAGAAATGTCATACTCCTTTATAGAGCTTTATGTTTTATGTCTCAAGATAAGAATGCAAATCTTCTAACTGTGACCAAGCCAAGTTTCTTCTATTTAATATATATATGGTTTCAAACTGATTCTATCTTTTTAATCACCTATTCTAGAGTAGGGGTTTTTAAACAATTTATATAAAACATTCTGCTTTGTTTAAATCATTGGTAATAAAGGGAAACTACATAAATGGTTTATGTGATAGTGCTGAAGGAATGTTACTTACATTACTTACAGCTTTTTTTCAGGGCAGATGTGAAATTTTGTAGAGCTGATGATGGTTATGGTCTGTTTTCTGTTTGTTTTGGGGTGGTTCGATGCATTGCTTGGATAAAATGTCTTGAAGAAAGTTCTAGAAGTTGATTCAGCCCTGAGTGCTTTTCTGGTGAAAATATGGTAAAAAGTCTTTTTCATAGGTGTGACCATTGCAGAAGTTCATGCACCTGCTCTTTGTTAAGTGCTGAAGCAATCCAGAAACTCTTCTTTGAATTCAGTTTAAATTCAGACAGCAAAGCTAAACTGTTTTGCTTGTTTTACAGAATTTGTTTTTTCTTAAACAGAAGCTGTATGTTCAAAGTGACAGTACTGAAATGCTTTTAGTTAATTGAGGTTTTTTTTGTAAATTAGTAATTTTTTATCTTTTCCAGGGCCTGAGAAATGACCTGAAGGCTGCCTTGGATAAGATCGACCAGCAATATCTGAACGAAATTGTGGGCGGCCAAGAAGCAGGAGACGATGATTCACAGAATGACTTGAAAGTCCATGAGGAGAATACTACTATTGAAGAGCTGGAGGTATGTGATGGGTAGATTTTAATTAAGGGTTTTTAAATGTAGTATATTGTTGTGCGGAAGCTTCAGGATTGTTTAGACCAAGTTACCTTGTTTTCAACATCTAACAGGAATTCTGAAGTATCCTTAAATATGCTCTGTTATGGAGTTCAGGTTTCTAAGCCTCGAGTTGCAGCGTAGGTGCCTACAGTAGACATGTGAAAACTCAAGTGGTCTTTGTTTACAACACCTCATCAAAAAGGGGGCAGGAGTTGCCTGCAAGGAAAGCGAGAGTTCGGATTTCCTCTGCAGGAGGTTTGGAAGTAAAGAATTTAATAAAAACACATTCCCTGGTCATAAATTCTAAAGCCTTACGAATGAGTATTTGAGAGAGTACTGATGAATTTTCCCTATACAAGAAAAATGGACTCTGAAAAATAGACACACAGAAGGAATGTTTGATATAAAAATATCCAGGATAAATAAGTGGAAGGCAGAAGTAGGCAGATCACAGAAAATATAAGAAGTGCAGAGACAATGTGTCCCAGAAACTTCATTGCAAATGACTAGTATGTTCTGAAAGAATACTGCAGTATTTGTGTGAGTGAGCGCAGAATGAGTGCCATGAAGTGCATTCAGCACCTGGTATTTTAGGGTCATGTTTTGAAAAGCACGTTAATTTGAGCTGAAGACTTTTACCCTTAATCCTCAAAACCCTTTGCAGAAGTTAATCTTCATATCATCCTTCCAAAAGTGTGTTTAAGAAATAATCTGATTTATAACTGAAAGCTTAAATGAATACATTATTATAAGGAGATAGCCTTTGGCTTTTTTTGTTAGGGTGACACGGCTTCTGGTGTGAAATAACTATAGTACCAGAATGGATACCAGTTGTAATGGGGCTGCACTTAATCGATCTGTTAGTCCTCAAAATTGGGATAGTAGGGCAGGCTTGATTTGAGCATAGAACTAATCTTTTTTTGAAAAGTTTGAAAACACCACAGTCTTAATTTTATGCTACTTTAACTGCATGCCCTTGAGCATAAAATCTTGCACTGTATTTGGTTCTAAATCTAGATTTTTTTTTTTTAACTAAAACTCCGACTCTACCTACTAGAAAATGTTTCTAAAAAATGCTGTTAGTATTAACAGTTTCAAGGGTTTGGCAGGAAGCTACAGTATTGGAGCATATTATTTGGGTTTTTTTATTATTTTATTTTTAGTTTTGTTCCCTCAATTTCACAGTTACAATTGGATGAAGTGGTAAAAAGCCCCAGTACATCGGAGAAGTGAAATAGCTTAACAAAATAATTAGGTTAATTGGTGACTTTGGGGATCTCAAAAATGCAGTGCACCCACATTCCCCCTTAATACAGTGCTGTGAGACAGCTGCTAGTTATGCCAATAATTTAGTAGTTAATGAATGAAAAACTCTGTCACGTTTGCTTTCCAGAAATAATCATACTGGCATTTTTTACTTCAATGTTTTTAATAGATTAATGAAACTCAGTAGTGTATATAGCTGTTTCATTCCATTTTTAACTAGTGTTTTGGATTACAGTTCATGACACAGTGAACTGTACAGAGGGATTGAGAGCACCATCAGCAAGTTTGCAGATGACACCAAGCTGTGTGGTGTTGTCGATACACCAGAGGGACAAGATGTCATTCAGAGGAACCTGGACAGGCTGGAGAGGTGGGCCCAGATGAACCTCATGAGGTTCAACAAAAGCAAGTGCAGGGTTCTGCACCTGGGCCGAAACAATCCTCAGTATAAATACAGACTGGGGGATGAGGTATTAGAAAGCAGCCCTGAGGAAAGGGAGTTGGGGGTGCTGATGGATGAGAAGCTGGACATGAGCAGGCAGTGTGCACTTGCAGCCCAGAAGGCCAATCGCATCCTGGGCTGCATCAAAAGAAGTGTTGCCAGCAGATCCAGAGAGGTGGTTCTGCCACTTTACTCTGCTCTGGTGAGACCTCACCTGGAGTACTGTGTGCAGGTCTGGAGCCCTCAATATAGAAAGGACATGGACCTGATGGAGCGGGTCCAGAGGAGGGCCACTAAAATGATCAGGGGGCTGGAGCACCTCTGCTCTGAGGACAGGCTGAGGCAGCTGGGGTTGTTCAGCCTGGAGAAGAGGAGGCTCTGGGGAGACCTCATAGCGGCCTTCCAGTACCTGAGGGGGGCCTACAGGAAGGCTGGGGAGGGTCTGTTTACAAAGGCCTGCAGTGACTGGACGAGGGGCAATGGTTTTAAGTTGGAGAAGGGGAGATTTAGATTGGATATTAGGAAAAAGTTTTTTACTCTGAGGGTGGTGGAACACTGGAACAGGTTGCCCAGGGAGGTGGTTGAGGCCCCTTCCCTTGAGATATTCAAGGTGAAGCTCGACGAGGCCCTGGGCAACCTGGTCTAGTTGGGGGTGTCCCTGCTGACTGCGGGAAGGTTGGACTAGATGACCTTTGGAGGTCCCTTCCGGCCTGGACCAATCTATGAATCATACTCTGCTGTGGTGGTGGCGACAAACTTCTAGACAATGTGGAAATAGTTGCCTTTTTTCTCCTCTTCTAGGCTTTGGGAGAATCCTTAGGACGGGGTGACGATCACTATGATATGGACATCATAACCAAGTTCTTGAAGGTAACACATTCTAGTTTACTAGAGTAATTATTCTCTAGCTGTGCGGTATTTTTTACTATGACACAGATACATTTGGTGAATAGAAGGGCCGGTTCCAGCTGCCTGGAGAGGAAAACTCACACATTATACTTAAGATGTGTTTTGTTTTTTTAAAAGCTTGGCACTCCACAACCTTGGTTAGTCACAATAGTGACTTCTGCTAAACTTGGGAAAGAGCTGTTGGGAGAGTAACATTCTTTAAAATCTGGTCCTACTTCTCCAGACAAAATAAATACAGTTTTGATTTCCATGTGATAACCAAGGCAGTTGTATGTAATTGCTTCTGTGTACTACCATGGCATTAAAAACCAGCGCGGAGTCCTCCCCTCCCTTCCCCAGGAGCAGTGCAAACTGAAACGAAATGTCACCTGGTACTGTTATGTGAAATAAGAGAATTTTAAAGGAAGTCTGCTGGCTTTGCTGAAGAAACAGGTTCAAGTGGATAGTAGAAAATTGTTTCCTTGTTTCCTGGCAAGAAGCCTGCATTGCCTCTCAGTTGAGTCAGCCGGTCTCTCTGTAACTACTGTGATGATCAGAAGTCACAGCAAGAGTCGAAGCTTTCCTTTGTGTATTTCAGATACGTTGGCATTTTAGTGTAGTTTGTCTGGGCAGTCACACAAAGAAAGTGCAAAAATCGTTTTCCAGGTGGGGTGAAGGCATGTTTGACGTGTTTGCCTTCTGTTGTGTTGAATTTTCACTGTGATCTTTACTGTTCATAGGCTCCTTTGCAAAAACTGCCCTGAAACTTCAGCATCTCCTGCTTAGGTTTCTTCTCTTTTCCTGTCCCCCTGCGCCCTCCCCGCACTGATGCCTGCACTGTTGTTTCCTTGGGTGTTTTGGTACACACCTTTTTATACATACTCCACCCTCACCCACGTGTTTTTTCCTATCCCTCTGAAAGAGCCTGCTTGCCTTTTTAATTCAGATTTCTCTGAAAAACCTTACATTGCCACGGTGGCTTAAACCACTGTTCCTATTTGCTTTGTCACTAGATGGCACTATGGTATAAATTTGCTTTTTCCACACAGTTTCTTCTTGGTGTTTGGGCGAAGGAGCTGAATGCCAGAGAAGACTACGTGAAGCGGGGAGTGCAGGGGAAGCTGAACAGCGCCACTCAAAAGCAGACAGAGTCCTACCTGAGACCACTCTTCAGGAAACTTCGGAAAAGGGTGAATCACTTTTAAATGTCATTAATCCTGTAAGACTGACTTTAACTTCTGCTTTCAGACTACCCGGTGGTTAGTGCCTTTTCCTAAGGTAACATTGTTTTCACTGAAGAAGAGAGGGTAAATGAGCTGGTCAGAGTTTCTGCGTCTAGAGCCCAGGACTCCCGGTTCTGATCTTTTTATCCTGACCAGTGTATTCTTCTGCCTACCCGCTGTTTTTCCAGGTTGTTGCTTTACGTATCACCTGTTCGCTGGGCTGCAAACAAGACAGGGAATTGGGATTGTATTTTGCACTTTGCCACGAGCTGCTAGGTGTAACCACTTAACCTCTGGTGCTTCAGATCCTTCATCTAAATAACAAAGATGTTTTCCTTTGTTAGAGTCCTCCAGGTTGTGTAGGTGCTAAACTTTGTATAAACGCTGAGTAGGATGATTTTTCTGAGCTCCTGTTCTGAACTAAAGATTATTTTTTTTTTTCTTTCTTCTCCTCCTGTAGACACTTCCTGCAGACATCAAAGAATCAATAACAGATATTATTAAATTCATGCTGCAAAGAGAATATGTGAAGGTATGTTTGTTTGCACTCTTCCAGCGTGTTCAGGCTGTCATGTTCTAATAGATTGAGTTTATTGCTTCAACATTTCCCATTTATTTTGCATTTTGAAGATACATAGCTGGAAGTACACACAAGAGAGATGAAAAATGGCTCCTAAAGGTTGGGCTCCAGGTAGTGTTTGATCCACAGCCTGTCAGAAGATCTTTTGAGGCCAGTGAAACTGCAGAGCTTTGCAAGCACCAACAGAATTTTTCTCAAGGGATGGTTATATTAAGTTGCAGAGGAATCCTGTCTGGGTAACATGATATTGGAAGGTTAAATGAAGGCATTGAATTAGTAGTAATAGGGTGTTGATTAATTAATTAGGAATTAATTGAGGTGAACTGAGTTATTGAATACAAGACACTGTCCCTTTCTTTGGCTGTGCTCACATTAGCTGGCCTGGTAAGGCTGAGGTAGGTTAATAAGTTTTTTGGACAAAGTCTGCTTTCTGGAGGAGGCAGAAGTACTTTGGCACTCAAGATCAAAGGCATGGTTAGGTTTTGTTTGTAGCTGCCTTCAGAAGTGGAACTCAAATACGGACAGCGTTTGCTTAAGCAGCTTGTGTGTGCAGAGGAAATTGAGCCGTGTTTTGCCTTTACATTTCTAGTATTTCTTATTATTCTTGTGAGGACTTGGGATAATTTGTCAAGTAAGCAAGCTAACCTGCTTTTGTTATTGAAAAAAAGCTTTGGATGGCCTAAGGCAAGTTTAATCCAAATCGTTTGAAAGTAGAACTGAAAGTGTGGGAAGTATGATAGTGGGGTTTTGTTCTGGGCCTTTTTTTTTTTTTTTTCTCCTGGTTTTCATCGTTATGTTGAAATTCCCTTTCCAATGCCTTCTCAAACAAAGCAATGAGTGTGCGGAAATGTGGTACGTACTGTGGGCTAATCAGCTGTGCTCCTCTCTCCCGGAGGCGCTTGGCTTTATGTAAACTTCACAGACTGATTTTGGAGGAGTTGAGTACACATTTGGAAGTTTTGGGTGTGGTTTTTTTTTTTTTAATTAGACTAAAGAGCCTTGTGCTTTTAAAGATACTCATATCACTTTGCTTCCTGTGAGACTTGTCTCCTCCTGCCTGCTGTTGTCTTCTCTGCTTGTTTGCTTTGTGTAGCTTAGTGAATAGTCAGCCACAAATTCTTACTGCTTTGTTAGGTGAAATGCTCGAAAGATTTAAATTTTGGAATCAACGTGTGAGAGTAAGCAAATGCTGGAATGCAAATTGTCCACTCAAGTTCACCATCAAGTTCCAATCCCCTGCCACGGGCAGGGACACCTCCCACTAGACCAGATTGCTCAAAGCCCCATCCAGCCTGGCCTTGAACACCTCCAGGGATGGGGCATCCACAGCTTCTCTGGGCAATACTTCTTATTGTCTGGTCTCTAAATAGGAGACGATAAATGAACTCTTTATCAGCGAGTCTCGTCGCTGCTCGCTGATAGTGGAGGAATGTCCTGCTCCAAGTCCTTCTTGAAGCTGTTTCTGTAATTCCATTTATGTGTCTGTCCCCCTCAGTTCCTCATTCTTCGTTGTCATGGGTTTTTTAAGCTTGTACTTCTCTTCCTTTCTCCCTTTCTGTTTATTTTCCCTTCAAGTTTTATCTCTGTTCTTCCCTGGGGATGTTGTCTGCTACAGCTTCATGTAAAGAAATGGGATGTACTCTCTTGATCGGGAAATTTCAGGTTCATTTACTGCTGCTACTGCTCTGTTCAAAAACATTGTTATAAATGTGCATGTTTAACCTGATTTTGAGGAAAGCTGGTTCTCAGCCTCTTCGGAAGCTTGCTCTCTCCCCGAGAGCTGTCAGGTCCCAGTGCCACCCCTGTGTACAGGGTGACCTCAGTTGTGCACACATGACATCGGCCTGAAGGGGGTTGCGCTGATGGACAGGCTCCCCGGTCCAGTCTGCGACCAAAATGACAAGGGTTGTAAAGGTGATTACAGCAGAAAAGCTTATGGGAACCTGAGAAGGCCAAGTTGGAAATAGTCCTGGTAAACTTTAGTTTTAATCAATATTAGATTGCCTTTTCCTGCTTGTTTTCATCAGGGAAACTCCATAGTCCTTGCTTCCCTCAGAGTTCGGCATAAACATGAATCATGTTAGGAAGATGTGTTGTAAAATTGGTTAATCACAGAATGGTATGGGGTTGGAAGGGACCTCTGGAGATCATCTAGTCCAACCCCCCTGCCAAAGCAGGTCCACCTAGAGCAGGTTGCACAGGAACGTGTCCAGGCGGGTTTTGAATGTCTCTGGAGACGGAGACTCCACCACCTCTCTGGGCAGCCTGTTCCAGGGCTCTGCCACCCTCAAAGTAAAGAAGTTCCTCCTCATGTTTATATGGAACTTCTTATGTTCCAGTTTGTGCCCGTTACCTCTTGTCCTGTCATGGGGCACCACTGGAAAAAAGACTGGCCCCATCTTCTTGACACGCTCCCTTTAAGTATTTATAAGCATTGATCAGATTCCCCCCTTAGTCTTCTCTTCTCCAGACTAAAAAGACCCAAGTCCCTCAGCCTTTCCTCATAAGAGAGATGTTCTAGTCCCCTAATCATCTTTGTAGCCCTCTGCTGTACCCTCGCCAGCAGTTGCCTGTCCTTCTTGAACTGGGGAGCCCAGAACTGGACACAGCACTCCAGATGGGGCCTCACCAGGGCAGAGTAGAGGGGGAGGATAACCTCCCTCGACCTGCTGGCGACACTCTTCTTGGTGCACCCCCACTGTGCTATGAAACCCAATTCAGAGAGACAGGAGTATGTGTTGTTACTGTATCCAGCAATACAAAACCACTCAGCTTTCTGATGCCCTTTCTGTTTCACTAAGTGTGCACGCGCTCTGTTCCTTCAGGCAAACGATGCCTATCTTCAGATGGCGATTGGAAACGCTCCCTGGCCTATTGGTGTCACCATGGTCGGCATCCATGCTCGAACGGGTCGTGAAAAGATCTTCTCCAAGCATGTAGCCCACGTTCTCAACGATGAAACTCAAAGGAAGTATATACAGGTAACGTTAGCTCTGGGAATCCAAGAGATTTGCTTTTAAAGTTAGGGGATCTTTGAGAAATACTGGTTTCATAGTTACAGGTGATGTGGTAAACTACTCCGCTCTGTAGTGTTGCTTGATTGCTCTTAATGTGCCTTGTGGAAGATACGATGGACATGAATTCCCTGGTTTGTCCCTTCTCTTCCTTCGCCAACAGATGTAACCCCAAAAGCAATCTTCGTGTTCATCTTCCCACTGTTTATTTCGTATCTGTGTTCTGTGCTTCTGAATTACACAACTTACTGAAGCACCAGGGCAGGATTGGCTTTAAATACGTATGTTTTCCGTGTTGGTTTTAAATACCAGGGCTTGTTTAGCTTGTCCGGTTTGAACCGGAGCATGGAATATTATCTGTGCTCCCAGCAGTTACATCAAGCCAAGGTGTTTCTGATTTACAATGAACCTGGGATCGTAACATCCCCAAAAAGGGGTCATTATGGTGCTGGAACACGTTTTCCAGACTTGTCTGCATTGAAAAGGCCAAAGCATCCTTTGTTGGATCGTTTTTCCCTTTGGTGAGGAGCCACCTTCCATTGGGATTGTCTAAAGGCCTCTTGGAGTACAGTGTCACCGCTAAATTACGTTACAGCACTTTTCTTCCTTCTCTGTTATGCTTTTATGCGTGATTTGAAAGAAAAAAATCACAGCATTTCTGTCACGTTATTTTTTGGCAATTGATGCCTTGAAAGAACTGAAGAGAAAAGTCAACATTCTGTCGTTCTTCATGATAACTTCTCCAGTTTGCCTCCATGGTGCAGGTCAGGTGTGGTACCACCGTGGGGAGGAAGGACAGCTCTCCTCCAGAGGAATCTCTGGTTCTTCTCATAGCTCTGCAGCTTGTTTTGGTGTCAGAAATTGCTTTTTACTCTATAAAATCACTCTTAATGTTCAGATTTCTTGTAAATATCTTTTATTGTGGTAGTATTGTGTTCTTCCTAGATGGGGAAGAGGGGTTGAAGTGTTACTGTGGTTCTTCACTCGGAATCTGTCATGCGGCACTGAATCTGTCATCGTCTTGGTTATGCCACAGACTCCTCTAATATTGGAGATAACTTGGAACTTTGCAGGGAGAAAGGTTAATAAAAGATGGAAAAAATACCCCCCAAAAACCCAACTCAACCCCAGCCTTTTATTTTTAATTCTTCTTGTTAAGCTTGAAAATACTGTAGACTCTTAAGTTTGTTTGACAGCTGCGGTTTTATTACAGGATTGTCCTTGTTCTGTTAATTCCTAGGGGCTGAAGAGGCTCATGACCATTTGCCAGAAGCACTTCCCAACAGACCCATCGAAATGCGTGGAGTACAACGCTTTATGAGGCTCTGCAGGGTCCAAGGCCTGACTCATATTTTGATCTCCAAGATCCAGAGAGGACGAAGAGGCGGAATTTGTGCTTTAACGCCGACAGGAACCTGGGGTGGGCTTTGCAAAAAAGCATAAAGCGGCAAATTTTCTACAGCTTCCTTTTTACAAGCCCCATTTATTTAGATTTCTTTTTAAATCTGTGCTTTATGCCGAACACATCCAATATAGAGCAGAAGGGAGGTTTTTTTGAAGGGGGTATGACCGGGACAATGAACACCACCCTTTTATTTCAATTTGTTATTTGGGGAACTATAGAAACCGAACTGTTTCCCTTATCTTAGAGTTTTAGGTGACACCCAGCCCCGCAAGGAGCGTCTGTGGAGCTTTTTTGGCTGCTTTCCCATTGGAGACTGATGTGGGGAGATGATTAGAGGGAAGCAGTTGAATCTGAATCTTGGTTATTTGTGTAAATACGAAGACTTTAATGGCTAATCTTTCATGTGGTATTTATCAGGAGGGAAAAAAAAAAGAAAAAAAGAGGTTTATATATTTCTCAGCTGAAAAATACAGCCAGCCTCAGTGCAAAGAGGTTTTGATCTTGAATGCATCTGATTTGGCTTTTTTTTTTTTTTGGTAACGACATTTTTAATATAAACCTTCTGGGCTTGGGGGAAGTAATCTTGGCTCTTGAGGCTTTCAAATCCCATTTTTATACATCTGGAGAAAATTTCAGTCTGCTGGGCATTGCAGAGAAAATAATTAGGACCTCCCATGACCATATACAGTATCTCTGGCTGCCACAAATCTTTACCGTTTTGTGTCTTGACTGGGAATGGGGAAGACGCTCATGGAAATGGTGATGTCTTACTCTGCAGAAACAGTGAAATGCTGAAACTTTGTTAGTGGTGCAGGTTGAAAGTCTTAGGCTGAAGTCATGTGGTTTTTTTTAATTACAAGAACAGCAATGCCTCTGCAGCAGTATTGACAGGTCCTTCTGAAGTCCTCTGGAGTCCTGGACCATGGAGTGCTGTGTCCAGCTCTGGGGCCCTCAGCACAGGAAGGACATGGAGCTGTTGGAGCAGGTCCAGAGGAGGCCACAAAGATGATCAGAGGCTGGAGCACCTCTGCTGTGAGGACAGGCTGAGAGAGTTGGGGTTGTTCAGCCTGGAGAAGAGAAGGCTCCGGGGAGACCTTATAGCCCCTTCCAGTACCTAAAGGGGGCCTACAGGAGGGATGAGGAGGGACTCTTTATCAAGGAATGGAGCGATAGGATGAGGAGGAACAGTTTTAAACTGAAGGAGGGGAGATTTAGATGAGATACGAGGAAGAAATTCTTTACTGTGGGGGTGGTGGGACACTGGCCCAGATTGCCCAGAGAAGCTGTGGCTGCCCCATCCCTGGAGGTGTTCAAGGCCAGGCTGGATGGGGCTTTGAGCAATCTGGTCTAGTGGGAGGTGTCCCTGCCCATGGCAGGGGGGTTGGAACTCGATGGTCTTTAAGGTCCCTTCCCCTCCAAACCATTCTATGATTCTGTGATTCTCTTAAGGAAGCCTTTCCAGGACCTACAGAGAAGCTCCAAACAAATGGTTGATCGTTGTAGTGGCTGCTAATAACTGCCAGTGCCCAAGTTTGTGAGAATCCAGCCCTCCATCTGTCTGGCTCCACAGATCCCATGGAGCTGAGGCAGAGCCCGCTCCACTGCCTCTGGAGAAGCCTTTTCTGTGCAGCTAGTGGGAAGGGAGGGCCTGGTCGTTCCTGCCCGGGCTTGGATTCCACCAGGTGTTTGGATCTGGTATCTCCTTCCTGCTCCTGTGAGACAGCAGGTCTTCTGCTGTGTCTGGCACTTGTGGGCTGTGGTCTTCTAACCGTGGAGCTCCACAGCTGTAGGCCTGGTACAATGTGAGCAGAATCGGTTCCTGAAGAAACGTGTCAATACTCAGTGTATTGGTTTGTCCAAGTCCTCGCTCGCACTGGACACGTGGAGCAGGAGCAAGTGCCCTCTTCTGAAGGAATTACCATCTCCCATGGGTATCCGCCATGTCCCCTGGCACCCTGAGACGTGACGCTGGGGGGGTTTGTGCTGGCAGTGAGTTTGGAGGAGCGTCTTGAGGAACTTCAGGTTCTTCTGGAGACTCCCTGGATTCTGAAGTGCCTCTTTGGACGCGGGAGTGTTTCAGTCTGAAGTGTCTGACCCCAGAGAAAATGTCAAGAGCTTGAACAGTTTAGATGTAATAAAAATGAGGCTGACGAGACTTCGTGGGCGTGTGGGGAAGGGCCCTTAGGGAATGGACGAGGGTTTGTGAGGAGAAGCTGGGCAGATGTCGGGAGCGTGGAAGAGATTCATTAATAGTGGTGTCTGGTGATTTTTTTTTTTGCAGTGCTCTGTACAGATACTCTTCGGAGGCATCATGACAACAGGAGACGTTTATAACGCCGCAACTTTATCCCGCTCCCCACCCAGATGATTTCCTGAGCTGTTTCTAAATCTCCATCCTGACCTTCATTTTCAACCCTTTAAATAATTGAGGGACAATATTGTCCCTCGTTTAGAAGAGCTATAATTTCCCTGGAAGTAAGTGAGTAGCCAGGGGATGGTTTAAGGAGCGTTGTAATGTCTGCTTGAGAGGGAACTGATCCCTCGGGGCATCTGTAATAGTATTAGATAGGTATTTTTTTTTTTAATTTTTTTTCTTTTCAATCCTGTCTTAAAACCTAATTATTGAGGAGAGTTTTAATGGTTCCCTGAGCACCGGTTTGAGTGGGGATGCGCCTCCTGTAGGGATGTGAGTTTGGGGTTGGAATGTTTTAGTCTGACCAGGTTTTAAGGAATGTAATTTAAGCGATGTGCCTCCTTGCTGACAGCCCCTGAAATGCAGCCGCCTTCCTCCAGTGAATCCCGGGACGGAAGAACTTTATCCCCTTGCAATTTGTGGAATGGTGCTGCACGGGGAACCGAGGAGCTGAGAAGGACTTTCTCACGGCATCTCCGTGTAAGAGCTTCCAGCTGCCCGACACGTGAGAGCCAGCTCCGGTCCCCGGGGGGGTGGAGAGGGGATCGTGAGCTGGGGCGGGGGGAGACGACACTGTTACAGCAGCTGCTTTTCATCATCGGTTGGAGGCTCTTTTGCAGCTGGATGGCCCCAAATTACAGCTACCAGACCGTGATCAAATAGTTAATAATGCCTTTTAGCCAAAAAAATTCCCCAACCCACCCGAGTCTGGTTTAGGGAGGAGGGAGTGTGGCACAGCTGTCACACCGCCTGACGGCGTTAGCGGGGAGGGTACGTTTCACTTCAGCCGTTCAGGCTTTTTCCTCTGGGCTCCTCCAGATGTTTATTTCTGATAATTCTTGCATTGGGCGGAAATAACTCCGCTCAATCCCAGGACTCGGAGCCTTAGGATGAAGTCATGCGTTCACCTTAGCCACGTCTGGAGCTTTTGGGGGACTTTAGTGCTCCTGGTGGTTTGTTGTAGCCCCCACCCCTCCCCTGGCCCAGCGCTGGAAGGGGCTGGGTGAGGTGGTGCTCGCAAAGTACGTGTTGTCTGCCTCATATCGGTATTGTCACGCCTGACGGTAGTTACATGCGTTCAAATCCTTATTTGATATTTGTCTGTGCTGCTGGACAGGCTGTTTGGGTCGATGTGTCCATCTGTGGAATCCTCAGCACAGGAAGGACATGGAGCTGTTGGAGCAGGTCCAGAGGAGGCCACGAAGATGATCAGAGGCTGGAGCACCTCTGCTGTGAGGACAGGCTGAGAGAGTTGGGGGTGTTCTGCCTGGAGAAGAGAAGGCTCCGGGGAGACCTTAGAGCCCCTTCCAGTACCTAAAGGGGCTACAGGAGGGATGGGGAGGGACTCTATCAGGGAGTGGAGCCATAGGATGAGGGGTAATGGTTTTAAACTGAAAGAGGGGAGATTTAGATGAGATATGAGGAGGAAATTCTCTACTGTGAGGGTGGTGAGACACTGGCAGAGGTTGCCCAGAGAAGCTGTGGCTGCCCCATCCCTGGAGGTGTTCAAGGCCAGGCTGGATGGGGCTTTGAGCAACCTGCTCTAGTGGGAGGTGTCCCTGCCCGTGGCAGTGGGGTTGGAACTCGATGGTCTTTGAGGTCCCTTCCGACCCAAACCGTTCATGATTTTATGTATGTGGGATTTGTTTATTTTGATGGAGGAACTGGGTTCCTTTCCTTCTGGCTGCCATGTCTTCTCCATTGTAGATCTGATTTTGCCCAAAGAGTGAACGTGGCTGAGATGTAGATGGCTTCAGTCCTCAAGAGTGCGCCCTGGCCCCAGGGACAAGCACACGTTGTGGTGCCCTGGAGCGGAGCTGGCACGAGGGGGTCAGTGCCAGTGTCACATCTGGAGCCAGCTGTTGGGAAAGCTGCTCCTGACATGTTGTAGAGCTTGAAGTGGTGCCTGCAGCAGTTTTGGAGCCACCAGCAATAAATCTGAGCCAAAGTCCCAGAGTTGAGGGCCATGTCTGAAAAATTTCATCATTGCCCTTTTGTCCCATCCCAAACTTTTTTGGGGATGTACTACAGGATATTGTCACCCACGCAGTGATGCTGGGTGATGGTCGGGGTGGCCTCCTGGGTCTGGGGTGGTGCCACTGGTGGCTTCTTGTGGTGTGTGGGTGGGGGAACGGGTGGTTGATAGAGGAGGTGGTAGGATGGAAAGGAGCTCCCTGGACAGTGGGAATAAATGGGAAGAACTGGGAAGTGTGGATGGGGCCCATGTGGAGAGCGTGTGGCTGTTTGAAACGGGTGGCCATTGTGGAGGGGTGCTGGGTGGCCGCAGGGGTCACCGCTGCCTGCTGCTGCTTCGGCAACAGAGATTGACCCAGGGTTTCTGCAGGAATTTAGCCCGAGGAGGAGGAGGTGGTCCCTACCCAGGTTCCCCAAAGAGCACCGGGGGTGGGCTCAAGCCTGTGCTGTGGACCTTGGTGCTGCTGCCGGCCCCCTCCTGCCTCCTCAGCGTCCAATTTGTGGAAGCGAGCCTCAATTTTAGTCATTTCAAGTTACGTGCGTTAGAATAAGTCTTATTTTGGTGACTTTCTTTCCTGCCGCGGTGGTTTCTCGCTGCCCGAGGCACCTCCTGAACCCCCTCCCCCCCCCCCCCGGCTGGTGCTTGAGAGAAGAGGCGATGGAGACGGCAGGGATCTGCCGGGCGCCAGCCCTGAATCCCAAGGGATCTCTGAAGGAGGGACTTTATAGGGAGAACGCCCAGCATTTCCCGCAGTCGGGCTCCCCGGCAGCAGGAGGGAACCCCTGGCCAGCTGTGTGCACATCTGGACCCAGCCTCTGGCAGAGGTGGGGGTGCGGCCCCCACGGAAAGGACCCCCCGGCGCTGTGCCCTCCCGGAAAGACCACGGCAGAGCTTCATTTTGAAAATGCTTTAATAAGGAAGTGTTGACAACACCGTTTTGCAAAATGTAAAGGTAACTATACAAATTCTTAATACAAAAAGAATAAATTAAAAGCAGATCTTTTTTTAATTCTGCAACTTTTTCTACAACATACATATTTTTTTTTTTTCCTTGATTACAGTTGAACAGAATCCAGTAAAATCATTTTCCATGCTCTAAAGTCAATTTCAGGAGAGACCTAATTTTTTTTTTTTTCTTCTTTTTTTTCTTTTTTTTTTTTCCTTCTCTTTTTTTTAAACTAGAGAGCCCATTTTACACAACTTGTAATAAAACTATTGACATTAATATATATGTAAAACTTTACATCTAGTTAACTAAGCAGTAACTGGTCATCTGATAGCACCTGAATGGGGATCGGGCTACGCCTGGAACTAAAACTAATAGAGGGGGAAAACAAACGGGACCGGTTTCAACATTTTCAACACTCAGAATAACAGCGTTTAAAAAGAAACCCTGTCCCCAGCGCGGCCGGGACCAGAGGGGGAGCGTCAGACGTGGAGACTAAGAACCCAATCGTGGCTTTATGTCAGATGGGAGCCTTGGAAAATAATAATAATAATAATAATATTAAAAAAAAAAAAAAAAAGTAAAGGAGGGGTGAAGTTGGTAGTCAAGTGCTCGTATATAATAGCTATGTATATACCCCTCCGCGTTATACTTAAATATGTTAATCTCACATGATTAACATTTTATGTACATTTGTGTTTTAATTGAATTGAGCTAAACAGTAAAACCTGTTTTACTTAAATCTGTCTTTACTACCAGACTGGCTGCTCACGTGTGCCTTGACTGCGGAACAGAAAAGCAGAACTCAAAGCAAAACCCAATCCCTTTCTAGAAAGCTTTTTTTTTTATTATTATTTCTTTTTCTCTCTACTCCGGCCTGTTTGCGATTCAGGCTAACCCTTTATCGGGTTTTTGGGGTTTTTTTTTTTTGGGGGTGTTCTTTTTGGGTTTTTTTGGGTTTTTTTGTTTTTTTTTTTGCCTAATTTCAGGGCTGCCACCTTTTAACCTTTGCTGCAAAACTGCCGATCTGGTCTCGGAGGAATTTAATGTTTCTTCCTGTAGTGCCCAGAGGCCTCGTAGTGCCGCTGTTGTTGAATTCTTTTTAATTAGAAGAAGGTACACGTTAAAAAAACAAAACCAACAAAAACCAACCCCAAACCACTTACCAGGGAAATTAAAAAGAAAACAGACGACAGTTGCTCAGAGCCCCTAAAAATCCGTGGGCTAAATTACTTGCTGCTGCTGAATTTGGTCCTTATTTAATCCTTTCGCTTTAGCTACCGAATCTTATCAGTAAATGTCGCTAATCGCTACTCTCTCTTATCCGGCTAAAAATCCAATTAGGAGCTTGAAATAATTCCCCTGTTAAAGACCCCAAAGCACAAAGAGATGGTGAAAGCGGCATTTTGCACGTCCCGATAAACGGGTGCAATCTCACCGCTGCCCGCTCTTCCAGCGACGGGTTTCCAGGCTTCCATGACTGCCAAAGGGGGGGTTCTATTCCTGTGGCGATTCCTCCTGGAGGTCCAGAAGCGTGAGGCACCCCCCGGCTCGCTCTAAAAACCCTTTGCCAGTATAAAAAAAAAAAACCACAACCCTCTTTTTTTTTTTTTAATTTTTCAGAAGGATAATTCATTTATGCTTCATGTGTGAACATGGAAGAGTTTCCTTCCTGGCTCTGCTGCTGGTTTCCCTGGACAAATACGGGCCTTTGCTGCCCACCGCTGTCCTCGTCCCCGCAAGGCCACCTCCCCGGCGCTGCGAGGACCAGAGCAAACAGCCCTAGTAGGCGCCGCTTGCCTAAATGTTTAGAAACCCCATCATCTTTCCAAGCCTAATTACGAAGAACCCATTCTCTTTTAAAGCCTGGAATGCAGTTTTCCAGCAATCTGAATACCAAAAAGGTGTGGCAGCCCCCCAAGTCGCCGTGTTTAATTTTTAAGGTTTCGCCCTACTTTTGTCTGGTAGATGCTATTGTTATTCTTGGAACACGCACACGCACACACACTCGCACTTCTGGTTTCTTTAATTTTCTTTTCTTTTCTTTTCTTTTTTTTTTTTTTCTCCTTAAACGAAAGCGAACTTCAGTTTCTGCTTTTCACAAAGTTAACCCCCCTCCAGCCGTTTCTTTTAATGCCTTTCCCATAGGAAATCATCGTTTGCACGCACCGACGGGGCCGGGGGGAAGGCCGCCTGCCTCCCCCCCCATCCAGTGGCAATAAAAACAGCGTAGCACCGCGGTGAAGACTAGACGTGCCAGCTTCAACATCCACCCAGATTGTGCACTTGTCTGTTACAAAAGTGTCTTTGAGGCCTTTTGAAAAGTTCCATGGCTTGACGTGTATAAAGCATTGCTCAAAAGTACGTGTAAACTCGCGGCTCCCTCCGTGACGCTCCGGTACCATTCCTTTTGGTGTCAGCCGGCGGCTCTCGCTTGCGTCCCGACACCTCCTTTCCTCGCTTCTCTTTCTTGCGGTGGCTCCTGGCGCTGGGAATATTTTGCCCGCTCTGCTGGTCGTTCAGCCCCGGCGGTGGCGGCGGAGCCTTTCCGTTTCCCGACAGACCGGTTCTCCCACCCGGCAGCACGGCGGGTGACGAGCCCTTTGCTACACTGCTGCTAAGGAAGGGAAGAGGAGAGGGACCAGATATGTTAATGCAGCTTTACCGTGTCAATTAGACTGCGATGTGCTTTCCCTTTGATTTCACCTTAACGCTTTGTGCAGGAATAGATTAGAATTTATTGGCGGTAGCTCTTTGTAGAAAGGTTTGGTGTTTCTTTTTTTTTTTTTTGGCAATTTTTGATCTTCATCAGAATATTAAAAAAAAAACAACCATGAAACCAGCACAACGCCAACCTCTCCGTACTGGTGTGCAGCCTGTGCCAGCCACAGGTGCTGGGAGTAGCAGTTCTTGCCTCTGCGTTAAGATAATGCCTTTGTAAACCTCGTTTGTCCAGTTCAATAGTAGCTTGTAGACAGCGATGCTGAGATACCAGCCCAGCCCTCCAGTGCCTCTTCGGCACGTCGCGTTGTTTTACTTGCGCGCAGGTGGGCTCAAAGCGAAGGAGGAGAAGCTGTTTTAGAGGAATGGGGGGTGGGGGGCCGTGTCTGCCATTGAGTTACACGAGAGGGATGCTCTTGTAGCTAGAACTCGCTGAGCAAACTCATGCTGCCAGCGCCGGCGTGGCGACCTTTGGCAGCGCAGATCTGATTGCGAGGCTCTGACGCGTCTTTGTAGAGATGGGATTTTAGTCGTTCATAACAGACGCGCTTTCAGGACTAGGATATCCATTTCTCAGCCTCTGTCCCATTTTACCCCCCCCCCCCCCCCCCCTTTTAAACGAATGCTCTGGTGGCTTCAGATGGCCGATCGTGGAAAGCTGACTGCCGTTACATGCCGCAGAAAACAGTAAGATTTGATGTAAGCGTCGAAAGGCTTCCATCGTTTCAAAGGAAAATCAATTATGAAATTGCCGACTGATAATTACGCTGGCTGCTCATCTGCACCCTCTGCCCCACGGGCCACGGAGGGGACGTGTGCCAGCCCGGCAATGGGATGCGCTGTGGTCCATCCGTCGCTGTCGCGGGGGATGTCTCGGGGCCAGTGCTCTGTAAATGTCGCCTTGAATTGCATCGTGAGAAAAGTGCTTAGAGTTGAAGCTGGTGCTGGGTGACAGTGCATCTGGGTAAGGCAAATGAGAGGCAGTGAGGTGATCTCAGAATGGCATTGATGTGATTTAACTTGAGGTCAGGGGTTCACACTAGAGTCCCAGGCTTGGCTTTTTCCTGCCCATACCACTGGACATCTGCTAATTCTGGATAGAGGGGAGAATCCAGGAAACAGCTATCGTTGTAGCTCCTGCAGGAGAAAGGAAACTTCGTTAGGACAATGAGGGCTCCTGGGAAGTTGAACACAAAACATCGTATTATGGGTGGGAAGGAAGGCAGGATATTCGCAGCCCCACCGCAGGTACCCCCAGAGCTGACGTTTGGGGTGGGATCAGCATGCAAGCGCCTGCCTTGACCCAGTTTGCTCTTGCCCAGCAGTCCCGTTCGCCCCAGCAACCCGCCTGGGGCGAGGAGGCAGGAGAAAGCTGAGCTCCAGCAGCCTCTCTGCGAGCAGGTACCCCGAGTTTTGGATGACGCCGAAACGGCACCAGGCAGACATGCTGTGCTTTCAGCCTGCTGCTGGCAGGATGCGCTGTAAGAGAGCCAAGCGCTGCTGGAAGGACGAGAGCTTGTGGCCAACCCCACTGTCCGTGTCCGTCCCACCAACGCGTGGTACCACACCTGCCTCTGCTTTCTCTGTCTGTGGCCTCTTCCCTCCCAGAGCACAGCAGCAGTGCTCTGCCCGGTCTAAAGGGCTCTCTCTTACTTTCCTTCCCGGTAGTAGGTTGGAGTAAAGAGGTTTTTTTTTTTTTTTTAGTAGGATGCTCTCCAGGGAGCAAGTCTGCAGGGCATCCCTCCTGGCCATTGGACTGTAGTAGCCGGTGGGAACATGGAAGGAGGAGGGGGGGTGGTGGTGCTTTCCTGTCACACTCCTGCTCCGGGCAGAGGCTTGCGCATCCCCTGGCAATCCCAGAGTTAGCGTGGATTTCCAGGGATGAGCTAGGAAGCGACTAGTGAGAGGGTGCCAGATCCAATGTGGAAAGGACTACCTGTTTTGTCACAGGTAGCCTAGTCCTCGTCTTTTGGCACCGCTCCTGACAAGCTACCGCTTCTCCTGCTGCCTGGCTTTTCGGTTGCTTGCGCAGAGCAGGTGAGAATGTTTATGGGAATTTTCTTTGCTATTTATCTTAAAACTCCGATCAGGGTCAGCTCCTGGCTCAGTCTGCCGAGCTCCTTGCCAGAGGAAAACATCGAGATCAAAATCTTGTTGATATTTTGAAAAGTGACTGCTGTTATCTGCAGAGTAATATTCAGAACTGATGTCTCTCCCTCACACTTCGATTTTAACCAACTTCCAAACTAGAGATTGTTTTGAGGCCAAAAGTGGGAGATGCATTTTCTGTCTGTTTACTGTGGGATCCTTGCTCCTTCCTCGTCTCCCTCCCCAGTCAGCAGGACTGAGCTCGCCTCTCATGCAGTCTGGCAGTTCCTGCTTCCTCTGCCCTGTTTCCTGCTGGGTTTCCCTGGGACCCGTGTCTGGGAGGAACCTGAGCAAGGGCATCACCCTCTGCATGTTAAAGAGCCTTTTGTTTCCCAGCTCTCTGCCGGAGTACGGAGGTTTAGGGGTTATCTCTAGAAAGCTGGGCTTGAAATACTTGACAGATTCCAGCTGTGAATGGTTGTAGATTCAAATGAGAGTGTCAGACACCACGGCAGTTTAATTAAAATAGAAATACTCTGAGGGTTTTTTTGTTCCCTCCCCCCTCTGTCTTCCCACAGGAACGGGGCCAGGATTGCTCCTCGCTCCACGAAACCTTGCTGCTGCTTCGAACAGCCTCTGCTCCACAGCCCTGCTCTGCGGTAGGGAAGGTGGAGGAAGGGGTGCCCGGTGCTGCCGGGAGCTCAGCCCAGCTCCCCCCAGGCTCCCGTTTACCCGAGCTCATCTCCCCGCCACGCTGCTCTCGGACTCTCCCCGCAGCACTTTGCCCGCGCTGCTCTGAAATGTCCCCAGCCACGAATTTGTCACTGCCGCCCGCTCTCTGTGCCCGTTCAACCGCTGTGCCCGATGAACGCGGAGCGGGCTGGCCCAAAGTCCTCTTTCACAGGGGAAAGCGCCACAGCCACAAACTCGCTGCAAAAGGCACAGAGAGGGCTTCGAGATGCTTTCAAATGGTCCTTCCAAGAGCTGAAGGGAGCCTTGTGGCCAAACCAAACAGGCCCACAATTAAAAGGGCTGCTCCTCGGGGGCAGCGGGATGCCAGTTATTCGCACTGAGTTCACGGAGCGTAAGGCAGAAGGATGAAAGAACAAAAGGTTCCCTTACTATACCTCTATTCATCAGTACTTTGGTGGGTTGGAGACTGAGACTCATCCATAGTGGGTGAGTTGTCTGTTGCTTCTCTGAACAAAGGAGAGCAAAAAAAGGAGGAAAGAGGAGAGAGGAAATGTTAAAGAAAAGAAGTGACACAGACATTGTTACGAGCTTATTAATCCAGTGGGGAAACAAGTTGATGAATCATCTTTAGAAAAAGTTAGTGACACAAAAAAACACGCTGGGGAGAACTGTCAATCTTTTGAGTCGTATTGGGAGGGCACAGCCTGCCCCCGCCCTGGG
Organism: Numenius arquata; assembly: GCF_964106895.1. Lineage (NCBI taxonomy): Eukaryota > Metazoa > Chordata > Aves > Charadriiformes > Scolopacidae > Numenius > Numenius arquata. Next base: position 124,886,558 of record NC_133577.1, on the reverse strand, counting down.
GGAGGTTCTGCTGTGCCCTATTACTTTATCTGCTCCTACTGTATTTACACACACGCCTTGGGTCTTACGCTCCGGCATGAAATAAGTGCTGGTTTGTCTCCAATTCTTTTTGCACTGGTTGCTGGTGCGGGGCCTAAGCTATAAATCCGGATAACTCGACTTTTCACCAGCTGATGGAATTCAGCTTGATGCAATTTTTTTTTTTTTTTTTTTTTGCTGTGAGAGACAGGAGGCAGAGTTTTCTTGAATGGAAAAATAAGAAAAGTTGGGATTTTCCAAACAGATTTCTCAGCTGGCTGCTCACCAGTTTTACTTCTGGTCATCATGGAGATATTTAGAGGAATCAGGATGGGGATGGAGACTGCGACTAAGATTTGAGTCTAAACTCAACCCCTTGATAGCGGAAATTTCAGCGTGCAGTAAAGACAGCTGCCATTTTGCCTATCTTTTTTGTGAAATGGGACCAGGAAAATTCTCCTGTTCTAAAGCTGGAAGCACATGCAAAGACCATGTGAGGCCGGATGTCAAATCTGAATTTAAAATCCAAAGTAGGCCTAAGGGGGTTGTGGTTACGGTTCTCCCCATCTCCATTTTAACCTGCAGTCACGAGCAGCGCTGGAGTAAAACCAGAGGTCACACTTGGTCATAGGTGACCAGGGAAATTAAAGAGCGTGACATTTTCCAGTGGCCGCACAGTGAAACGTTTGCAAAGTTACTGGTCCCAATTTCAACTTAGGGGATCGTACCTATTTTCCTGCTCTAGGCCCTACAGTATTTTGAGGACTGTAGCCTGATCTAGCTGATCTCACCAAACTCAATTTAGATGCAAAAATCTGGGACGTGCCGAGTTAGACAGGATCTGGAAATGATCTTTATTTCACGCGGCACGACAGAATTACAGGCAATTGCTAGAGAATGCTCCTGGGAGCTTGCAAAAGGCTTTTTCTTTACTCCTGAAACTCCCTGCCTCACAAAGAAGTGCCAAAGAACCCGATTACTGTATTTACATGAGTAATGGCTACCTGCACGTAGTGACTCACTCACGCTTTGGTGAAGCACATTAAGTTAGTGGTAGCTGAAAAAAGATGCACTTAATAGTCATGAAGACACATTGCTCGGGAAAACCTAGCAGAAAAATGTGGTTGCTGCACACACAAATATGGTAGACACCTAACCTTGCCTTTACAACAAAGGTCTCCTTGGTCTGGACAGTCAGCATGATGGTGGCTAGAAAAAAAAAAGGTGAGCTATTTCGACATATGAAAAATTGGAGGAAGGAGACTGTCCGAGCAGGAAGAACCTGCAAGGCTGCTTCTCCTGTGGATCCAGCACTGCTCGCAGCAGCGCTGCTGGGTGCAGATGGCACTGCCATGTCTTGGTCAGCCTAAACCAGGGCTCCACTGCTACGAGAGCACGGGTGGAAGGCTGGAAATGCTCTGCGTTGGTGTAGGCCATGGAGAACCCGGAAAATGTTCCCCACGCCCGCGCTCTCCCTTTGCTCGTGCGCGGGGAGGTTTTTCTCACCGGCAGAGAGCGAGATGAGTTCTCTAACCCGATTCCACAGACACTCACCCAGTCTGCCATGTGAGAATGTGGTGGGGACTACCCGGCGGCGTGGCTGCTAGTTCACTCGACGGCGTTGAACTCCTCTGGCTGTGAGGTAAGGCAGCTGAAAAACAACCAGAGGGTGGAGAAAAATAACTGGTGAGCTGAGGACGCAAAGGTCAGGGTGGTTGAGAAGCATCAGCTGGCCACACCAGCAGAAACGTGTCCTGCTGTGAGTAAACACAGCCTGGGAGTCAGGCCTCATCCTGTTCCTGGATGGCTGTGCCTGAACGTGGCATGGGAGCAGCCAGCCCGCTGCTGACGCTGCTGCATCGCGGGCCGGATCCATTCTCAGCTCTGCAGGAATGCTTTGTTTCAGCCCGGCCTCCAGCTGGATATAACAACCTGGGCTCTCCTGAGCCTGCCTGGGAAACACCACACCTCGCCCATCACGAAAACTCATCGGTTTTGCTGCTGCCTGGGCTGGCAGGGCCTGGCTGTGCATCTCCACGGGACCTGAACTGAAGAAGCCCAGGTCATCAGGCTCAGCCTCCTGCTTCCAGGGATGGTGGGAGATGCTCAGTGTCCCTAGGAGCTGACAGCAGCGAGAGTCTGGCCAAGTACACTGCTCCAGGTGCAAAGAAGGAAGAAAACGGAAGAGTTCAAAAGCTAAAACTACTTTTCACTGTGCATCTGCGATAAACTGAAGTTGGGCTTTGCTGACCCTACTGCTGTGGGACCAGGGGAAGGCTTATCTTGCCTCAATGGAGACAAAAGCAAGCTGAACTATAAACCTACCGTTGGCAGTGGTCCTTAGGGGAGTTTCCCCGGTGAGGATCTAGCTAAGCAAGCCGCCTGACTGATCTTTCCTCCTCAAGTCCACACAGAGTTGACCCTCCAAATTTAATATATGCCTAGAAGTATGATCCTCTTTGAAAGGCAGCGTGAAGTCCAACAGACCTATTGGCTAGGGCTAACCAGCTAAAACAATGGACGTTTCTACCTGGCATCCCCTTCTGTGCCATTAAAATTCTTTAGCTGCTGCCAAATGACACTTGAAGAGAAAACCAAATTTTAATCTGCTCCTTGGAGCCGGCAGCCCCCGACGTCAGTATCCTCCCACTGCTGTAACTGGGAGCTGACTCTCAACACAAAACCAATCTAAGCTGCCAACTGGTGACAACAAGCTGTGATTGCTGAGTGCACATACCCCTGTGCTGCCCAGATACCACATTTAGATTGAAGGACCCAGCTGGGCGGGGAAACGGACTGACTGACAGCAGTTTTGACGTGCTCTCTCTCCATCCCCACCATTTTCCTTTCTGGAGTATCTAACTGAAGTGGTACAGTTTCCAAAGCTAAGTAAGGCAAAACTTCCCAGTGTTCAAGCATTTTGTGTTGCTGGGTGGAATAGAAATGCCAATTAATCAAAGGAGGGAAGACAAATTTTTCATATGGAGACACAGGATGGTTCCAGCAGTTACTTGACTGTATCTTGGTCCACATCTGGGCGTCCTATGAACGTTGGCATCACACACATAAATCAGCCTCTTCTCGGGCAGCTGTTAGTGGCCCACAGTGTTAAACTGTCTCTCTGACTCCACGCTGGCGTCAGCAGCGAGTACAAAGCCCCACTGGTGTCACCATGGACCAGACGTGATGTTGGGATGCCAGAAGGCCAACAGCCAGCACGGGTGGACGATGCACTGGTCTGCTCGGGGGGGGGCTGTGGAGAGCGAGGCTGGAGTAATGGTGTTTCCCATGCCAAGGCTGAGGCACGTGGAAGGGTGAGGATAGGCATGGTGCAAACTCTGATTAACCAGCAATTCTGTCCATCCGGGGCTGGATTCAGGTTTTTAGCAAGTCCTTGATCTATCCAAACTGGCTGGGCCAGCGGTGACTGATGGCCACTAAATATTTAACCTTGGACTGTTTCACAACACATAGTGGCCTCCTTGGTTTAATGAATTTGACTGTTTTCTTACCATTTAATATTAACAGCACAGAGCAGTGCAAAGCTCTGTACATGACAAAGAGGCATGATACTGCACAAACTTAAGCGCTCTGAATTTCAGGGTATTATTATCAGCACGGCTACTGGAGCCGCATGGGAAAAACCAAGTCTCAGCAGCGCACAAAGATGTCATCGCTCAAACATCTTCATGGGGGGCGGAGGGGCTGGGATGCTCCCCATCTAACCTTTCTCATGCTTTTGGTGTTTCACCAAGGACACATTCTCGTCCTCTGTGCTGAGCTCCCGGTTGCTTCATCACTCCCCTCGCTGTGATTACTAAGAGTGACCCCTCCCATGGTTTCTCCATGTTCAGTCCCTAGTGCCACCATTCAAACCCCACTGCATCCTGAGGAAAGACTTTGGCAACAACAGGACTTTGGTCCCTCCCTGCCTTTTGAGCCCATCATTGCAAAGTGATGATTTCCATGGAAAATTCTCAGCTGATGAGTGTCTTGGACAAGGCTTGCCCCCCAGTGTTACGCCTACAGGCTTGGTGAGCAGCACGTGAAGGCCAGATAACGTGCTACGGTCTGGCATTGCTCTCCAGCCGGGAATGTAATGCCTGGCACAATTCCGGGCTGCATGAAGCCCCCATCCCTCCCACCCCCCTGTGCCCAGACCCTGCTCTCACCTGATGTTGCTTTACACATCTGAGGCATTCTCGTGACCCGGCTGTGCGCCACAAAGGTGCTTTGCGAAGATGTGCTGTACTGGGAGCTGCTGTCCGAGGAAGTGGAGCTCGTGTGTGAGAGGCGGCTGTGCTCCTTGTGGGAGGCTGTGGACCGCTGGTACCAGAGCCGCAGCTCGTCTGACACGGCAGTCCTACCCGAGCCTTTCTCGTGGCCCTCCCTCCCCAGAGATGGAGTCCTTATGATTTGGGAGCGGGAGGGGGTGAGCCTGACAGAGTCCACTTCATCCCCGTGCCAGTTCTCCTTAAACATCCCCCCCGCTGTGTAGGAGTTGGAGGTTTTGAATTGTGCTTTCACGCTGTAGTGTCCCTCCTGGTCGTTCTCCAGGCTCCGCACCACCACGGGTGTGGAGCTGCCCTCGATGTACAGGGGATACTCTTTGATCCTGTACTGGGAGGAGGGCTGGCTCTGGCTGTGCAGGTAGACGCGGTGGTGTCCCGTCCCGTTCCTCGCAGCCAGGTTGGGCATGCTCCCTGAATTGGAAGAGACCAGGTTGCCCGCTGATTTGTGCCTTTGCCTCTGCCGCTCTCTGGCTTTCGACGGGGAGTCCTCTGCTAGGGTGGAGTAGTTGGGATTCATCTGAGCGGGGTAGTAGTGCTCAGAGCTGGAATGGCTGGTGCAGGAAGAGCAGTCGTCCATGGGGTCAGAGCCGTTACTGCTACGAGTCCTTGGGGTGTAGAAATCGGGGCTCCCTGTCTCATTTTCTGAGCCGAGGAGCTTGCCCTGCGACTCCAAACTGGAGCTCCGGTGTCTAAAGTGCTGAGCTAAGCTGTGCAGTCTGGTTGGGCTGATGTCTACTGACCTGCAGGTACCAGGGAAAAAAAAATCCAAGCTTGTAAGTCAACAGGACGAAGCACCCTCCACCCCCTTCTGCACTCAAGGCCAGCTTCACAGGCAAGGGACTATAAGGGCACTGAAAAACCTGGACCCCTTCAGCCCCTTCTGGCTGCAAAGCAACCTGCTTCCCTGCTGCAGTGTTTGGGGCAATTAGGTCCTATTCCTGTTCCTCTCCTCTCCTTGGTGGTGGCATTCAGTCTGCAGCACCATCTGGGACATAAACCCTCGCCCAGCCCAATTCCTCTGTGGCTTGCCACCCTGGGAAAGAGCCGGTTTGATGTGCAAAACCTGGGGACCTCAAGCCTTGGCTTTGCTGGTGCGAGCCCACGGCAGAGCTGTTTGATCAGCACCATCCCTGTGATACCAGGTTCACCTCGCTCCAGCTCTGCAGATCCCAAGGCCTTAAGCCTCAAAGGTGGTGGGATTCCCTTGCAAGTGGCCCATGAATGCCCTGCACAGGTACGATCCATCCAGTGTGAGGCAGACAGACTGCCCGCCCATACTTATCCCAGAATGCAGTGATTTGCCCACTAGCCTTTGAAAAGGTTACCTCCATGAAGCAGCTAGGTTTTACCAGGGCCCAGCTGTGGGTAGCACGTGTAAGACTCTCAGTGGGTGACAGCCCTTCAGGCAACCACCCCGAATCTCAAGTTTACAAGGCTCAATTCACAGCCAAGTCTGGGTGGTCTCTATTCACCCCGGCTGTTTGGAGAGCTTCAACCATCCGTTCAAGGAGCCGGAACACCCTGCCATGAGCCACACACCCACATGATGAATGGCCAAGGCCAGGGCACACAGCTCATGAATGAGCCACAGGCCGAGCAATGGTCATTCCAAACACCCAAATGGCCCCTACATGGTCAAGGCCACTTCTCAAGCCCTGTGCCAGGCTCATTTCTCACGCAGCTTGACTCCAGCATTAACAGATTTTGCACTCTTGAAAGGTACTCCCAGCCAAGAACTTGTAGCAAACTTAACCCAGGGCCTTAACGCCTTGTATCGTCTCTGCCTGAGTTGGAAGTGTTGGCTTGACTCTTGATTTATGCCAAGCTAAATGATGTTAGCACTACCCCTTAGGGCAGAATACCTAACAGCACACAGTTTGGCTCAGCTCAGCTTCCCGCAGTGTCCGTGGAGTTTGCCACGAGAGCAAAACAGCAATGAAACAGAACAGTTTGTAGAAATCCTGCTGAAAATTGGAGTCAAATTGGGCCACGCACATCACCTCCCTTACACATTTCAGCTTTTTCCTCTGTCAACCCTGGGCTTATTGCACTGCCACCTGGATCCTCGGATGGGCTGCTTTATACAGGCTCTTTTTCCAAGTAAGATCACACACAGTGCAAACATTTTATCTGTGAGAGAGAATTAACGCTACCCAACATCTTATATCAGACGGGAAACAACATGTTCTCTCCAGCTGGATCCATGGAGGAATCTACTGCAGAATTTAGCAGTGGCACCACATCCCTTTAAAAAGTGGCATGGGGTTTGTAGCACCTATAAACAGTCCCTGAGATGAAAGGTCCTAGCAGAAGAAAAGCTTGATTACTTTGAGGGAGAGATAAGGAGCTGGATCATGTTTAGCTGAAGTGATTTCAGGATCTCAGTTCAGGAGAGATTCCCTACTGGCAATAGTACATGAGGCTCTGATGTGAATAGGACTGGTTTGTGACATTTCCTGAACTGGGAATTAATTCATATATTAATTCATATCCTGGGGGAATGATAAGGCAAAGAATATTTATTTCAGGGTAAGCAAGGTGAGACCGGAGCCGGGAACACTTACCGCGTGGAGTGGACGTAGTGCGGACTGCGTACCCGTAGATCCGGCGTCGACGGCATGCTGGACTGGGAGTTCCAGTGGGGAAGGCTCCGGATGGGGCTGTTCTGCAGCGAGCTGCTCCCTCCCGCCTCGGCACAGCTCCCGGTGCTGGGGAACCGCTTGTGACTGCTGCAGAGCAAACACCCTGCTTCAGTTCCTGGGCAGGAATTTGGGGAAGGGGTCTCCCACGCTTCTTTCCAGATCTCAGGCGCATGCCTGTGATCTTGTGGGGGTGAGTGGGAGCTGTGTCAGCTGCTGCTCCGAGCTGCGTCCCAGAGCTTGTACTTCTGCAGTAGCCAGAGGTCAAGGCCAAGCCCTGTCAAAAGCCTCCAGATGATCCACCATCCTTCCCTTCTAGATGTTATTTAAAATAACATTGAGATACCAAGCAGCAGTCATATAGATACAGCCTATTTTTATGACATGCTTATTGGCCAAAACACCTAAAAGTCTCCTTTTGGTAAGGGATGGCTTTGCAAATTTTGAAAGGGCTTGCACCTGTCCCTCCAGAAAGCAGAGGATACCTCTGTGATGGAGCTTTGAGATAGCTGACTCACCTGGAATGACTGTGTGAGGAGCGTTTCTTGACCTTCTCATAGGGTTCATCCAAGGATGACTCGCTCCACATCTTGGGTTTGATGGGGGACTTGTCATAGTCATTGCGGTGGTAATGCATTTGGCGGAGACCTTCCAGCGACTGTGGAGGAGGAGGCCTGTTGTGCAAGGGTGGCCGGGGAGGGAGTCCTTTGTGTGGGGACTGGAGAGGGGATATTGTGCTGGTGACCTGAGAATCCTCTGTGAAGAGAAGAAGAGAGAGAAGTGATGGCTGTGTGATACTTCCACTTGTAGCACAACCCTGGGGGACACCGTCACACCTCCAGAGCCTGCTTCCTCACCCTGCTTCCCCTGGTTGCGTTCGGGAGCAACCTGAAGCCTCGACTTTCAGAAGTGCATCAGCTGACATTCCCATTTTGGGAGGGAACAGCCAGCAAGAGTGTGCCATGCACTAGAACAATTTAAACCTTAAGAGAAAATAAGGGGCATTCTGGGACTGTCTTTTGAAAGAATTCAGAGCAGTAACCACAGCAATACTCACTGCTCCAAGTCTGGTGTCTGACTACAAGGTGGAGTCAGGGGAAACCAAGCGCTTTTGGTACAGGGGTATCTGAGCGGATTATTACACAGAACAGTTCCTCCATTCTGAGTGTCCATCAGGAGTTCGCACATTCCTCCCTGTTTCCCTCCTGCCCCCTAGAACATACAGCAGCCAACATACCATCCTCGAGAACAAGGGCATCCGAGAGGGAGCTGTCTTCACTGGCAATGTTTCCTTCTGAGGGGAAGAAAATACAAAGATGGTCAGATGGTCTGAGAATCGCAGTGACTGAGTGCTGAACTGCACCGTGACCTTTGTCCACTGAGTCTTAGCCCTAAGCAGTCACCCACACCTTCCTCCTCTCACAGCTGAGAGGCAAGATTCCTATGAACAACTGACTCAGCCCGCTCTCAGTCTGGGAGGGCAGAGCTGGAGTCCAGGCCTCTCACTAGCCGGCTGCCTTTCAAGGATCTTCTAACTCTTTTCAATTAATGGGGATTAAGAGTGAGTCACAGCGGAAAGCTGAGATCCCCAGAGGATGCAAAATGGCACGGTGCCATTAGCGAGATTTATATCTCAGGTCTTAAAGACTCTGGGCTTGATCTCTGCCTTCTTAAAATGATCATCCTGTTGCTAACTAAAGGCCCACACCAGTTCTGTGTAATTCAGGGAAACGCTTTCAGAGCATCCTCTGTAGCAGCAGAAGCTCTCACGTCCTCAGTGTGCACACGTCTGAGCGGCCTCCCCCACCCCGTGTCCTCATGGCTGTCTGTCATCCCTGACTGCGGTGCAACTTGGTACCCAGGTCACAAATACAGCAGCTCTAATCTCAGTTCCTGCTACAAAGGCACAGAGAAAAGCTCTGCAAGTCAAAGGGAAAGGGCAAAATCAGCAAGGGAGAAAGAACCACAGCAGAAAGTTAATGGATTTCATGAAAAACCAATCAACAACCCAGTAAACCATAAAGTGCTCTGAGAATTACATTGTAAAAAAAAAGAAGGAAAAAAAGCATTTGAACACAGCAATGACACCGCTACCACTCTGATTTTACAGATGCCTTTCAGCAAGAGAGTTCACCCCAATCTGCTAACGTTAATTACATTTGTACAGCACCACTCCAGAGGAGACGTTAACAGTGCGATTTTATAGGTGAACAAAGGAGTCACAGTCTGCTTTCCTGACACGTGTATAATCTACAGCGTGACACTACTGCTTGTGCTGTGAACCAGCGCATCCCTAATGCACGGCACACAGCCCGGACACCCATCTGACATCATGCTGGTGTGGGAGAGGACAGCCCGACTGCCAGCACCCGTGGAATCCTCCAGACAGGAGAGGGAAGAGGAGGGAGGGAAAATCCGTGCCTCAAGCCGCGAGTTCAAGGCAAAAATTTTGCTCCTTGGCCTCCAGAGACCCTCCGCTGAGCCCCACTTACCATCGATGATCAGGGAGGCTCTCTGGGTTGGCTTCTTTCCAGATTTGATGCGATACTCATTGATGGCGTTTTCGATCTCCTGCAGTTTCTTCAGCGCGTTCAGGTAGGATGTCTTCCTCTGTTTCTTCAGCTTTTTGCTGACATTCGGGTCGCTCGCCAGGCGCCGGGCAGCCTCTGTGATCTGGGACTGAATGGCAAACTCCCTCTCCAGGCGCTCCAGCTCTGCCTCCTGGGAAAAGGCAAGCAGATTCTGGCTACCACCAAACTCTCCTGGCCCAGTTACGGGGAAGCTCCCGCTGAACCTGGCCAGTGGCCTTCGACCAAGGCTCTCCATCAGCCAAGCATCCACAATCATGCTGTTCCCCTCATCTCAGTGCCTCCCTGGCACACCCATCTCACCTTCATCTGCTCACACAAGTGCCTGGTGGTAGTAGAAGGGACCCATACAAGGAAGATGTGTGCTCCAGCCCTAACCCTGCTGTACTGTTTGGCTTTTCCTGCAGTTCAATATGGCCTAGTTCAATGGTGCTCTTCTGCTGACACATTTACACCTGTCTATGGGTAACACCTGCCTCCCACCCACTCCTTCTCCCCAGCTCCTATCTCCATATTTGAGCCCCATTTGATATCCGTGCTACATATTGATGCAAAGCTACAGCTTTAACCTTCTTGACGTGTTTGCTTGGCACCCACCAAACCCTTTGGGGTAAAACCACCAAAGATGGGTTAATTCCTCCCTGGTGTACGGCTGTCAAAATTCAGGGGAGAGTATGAGCTGAAGTAATTATGGGCCACTGCAACTGATTACACCAGAAAATTTTCTCCTCAAGTTACAAGGCAAGAGGGTGCTTTCAGAGCGAGCGGTGTGTAACAGCAAGCTTTCTGTGTGCCAAAAAGGACCAGTGTCGCCAACATTAGTCCTTGCAGAGTCTCAGCAGAGTTTTTAACTGCAACCAGGTGTATCCTGGAAGCTACCTACTGATTTTTAGTTATCCTCCGAAGTCAAGGGATTTAGGCCAATTTACACCACCACAGAAGCTGATATAGAGCTTCCTGGTCTGCACCAGGACCCCAAGCTGTGAGCTTCAAAGGTACTTGCTAATCTGCAACGGATCTGGCTACCTTCCCCAGCTTGATGGAGGTTTTGGTGTTAGTCTGCTAGAAAAGGGAACACAGTACATTGCAAATTAGGGAAAAAATGCCAAGCTTTTTTACTTCCAGTGAATGGTGGGAGTTCAGACCGCAAGCACTGACAGCCACATACTCATGGAGATCCCCATTACGCAAATTCAAATTCTTTCTCTTCATTTAGCAGCGGTGTGTGCTGCAAGAGCGAATGCTGTGGGAATTAATCAAACTGAAGTTTTTATTCTGGGCTTCCAGCTTAAAAAAAAAAATCCC